>NC_091829.1:24270658-24950658 GCF_038994185.2 Dermacentor albipictus
TAGGCTACCCTGTACTGGGGAACGGGGAATGATGATTGTGAGGATTAATATAAATTTCCCCTTCATGCACTTCATTACGCACCCTTTTATTGCGATGAGAATTATACGGGCGCTCCCCGTATATGTGGGCAATGGGCACTAACCCCCCCCCCCCCCCCCTGTCGGCCGATGGTGGAGATGACGCAGGCGTTAAGTACTCCCCATACGTGGGCTGATACCGAAGATAGCGCAATGCCGAGTTGACCCGCGACGGAGGTAAGGCAGGCGTTAATCCCTCCCCATACGCGGGCCAATCCCAAAGATGTTGCACTGCTGAGCCAACCCGCAACGGAAGAGAAGCAGGCGGTAAGCCCGCCCGATACATGGGTCAATCCCGAAGATAGTGCAATGCCGGGCCGACCTGCGGTGGAGGCGAAGCAGGCGTTAATCACTCCCCATACGTGGGTCGATCCCGCAGATTGTGCAGTGCCAGGTCGACCTACAGCGGAGGTCCAGTTCACCATCAAGTGGTTCACATACACAGCTTCGCTGGTCATCCTTCTTACAGAGTGAAAGGGCACTAAGTTTTTTCTTTTTTTTTGAGACGCTGGGATCTCTTAATATGGCGGGTTATTCTGAGCACGTGTCGTCCGTTACCAAGGCTCGGTTATGGACGTCAAAAGATGTCGCCTCAACTAGTAGCGCCTTGCTAAAACCAAGAAACCTTTCAATAAAGACCCTTGCAATACCGCACCCACACGAAGTCTCGCGCTGCAGGCTCAAGGAAAAGCGGAATGTGACAGCCTACGTCACTCTTCCCGCAGCGGCTAAAACGCCTCGATTTGGAAGATCTTCGGAACAACGCCAACAGGGTATGTCAACAGGATACGTGGACAGGGTACATATTGTACAGGGAAGGATATAATAAAACTTACGAAAGCAATCAAAACAGGCTAAGAACCAACAGTCTTAGCACTTGACGCCAACAACCTGGCCATGGGTCTCGCAGCAGAGTGATGGCAGCGTCCACAGTCCTCCTTGCGTGTTTAGTGTGATGCAAGTTAGGTTTGCAAATTCGACAGAACACGTTGGCTATGCTATCCCCTGACGAACGGCGGAAGATATCTATAGACCAGATGAGGCTTCGAGAGACGAATTACACTGGCTATAGCACTGCGTCGTGTCACCTTAGCGCTCGTCTGCAGTCACAATGTTTGTTACTGTGAACTCATGGCCCGCGCGACACCGCCTAGCTCCTGATCCCCTTTCGTATTTCGTAGCTTTATGGAACCCACTTCCTTACTGAAATGCTTTACAGTAAGGCCACTGAGTGGTGCGTCATTGGATACCGCATAATACAACGCCGGTGCAGCCGTTGCTGGCACTGACGCGACAAGACCCTACGGCGTCTTCCCGGGATAACTAAATTTTTTTGAATAAGCCAATCTGTAAATTCAAGAGCGTTTTCATCAGATATAAGAAGTTGTTCGTCATCTCGCTTTTACAGTTGGCGAAAATGGGTTCGAAAATTGGATACCCCAACTGGCAACTCAACGTAACATATCTCGAGCAGCTTTACAAAGAGGTGAGTGCTCATTCGATTCTGCTGCGAATTAGTACATTCAGCCGGCATTTCATGCTAGTACGCTGGTAGTCGAGGAAAGGCAGAAATCGGTGGAGTTATTGAATGAAACAAGATTAAAATATTTTGATGGCAGAAACTCACTGCGCATACACTGATTGACTACAGGCAGTAATTTGGCACACTCATGTATATAGTACCATGTGCATATCACACACTGTGGGAATCGATGTAAGCGAAGCTTTATGTGCTGTTTGCTTTGATTGGCGATAATTAACGGTGATTTTGACGGCAACTGCTTAATTTCTGTAACATTTGGTCCAACACGAAAGTGTGTGAGCCGATATTAAACAATACTTTGCGTGCACCACTGCTCTTGGTCTGCGTCCAGGAGACGCAGAAGCACGATCATGTAGCGCCTCACTAAACAACCGTTTCCTTGTCCTCATGTGTTTGTTACGAATCACGCTTTTGTCATGTAAAGCTCGATTCTGACCAATCACGCGTGGGTAAGTGAAGAGTTTCCTTTCAGAACAGTTCTCTTTGAGAACAGTTGAAAGATCGCAAGGCATGACTTTTATCTTGACACAGTGCGCACTGAACGATATACGTATATTTTCGCAGTTTGTAAGCAAATCTTTGGAACCTCATTTGAAGCTTAATGTTATGTTCAATTCTTTCTTGATGTTACTCCTGATGTTGACTTGGAAAGCATCACGACTAATCAATTTGCGACGCTAATAGCATATTCCCTTGTTTATTTAGAAATCGTAGCCGCGCACATGCGTCAGCATTGTTTTTGGCGACGGTGACAGCAAACATCAAACCGATGCATGCAGTGGTTAGTAGCCAGACGTTATCATGCGACAAGCACGTATTATAAGTAGGCAAAGCAGACCACTTCGTATGTCTTCCAATCAATAGCAATTTAACAGTTCCCCTTGATATGCGTGCATAAAGTTACGGTGCTGCCATCTGCGAAGAAGACTATAAACTAGGGAAATCACAGTACCATAGAATCCCGCCATGTACAGCCAGTTCACTGATGTCAACGCGGTTCCTGCCCGCCAAAATCTGAAATTGCTTGATCATTAAATGATTGATACGGCAGCAAAAAGTCCTTAAGGGTTTATCGCTGCAATAATGAAACTGTGATAAAAGGTGGCGGAAATCTTTACA
The DNA here is from genome assembly GCF_038994185.2 of Dermacentor albipictus. Taxonomy (NCBI): domain Eukaryota; kingdom Metazoa; phylum Arthropoda; class Arachnida; order Ixodida; family Ixodidae; genus Dermacentor; species Dermacentor albipictus. Next base: position 24,273,399 of record NC_091829.1, read on the forward strand.
TCATTAGGCAGTTCGCCACTACAAAAGGGGCGGTCATTTGTAGTGAATGAAAAACACAAAAAAGTAAGCCACTTACCACGTAGACTAACATACGGAAGCAAGCAGTCCTCCAACATGTACTCAGACTGTCATTTTCTAGTTCAAATAGTGACTTTCTTCTGCGCGATGAAACAAAAATTGTTTCAGAATAGTGGCAGTTGTTTGTTCGTCTTTTGGGTCTTTATTCGCAATTTGTGGGGTTCTGATAAAATCTTGGGCATCATTTCTATCAGCAACTATTTTAGAGCGCAGGAGGCCATCATGCAAGTAGTTTTGCTTGAAAATGCCGACTGTAACTGTACGATCACTCTCTAGTCACAATCGCCAGTCATCCAATCACTGTACTTTAATCTTGCAGGTACCAAACCTGAATCTGAGCAGTTCATTCTTGGACATGTCTTATTACATTGAGGAAAACAACTATATGCGAACACTGCTCAAGTTAGGACAGCCATATGACAAGGAAAATGTGTAAGACACCAAGTACCTTCTCATCATATAGACATCTTCGTTTGAGAAATAAGTCAGGTTCCCTGCAGCACACAAGCCTCACAGAAGATCGCAAATTACTGTTGTTCTAGTTTAAGCAAATCAACCGAAAATGCCTGTATTTGCTAATGATACACAGCGAAAATGACAAGAACTTTGAAACTGCCAAAAGATTTTACGAATAGAGCTTACTGTGTTTTTTGCAAGAACTTTATCACAGATGTAAAAACACGCGATGAATGTTCATTTTCTGAATTTAAAACTTTGATGTTCGTTTTTGCGTTATTGCAAATATCAAGCCTAATGCAAATCTATTTCATTCTACAATGTTTTACAGTGAAATTTCTGAAGATTCCTATGCTTCTTTTGTCTTCATAGTCTGTTCGCTTCATATGGTTGTTACTAAAAATTTCGAACACGCAACGTTCATTTTGGAACCTGTCTGAGACGAAGCGTTCGTGAGAAGGTTAACGAAATGCTATACTACTAATTACGACACGTACACTCATTTTTGTTGTCGTTCTATTCAGCGTGTGATCTCATGCAGTGTTTTTGTTTAGGCACTGCCAAAGTAGCTACATCATTGTCGTGCGATGTTCCTGTTTATTTACTGCGCCGTCCACAAGCTACGCGGAATTAGAGAGCAGTTCATGCGAAGGAGCACTGTGACACGTCGACGCAGCTATTCCACGCAGGCGATGGTGATGTTTGGTGTTTGTCGAAGGATTAATGTGGAATACGGGCGCGTGAACACAGCAGTAGAACACATATGGAGATACAGTTTAGGCTTCTGTACAGCCCTCTTGTGACAGTGGCACTAATCCAACGGGGAGAATTGACCAAGTATGGGCACATGCCGAGAGGCATATTACTGCGACCACCGATAAGTGCTCAAAATTGGCTTTTCTGTGTCCGTCTGTCAGTTGGGTTACGTTGAAGGCGAGCGTTGTGGTTATCGACGACACGCAACGACAACTTTGCAGAGGGCAGTGACGGCTTAGCATACATTTAAGAGGCCACAACAAGCAACTCTGCATTGGGCAGAAATTACGTTACTTGCAACGCATACAAATTCTTCTTGAGAAGATGGCGGTGTGTTTGCGCGCAATTCGTCAATGTCTTGTTCGTCAAAACTACATTGAAGGCACAATGACGACGTAAGTGACAATGATGGTAGCAAGCCTCAAACAGGGCACATACAGACGATAGAGAATGCGCCGAGAAGAAAGCGGTTGGTGGAAAACAACGTCGGAAGCATCGACAACGTCAATGCAAACAAAGACATCGCAGCAACAACGCCACGTCGTTTACAAAGCAGCTCAGATGATTGATAGATGCCAAGTGCCCTGTCAACAAAAACTTAAATTTTGGTGAGTTTGTACCAACTTACACTCGACTTAAAGCACAACAAATGAAGACACAAGAAGGAAAACCAGACTACACGAGCACTACATAGCAGTACTGCAGGAAAATAAAGCAGGGCTGCAAAGGAGCTTCGCGAATGTTGCGTGTATCTTAAGGGAAGAGGAGTTAGCCGAATTCATAAGGATGTGCAAAAGCTTCGAGAATTCTACGTGCTCACGGGCACTGAGAATAGTCTGGTTTAAAGCTGAATGCTTACAAGACGGAGAGACGTTCTTGTCGTACATACGGCAGATGAGCATTGCTCTTTTGCAGAATTATTTCTAGCTTCTCAGCATCTTATTTTTGTATTGATTCCTTACCACACAGGAACATCCAGAAGCTGTCAGATAACTAAGTTGAAAATTATTAATTTAGTATTTAACGTATCAGTGTGCAACGTGAGCCATAAAGAGCTGAGCTTTTTAAGAGTTTTGTGGCCGATACGTTTAGCATGACGAGACTACGGCATGCTGGTGGTTGAATAAAGGCCACGATATTTATATGCTTGGACACTTTTTCCACCGCAGAACATGTAAACGCTTCACGGAACATGGATCAAAACAGACGCCTCGAAAATGACATTATTTCGGCTTATCTGAAAGTTAGTTATTTGCCAGGTTTTTATAGTCATTTACCAGTCATATCCATTTGCCAGGTTTTACATCATTACCAAATTTATTTAAAAGAAGAATATTCTGGAGAATGTGATCGTTAGGCGAGCTTATAGTTAGGCAAAGTACGCATTCGTCGGCGTGGAAACCTACGTATATTGCATTCTACATTAGTCGCCAAAACATTAATATACAGTATAAGAAGAGTAACGACCTCAAGACGGAGCCCTGTGGTTCACCGGATGATACATCAACAGTATAAGAGACAGTATTTATTTTAAGAATTTACTTTGAATGGCCAATAAAAAAGACTAGAGATTATATTAACCAGAAAAGGACTTAGATATTGTAACGAGCTTGTCTAAAACCGTTGGATAAGCCTGTGAAGATAACGTCAATTTGATAAATGGTATAAATTCCAGACATTATGGCGGTAATAAATTCTGTACATTGAGCTGTAGTACTTAACCACGACGAACACTGTGTTGAAAACTGGAAAAAATATTGTTACCACCAAGGCGCAGTGTAATATACCCATGTTATGTGCATTCCAACAATTTGTACGATAAGATGTTAGAGAGTTTAGCCTATTATTTAGGAGCGATCCTGATCTATTCAAAGGATTTATTATTGTCGTTTTCTATAATGAAGGATGCATGCTGGCCGACAGTGATTCCTCAAATCTAAACGTTAAATAGGGACTGCACGACAGAAAGTAACAGTGCACAAAGTAATAACAATCACATCTGGCCCAAAACTCTTTTTCGCATCAAGGTTCAGGATCTTTTTAAGAACACCCTCCTCACAAATACTACATCTTAGATAAGACGACAAATAGACCGCCGATGTTAGGAGTAATTTCAAGGTTATCTATTGTGAACGTGGATTTAAACTGTTCATTAATTGTGACGATCAGCTGGATCACTACTGGGTATAGCGTTAACAATAAAGTTCCGACTAGAAATTACGTTAGGAAAAAGATTGTGGTCTAACATTTTCCAGAATTACATAATTTCTAGAATTAATGTAACGTAAAACTATAATACAAATGTCTGGCTTTATTAACTTGAACCAGTACTTCCTCTATGAAGATATAAAACTGCGCTCTAGCATGGAGGTCGCCAGCGCGCTTTTTGGCGTCAGAATATAAAACTGAGACGAGACAAGTGTATAAATTTCCTAGTCATCCAAGAAAGATTTGCAATTTGTCTCTAAGTTTTTAGAGGAACAAAATTGCGATTGCACCTATAAAATATGTTGAAAAAGAACCAAGTTGAGCTGTTAACGTCGCATACTCAACTCGCTCAAAATAAATACATAATATATGAGTAACTGAGTGGCTATCAAGTCGGTGGAAGTGATGAAAAGTAGATTAAGTGAATATTGAAGAAATAACGCCAAAGGAAATTGACACCAGTACAGCTTTCTGGTCCGGCAATTGGTCTACAACTGCCAATTTGTACTCGTCATCAAAAATATACTAACTGATGAGCGCAAGATCTTGCACTAGTGTTCCTCAAGCGTTGCACTGAACAATCTGCTTCATGCCAAGCGAAAGTGCCAGGTCGATGAACTCTTTGCATATTAGGGCATCGCAGCCAAAAATAGATCAACTTGGCCAATACTTGCACCTGTGTACTGCTGTTGTCGCTTAATATGTTAAAATTAGCGCAATAGTTATCATCACAATTCGTTGTCATGATAACTCAGACTGGTTGGCGATATTTCAGAGCTACTGAAGCCGTCATGGAACAACGCTTAGGTGACTCCAGTAATCTGAGGCCAGGAAGAAGTGGTTAGTGAATTGAATTCAGAAAATTTATCACTCTTCTAATATTAATATTCAAAAGCCGTGTGTTATCATCAGTGTCGCAACAGAGTCAACAGTAGCGAGCCCACCGAACACTTGAGCGACATTTACGTGTGATGTTTGAAGGCTCAATCAATGTTCTCGCACTACGATCGCAGGTGCACTTCACATATTCAATAAATGTGTGATCACCGCGCAAATGAACTGTGTCAACATTGTTCTCATAAATAGCGCTAGTACCCCACAAGGTTTTTTTTAATGAATCGCGCATGAACAATGAAAGTATCAGCAATACGAGCATCCGTACCTCTTAATTTAAAGGCATGAAATTAATTTGTCCTAATAGTTCAGAAGCTTTCAAGCTCTATGACGATGGGACGTAGTCGACTGCTTATCCTATGGCACCGTTTTATTTTGGGGCATTTAATAATTAGTTGATCGGTAAACAATTGCGAAACCTGCGTCCGCAAATTCAGCTTTATCGTTTCGTTCTCGAGGTTCAGAAATACCGTGCAAAATGACGTTATTCCTACACGAGTGGTTTCTCAGATCATCGTTAATAGACAAAAATTTCTTTAATGTGCCAGTACGACAGGAATCTTGCGTTTTAGAATGGGAAGGCAGTGACTAATGTACGGATACCCGTCTTTAAATCGCGTCACAACGAGGGTTAACGAACTAGGGAAACTACCCATTGTTGCTGACGTCTTCGCCAGTTCTTTTTTGACCTTCAAGCAACTGAGCGAACATGTTGGCTATATTGTAATTCGCGCTGAAATCACCACTTCATGGGAATTTTCAATCCGGAATTCCATGACATGCTAGGTAAGGGGCAGAATCAAGTGCAGAACTAAGGAAGCCGTTCAGAGATATCGTTACAGTATTTGGGCCCTAGATTCATGTCAACATCCTCACTCAAAAGTACCACACTGAAATAACATATGGCGTAAGAACGCAGGGAAACAAACAAGAAGGTGTGACGGTGCGGGTGAAGAATCATCTGAGCGAAAGTAGGCAACTCCCTCAAGAGAATATAACCGTCCAAAATTGAGCTTTGAGATCTATGTCTCATAGCCTTACATCCTTCTTGTGTATAATAGTGTGAGATTATAAACAGGTTTACACTCTTGATCTCTTGTAAGGGTGTAAATTAAATTGCGATCAGCGTGACGTCACCGACTGTGCAGGCACACGGATCGCTTGATGCGCAAATAGACAAGCCGTCCATTATTCACCGTCACCGCTACGTGACAATATACAGAGGAGATGGGGCTGTCCAAGCGTAGGCAGAAGGCGTCATGCACGTATAGAGCAGGTTTGCGTTAAGCACGTTGGGCTCGTCATAGGCCACAACGTGACGCAACCACGTCATCGAAGCCGATGACAGGATCGGCAAGCCAGACAGAACGACTGTGCAAAAAGCAAACCTGGGTTCAGCATTGTGCCATCGCTGTTCTTACTCGCCCATATCCAGTGGCCCACGAATGAGGAAGGCCAAACATGAGAAACATATGAAATTCAGAGAACGCGTTGCAAACCATGCGGTATTCCATTAGCCGTTTTGTGCGCTTTAGATATGACTGTGGTGGCTCGTTATTCTTTTAGGTTGTTTGTCAGTGTCACAACAGTCTTCTCCAGCTCTACAAGTGCTCATTATATTTTCTTTTAGATCTTCAAACATGTTCGCCGAGATAGCGACTGACCGACAGAACAATTAACATAACGACAGGCCTATAGACCTACAAGTGGATAGAACGACTACCTGATATATAACGGTGGTGGGCTACGCAAAGAAAGAGTCGTTTTCTTTGCCTTTATTCTTTGAGCTCTTGGTACCTCCTGGGTTTTCTCTCCAGGTGCAACAGTTCCGCTGATGTCTTAAAAAACGAATCTTCGAACTTTGACGGCACGTTGAAGTTCCTTTAGATCTGGTTGTTTGCCGCGTTCTGTACAATCGCGAATATTGACGTACGCTTAATTTGCTTTGCTCTTCCCTTACAGCTGGTTCACAGGAGCCGCAGTTGTGAACGCTTTCTACAGTCCAGATAACAACGAAATGGGTAAGTGCTCGCATGTGCTTAGTCTTTTCAAGATGCACGTAAATTTTTTCCGACAGAAGTTCTAAACCGTCAGAGCAACTCTTGCTACATATCTTCAACATATATATTTTTTCAAGTTATTATCAATCCGATGCGACGGCATTGAATGTATAGCCTGTTCATTATGAAAAATGGGTCAAATAATTTTCTCTTCGGCTCTTTGATTGCGTCAGAATAACATAAAAATAATTGATAATGCCAACAGGCAACTTGAATACCCATCTCCCCCCCCCAAGGAGGAGGAATAAACTTTTATTGTAGAACCAGCACTTTATGATGGCCGGGCCTACGCCTCCCACGAAGGGACGTCGAGGGCTTGCCTCGCCGCCAAAAAAAAATTAAACGACTATAAAGATTTTACCATTCCTAATCTCAAATTCCAGGCAATATCAGTCTGAATGAAAAAAATCTATAAATGTTTGTAACGAATCAATTCTGCGGTTTTACGTGCCAGAAGAACAATTTGATTATAAGGAACGCTGCAGTGGGAAATTGTGGAATAATTTTGACCACCTGGGGTTCCTTAACGCGCACCTAAATTTTAGCGCGCAAGCGTGTATGCCTCCGCCCCATCAAAAAGCGTTTGCTGTGGCCGCGGTTGAACGTGCGATGTCGAGCTCGGCAGTGTAACGTCATAACCATGGGACTACCACCGCAGGTGAAATGTTAAGGAGACATCAAAATGCTAAATGCATGACGAAGCATTTTCCTCCCATTTCACACACCGGACGCGCTCGAAAACATCATATGCTAGTTTTTTTTACGGTGTCCCGAAAGAACTAGATGACGTTGCGACTTCTTACACAGAAGGTGTTTGCGCGACTAGAGTGTTAGAAACGGTATAGGCCGATTTCACTGTTTTCTGAAGAAAACATATAACTAGATTTGAAATTATACGTTGTGAGATATCACGTTGCAAAATTTGCGATCTGATTATGAGGCTCATCGTATTAATTGTGATCCCCTGGGGCTCTTTAACGTGCACCCTATGCAAAGCACTGGGACGTTCTTCAGATTTCGCCGACATTGAAATGCAGTCGCTATGACCGGCATTTCATCCCACGACATCGCGCTTACCAGCACAACACCAAAGCCCCTACACACCCCGGCGGGTAGGACTAGATCACTCCCAAAGTTTATATTTTGACTAAATGTGGGATGTATAGAGGGTAATAAGCGAGTGAATCTTCGCGTCCGTGGATTAGTTAGGGGCTCAATTAAAATTGCTATAACCTCGTTCTCAGTCTGTCTAGAGGCGTTATATAATACGCTTGCAAAGTTTCCCCGCTGTGATCGGCGTGCCAAAAACAGCAGCGATTTCATACTTAAAGACGGTGGGCTCTTGCTATGGGCGAGGTCCGCCGAAACTTTGAAGTGTGTTGGTTATTTACGTGTTTTGGAAAAATAATCACTTAATACCTTTTTTGCCAATGTTCATGCGTTATATGAAGCGTGTGTTTTATGCGGCCTCCTCGGTGATCTATGCGAGGCACGTTGCTTATATGTCGTTGAAGCAAGATTAAAAGCAAGCTTGTGGGTGACGTACGACAATTATTCATTTTCTTTAGTAAAAGTGAAGTTCTAGAAAATCACTCATTAACGCTTTCCAGAGAGCTATGCTGCACTTAATCGGTATAGCCGGTACATTTCCCAGAGTACTAAATGAATTGTACATGACACCAAATTTAAACCCGCCATGGTTGCTCAGTGGCTAATAGTGTTTGGGTGCTGAGCACAAGGTCGCGGGATCGAATCGCGGCCACCGCGGCCGCATTTCGGTGGAGGCGAGAACACTCGTGTTCATAGATTTAGGTGCACGTTAAAAAACTCCAAGTGGTCGTCATTTCCGGAGTCCTCTACTACGGCGTGTCTCATAATCAAAAAGTGGTTTTGGCACGTAAAACCCCATAATTTATTAACCAAATTCAATTGCAGTGAAAATTGGGGGTTGGCTAAGCGCGGTGGACTTTTGAAAAAAAAATTGTTGCGTTAGAAAAAGGTTAAGATAAATGTGCCGCAGGAGTCCGTATTTCGAGGGCTTTCTTTCAGGCTTGGAAAAAAGCTTTTCATTTAGCCTGGCTAGAGCAACACCAAGGTAGACGGGGGTATTTCTTTTCTGTATTGCCCACCATTATCTCACTGACACTTGTTCTCTATATAATAGCTGAGAACTCGATTAGTTAATAATACTAAGTATGTAATCAGGCGAAACACAAAAAGCTACTATTGAACCCCGTTTCAGAAATTGGTAGAGCACGAAATTGAAACATGTCTTCGCAGAAGCTGTTCATTGCACGCGTCATAGCAGTGCGCCAATCCGCCATAAGCCAGAGTCGTTCGCAAACTGTACGAGCGAAACCGAAACGGGTTGTTAGTCAATCGCTTCGTGGACCCACGGTCCGTTGCCGAGAAGGGCGCATGGTTTGCTCGGGTTGGCGACCTTGTTGCAGCTTTGCTTGGCGCTCGGCGTCGTCCTGGTGAGCGGCTTTTTGCTGCCAAGTTGCTTCAGCGCAGGTATGGCAGCTTGATACGGCTCCGTCGTAGAGACTTTTAGCCTTTCCGCTATTCCGGCATATGTTGGCGGCCATATGCCGCGAACGTTGTTGCTTATGTTGCTATGTTGTTGCTATGTTGCTTTAAATAAAGGCAACATAATGTTTTAATGGCATGGGTCGAAAATACCAGGTTCGCTGGAAAGTGGGGTGCGATTCCGCAAGGTCGCCCAGGAATTCTGCGTTTTCAGACAATCTGTTCTTAGGTGCTTTTACAAAGCAGTTACCTGATTTTCTTTTCTTGAATTTATAACTTAGATACTCTTTATCATTTCTTTTGTAGTGTATCCTTCCGGCATACTTCAAGGTGTGTTCTATCAATTTGGTCTTCCACGGTAAGTTATATAACGCGGTGGAACGTTTGCCAAAATAGCTCCTAAATGCGCCGATGCAAATACATTTCAAAACGTATTGCTCTAAATGTGATTCGGCGTTGTCCGTTAAGTGTAACCGATGAAGTCGCATACTTCGGCAACTTGATTGTACATGTCCGGAAGCGGTGCAGCCCCCAAAAATGAAAAAAAAATACACGGCTGAGGAAGAGGGACAGCACAGAGTTGATCACTTTTTTTTTACTGCCAAGATTCGTTCTTTTATATGCGTGACTAAAAACACGCAAGTTTATGTCAGTTGAGCGCGTTGGAAAGCGTTTATGATGGAAAAAGCGCTACTCAAAACGGAAACTTAGTAAGAACACAGCACAAAGCGCTAAAACAAAAGAGTGCTACTAAAACCGGAGATTTAGCAATAATACGCACTTTGTCCTTAGTTCTGGCTAAGTGTCCATTTTTTTTAGTAGCGAAAGAGAAGAAAGGGGGTGAACCGAGGGGACCGATTTTTATTAATCATGTCATATCTTATGACATCAATTTCAGTAGCATTTTTTCCGTCATTAACCCACAAATATTGCGGATTCACCAGTCGCATTAATACTGTGTGCCACATTACCGCAGTGACAGACCCTTTTCGACCAAGGAAGCATACGGAAAGCTTGCATTCTTTTAAAACAATGATTCCGTATACTTCGATCGATGCACTGCGCGTTGCTCTTCAAACCTCATTGCGGCAATGTTAGCAACGACTTTTTTCAAAAATGAGGTGCCCGGAAACAGCCGAGACACCGCGATGAAAATGAGGGAATACGTTTATTTTTCTTCTCTACAATGTGCATATTATAAACGGATTGCACCCATACGAGGAAGTTTTCGTATACAAATCAAAGACAGTTCTTTATAAGGAATCCCTGCGTATGGCACGCGGTCTGCTTAGCTCGTACGCCTTGAAAGCGGAATAGTCAGTTTAAAAAGGTATTTTCTCAATTTAATTATTTTTCTTTAGGTAATGACCATTGGAATCATGGTAAATGGACTGTGGTATATGACATGAGGTGTGTGAGACAGAGGAGATTCACGATAGACTATATGAGTAACGCCTCAAAACTTATAGTCCTCATCAATAAAAATAAATTGCCAATTTACAGTTGGCCTTGTTTTCTGCTGCTTGAAAAATAATGTGGCGTGACGATTTTGATGCCCTGAACGATGAACAAATACAGTTTGTGCAAAACACTGCGACGACTGTTCTTAATTTTTAGCACGTGACACGGAATTTCGCGCTAAGCGGGTACAAAAATTCAAAGCGTGAACATAGTGCCCTGGTGATGGGTTGTAGAAATCGAAGAGCGTTGTACTCCGCTTGGACAGGCCAAAGGTACGTCGAACCATAGCTAGCAACAAACGGAGATGAAGGGTGGGCACCCAAAATGAAGCTTGGACCACCCCAAGTGTAGGTTGGACAACCCAAAATATAGGTTTCGCCGCCCGCAAATCTAAGTTCAGCCTCCACGAAAGCTCAAGTTGGCCGAGCCCTTAATCTCACGTTGGCCCACCCAAAACTTTCAGCTCTTCCACGCCTACTATAGGCTTTCCCATGGAGCCCTATGTATCCTTATGGGAATTCTCTGTGATCAATTATATCTTTTTATTTAGTTTCCACTGTTCTGTATCGCCTATAAGGCTTCCAGTCAACTACGTTTACGCTATTACAACGATTAAATCTCCGAACTTCGCAAATTAGGCATTTTTGTGCAGATAAAATTCATTACACTTTTGGCGTGACAGGCTGGATTGCTCTCCAAAGAACGCTTAAGCATTAATGAATACAATAGACATGGACTTGTGGCTCAAATAAGCACTCTCCTTACATAGTGTGGCTCTACTACACTACTGCCTAGAACATCTTGAAGGGGCAGTGCAATATGCCAAAGACAGAAGGCAGGAACGCACAGGACAGCACTGAACCCACAACTAACTTTATTCGAAGGCATACACAAACTTACGTGCACAACCCATAGCCACGTGCTCTCCCATCGATGGCGTCATTATCAGTGAGCAGGCAAAAAAAACACAGAACCCTGGCATCTAATGCTACACTGTGAGGCGGCTTACAAATTGAAATTCACTGTCGTACAAATTTAACGATGGTATGCTTACACAACACGACCCTTTTTTCCTGGTATTGTAGGCCTCAATAATCTCCCTCGTGGTCTGATTTCTATGCGCGGGAAGTATTGTGGGTGTTTTTATAGATTGGGGGGGAGTGCACCCATGATCAAAGCAATGCCGCGCGATATGTGAATCGGCATTACCCGTTAGCGAGCGCCTATGCTGAGACAATCTAATGTTCTGGCAACGACCTGTTAGGCCGATATAGACGTGACCGCAGGAAAATGAAAGCTCGTAAACAACTGCCATTCTACAGTGCACAAACGGGGATGTATGCTTAACAGTACAGCCTTTTCCAGGATGCGTGGAGGCCGCCTGGGCCAACTTACTATCAATCTTGCCGAAAATTTTGATCATCTTGTTAGGGGCAGAAAAAACAACCTTGACATCAAACCTGCCTGCTGCATTCCTGAGGTTGTGTGATAGCTTATTGTACATGAGCTATCAGACAGCCTCACACACTACATATGGAATTATAACCAGCTTTTCTTCTTGTTTGCAGGCTCTGGATTGTTCTTTCTTGTGGGTGCTCCTAATTTTACACGCTTAGCAAGCTTCTGTATGGTCATGCGGATAGCATCCTCTCAAAAACCTGCAGCTCTCAAAAGCTCCAGTAGCTTTAAGAAACTCTAAGAAGTCTCGTGAAAACACGATTTCGAAAGTGCGGAAAATATAAACGAAAAAGCAATTTCATTTTCTACTACCTTGGTATGCACGGAGTGAAAATTTAAAATTCTTTTTTCTGACCTTGGGCAATACATCCAGCACATTTGCGTATCAGTTAGCTTAAGCCTCGCACCTAACAATTGCAGTTCGTTCTTATCTGGTACTTCATGTGTAAAATCTGACCCTGAGCCACATTTGTGGAATACTTGAAGCACATTGTGAACCATTTGTTGGAAATTAGTACTCTTCACAAAGATAAGAAAATCATCAACGTATCTTAGCACTTTGATTGTTCGGTCATCTAGGTTACTTCTTATATTTCTATCAGCCGTTCCTAGGAAAATGTTATTACCGGAGCAACGTTGGAGCCAATGCGAAGGCCAGATTTCTGTCTGTATAAATTTCCTTTCCATTTAACAGCATTTCAAGCTAAGTAAAAATAGAGAATCTCGAGAAAACTGCTGACAGATACATTACAGCTGCTCGAAAATTTGAGCTCATCATTGTCCTCGGTGATACAGAGTTTAACGCTTATCATTAGAAACTCACGTCGAATGTTATAGTACAGGTCTTTAACATCGATGCTAAATATATTACAATCACTAGTATTAGATTGAATCAGGAAGCTGAGGAGATCATCCGATATTTTTACCACGAAAGGATCATAGATCACCAATTTTTGCAAATGCCTTTGTAAGTAACCCGGGAATACCCGCTGCCATGTATCCTTTTTTATGACTATTGCTCGAAATGGAATGTGAGGTTTGTGGGTCTTTACTGTGAAGAAGATATCCAAATTAGGAATTTTTGCCTTTTTTACTGATGAAGCTAGCTGCTCAAGGTTGTGGCTGTAGAGCAGCGACAATGCGCGCTCCTTAACTTTTGCGGGCTTCAGATCTACTGCCCTGAAAATCGTTATTATTGCATCTAGCGCTTTTTGCAGAAGATACTCTCTGGCGCTACAACAAAGAAACCTTCCTTATCAGAGGTCAAAATGTGAAGTTTTCTACTCACAGCATATTCTACCCAATTGTTTCAATCTTATTCTTCGAGTGCCTCTCTCCTGATCTTCCCAGGCCATCCACACACTCGGCTATGAAGTGTGGTCATTCTTCTTCGGTCCTCCAGTGGGTGACTGTACTAGCCATAGTCACCTTCTCAGGTGTGGTGAGGCTTGGCTCGTGGGCGAATTTCGGACCAAGACCAAGGGTCAAGAACCAACACTTTTGCTTCGGGCATCTTCTTCTGTGGTTTTGGAAGGGTAGGCCAAGTGGTGTTCCACATCCATTCGACTGTATGATAGGATGTATTACGCCACTCCAAGGAATCCCTTGTGCTCTTGTCTTTGTCTTTCTTCCTGCAAGCAGGCTGTATGGAGACAATCTTGGAGGTATCGGGATTGATTCATCCATTCTGCGCGCAGAAGTCTGCAAATCCTTTTGGTATGACCAGTCGTTGGCTGTAGGTCACCGCTCAACGACTGCACGTCTCGGGGGCACAGAGTGTGTCGAGCGTGCCATAAGAGGATCCTGCTTTTGTATACGCATACTGCCGTCATAGACGCTAGCTTAAATGGGTTATGTAGGTCGCAGTTGTTAGGACGAGTAAAAGAGCCCGATGTAATAGAAATATACTGCAGAAGGATCGACATTTGGGCGAGTTGATACTGGTTGTACATCTTGAAGTGGCAGCGCAATAGTCTCGGGTTGCTTACAAAGGCATTTGCAATCATTGGTGAAAAGAGATCCTTTGGTGGTAAAAATCTCGGATGATCTCATCAACTTCCTCATTAAATGCAATCCCCGTGAATGTAGTATTTTTAGCATCCATGCTCAGGACCTGTACAATAACATTCCACATGACGATCTAATGATAAGTGTTAAACAGTGTATCAATGAGGACAATGATGAGCTCAAATTTTCTAGCGGCTGTTGTGTATCTGTCAGCAGTTCTCTCGAGATTTTCGCTTTTTACTTACTTTTAACTGTTATTGCATGGAAAGGAAATTTATACTGACAAAAATCTGGCATTGCATTGGCTCCAAGGTTGCTCCTGCACTAACTAACATTTTCCTAGGTAAGGTTGTTAGAAATATAGAAAGTAACCTAGATGACCGAACAATCAAATGGCTAAGATATGTTGATGATTTTCTGATCTTTGTGAAGAGTACTAATTTCCAACAAATGGTTCATAATGTACATCAAGTATTCCACAAATCTGGCTCAGGGTTAGATTCTACACATGAACTGCCAGATAAGAACGAACTACAATTTTTAGATACGAGGCTTAAGCTTACTGATAAGCATGTGTGCTGGATGTATTGCCCCAGGTCAGAAAAACCACTTTTAAATTTTCACTCCGCACATTTCAAGGTAGTAAAAGATGGCATTGCTTTTTCGGTTCTATTTCACGCACTTTCGAAATCATGTTTTCACCAGATTTCTTAGAGTTTCTTAAATCTACTGGAGCTTTTCAGAGCAGCAGGTTTTCGAGAGGATGCTATCCGCATCACCGCACAGAAGCTTGCTAAGCGTGTAAAATTAGGAGCACCCACAAGAAAGAGCAATCGAGAGCCTGCAGACAAGAAGAAAAGTTGGATGTAATTTCATATGTACATAAGCTATCACACAGCCTCAGGAATGTAGCAGGCAGGTTTGACGTAAAGGTTGTTTTTCTGTCCCTAACACGATGATCAAAATTTGCGGTAAGATTGATAGGAAGTTCGCCCAGGCAGCCTCTACTCATGCTGGTAAAAGCTGTACTGTTAAGCATACATCCCCGTTTCTGCACTGTAGAATGGGGGTTGTTTACGAGCTTCCCTTTTCCTGCGGTCACGTCTATATCGGCCAAACCGGTTGTTGCCAGAGCATTAGATTGTCTGAGCATAGGCGTTCGCTAACGGGTAATGCCTGCATGTCGCGCAGCATTGCTATGAGCATGGGTGCACTCCCAATCTATAAAAAAACACAATACTTTCCGCGCATAGAAATCAGACCACGAGGGAGATTATTGAGGCCAATTATATCAGGAAAAAAATGGTCGTGTTGTGTAAGCATGCCATCGTTAAATATGTATCACAGTGAACTTGAATTTTTAAGCCGCCTCATAGTGTAGCATTAGATTACAGGGTTCTGCGTATTTTTTTTTTGCCTGCGCACTGATAATGACGCCATCGATGGGAGAGCACGTGGCTATGGGTTGTGTACATAAGTTTGTGTATGCCTTCGAATAAAGTTAGTTGTGAGTTCAGCGCTGCCCTGCGTGTTCCTGCCTTCCGTGTTTCCTGCTCCTCGCTTTCTGTTTCCTGTTAACTGTGTATATATGTATATGTGTTCAAAACAAATAATAATAATATTGCGCTGCCCCTTCAAGATGTTCAACCAGTACCAACTCGCTCAAAAGTCGGTCCTACTACTGCCTAGCACTGCTGCACACTAATGTTTTGCTATAGGTACCACCAGTATGTTCGACACGCCATGCTCCATCAGCAATTATGAAAAAAAGCTTGTTCGTCCCTCAAAATGCCTACAACCAATAATTAACTTGCGCGTGTGCTTTAAAACAGTCATCTAAAATTATTTTATAAAAAAATACATCACTGACTGTTCACGTCATCGAAATTGAGGTACTCTAATTATGAGGGCTCATTCGAAAGTGCACAAAGGACCATCATATCATCTCGGCTATTCCAATGGAGTTTGTATTCCCTTGGAATATTGTTACGGTGGAAAAGAGGACAAGGTCGTCGATGGTAAAGACGATGAAGTGGCAACAGCCTCTCCGGAATCTCGGCTGCTGTTTATATATGCCTCGTAAATAAATCTTGTAAATAGTTTTATACCCGTGACAATATAATTATGTAACTTTGAAATATTTCCAGACATAAGATCATCATAATTCGTGTCTGAAAGGGATTTGAGGAAAAATGATGTTACGACATGCTTTCGTACGTACTACAGCATTCTCAAACGGGTTATTGATGTGATTGGCCCCGACGCCCCGCGTGAGTCAGACAGCCATGTCTGAACTGTCGATGTGTAGATATCTTTCTAGTCTTCCTTTCTTTCTATTTTCTTCCTTTCTTCCTTTCTTCTTTCTTTCTTTCTTTGGTTTTGTCGAAGGCAAACTAGTTACAAGATTGCCTCGAAAGACGCAGCTAAAGAGTTGTTTTCCACAAATATTAAGAAATCCGCCAGGACCCTCAACAACAAACGATGAGACCATGCTTAATGTTCGTAGAGACATGCATGTCTGGTTTCACGACCGACATATGGCGTTCGTTCTTTGGAAACAAGGCTGCAAGTGCTGCAATTGTAAACGCAGTGTTTCCGTGGGGAGTCGTGAACGATATCGCTAAGCTGCTTGCTTCATTTGTCATCAGCGATGTCATTTCTCGTATACACGCTGCGGCGCGACTGTACCTGATCTTTTTTTATGTCAGCATGGCTTGAAACTTGTGTCTGTATTTGTTTTTTTAATAAGATACAAGTACACCTCGCCCTGCCAACCTTCAGAAAATGGCTTTTCAGCAACCGGAAATGTGACCACGATTCAATTCTTGTCCTGTTTGCAAAAACTAAACCTGAATTATTTCCACCCACCCACAGTTCTCTCAACTTTGGAGCTATCGGAGCGGTAGTCGGACACGAAATGACACACGGCTTCGACGACACAGGTAAATATACCAAATTTAAAAAAAATACTCTCGCCTAGAAGACTCTTCAAAGCGAATATTTATTTACAAAAGACATTTCCTGTGAGAAATGTCAAGAAACATTTGTGTCTCCTGCAGTGAAACGCTGGAAACTTGCTTCCGGAGTATACGTGCAACGTTCATTCTTTGCCACTTCCTTGAACTTTCCCACTGCTGCTGCTGCGGCTTTGCTTCTGTCTTTCCAAGTGGCTTTTGCCAAGTACGAGTGTCTTACTGAATGGCATTTTGTTGCGCTATTGCTATCCTTGCTGGCTGCTGGCGACAGTCTTGGACAATGGGCCAGTACAGTACATAGAGAAGACAAACACTAGGTATAGTGCGGATCGAGGGGGCCCGCGGCTGATGCTAGTAAGTGCACAAGTGAGCTCGAACAACAGGCCTTCCTTGTCATGCCCTCGTCCTCCTCGTAAAAACAAAGCTTTCTTCGTCTTCTACTTCAGCTTTTGCGCTGCTGCTGCTGCTGCTGCTGCTGCCACCGCCGCCGGATAGCTCTTGCCGAGTGTCATACTGAAAATAATATCGTCATCACGCCGTCGTCCTACCATTGTCATCCCTCCTTCCTCCTGGCGACAGTAGTAGTCGATTGGCTCGTACTGGAAACAAACGCACCAAGTGGCCCGATTCATTTATTCGAGCACATACGCAATAGCCCATGCCCAGTAGCACAAGCCCAGTTGCAAATACCCAGTTGCACATACCCAGATGCCCAAGTTGCCTATTCGAGCACATGTACCTAGTGGCACATGCGCAGCTGCACACATTCAGTGGCTCATGTTCTCTGCTCGGACACCTACCCATTTGAATAAACCCAGTGATCCCGCAAAAATTGACTGGGTATACCCGGTTAGTTCATTATCACAGATAGAAACAGCGCTTCAAGACGGAACAAAAAGGAGGAACCGAGTGATCCAAGTGGCCTATTCGAACACATATTCAGCTACACATACCCAGTGACCCAGGTTTTATTATCAGCAATACAGAAGCGGCAGCCAACAGCAGCAGCAGCAGCAGCCAGCAGCAGCGGCAAGTCGAAGGAGGAGGCAAAGCATGCTTCGCCTTTAAAAAGTTTCTACACTCATAGTTCATGTGTATATATGGTGTCCCAGTTAATGTTAGCCAAGCTGTTTAAGAAAGAAATGATTACAAAAATACAGCGCAAAGATACGAATTTAAAAGCAATGAAGGGGACTAGTTGGTGAACGTTCGTGGTTATATTGCGCTTAGTTTTACAGTGACGATATGAACTGAAGGACAGGACGTGGACATACGTAGAGCTTATACGAATTTAAGACCTAAGGTGTTCCACCATCAGAGGCCTGTCAACCGAAGACAGTAGGTGTTAACACTGTGTTTATTTAATTTTTTTTTCTTTGAACCGCTTGCTTAGAACGTTAGCTGGGACACGGCATGTTAAATATGACCAAGTACGTAAGGAAAAATATACGCAATCTGCCTAGAGTTTTTTCAACTAAGCCAGCTGTAAAAATTAACAAAATCGAAACGCTGAAGATGACTGCTGCACCAATCGTTCGTTCATTCGCGCATAAGTCGATATTTTTATCGATGCACCCACTGCTGCGACGTTACAGCGGCTAAGGTGTCCTCAACTTATGCCCGGAATCATTCGATTTCCGGTCGCAGAGGGCCGCATTCTGATGCGGATGGAATGAAAGAACGCTGATATGCCATGTTTTCGGTGTACGCTAAGAATCCCCAGGTTTTGAACATTAATATGAAACTATATGTTACGGCATCTTCATAGCCCCTGTCTCGCTTTACGAATTGAAACTCTCATGATTCCCTTTCTTAGTGATGCACATATTTAGACACCAATTGGTCCTTACCTGACCACTATGTCCGTGTCTTTTTTACTCTGATATATTCATTTAGGTTTGCTTCTCTTTGCTCTAGTGTGCATTAGGTGTGCGTAAGCCATAATCACGCCGTATAGAAGCTAAACCTCACACCTACATGTGCTTTTTCTTTTGTCCCAATAAAAGCCTTTATATTGCTTGGCCTAATATGCCTTCTGGCTCGTGTACCTTTTATCCCCTGCGAAGGAAGCCAGTTTGATGCAGAAGGCAGGCTGCAGCAATGGTGGACCAACGAAACACGCACGAAATTTAATGCAAAGGCTAAGTGCTTCATTGATCAGTACGGGAACATCACCGACGAAGAGGCCAACATGACGGTGAGGTTTCGGTCGGCTTTGAGTTGAGTTGAGTTGTTGTAGGCTACTGGTGGGATTAGCCTTGCAGTTGCTGCCGGCAATTGCTCCACCGTAGCGACAATTAAAATAATTAAATCACGTAATCCGACACAGACCTCCCAATTACAAATGTTCACTCCTCAGTTCACCATGTGGAAGCCAAATCCGTGTCCTATAGGTAATTTAACAGAAGGCGAGAGACCTCCTTCCTACACAACTGGTTCCCGCGCGGGAAAACTATGTCCTGAAGCGAACTGTGAGGAACCCCTGTGTTCTTGAGGGACCCGAATAACACCCTCCTTTCCGCGTTATACACAGTACAACACATTAGGTAATGTTCTATGTCACCGCACACACCACACGTTGAACATAATGGTGATAACGCCAGGCCAGTCTTAAACATCCACGCAGGAGTACGAGCAGAGCCCGTGCGAATGCGGGGCAGTAAGGTGGCTTGGTTTCTTTTGAGACCCTTGATCACACATGGCTTGTGAGGTGAGCTTTGGAATCGCGGAATTCGCTAGGCTGCAGTGACACAGAAGAGCGTCAGAAATTCCAGAAATGTGCAAGCGTATTCGTAAATTTCAGCCGCAAGGCATAAATGTAGAGCCAAGTTTACCCACAGATAAAAGAAAAGGTTCAGGGATAAACTGCGTGCCAAATGTGAAAGGTAACATGAGAAACAACCTGTAAAAATCCGTATTTCATGCCAAAACCACAGTTCCCTAGAAAGAGGCCGCTCTACCAGAACTGGAAAATGCGCCACCGGAAGTGATGCAGTCGGAAATGACAGCTTTCGGAAAGGTAACTCAGAGTGCTCACACACTCTGAATTGAACATACAGGAATGCTCGATGTATCACACATGTCGAGTATTCTGCGTGCGGCTACATTTTTAAAGCGTTTTAGCATAGAATAAAGGAAACAAGAATGAATGAATAAGGCTACCCGTCCCAGTGCGCCGCGTCCGATTGAGCGATTGATGTATGTCCCCCTTATCGTGTACAGTTGCGTGGCAAACCTCTGGGGGTGCATTTAGTCAGCTACTATGCTGTATAAACTATGTTATTCAACAATGTATGCGAGTGCTACCCCAACAGCTTCTCGCGATAACTTCGACGACTTTATGTACACGTTACTCTAACAAGTTGAGCACGGGAGAGGTTTCGTTGCTGTTGCCTCTTAAAAGTAGTCCTGTACCACTATTTTACCGAAAAAGAGAATTTATTTTAAATTAAAATAGGCTATTTCAGAAATACTTTGCCGCAAGAAGTACTTCAATGCTCATGGTTATGTTGCGCTCAGTTTTACACAGACGATATTAAGGAAGGACAGGACGTTTGTGTAAAACTGAGCGCAATATAACCATGAACGTTCACCAACTAGCCCCCTTCATTGCTTTACTTCAGTGCGTTCAGCACAACCGAAGATATTGGCAATGAAACACGGCCTACACGGTGCTACCGCTCCTTCTTCGAAGCCTTGCACTACGAAAGCTACAGCAGAGCGGGGCATGCCCACAATCCTCCGCCTTCTACACGACACCGTGGCGCGTAGTTCAACTTTCCCTTTGAATAATAAAGCTAGCGCCACTACTTCCGATTTTGGTGCCCACTACGTGTTAAACGTAAGTCAAACGCGGTTGTTCTCAACGAGCCACAGTGCGCTTAGCCAATGGACTCGTCGCGGCATGGTATCTACGCTACGTAGAAGACCACAGCTACCAATAGCACCCGGGTATGGGAATCCAATTTATTGAAGAGAGAGCGTTCGAGAGAAAGGTGACTTCATGCTCCGCTTTCGAGCTCCAAGCACCGTGTCGACAGCAAAACTTGGCTGAGCTATTCAGAGCAGCACATGCTATCCACAGACAATGTTATTTCACCAAGCCCGAGGGGTAGTTCAGGACCCCTTTAACGCGAACCTCTGGTCCTCTAAAGTATACACAACTTGTCATCGCTCGCTGCTACTCAATTGATCTAACAGTATTAATAGCATAGGATAGAGAACGTGACGATGTATGACGAGCAATCAAAAATACGCAGAATATAAATGACAGATAACCGCTAGCTGTGCCTAACCGTATAGGCAGACGTAAATGTACGATTGTCTAAACACATGCGCTTCCTCTTATATTTACTTAGATGTTAGTATTACACTCCTTCCTGTTGGAGTGACATTGACGTGTTTATATGGCGTGACATTTGTAACTACCATTCAGTTAGGAGCGACGGCTTATGACGTCTACCCTGTCGGCGTATTTTTTTTCCTTTTTTTTGCGCTGTCTGTATTCATACGTTCGTCATGAACGTCGTAATAGATCACCGACTTATACTGCTGCAAGTCGAGCCCATGCTCGAACACTCGTTACAAAGCGCGTCGCAGGCTACCAAAGATTTTCTTTCAAACACGGGCCTTGAACTCTCCCCCGCTAAATCAGCGCTACTGTTATACCGCCAGTTCAGACAGGGGGTCAGAAATCTTGCGCCTCTGGAAACTCTGCCGATAGAAATTCGAGCTAAAGATGGACATCCCATACCGAGGAAGGACTCGGTCAAGATACTAGGTCTCCTCATTGATGCCAAGGGCTGTAACTTGACGGCCCTCAACAGGCTCACTGGACAGGCTAGTAATGTCCTAAGACTTGTAGCCCGCGTCTCAAATCGAAGAGTTGGTCTTAAAGAGGATAATTTGCTCAGAGCTTTTCAGGCATTCTTCCTGAGTCATGTCATCTACATCGTGCCGTACCCTAATTGGGGTAAAGCGGGAAAGGCCAAGCTCGACTCCCTAATCAGAACCGGGCTCAAGCGCGTGCTCGGCCTTCCACAGTCCACAAGCACTGAGAAGCTGCTGGAGCTAGGACTCCATAACACCATCGATGAGCTCATAGAAGCTCACACAGCGGCTCAGATAATGAGGCTTTCATCCACGAAGCCAGGGATTCAGATTTTAGAAGAAGCAGGAATCCAACCCAGACATGAACCGGCGACCAAAGTTAGCTTGACCCAGGAAACCAGAACTCGCACCATGGTTGACCCCGTCCCACGAAACAACCACCCAGTGCATAACCAGGTTAGAAGATTCGCGAGAGCGAAGTCCATCCTTAAAAATATCAATCAGCAGAAACTAGATGCCCTCTTTGTCGATGCTGCCAGATATGACAGTGGGGATAAGTTCACTGTCTCGGTGGTAGACGCGGGGGGCAACCTGCTCAATGCAGCCTCTGTTTGTACTAAGTTTGCCCATGTGGCCGAGGAAGCGGCGATCGCTCTGGCTTTTCACAGCTCAAAAGTTCCCGCTATCGTCCTCTCGGACTCGCTCACAGCGGTTAGATCCTTCTCGTCCGCCCTCATATGTGAACAGGCGTACAGTATTGTCATCAAAGCACTTCAAAGCAGTAGGGAGAGTACCGAAGGAGGATACTAAATCTCGTGGTTCCCAGCCCATCTAAATAGCTCAATTAAACCACTTGGATGTAATCCTGACGAGCAGGCCCACCGGAGAGCGCGCGATTTCACGCACCGCGCTGTCGTGGGTAGCCAGGCTTGGAACGAGGTTAACATCCAAAAAGATCCATTAAGTACATTCCACGAAATTGTTTCCCATTATAGACTAGGCAGGAGGACATTTCCACCCCCTCACCCCAAATTGAACAAACCTCAGGCTACCACCCTAAGACTCCTGCAAACCCGTTCGTATCCCATTCCTCGGTTTCTTAACAGGATAGATTCTGAACACTCACAGTCGTGCCCCAAATGTGGTCATGACTCATGCTCCTTTGACCACATGATCTGGCGGTGCCCAGCCCTTAACGCCTCTCCATCCATCACGAAAGAACAATGGCAGGAATCTCTCCAGAGCAGCAATCTCCAGATTCAAATCCAGGCTGTCCAGAGGGCCCACGACATTGCCGCGGGACTTGATCTCCCGGTTCCATCGTGGGTGGAGCCTCCGACTTGATCTTCGGGAGCTTTGGTTTTGGCTCCCCGAGGTCTCAGTCCCTCAGGACTCAAATAAAGTGCTTGTCATGTCATGTTTATAGTACAAACCAAAACTGATCACTTTGGTTTTAGGTTCCATCTTGATACACAGCGCGGGACCAGACAAGGTACGCAAATGAAGGACAAAGGCAAGCCTTTGCCTACGTCGCTCGGTGACCGCATTTGCCTGGTTCCGCTTTGTGTAGCGAGATGAAATGCACACCAGCCTGATCTCGTACCCTGCTTCAGTTTAATATCTTCGCCTCTAAGCACAATATGACGACCCATATATAGAGGAACGATTACAAATTAGAGGTATATATTCTTTTTTCGGTATTACATTGGGCATGACAGTCTCGCTAATCAATTATCGTGACCAAGCAAAAGTTCACACTTATTCTTTTCAATTCTGAGAGGCTGCATATTTATGCCTTGGATCAAAATTACCTAGCACCTTAGATAAAACATATGAAAAGCTGTACTCCTTATGTTTCAGAAGGTACAACCTACAAATATCGTTAGTACTCAAGAGTTCGAGCAATGCATAACTGAAACGCTGCTTAAATGTTTAATACAATCCATTCTGTGGGTGGTTTTAACAGGTTTCAGCAGTAATCAATACCAGGTTGCCACTGGTTCACTTGAGGTGTAGACCATACTGTTCATGCACAAAGTTTGTTCATCCAGCGATTCAAGCTTCATCACCTCTTCAAGAACTATGTTGAGGGGCGCTTTGCCCTGCGTACTGCGACCAATTACGCATCCTTTTGTCCAACTTTTTGCTTTTACCATCATCGTTCAACCACTCCTAGCTACTGGCATCGATTTCGTCAAGTCCAAGGAGATACAACGGAGTATTGAATAATGTATTTTAATATAATCTCTTCAAATCACCTACCTTGATATGCACGCAAGATTATGGTGACCCATTGGTGTCACCAGATTTATCAACGATACACTGAAGTACAAAACAAGCGAACTTCCACTAGCTAGACACCTCTACTTGTAAAATATTGTCTGTTGCACACTAAATAATTTCAAGTTTCCCAATTACCCGTCACTCATATGCTCTCTGTTATGCATATTTATTTGTATTTATTGTATAGTATCTATATTTCAATATTCGTGTCTTTTTTTTTGCTCGCATTGTTCCTAATTTGTCTTGTATGCTTGAGTTCCCTTCCTGCAAGGACGGATGTATGGCCTGCAGTATGTTATAAATAATAAAAATGAAAAAAAAATAGCAGTCGATCCTCTTTCGCTGGCATCGTTCAAGTGACTGATAGAATATTTCCAACCCGTCGCGGTGGCTTAGAGGGCTATGGTGTTGCGCTGGTAAGCACGAGGTCGCGGGATGAAATCCCGGCAGTGGCGACCGCATTTAGATGACGGCGAAATGCAAAAGCGCGCGTGTCCAGTGCATTGGGGGCACGTTCAGGATTCCCCTGGAGCTCAGAATTATTCCGGAGTCCCCCACTACTGCGTGACTCATAATCAAATCGTAGTATTGGCATGTAAAACCCAAGAATTCATTCATTCTGAAGGGTAATTCCATTTCTCTTTGCAGCTCAATGGGATAAATACTGTTGGTGAAAACATTGCCGACAATGGCGGTATTCGAATGGCTTACCAGGTGAGTTTAACCAAGAACTGACGCACTTTCCGTGTGCGAACCATACTTAAAAATTTTGCTGCTATTTCCAACTTTCGCGATATATTGGCTGCCGTGAACAACCTGTCTCGTGCGGCACGTCGCAAATCGGGAGAACGCGAGAGGCAGTGCGTCGGTGAGGCGTGGGTGCTATTCGGAGCAGCAACAGCAGCAGAAAGACCTCCGCTGATGCAGCGCTCTGTTTCCATATATGCTATCGATGGCGCCATCACTGGCGCCATCTCGTAACCATCATCGCCGCAGAGCCCGTCCAGCGCGGCACTACGCTTTTCTTCTCATGCTTTCGCCATGCCCTCCTACCATGCTTTTCGACTCGTACTTCCACTGCACCCTCCTCGCGCTCTCTTCCCTATCGCCGTCTTTCATCCCCCTCTGCGCTCCGCGTTCGCTCTTTCATCCTTCGCAGTGCTCGTTCACTCCGTTACGAGGTACGCCGACGCCGACGCTCACCTCAGGAACGAGTGCCTAAGAGCTGCGCTCTAAAAAAACCGCATATATCTCTCAGCAAGTGCTCAGATCCTGCATGTACACGTGGCTAATACATATGCCCTAGGCGGGAACGTGCAACAAGCAATGACATCCGTTCCGGTTTCGGCTCTTGAGCTGTGCACACGCGTATATATCCCCGGCTTTACGAAAGGGCAGCTAAGTGGAACGGCGACCTAGTAATATAAACATATTATATACACGACCTTTGGGATTTCTGGAAGACGAAGGATAAATGGAAGAGGGTGTTGTAAATATGATATGCGTCCTTCTTAGGGTTTCTTTGAAGGTCATTCCAGAAAAGTGTAGCATCCCTGCAGTCTGCGAAGCAGTGTCCCATAGCATATTCCCATTGCCATAATCAGCAAAGCACATGACAGCTTCTTGGATTTACCCATGTCTTAGCAGTATGGTTGCCGTGTGCATATTAAAAAATTTGATTTAACGCGCACACGGCGGACACGATTGAACACATCATTGCATCCAAGGCGATAAAGTGGTGAGATCCAGTGTTTCTTCGAACACTGGATCTACTGCGGGTAAGAGGAAGAAAATGATTTATTTAAATTATTGCTCTAGGCGGCTCTAGGCTTATCTAGGGGAGGTAGATAAGAGGAAGAGTACTGTTCGAGAAACATTGACGATACTATAAAAAAACTATGGTGTAAAACATCACAGTTTTCTATAAAATATATTATACGGTAAATTGTCAAGCACTGCACAATGTGCTGAAGTAAAAGTCCCAATTCATTTGTGTTTCAGGCTTATGAAAGATTACTAGAAGAAGAATGTAATGGTGTGGACACTCGCCTACCTGGACTAACACACCTATCGGGAAAGCAACTATTCTTTATCGCGGAAGCAATGGTATGAGCTCCATTTGCAAATGTCGCTTCGGACAGCAAAATATTTTTTTTCATATTACCTCGAATAGGACAGTTTAAGGAGGCTGTGGAATATAAACACTGACAGAGGTGTTTTCTTCCACAGATAGAGTGCAGTCAATATCGCAAAGAAAGGCGACAGCAAATAATTCAGTATGACACACACAGCCCCGCCGAATACAGGTACGTATAAGCCGCTCCAGTGTTATAGAAACAAAGCTAAGTGGAACGACAAACACTGCAATAAGATGGCATTTATCATACCTACACAAGCTTAGCCCTAAATAGAGAAAGAAAAATTAGGTAATAGGACAGCGCGATGCGTGAGCCATGTTTTGAGGCAACAGGAACATCAACAGCTGTATAACACTAGCCATAGGACGGCAAAAACTCACTCGTGAGTTGTCTCACTGAAACTTAGACTGACCCCTTAGTGAGTCTGAATGAACATGGCTTACTAGCATTCAGATTAGCCTGATTTAGACTAAGCCTACAGCAAAAACTATATTGCCTGAGGGAGTCTGAGCGTGCTCTGATCGCCCTGCTGACCTGTTGTCAATTTCGAAAATGCCATCGCAAAAATTGCGGCGATGGTGGAAACGCGCAAATTTTATCCAAGCCACGCGCCATGCTTCTAGTGATCGTACATATGAAAAAAAAAAACTCAACGCCCAAGCACTCCGTAGAGATGGTTAACCAGAGAAGCTGAAGCGTGCGGCCGTGGTATTTATCGCTGGATTAATCCCGATGGTTCATTGAAGTCTATCTAAATTATTGGTTACGTCTTAGTGTTGTTTAATCAGCTTCGTTTGTTTCGTCGTCAGGGATTGGCCCGCGTCACTTGGGCGTGCACGTAACTTAGGGTTGGCCACTTCTCAGTGCGCCCTCGGTGCTCTCACTATCACTAACCTAACGTAACTTAAGCTAACCAAATTTAACCTAACTAGGTATAACACCGCAATCACACGGTAATTTTCATTGAGCACTGAAGCTAAATGCCACTGAAATGGCCGTACCTAATTGGCACCTTTGCGCGAGCTCGTGAACGGTAGCGAATGTGACCAGCTTATTTCAATGACCTTTGATTGAAGCGCTCATTGAAAACGAGCGCGTGACTGCGGTATAGCAAGGAGCCCAAGAATGTCTTCTTCTGGGTTTTCTTATGGCGCCATTCCGCGACATTAGGTGTTTTCATTTTCTTTTTCTTTCTTTTTTTTAGCGCGGTATACGAATAAAATCGCAGCGACGAAATCATTACGTGGGAGACCGTCCTTTACGAGGCAATATTAAACGAACAAGAGTCTCGCTGTGGTCATTGATGTAAAAATCAACTCTTCCAATTGCGAAAGTTATCATGTTCCCACCCTGAACGAGTTCATCCCAACTCCGGGGGCCAAGTTTTATTTCGTTCCACTTACGTTGCCGTATTTATTAAATCGATACGCTTATGTGGTTGATAGCCCCGATGGCCTTTAAACAAACACGTCGGCCACTGCAATGGTACAAAAACTGTCATCATCAGCAATCGATCATACTCCCAACTCGCCGTGGTTCCTTAATGGCTATGGTGTTGGGCTCCTGAGAACGAGGTCGCGGGATCGAATCCAGGCCACGGCGGCCGTATTTCGATGGGGGCGAAAACACCCGTGTACTTAGATTTAGGTGGGCGTTAAAGAACCCCAGGCGGTCCAAATTCCGGAGTCTCCCACTACAGTATGCGTCATAATCAAATCGGGGTGTCGGCACGTAAAACCCCATAATTTAGATCACGCTTCCCTGAGCAAGCGAAAAATACAACGATTTATCCCTGTCGCAATGAGATGCTCTGAACACTCAGCAAAAGGAAGCATACAGTGTATACATTCATTGGAATCGCGCATAGAGCGTACAGAAACGCGGCGTCTAGTCGAGTGGTACAAAAAAAACAGTCACGTTACCTTCTCAGTTGTTGACACTCCCGTGAACAAGCAAAACATTGCAATAGATCATACTCGCATTAGGATGAAGCTGTAAGCACTCAGCAAAATGAGGCGAACACTGCATACATTCATTAAAATTACCCTTACGACACACAGGACAGCATACGTTTCATTGCCCTGATGAGAGGATGCAATGTAATGTGGAAGGGAAACGCCATTGGCGTGAGCCTGACCATGCTATACGAGTTCGGGAAGTCTCAGTTAAGCGTCGAAAACGAGCCGAAGAAGCCGAACTGCGAAAGCAGCAACGCCACGATGCGAGACGGCGCATGATCAAGTCTGCAGCAGGCATTCGCCTTCACATGTTAGCAGGTAACATGCTGCCGAACTTTTTTAACAGGATGTAAGATTATTGTTTCAATCTAACCCATTCTGACATGATATTTGGACCACTTAAACATTTAATTTCGTCAGTACTTATTGCAGCTCCATGTGGTTGTTACTTGAACAGAATATCCAGTCCCTGCTTCCTTCTAAATCTTTCGCTCCCTATATTATTTACAATCTGCTTTCTACTCCCACAACGGCGAGTCAAGAGTTGCAATTCCTTCTTTGCGTTTACGCTGGTTTCACGCTAACCTATGTTACCACAAATGTTAACGTACACCGTGGTCTTCAGCACCATCTAGTTCATTGTTTATCACTTATTTGATGAAAACAAAAGACATATTATTTAAAATTTACGAGTCTCGATTTCAGACACCCTCCAACACTTTCAGGCAAACGATTTACAAAAGGAAAACAACACTGGTGAAGAAAGAGTGTAAATTTAGTATCAGCATGCATTTTCGGAAACTAATATCTGATTCATTTTTCATTCAACCGTTCACTGCATGCTACTTTGGGCATCGTCACTACTTTGCAAAAGGCTAGAAATCTAAAAAATAATTATTATTATAATACGCAATTCAACATACTTTTCGCGGCATATTTGCTAAGTGCAGTTTTGCTATTCTTTTTTCTTTGTAGAGTAAACCTACCAATGCAAAACATGGAAGAATTTGCCACCGTATTCCAGTGTGCAAATAATTCGACGATGAATCCAGAGAAACGGTGCAAATTATGGTAAATTGTGCTGGTACAGGATAATAAAAGCAACGCAGAAAGAAGGAGGTCGAGATGGCAAGTCACATAACATGGATTAGACAACTGACATTCGTGCTGAATCAACTTCCCAAATAAAGAATTTCTTTACTTATAAACAATACAACAGTTCTTCGTTATGGTCGTTGTTCATTTACTGAGATATATCGAGGCATCTCTTTCTAAAGAACACTCCAAACATACTATCAAGGATTGCACGTGGACGCTTGCTTGGAACCATGACACTTGCTCACAATGTGGATAAGAAGCCAAAATTTAAACCACAGCGCCGTGGGGACACCAGCGTCTTTTATTCGACAATGCATTACTAGTCACGGTGCCCGTCAGTAAATGTAATTTGAAAATCACTGAACAAACAATTTCTTAAATTTAGCGGAATAACATACTAAGCTAGGTATCTTGTCGCAATTCGGCGATTGAAGCCACGATGAGTAACTCGACGCATGTTCCACTTAATAAAAGATGCTGACGCAAGCAACATTTCTGTTCTATTTGTCCTGAAACTCTGGCACAAAACACGCTGATATTTTACTTGGCGTTTTCTCTCAGTTTTCTGTGCATGCTTTTATTTTTTTGATAAATTGTGAGCTGGAACGCGGACGCATTCCTCCGTACGTCTGGAGAGTATTATCTAGTGTGTTTATTCGACAGTTTGCGTACATAACAGCGCTACGTTCTGCATAGTGCGAATGTGCACAACGCAACACGAACGGTACCTCATGCTTACGTGGCCGTCACGTGGCCACTATGTGGAGGGTCTTCGCGTGCTGCTATCGTAGTTCTAGTATGTTCGTGACAACGCGAGACTTCAATTTCAAAAAAAAATGCCGGATACGGTGTCATAATTTGGCTAAGAATCCATCTAACAGGTTTGGATTCGCTTGGCTCGACTGTTAACAGGGGCCATTATGTTTATCTTCCATATGACGTAATAGGTTTTGCGTACGTTTCATGTACGTGGGCAATGCCACGCGTTAAAAACCCTGTCGTAACACACGTTGCCACGTTCTGCGAAGCGCTTGCAGGCTGCGTGCTTATCTTCATAGCGCAGTACTAAAAACTCTCTATTATCTAGCGCATTTGTTATCTGATGCTAGGCTCCTCAGCATGTCCGTCTTAAGCACCGATTGGCTTAAATTTTAAGATTTCTCCATAAATATTTCATGAACTATATGAAGTGAGTATGTGTTAAATTATTCTTTGTTAATAAGTATCAGACATTGCTCACGCAGGGCGCCGCTATTGCGTCGCCGCAAAGGGAAAGGCTATAGCTCTCCATCAATGTCTTCAAAACATTTTTGGCTGTCTATTCTTGAAATTTGTGTCAGGTTCTTCGCGTATCTCGCTGAAGAATGCTCGAAGACCTTGGCCCGTCTCTGCGTCAACATGCAGATTGTCGAAGGTTTGTCGCGAAGAGAATAAATCTTTGACATTATCAACGAGAAAACGTTCCTGTTGAAATGTCATTTCTTTTTTTAGTTAAATTATCGTTCGAAAAATCTCAAAAGACCGAACTGAAGCCCCCTTTCGTAAGCACAAGACGCGAAGTAGAGTCGAACCTTCTGCGTCTATGTACGCCTCAGTATATTGTTCTTTTTTGCGCTAAAGTTCAAGTACCTGTAGCCAACTAACATGCAGTCAAATTTTACATCGTTATTTGCTTTATCGCAGTGCCAACACAGCATGAACGGATGAGTCGTTCATCGCTCACATGGACGCCCTATTGGCCAGAAAGAACCAAAGGAAAGGCGGCAAGAGGCTATTAAGCGAGGGAGGGAAAGGGGGTTGGGGAGAAGGAACAAATATTCGATGTTTCGAATACGAATCGAATATTACCCACTATTCGTATTGGTATTCCAAAAAAAAGTATTCCGTATTTCCCAACATCCCAATGACTAACCAAACATTTTGGAACAAGTTTTGGCTACCCTTCTCCGTCTGTTAAACAGTGTATCGAAACTTAACAGAAGCAAACAACCAAAAAGAGTTTTTGACACAATGCAGAAACAAAATGGGTATTGGAAGCTTTGTTTTCCGTTTCGTGGTGGAAGCCTACATGACAACCTGTAATGTTTGCTTGTAGTCTGTCATTTAGTGTTTTTGGCAGTCGATTCATCTAGCAGTTTCATGTTTTACGCTACAACCCGTGAAGTTTTCCTTGCAACGGACTCTTTTGCATGTGTCTATGGCACATAAGTCCTTAAACAGCTTTTTTTTTTCCGACAACTTCTGATCTTTTTTGGCGACCATTTACCTAAAGTAAATCTACAACTAGTCACAGAGCACCCATGCGTCCCTAAAAAGTTTGTTTCCAACGAGCATCTAATGATGGTAAGAGGCTATTGATGCAATTTTTTTTAATGGAAGTTACCGATCTTGGGGCTAAAAATTGGAGGGCGCTTAAGCTTCGCCTTTAAGATAAGAATGCAATATATTTCAAAGATGCCTTGCTGCTTCTCAGGCTTCCCGGCAACTGCAGCTTATGTGAACGCAATGTTTAACGGCAAACGCTGGAGGCGAACGCTGTCTTTCAGAAACGCGGCCTCTTGCGTGGCCCGATCCTGGAGGTTCTGCACAGCCACGCCAAAAGAAACTGCATCATTTTCAGGTTTCTGTTATTTCTATTGTTTCGCTCTGTTAATATTTCAGTCCGGTTACGGTGGTTACGCATATAAGGCATGCGCTGTCGGTGTTGCGTTTCATCACATTTCGGTTGTGGACGGTCACTCTCAGAATTCAGAGGAATAAGTTTGTCGCGAACGTATGACAAGGGGCGCTATTACGTAAAACTATTCCAAACTTTTCTATTACAATTCTGCAATCAGCCTTCCGCGATTGGTCAAAAACTTTTTTGGACTACCCCCATTTCACTTGCCTGTAACGCGACGTCAAGAAAACAGCGATAGCTCCCCATCTGATCTAACGTGTACACATGGATTATGCAGGATTTGACTGAACAAAAGAAAAATAGTTATCTCTGATTTGACACCTCTTCGCCATTAGCCATCGGCTATTGGTTAAAAGTTTTCGGGCTGCGCCCACTTCTCCTAACTCTCACGCGACGAGACAAAACCGCAAAAACTCACCGCGTTAAAGTGACGTGTACGCGATAAAGATGCAATATTATGCCGAACAAAACTGAATTTTCTTCTGAATAGCCGCAGGCTGCCCCGTTCCGAAAGGAATAAAAAATGGCTGCCGCCGATCGCTAAGGCACTGGCTACTCGCACCTGTCGGAGAGCATGGCTTTATTTGCGTGTAATAAAGCTTTTTTGCGTGGTCGTGTAACGTTTCCGAGCACTTTCGGCACGTTTACGACCTCGTTCTGCCTACTCTTCTTTGCTGAGAATCCGTTTTAGCGTCATTCTTAAGCTTCGGTTGCATGCTTCCGCAATTGTCGACGAGCCACCGTAAGCTAAGTAAGGAAAAGCGAACCAATCGCAGACGCCGGCACCACCCTCCTCGTCCGGTTATCGATTTTCAGTGCAGTGGCTTGGCCCTATCGAATCCCTCTCGACTTGAGCGTGCTCCTCGCCTCTTGTGAGACAATTAGATAAGACAAGCCGCTCAGTGTAGGCAATGTTATTCGTTTTTCAAGCTAACAAAAGTGACCTCCTATGAACGAGAAGAGCGTTTGATTGGTCTGTTCAGACAACCCTGCGGGTGAACGCCCGATGCTTGCGTCGGTGGTTACGCAAACTTGACGTCAGGAGATTGGAATAAAAACATGTTGGAATAGTTTTACGTTACAGGGTCCAAGGTATTAGCAACTTTAGTGACAGAATGGTGTGGCAATGTAACCCGCATGTATTGCATGTCATATAGCAAGGCGTGGCGTATGCATATACATAATTATATGCGGGAACGTTCACCCTCGGGGAACTCCGACACCGGACGTGGAAGCCGACACCGGATTTTCTGTGACACGGGGCCCTTAACGCTGCTCGCGGTAAAAGTAATCCTTAATCGCTGCGGTGGCTTAGCTGCTATGGTGCTGCCCTGTTAAGCAGGAGCTCGCGCTACTAACTTCCGGCAGCGTCGGTGACAACGCCCTCTGCTATTGGTACGACACGAGGTATTAAGATTATCTTCAATTGATCAGGGAAAACGAAGCAGCGAATTATATTGGCAAGCAATACAGTGCTGTAATCAATTTGTTTATTCCTTCATCATCATCAGCCTATTTTATGTCCACTGCAGGACGAACGCCTCTCCCTGCAATCTCCAATTACCCCTGTCCTGCGCCAACCGATTCCAACTAGAACCCGCAAATTTCCTCATTTCATCGAACCACATAGTCTTCTGCCATCCTCTACGGCGTTTCCCTTCTCTTGCTACCCACATTCTTTAATGATAGTGCATGTCCCCGTTCTCGGTTATTGACACAGCGTCCAGTTTGTCCTACATATTCCTATGCCACACGACAGCCGCATTTCATAAACGACGTCAATCGCGTATTTCCCGAAAGGTCTGACGTGCTTCTTCTGGCATCCCTTGCTTCACCTCGGTGCCACGCAAGTTGGCTTAACTATCTATTTGCGACTTTAAGGTTGCGGGAAACATTGTGGACATACGGCCCTACAATAGGCTTGCATCCTTCTTGAACAGAGTTGATAATATTTGCTTAATTTTATTCATCTTTTGTTAGGGGGTTTGCAAGATCACTGCTATGAGCCAGCTGAAGTGCCCGACTGAATCTAGCCTTGCCAATTGGCTATCGAAAGTAGGAAGCATGGCGGGAAAAGGCAACTACATAACGGTTAACAAAATTCGTTGCCGGGCTATAGTTGGCAGATGCTAATAAGAGAATGCTGGTAAGCTCAGTTTCAAGACGAGACAACGAAGATAAGATGAGAGGACAAGAGCAGCGCTTGTCCCATGTTGCGGTGTCTTCTCTGGTTCCTGTCTTGAAACTGCGCTTACCAGTGTTCATGTATAGCAAGTTCATAATAGGAAATGGCATCGCTGCAGTACCTTCGACTCCCTGCCCGCAAAGTTGCACATTCTGGGAATCGTGCGCGTTGGAGCATGCAACTCGGAAACAAACTTCATTGAGGAGTAGAAGTCAGAGGTATTTCACTCAAGGCGACCTGTCCACTTCTCTGCCAATAATGTTCCTCTCTTTTGGCAGTGCTATGACGGCGAGCAATGAGAAATAACGTTGTCTTTTTACAGCGGAGCTGTTATACACTAGGTTCTGGCAGTTTGTTTGCGTAGGCGAAAAATATGGCGGCCACCCCAGAGCTAAAAGGGCCAAAGCATAAAACAAAAGCGTGTCGCAGGGTATGTCCCAGCTGCGCTTAATCGCGAGAACTGTCAAAACGCATTGGGACAAAAATTATCGTAACAAAAAAACTTAAAACTGGAAAAGACAGTTTAGTATCGATTGCGGTTTGACGTCACGGGCCCTATAGGCAAATCACGCAACCTTGTCTAAGTTCTCTTCCACCCGTGCAATGGGTAGGCCGCATGCGGTGAGTACTGCGTAAGGATAGCGTGCCTACGAAGAACACCATCGTGACCAAAAGCAGGATTGTGCGTGGCAACGGCGGCTGACACCTAATACAGATGAAGAACGTGCCGCAAATGCCAAGCGCATGCACCTTTGTTTGGGTCACCTCTACTGAATCCGTTACCATCGCAATTGTGGGTGATTTCGAAGATAAACGTGTCTGGGCCAGACGGGGAGTGCTTCGTGGCGTTTCTTTTGGAAAGGTTCGGCATTGAATTTTGACCAAGCATCGGTGACCCTACGACGCATCATCGGTCGTGTATAGACCTCACATTGGGCAGGAACCTTTCCAGCGTTGCCACAGAGCCACTGGCCGCATATCATAGCGATCATAAAGCGAGCGTGACTTTGGTGACCAAATAATGAAATCCAAAAAATCAAACAAAAGAAGGTTAAAAAAAGCATTGAGTACGCAATTTAATGAAACGACAAGTAAATTTTCAAAAAACAAAATTCGCTGTGGTCTGTCTTTTATTTTCCATCCTAATATTTATTATCGACTTATTTATCACCATATATACAGCTCCAATGGGCATCAACCTGCACAGAGTACAATCGCACCGAACTTATATATATATATATATATATATATATATATATATATATATATATATATATATATATATATATATATATATATATATATATATATATATATATATATATATATATATATATAGGCGGAACCTAACCGTGTCACAGGGCGCGGTTTGGGCGTGGTGCTTGGGGAAGTGCTGGCCTCAAGAAGGTCTCGCTCCATGATCAAACGGGACAGCTGGGATGTGGTCGCCCTAGTTGACAGACCCGACGCGTGGTTGCTTGCCGTCGCCTCCCTGCGAGGGGGACACCCCGTGTCAAAGAACGATGGCTACATTCCTATACGGCGCAAGTGTAACGGTTACCGTAGTAGTAGCATAAACAGCTAGCCATTGATCATCTGCCTCTGTCGAAAACACCTGGCCCTGATAGACTTTCCTGTGAATTATAAAAAGCTTTCAAATAAATTATCAGTCCCATATTATTGGACATTCTTATTACAAGTTTAGATATAGACGCCCTTCTACAATCTTTTTGCAAAACCCACACAGCTTTAATTCCCAAAAGTTCTGACAAGGAGAAACAACGTTCTATTGAAAGCTACCGGCCAATCACATTGTCAAACATGGATTATAAAACTTTTGCAAAAGTTTTATCGAATAGATTGCAATTTGCGATGTCAATTCTCATTGGTTCCCATCAGACGTGTGGATTTACGGGTCGATCCATTCAAACTAACATACATATCGACCGTACACTTCTTCAATACTGTTACGGTTCCACTGAGCAGCTTGCAATACTCCACGTAGATCTTGCTAAAGCTTCTGATCGTGTAAGTCACTCCTATTTATTTTCTCTTCTGGAGCATGCCAATGTTGGCTCCGTTGTGCTTAAAGGCGTTAAGCTTTGCTATACATGTTGTACTACTCGTTTAGTTATTAATGGCCAACTCTCTAAACCCGTTTCCATTTGCTCTTCAGTAAAACAAGGATGCCCGATGTCCCCATTACTATTCGCCCTTTATCTGGAACCACTATGCTTAAGCGTAATTCAGTCGAGTTACATCCATGGCTTCAATATACTGGGTAATGAAGTAAAAGTCTTAGCTTATGGAGATGATTTAGCGTTCTTCTGCACGGATAAGTCCAGTGTTGAAACGGTAGTATCAACAATAGAGGATTTTGGCAGGGTATCAGGAGCACGAATGAACTCCGCAAAAAGCTTAGGCTTGTGGTTTGCCTCATGGTGCTATACACTACAACAGTTTGTAGGCGTTAAGTGGACTGGTGTCCCGCCCAAATATCTTGGCATGCCGCTAGACGCATATAAATTAAGTGCACACTATTGCAAAGAACGGGTTTCGGCCCAGTAAAGCTACGCCCAGACAACTGTTCCACACCGACTTTCTATTCTTGCGAAAGCTGAGGCCTGCAATAAAATCGTGGCAACCAAAATTTACTATGTTTTGCAAGTTATTCATTGTGCCAGGCTCTACATCCAACGCTTTCACCGAATCTTTGCAACCTTTGTATGGTCTTCAACTTTTGAGCCCATGAGGCGAGACAATACTTTCAGGCCCGTTAGTGAAGGTGGGCTGGGTTTAGTACATCTTTATGTGCGGCAACTAGTGTCTCGTTCCTTCTTTTTTCGCGATACATCGCATCCTATAATTCGGTCATTCATGCAAGTCACACTTGTTAATGCGTTACCTGATTTAATTGTTTCTTCCAATTTTTCTTCGCGTTTATGCTTGTGGGGGTTCATGCAAGGAGTTTACTTGGCGGTTCGTTTCCTGACAGTTCGGTTTTCCACTGAATACCTGTACTCTGTGTCGCGTAAAACATTATACAAACATTTATTGTCCATGCTATTTCCGCCTCCATTTTACCTGTCAGTATACATTCAATGGCCAGGTCATGATGCACTAAATCGAGTTCGTAAAATGTATATATCCCCTTGCTGCAAAACATTCTTTTATAAACTTCATAGTGAAACCATACCGGTAAAAACATGGCTACAGAAAAAGGGTATCTTTGTCTCTTCTGTTAACTGTCGCCTTTGTGACGTGCCAGGGAAGATTGAACATTGTTTTATTAGCTGCACCGACGCCATACTATTTTGGGATGTCCTCCAACGGACTTTTAAAAAAGACTTTGAGATTAACGCTCATACTGTGCGATACCTGCTGCCGAACTCTGATAACAGTGCACCTTTTGAGGTGTTTTTTCTCATGAGAATACACAGTTTGTGGAAAACCCGG
Organism: Dermacentor albipictus; assembly: GCF_038994185.2. NCBI lineage: Eukaryota > Metazoa > Arthropoda > Arachnida > Ixodida > Ixodidae > Dermacentor > Dermacentor albipictus. The sequence continues at coordinate 24,310,909 of NC_091829.1, forward strand.
ATGGACCGAAACGCCGAAACGTTTGTACCTACAAGGGCAAATTTGATCCAAATGACACTACACCTAAAGCAGGTTTATGATGGACTCGATACACAGCCGGACTGATACCCCATTTTGGTGAGGTGCCTATCCTTACCACCGTTCTAAAGTGAAACCAACAGTATAAACCATGACTTTTCTCTGTGTAACTTCCATTGTGCTCTCCATTGTCTAACTATGCACAACTGCTCAACCTCGGTTTGTTCCTACTGTAATAAATACCATGAAAGAAAAAAAAGAACTTATGGCTGAGTGGTAGCGTCTCCGTCTGACGCTCCGGAGAATCTGGTTCGATTCCCACGCAACCCATCTTGCAAGTTGTTTTTGCTTATGGATTGCCTTCCGGGATTTTTTCCTCTCGGCCAGCGCCACTGACGCCGACGACATCGGCTTTTCTGCGACACGAGCGCCTCTACGCTGTCGCGTTAAAGCAACAGAAGCACCTGTGAGACTCTGTGCCTCCGAATCGCCACCCACGGCCTCCCATGGTTTATCCCGAGCCGGAGAAGTGCTTCTTTCGCGGCGGCAGTTTAGGTTGACCCTGGAGCCAGACGACCTGGAAAAGTCACGCAATTAGGCAGGACGTCGGCGAGACGTGTGCGCTTAAGACGATGCACGTGGCGCCTCCCAACTGCGCCGCAGCTGCAAAACAACGCGTGCGACTCTCAGCCAAACACCTGGTGTGGAAATTCCCGGCACTCGAAGCTGTGTAGTTCGCTTGTGGAGTGGTTCACTCAATTGAGTTTGTCACCGGGCTCTGCACACCGGTAGTGTTAGTTGACGTCGAAGCAGCCCGGTGGCGCTTATTACGCGTGCGCTGTAACGTGTACGGCATATTTGCCTTTCCTTTTTTTTGTTTCTTTAAGGGGAAGGACAAAAGGCAACTGATTGTACTATGAGCGTCAAAGGAAATGTGAACAGTGGAGTGCGTGGCCGAAGCATAAGTTGGGGGGGGGGGGGAGTATAGTGCGCGCCGTCCAGGCATCACCATTGACAGGCACGCACATCCGGTTTGGCCACACGGCGCGATGTTTCCGCTTCTGTTCTGGTTCTTACATTTGAAAGGAATAAAATAAAAGTGAGAGAGAAGCTAAAATATTGCGGTTTGCGGCGAGTATTGTCACGCAGTTCGCAGAAAACAGTGCTATCGGCGCGAACAGCGGTGCGCGTAGTGCAATTTGCACCTCCATTATAGATTCGCTCATGTGGTTTCCCACTTGTGCGCCGCATTCATTCTTTCAATCAGCAAGTTTGCGCAGCGCGGTATCGCTTGCAGCCGCGACGGTGGCCTGCGTGGCCGTGCCGAGCGCGTTTGACCATTTGTTTGACTCCCGAACGAGCGCACAGTGCGGCCAAACCGGACGTGCGCGCTTGTCAATGGTGATGACTGGACGGCGCGCACTACGCCTTCACTTATGCCTGGGCCACGCGCTGCGCTGTTCACATTTTACTTAGCGCTGATTGTACCTGTCCAGTCCCGCATTCGAAGGTAGTGATAACGTGCTTAACGAAAGAAAATTGTTTCTGAATTGGGTTGCGGAGTTTTAACTACGAGGGTATAGTAACCCGTCTTTATTGAAAGGCATTTTGCGCAACAAAAAGGCAACTTTCGAACTAACTACTGTACCGGTAGGAGCGTCGTAGAGATTTTGCGAACACCAGTGATAATTGCATCGATCTTGCTGCCGCAGCTAGTCAAGAAAAAAAAAGCACTTTGGAGTTCATCACTGCACACCATTCTATTCGGCAGGGTACAAACAATTGGAGTGGATTCGAAGCCAAATGCTTGTACGGGGACCATATTCTAAATGCATTCGAAGAACTGTTCTTACAGTATTACAGCGAGTATGCAAATGGCACGTAAGTCCGACGAGACACAGATACATGTGGCAGCATATCAACAGAAAAGAAGAAACAGAACGGAAAGAAGGCAACAAGGAGACATGCATTGGCGATGTGATGTCTTGGAGACAAATATGTCAGGGTCAGGCTCTTGAACGGATAAAAATGATAGTATTGCAATATACCACACCTGACAGTAAGCGCAAGCCTAGAAGGTCATAAAAAAATGAGCAGGAATTGGCACAATCAAAGCACGATGGCCCATCAATTATAACCACTGCATGGGGGTGCAGGCCGAATACAGAACGGCGTCCTCTTGTGTTTCGCACCTGGCCGCGGGGTCGTGCAACAGAGGCCATTTGTCACGCAGTCCTGCGCTCCCATTCCTAAAAACGACGATCATACGTACTGTAAAAAAAAGCCGATAAAGCTTCTGCCTTTCGTTCCGGTGGTGATAACGAGGTAACGCGCACGCTAAGGAATCACACGTAGCAAAAGCTTGTTTCCCTCACTCTGTTTCCATCGCAATTTCTTTATCAAACGACAAGTTTGACGAGTTGCTGGGGCTATCATTTTCGAAATCAGCCTCTTTATCTTCGTTCCGTTCTGCGCTGTTCGATTTCCGCAATTTCTCAGCATTTGGACGTTGCCCTCACCACGGAAGCCGGCGATGCAGCCTGAACTGATATCGGAGCTTGCGTTCACCTTGGCCGCCATCTTGCCATATGTCGTTGCGTGTGGTTGCACGCAAGAATGCTTTGGTGAATAGCTTTAACTTCAGCCGTCAGACCGGAATTCACGTCGCTTTTTTTAGAAGGCTCCGCAGAGTGACTGAAATAATGCTGGCTTCTCACTTATGCTGGATATTCCGGTGGTTCAATGCTTCGAACCAAGGGTGTACGGACAGCCTGGTAAAGCTGCGTTTCCCAGCAGAAGAGGTGAGCCCAATTCTTGCAACTGCTTCGGAGTAATTATGCATAAACAACATTTCGCGTAGCAGCTATGCGAAGTGCCCTCTGCTCCTTTGTGCTGTGAAACGCTTTCCTTTTTCTGCTCGCGAAGTAGGCTTATCAACCGTTCGGCAAATACACTACAGCTGCCTGTTCAGTGCAGCACGCCACTGAATTTGTTGTTGACTTGTTGCCAAAAAAAAATGGTTGCTTTCGCGCTGTATAATTTTGGCCATTTCCGTGTACTTCAACATTGTCTTTTCCACAGTAGAAAATGACGTAGCGAGCATTCATATCGTGGCTTGCTTTCGCGTTGGCTACCATTTCGCCATATGTTGGAGCCTGTGGTTAAGCTCAAGAAGGCTCACCTGTTTTCGTGATTAACTTTAGCTCTTGCTTACAGGCCGCAACATTTAGAGAGGTGCCACAAGTTGACTGAAAGAATGCTGGTTGCTCGTGCGCTGCATGGCCTCCTCGTGGCTCATGGTTCGAGCAATGCAGGGAGCGACAGCCGGGCGAAGTTGCGCATCCCTGCAAACGAGGTGAGCACAATCTTTTCTATTGCTCTGAAAATTACGCTCAGTAAGAAGGAACTGAATACGTTGGTGCTGATTTATGTTTAAAATTTTATCACGAGGAAGAAAATAGACAAAGGAATCGCGTACCACGAGCACTGTTATCCGCGCACATGCGCAAGTCTTACTAAATATTAGTTTTTTTCTTTCTGAAATAAACATTTCGTCTTCAGTAAACGCTCGTGGTGTGTTACTGTCTCATCTTTTTTAGCACTAAATTTTCAAACTAACTACGCACAATGAACTTTTTGTGTATCAGCTATGCGATATGTGCCTTTGGCTGAGTTTTCTTGTAAACTCTTTTTATATCCTGTTCAACAACTAGGCGAAACTACCTTTACGAAAATGCACTAAAGCTGCCAGTTCAGTGCAGCGGGCTACTGAATTTGATGTTGGTGCGTTGAAGACATAACCAATTCGTTCGTTACTGCGAAACGGGATTCGAACCCTGTAAAAAGTGCATTCAAGGACTATTGCAGGCATCTTTGCGCTTGCCGATGTTGTGCCCTGTTATTTGCCATGTCACCATCACCGGGAAACATGGCGAATCAGGGATACGCCAAGAATCGAAAAATGTGTCAAACTAAAAATTATATGCCCATCGAACAAACGCATTCGAATATATTGGAACCGAAGCTATGTATTTACTACTATACCAGTAACGGCGATGTGCACGAAAGTTTAATTTCATCTTTTGCAACGAGTAAATCCATGCAGTGTTCATGCAAAGCCTTTTCTTCGTTCAAGATTTGTATTTGTGCACTACAACATTCAGAAGCTCCTTCGAAATACAAACAGCAAAATATGGTGCATGTAGAGTATGAGACGTGTGCGTTGCGATGTCATGAGGATCAAAGCGATGTGTGATGCTTGTCTAGGGAAGAATGCTGATGACAGGCGCACGTACAGAGAAGGATGGCACATTTCTCATCCCACGTATTCGGGACATATTCAATCCAGTTCTAATCTTGAGAAAGCGTGGTTCGGAAGATTTGCGTAGACGATCACGCACGGCCATGTATACCTTCTGCTGTTGCAGCCACGAGCTCGTGTCGCTGACTATATATGAAGATTGGTGTTATCCTCCTTAACCTGAATACACCTATGGAACATAATTGCTTTGCTATAGCTGGTTTTATTGTGTACTGGTATCTTACAAACGCGAAATACTTTTTTACGTATATACCAAAATTAGTTACCAACGGCTATCGCAGTTGGGTCAGCCGGTACCTCGGTGGATTTATTGGTGAGTGTATGTACGCGAAGGTTGTGTTTCCACTGCGAGTACCAGCAAACGGGGCATATTCTAAACACTGTATGCTGACCGTCAAAGTAGTGCCAGTGCCAGTAGTGCCAGTGCGTACTTCTGTTTCAGCTGGAGGAGGTTGCAAACCGGAAGTTACCCACACCTGCATCTCCTGCACAAAAGATGAATACCCGTGGTGTGGGGCCGAATGCATGCTTGACCACTTCACGCGAGAGTGCCCAAGGCACCTCAAGAAAGCCCTTGAACAGGGGCACCGACCAACCTTAACACTGCTTGTCATATTTTATACAATAGGTTTTCTACAACTACTACTACACTACTACTACTACCACAACCAGTAGCACCACTACTAATACTACTACCTTTTTTGGATAATAATGATTAAGTAAATCTCTACATAAAACCTCAACATATAACTCTGCACATGTCCCACTGTGATGTAAGATGTACAGAATCGCAAATGCATCTAAGTACGTGTCCAACTTCTCTGTGCATGCACCTGTAATTGCTATTCTTGCATCGACAAGCATCATAATTCGCCTTTGTCCTCGTCCTATCGCTCCAGATGTCTGACACTGTGCGTCTGTCCAATGTACTGTTCGATGTACTGTTCGTTTTCGCTCAACAAACATTACATGGGATTACACAATCCAGAGGATGAAAATAAAGATAACTGTACATGTCTCTTTGAATCGCTTAGGATTTGTTTACAGGCATCACGTAACGTTCTCTTCACACTTACTTCCATCATATGCCTAACATCTGCATAATTTTGTTTTCATGCGGCATGCATCCGTCATTCTGCAAGTGTTAACATGGGCCAGCGGGGACTTTGCGGGTTGTAGAACAGCGTGATCATGCAGGAAAGAAATTCTAGTCCGGACCATCCAGTGAGGTTTTCCACTTTATTACCTTCCTTTAGGCCCATTTGGTTCTTCAAAAGTATGCTGATATGCCACGCAAGCATTCTTTCTCTGGTCTTCTTGTTGCTACTGCAGAAACTACGTTATATCCCACCTAATTCTTCACTTCTTGCTCTTACACTAAGCAAAGCCAAGTGATAACAGTCGCCAAAATGAGACAGCCCGACGCGTAGAAGTGTATCAGGTGATTAAAGCACGAGTGCAAATGTGCCTATCACCTTTTGAGGCATTTAAACGAGAAATTTTTGTTGCATTTGAGTGGTTTACAGGATGTACTGCATTTATATTTATGTCATGCAATACTGGACTTTCCTATTGCTCGAAATTTTGTTACCATCCCGTCCCTTTAAAGCGGTTGATGAAAACGTTACCATTTGGGTTCTTTTGTAATCAAATACAGGCATACTGCTAGTGCAGAAATGGACGAATATAAGCGAAGCACGAAAAAAGTGCTATCTTCTCACAAAATTCAAGAATAATCGACATAGGATCCTATGTCATCTATTCCAGTATGTCACAACTGGTTAGGCCTTGCGCAACTAATGCTATGGTCAACATAACAGAACGAAACGACATATCTCTTTTTCCTCCAGTTTTTGTCGCTTATGTTGGTTATTGCCCAAACTGAATACACAGTTCATCTAATTACCTCTGTACCTCATAGAGCGTCTTTCAGTGAAGGTAACCGTAGAGAAGAAGGTCAACAAAGCAAAACGAAGCCAACCCCCTGGAAAAAAACTGAAGTCATCACCTTCAGCCTATTTATGTCCTCTCCCAACAATATTTAATAACCCTTGCATGTACCATCTGTTGCAGTCTTACGCCTGCCAACTGACTCATTTTATCCCACCACCTAATCACCTGTCGTCCTAGACTACACTTCCCTTCCCTTGGCACTTCTTCTATAGCTTTAATACACCTTCCGTTATTTACCTTATCCATTACGTCGCATACCCAGCTCCATCTTTTCTTCCTAATGTCAACTAAAATATCGCATACCCATGTTTGCTCTCTTATACATAGCGCTGTTTGCTGTCTCCTAAAGGTATCTATCATTTCTCTTTCCAAGATTTCTTGGTAATCTCGAAGTCTCTGCACCTTGTGCTAATACCCATAAAATACAATGATTGTACCCATTTCTAGGATAGTGGTGCGCTGCCGAATATGATATTCTAATACGTGCCCTATCGGATCTAACCAATTTTATGTTCCTTTCAATGGTTTTTCCTTGATCAAGATAACCTTTCTCTACTTTGCCTTGATATGTCATTCGAGAGGCCGACTACGACTCGCAAATTCTGTTCTCTTGCTAGAAAATTCCTCATTGCTTTACTCTAGTGCACAATAATCTCAAATCTTTGGGCCCATTCCGTTGGCTCAGTAATATAATAGCAGTCATATCTTACCGTTACCACCACTTCCCATCAAAAAAGATAGGTCACACGCCGCGGATGATACACAAGTGAGAATTTCGTCACCAAAAAGCTCGAAGGTCATCACAGAGAATTGATCCTTCTAGCAAAACATCACATGCACAGTAGTCTTAGGTGTTATTGGGGGAAGCTGAAATCCGACATTCGTCAATCACTCGGCAGACATTACCTAGGGAAGACTGCACGTTGTGTTCAGCAAAGGTCGAATGAACATAACCCAAATCAGAGCAGAATATGAAGGTGGCGCCCGGCTTCCAGGCATATGCTTATCGCCAAAATTCAAGGTAACTGAAATTTTTCACTTTCGCAAGAATGAACTACTAATGCTCGAAGTAGAAAAAGACCATAGGGTGAGCGTCCTTGTTACGAGTTCACAACGCATGACTTCAATTCTTGTCTTATCTGAGGAATAGTGGTATCTGGGAGGGGATGGCCTAGGACATTCTGCACAACCTATCTTGCGCTTAATTGCGCCGAGTAGTTCTTTCATGGTGCTGAGACAGTACTTCTCTTGGAGGTTTTCAGAATTGTTTATTGGGAATTGGGACAATGTCCTTGCGCTTCGGTTGCGTTTGCCTGTTTTGATTTTTCTTTCTCTTATTTACTGTCCGTCATCCCAATAATGTCTCGCCAGAAAGCACCAAGGGCAGCACTTTTGCGTTCTAGTTAGCGTTCCTGTATAGGGGGCTATTTAGGTCAATAATTATCTTTGAGGTGCGGATGGCCAGTGGTCCGAGAGCAACATCTGGGCGATTGTTTGCGGAGGCGACCACACGGCTTCCGTGCGAATGTAGGGCCCACAGAATTTCTGGCTTTGTTTCAGGATCGTTATCTGACGGTGTACAGAATATTTCAGGGTTGCTTGTCCACGTCTCTTTCACCGTGCTTCTCACGTACACGTGTGGCGTTTTTATTTCTTTTTCTTTTTTCATGAGTGCCGAGAACAAACGATCGACGTTCTTCTCAACGTGCGGTTGGTCAAAGGCGATGCTGGCTTTTCGTGCCGCCTCACCTGGTCAAGCACTGGAGGCCGCATTGTGGCCGACTATACGAATCAAGCCAGCCAGGTGAGCGCACCGCAGACGCGATGTGTTGCGTCGTAATATTTCTATTGCCTTTCGTTCCACCAATTAATTGCATCTAAAACAATTTCGCGTGCACTAAACTGCACGAGGAATGGTTAGTCGTTTAATAAGCCACGTAAGCTGCTTTAAACATTCGCTTACTAAATTAACGAATACGTTTTCATGAGCGTACAAACAACTACGGACACATCTCACAGGGTGGCCGCGGACGCTTGCTGTTGTACCTTCTAATTATTGCGGTTGTCATTCCTTGGGCAGTTCACCCAGTTAGAGGTATCTTTGTTTCTTTATACCTATCTAACCTGTTCTACGCCAACTTAGGGCACGAGAAAGTCTGGTCTGATAGGTGGAGCATCGGGCTGTTGTGCTAAGGTAAAGGGGTTCAAAACAAACCTTCGCACCAACTTGAGTTACTTGCTGGTATGATGATGAGCAAAACGTGAACAAGGTGAATGGTATGATGTTATGATGGTATGCGCCGACCCGGAATTAATATCTTCTGCGTCATTCTGGTTCCCTCACTGGTCATTCTGGTGTATGTGCTGCTCATCAGGGAACCTCTTTTACACCGCTTAACCCTTTCGGTGGCAGCTCAAAAATATTCCTGCAATAACGCGAGAAATCGAAATATTCGTCTGAGCCTCTCGATTTACGTCTGTTTATAGGCCTGCTCAAGAGTGGCATTCACAAAAATAACGATCGTGAGCACAGAGGTTTTGATGGCAAAACTCGAACGTGGTGGTCGTATTCTCGCCATTACCATTCCTTTTTTCATTTGTTTAAGCACGTGATTTCTTAGCCCCATAGAGGTGCATTTCAAGAACACGCATTGCGCTTGCTAAAGCAAGTAGCAAATACCACTTGTTAAACCATACATTGACCTTCAACCAGCTGATCAACAATATTTTGGCCTACTGTATCTTGCTTATCTTAGCTGGTATGTATTTGACCATTATAAAGAAGAAATAAAGCAATAAATATTTTCTAGCCCAAGTCTTTCTCTTTCCAGTTAAAGGATTAACATCATGTTTGCCGAATGGACCATTGAGGCCTTCTATCACAGATGACTTTGTGGAAGTCGGTATCGCAGCTTTCAAAAATCGTAAAATCTCTGTCTGCCTGAGCTCCAGGTCATGATGGCAGTTCCAGTGCCATGCTAAAAATTTATTTACCGTGTGTATGCACGACCGCTTCTAGAATTGCGCTGTTTTTGTTCTCCGGAAGTGCAAAATATAAAATAAGACCACTTCTTGTTTAAAGATTTCCAAATATGTTCATGCCTTCCTAAATTCGTTGTTTATAATGTGTTATACCAGGAATCGCGCCTTCCTTCTCTTCACACGCTATTTCACATGCTTACGGTTCAAACCTACCTATGAATTTATCAACCGGCTCTACCAGGTACATTATATGCATTTATTATTGAACCAAGTTCATTTTTCGAGAACACGTGGCCACGGTTGCTTACCCCACAGGTTGTATTTGTGCAGGCACAATTAGCACCTTAAATGTTCGCCTTAAAGAAGTCATTCCGTTTTATGGTTCTACGTTGTCTCTCAAAATTGACTTTGCAGATATTTGTCTCAATAACGCGAAATTGCTGACCCCAACATATTTGAATGCACTTTTGCAAGGATATTTGGCCCATATCCCAATCAATGTATCAGCAACTGGGTGCTTCGTGTGAAGAGAAGGCAGGCGTGGGAATCTACTCACCATAGCTCGATGGGTCCCTTTCACTTCGCCTGCCAGATTACACATCAAACTTTGAGGCCGAAATTCAGGCAATATTTCTTGCTTTGCTTAAGATACCCCTTTATGTTACAAAAGTTGTTACCGTCACAGATTGTCGTTCTGTATGCAGCGTGCTTAACGCGTCTACAAATTCGACGGCTTTCAACACACTTTATAGATTTCCGCTCCACTTAAATTTAGTTAATTTAGCATGGGTACCAGTCACCTAGACATTCATCTTAATGAAATAACCGTTCTTTAGCAGGAGTTTCTTTAAAAGGTCCGGTCATATCTGCTTTGCCGGCAACTGCACATATCACTGCAGCCCGATTTACGCATCTTTTTTTTAATGAAGACAAAAAAAAACCTCTAATTAATCAAATATAACGACTTTATGCATCCAAATTATTCTGGGAACGAACACTGGTGTCCTAACCGGCAATTCGAAGTATCACAAGGCTGCGTTGCCATATTCCTCCACTTAATTTTAAGTTGCACAAATGTGGCCTGGCGGTAACCCCTTTATGCTTCTCCTGCAATGAACCGGAATTCATCGATAAATTTGCATTATCGTATCGGCGGTTTTCTACTCACCGAAAACGATGTTGAGAAATGCCGCTTCGAAGTCTCGGACTGTCTTAGGCAGTACTGCTATACGTTCACTTAGAGCAACGGTATTAGGACACAGCCACAAGAACTTTGCCGAGCAATTTACACTTACCTCTGTGACACCAGAAGGAAGGAAGGAAAAACTTTATTGCTCTATTCACAGCTTTCAGCGGCTAACAGAGGTCTTCATGTTTTACTGAAATCTCCGTCGTATTGAGTGGTCGGCGCCCCTATTCCAGAGCACCGCTGAGCCTGGCCACTTTGAGAGCGTGTTGCGCCAATCCTTTTTCGACTATGAGCACGCCGCTGGTGAGCAGGCACTCCCACCGTAGAAACAGATCTTTGATAATACTCAGACTCCAAAGAAGCATGCAGAAACTACACGGCAGGTAGAATCAACAAAAGGGGTGCTGCGAATCCTCCTCGAGGCAGGGCTTCCGAACAAAAAGATACTGCATACTATTTTCTGGGTGCCGGGTCACACCGAAGAGGAGGGTAACCAGAGGGCCGACAGTTTAGCTCGCGAACTTACATACCGAGTGGGACAGTCAATGGACCCGGATACCACGATGACGGTGGAACCAACGTACACAGAAATACTACACCATCACTGAGGCAAAAGGCTAATATATCCACCACCCCACCCATCTTTAACACAACACGAAGCAGTTGGCTGGCGAAGGCTGCAGACAGGAACATTCTCCAGTCTACACAGCCTACATAAAATATTTCCCACTCAATACAGGGACACATGCCCATGGTGTGGGGCCATCCCAACACTGTCACATCACATGGGAGTGCAGAAATAACTTCTCTTTCCACAAAAAAACACAGTGTGACACAAGGAAATTGCTTTTTAATATAACGCTTTTTACGCGAGTAATCTATTTCTCCTTGAATAAATTCTAAATTTAGAAATTTCAGATAAAGGCCCAGATTTCCACTTCTATTAACAGTATTGTAAATTTTCCTTGCTCATTTTTGCGTCTATCTTTTACTATCTCATATTCCTACAAGCAGCGCTGACTACGTTATTATACACTAGTTCATTTCATTTATTATCGCTTTACTTCTCATCTTCGGTTATTCATTTATTTTCGTTTTTAATAATTATTTATTTAACAACTAACTTGCTTCATTTCTCAATCATATTACCACCCGGTTCGAGGACTGCCCCCACAGTAGGTGTCTCGGGTTATATGCCGTTACCGGCCATGGTGGCGTGGTCACTTTATTGTTTTGCTACTAAGTCCGAAGGCCGAATTTTGATGGGGGCAAAACGCAAGAACGACCGTGTAGCGTGCCCTGGGTGCCCGTAAAAACCACCTGGTGGCAAAACTTATTGCAGAGTCCCCTACTGCAGCATGTCTAATATTGTAATCATGGTTTTGGCACGTAAAAGCTCATTTTTTGTCATTGGGTACGTACTGCTTCACCTGACGAAATCTTCGGTAAATGTTCTAGAGGCCCGGTGTCTTGCTGCCTGACCTAGGGAACTGGCGGCCAGGCCTTCTAGCGCGATGGTGCCTCGCAGCCTCCACTGCATATCCTGCGACCTGGTACCTCAGTACCGGCCCTGCTAACCTGGTGTCCAGCTGTTCTACCTGCGTGGTGTGTTGCTGCGCGCCTCGTAGACCTGGTGGCAAGCTGTTGCTGTGGCCTCCGCGGCCGCTGTCCAGAACATCGCGCATGCGTTAAGGGATCACAGGTGGCAAAATATTTTTTTCTGTAATAGTTTTTCATCGAAATACAAGTAGGGGTAGCTGCTAACATACGTGAAATCAGCGTTGGTGTTAGGTTCACTCGTTTCTCATTATTCGATTTCGCCAATTTCCTTGCATTTAAACATTGTCTTTGCTGCAATAACTGGTAATGTAGCCTCATTATATATCGCGGGTTGCTTTCACGATGGCGGTCACTTTGTCATTGTGGGTGCATGTAGTTGTGGGAAAGAGTGCTCGCCTACTTTGGTGAATCGCTATAGCATTTACCATCCGAACACAACCCATGCCGCTTTTTAAAGACACCACGACATAGGTGGATCAATGCTGGCTGCTGGCTGCTCGTTTATGTAATACATCACCATGGTGTTTGGTTCGCACAACGCAGGCATCGACAGCTGGGGATGTTCCCCTTACTATCGGATAAAGTGAGGACAATCATTGTGAGCGTTCTGAAATAATTATGCTCAGTAAATAATTCGTCCCCGACTGATAACTTCTAATTTTTTCACTTTTCGCTTTTTTGCCATGACATCTTTAAATAATCCTAAACAGCTCTAAGTCTGTCAACTTTTTAATGAAATATTGATCAAGAACTACTGAACGGCAGTCTACTGAGCGTCAGACTACTGAGCGTCAGACTACTGAGCGTCAGACTACTGAGCGTCAGACTACTGAGCGTCAGACTACTGAGCGTCAGACTACTGAGCGTCAGACTACTGAGCGTCAGACTACTGAGCGTCAGACTACTGAGCGTCAGACTACTGAGCGTCAGACTACTGAGCGTCAGACTACTGAGCGTCAGACTACGGATCGACAGGTTACAGAGCGTCAGACTACGGATCGACAGGTTACAGAGCGTCAGGCTACGGATCGACAGGCTACCGATCGACAGACCACAGAGAGCGTCATAGACCGTCGGAGAACGTCATAGACCGTCGGAGAACGTCATAGACCGCCAGAGAGCGTCATTGACCGTCGTCATTGACCGTCGGAGAGCGTCATACTGCAAGGTGTCCCAAAAACGAAGTATTTGACTGAAATATTCTGTTTTTCAGCAGGGTCTGGAAGTAGGACACATTTGTAATCAGACGTATTGAGGACATATTCGAGACAGACCGACGAACTGCTGGCTGACCTATCTGCCTTGTTCAACACAAAGAACATCCAAAACAATGTGGAAAATTTTGTAAGCGAAGACACTCAAAGTGAGACTTTCTAGCAGAAATCTAAATGCCAAGGCACAAAACTGCTATCTCTGAAAAAGCTTTGCAAAATGGATGTGGCGATCACTACACCCTTAACTACACGAAGGGTGTCGTTTCCGAGCAGGAACTTTTGCAAAGCACAAATGTACAAATCGAAGAGGAAGTCGCTGAGCAAGGAGCAATCGCCACCCGACGGATCACAATGGGAAAAACAATACATAACGACAAAACACATTGTCTTAACTTTCAGCAGTATAATTCTACCCGGCTGCATTCACGCATCATACATGCGTTGCAAGGTGCTCCCTTATATCCCAAACTCTAAGCGATGCTTTAAATGCCAGAGTTTTGGATATGGCTCACTGTCATGCGGGGGCAAGCTTGCATGTGTCGCGTGCGAAGAAGATCAATGCACAGAAGAGAGATTTGGGCGCACACCCAAATCAAGCGCACACCTTGACCAGCTGTCTATACATCTCATAATCTTTGAGCATCTTGTGAACACCCGATTGGTACACATCTTGGAAACGAATCGGAGAATTCATCAATTTCAACGTGGTTTCTGGCGCCCTCGATCTTCAATTGATCTGTTGGTGCGTCTTGAAACAAAATACGGGAGGCGCACGCAAATACCGTCTGCCAGCATTTTTACAGCGATGCGGACGATATATTTTCGTCTCCATTTTTCCGCAAATGCTCTGTAGCTCTCAATCTGATCTAAGTATCTTGAAAAAAGCTAGGCTGCAATTAACCGCCACGATGACTCTATCATTACGCCGAGTTTCAATTACTTGTCAGAATTAGCTCACAGTGAAGTTATATATATTCTGTGAAATTCCCGTCTGCCATGCAGCGGTATTTTCACACGTCACATGTCATTTCGAAGAAAAGAAAACACCAACTTGCGAGAAATGCCATGAATCCCTTACAGTAAACCACATCATTATGTCACATCCACATACTGAAACAGAGGCGGAAACATTTCAACAATTAGTTTCATTTGCATATACCTTTACACCCTGCCTTAATATTGGTCGACGAGCCACTACAGCCTTAAAATTGGATATTGTACTGTTCTGTGACTTTCGCAGCATGGCAGTCGCAGTCATTTCATGACTGCGATGGCAGTCGCAGTCAGTCGCAGGCTTTCGCAGTCATTTAACTCGAATTAACTAACACGTCACTACTACAAAAAAAGTTACTCCGCAGTCAGGTGTATTGGCTGTCTGTGTCCTTTAATAATAATAATAATAATAATAATAATAATAATGATAATAATAATAATAATAATAATAATAATACCTATACGTACATAGATACGTCGATTCAAGTAAAACAGAACACAGCTTCGCAGCTAGTCCTTCACAGAGTGGAAAAGTTGAATTTTTTTTACCTAGAAAAAGCAACACGGTACAACTTGAGAATTTCGAATCCTCCAAGACCTCGTGAATTGAAGAAAAATATAGACTGCGCAGCTTTCTAGACAGATGATTCCAAAATACGTAACTGCGTTAGCGCAGCTGCTCTGCAAAATAATTCAGCCGGTCAAGCCATTATATATTTATCCAAAAGCAGGCGCATATATAAGTGAACGCATAGGCGTTCACTTATATGGCATACTATTGGCGCCAGATAACATAAGTGACGGAAACAACAAAAATCTGGCAATCTACACTGAATAGGAAAGTGCCATGTGTGCAATTATGTCGAAACAAAGAACCAAGAACTCTCACTTACTGCATATCCTCCAACAACTTCATAAACTTGCAATACACGGGTACATCGTGTACTTTTGTTGGGTTCCAAGGCATGTTAGGATTACAGGGAACGAGCATGCCGACTGCATAGCAGGAAACGAAACTGTGAATGATGCCTGCAAAATGTCGAACACTCCCTGTCAGAACTACAAAGTAACAATTAAACTAGCGCTGATGTCCAAATGGTCGAATGAGTGGAACCGCAAGCAGAATAATAAATTGCACCTGAATAAATCATATATAAGAGAATGGAAATATTGCCATCAGAAAAAAACTTTCTACGAAGTAATTGATTCAAGGCTACAATCGGGACACGCCCACCTTATAAATTACTTATCTTTGGGCGCAGAACCACCTGCATGCGCGCATTTTAGTGGCCCGCTTTCAGTGATTCCTATTCTTATAAATTGTCCGTTTGTTCAAGTTACAAAGCGGTCACCAGAGGCACACCTCCGAATGCACTTTTTTAGAGCTTGAGTCGAAGTACTCATGTCCTGAATTCTACACTGATGCATCAAAGTCAAGCGCGGGCTTTTCTTCTGCAGTGGTTGGACAATCTTTTTCAGAATCCCGACGTTCTGCACCCGCATATAAGTATCTTCAAAGCAGAAGCCTACGCAGTACTATCGGCAGTGAAACACGAATTGAAACTACAAAAATTGATCATATTTACCGACCCCTTAAGCGTCGTAAAAACTTTGGCGTCTCTTCAAAAGCATCAGAATCCCGTAATTATTTATCTTTATTCGCTACTTTGTACAACATACGTACCAGACCAGCATGCCGTAATAGGCTGGGTGCCTGGACACCGAGGGATTAAAGACAGCATGCTCGCAGATGAAATCGCCACATCCGTGGCAGGGAGAGCTAACAGCTCCTCCATAGCTATCCCGACCACAGACTTCAAACCGTTCTTGAACAAAAAACTCATAAGTTATTGGCACCGAAAGCGGGAGAGTCAAACATGAAACAAGCTCTAATTTAGGAAACTAATCAACAACAACAAATATACGGTGAACTGACATTACGGCATACATATATGGTACGCACTCCTACTTTTTGTAGGACAATGAAGCTCCTAGCTATGGTAAGTGTGGCGAGATACTCACAGTCCTCCACGTCTTGCTGGACTGTCGGGAAGAAGCAGTTTAAGAAGCGCTTTACACTAACGCACCGATGGCATATTCTCCGTCACCCGCCATTCTTTCTTAGATTAGAACCCTTTTTTTTAATCATATATCAGTTTTAAACTTTTTACGTCATGTTGACATATTGGACGTCATAAGTTCACGACATTCGGTGTACATCCTCTCACCAAAGGCTACTGCTGCGGTATAGTAGCGTCTTGTATGGCACATGTCTCCAGGCCCTTGTGCTAAAGGGCACTGGTTGCCCATTAATGCTACTTACAGCGACGTATTTTAGTATGTAACCTCCTTGTAATATATACTCTGTACATAGAACGCGTTATTTGTCATTGTCATAGTTTTAACACATATATACTTTACGGGCATTTTCAGCGGATGTTTTTAGGCCTCTATGTATACAGCCATGTTTATTCCACTCCTCTCAATTCACACTTCAGTTCTATTGACAAGCGCTTATCATCGACATGCCGCTCTTTGGCCATGCATCTTCGCGGCTTCTTCCGCCAGGCGGATGGCGTGTTGCTGTGGAGTGGGGTCCTCGCTCCGCAGCAGGGCTTCCCAGGCCTCTGTACAATTTGTTTGCTTTAGCCCCTGGTGAGCTAGCGCATTCCCAGATTATGTGATCGAGGGTCCCTCTCGCCTCACAGTGTTTGCACTCATCGGTTTCTCTGTCATGCATAACATGGTATGCCCAGACCGGGTTTAGGAAGTTACCAGCTTGCAGGCGCCGCCATGCGACTGCCTCTCTATTGTTTAGACTTTTATCTGGTGGTGGCACCAGTCTCCTGCGTAGCCGATAATTTTCAACAATCTCCGTATAATTTTGCAGACGCTCGTCCATGTTCCGGCAGTCGGGCGGTTCCACAGCCACCCGGAAGTAGAGAGCTCGGGCTAACTCGTGGGCCGCCTCGTTGCAAGGAACGGACGTGTGTGCAGGGGTCCAAATTAGGCTAATTTTTCTGTTCAGCCGTCTACTGGCCAGAACCCTTGCCGCTTCCGGCGAGATCCTGCCCTTTCCAAAATTCCAGATGGCCGTTTTGCTATCACTAATTATGAAATTTTCTTCCGTTCCCACGCAAGTGAGCGCTACCGCAACTTCTTCAGCCATTTCCGAGTTGCGGCTTCTAATGGTGGCGGCCGATACGGGGGCACCTCGGCCGTCGACCACCGAGGCGACCGCCGCACCCGACTTGCCACTTGCCGCGTCCACGTACGCAACCGACTTGCTGTTCATTGAATCAAAGCGTTTGATAAGTGCTTCTGCTCTTTTTTCCCTCCTCTCCGTGTTGAATATGGGATGCATGTTACGAAGGAGGGGGGGGGGGAATGATTATATTTTCTCGGCAGTCCAACGGGATGTTTGTCTTGCCTCGTAGTCCCCTATCTGTTTGCAGGCCTGCCATTTCGAGGATAGCTCTGCCCGCGCTCGTTCGGCTTAATCTGACAGCCTCCGCTGACAGCCTCCGCTATTTCGTCCCAGGTATTGTGCACTCCCATAGAGAGGAGCTTTTCTGTGGAGGTGGTAATTGGTAAACCTAAGGCCCTCTTTATGCACCGTCGAATGAGCGAGTCGAGTTTCCTCCTCTCCTCTGACCTGATGTTTAAGAAAGGCGTGGCATAGCACACGCGGCTTATTACTTATGCTTGGGTTAGTTTAAGCAAGCTTCTTTCCTTCAGGCCTCGTCCTTTCAGCGCGACCCTTCTAAATATGTCAAGTGCTTGCGTGGCAAAGCCCTCTAGATTTTTGATTGTCCCATCATTATATACGTTTTCCTGAATGAAAAGTCCTAGGATTCTGATTTGGTTAACCTTTGGGACTGGTTTCCCCTCTATTTTAATGTCAAATTCCCAGCTACGCTTGCACCGGAGCGACTTTGGGTTGTAGACGAATAACTCCGATTTTTGCGGTGAGCACGACAGACCCCTACCGGCAGCATAGTGCACGACAGTATCCGCCACCGCCTGCAGGCGCTCCTCGATGCTCGCATCGCTCCCCTGGTTCATCCAGAGGGTGATGTCATCCGCATAAATACTGAAATTTAGCCCCTGTATGCTTCTCAGAGCTCCGGGGAGGCCCCTCATCGCCACGTTGAAGGGGAACGGGGAAAGAACCAAGCCCTGCGGCGTACCCTTGCTTCCTAATTTCAGTGTTGGAGATTCAATATCTTGGAACTTCATGCAGGCAGTTCTGTCTGACAGAAAGTCCTTGACATAGTCGAATGTTTGCGCGCCTACCCCGATTTCTTAGAGACCGTGGAGTATTGCTTCGTGTCTAACATTATCAAAAGCCTTTGTCAAGTCCAGGCCGAGGATAACCTAGGCGTCTCTAGAACGTGAGTCGATTATGTCATGTTTTAGTCGGAGCATCACGTCCTGCGTACACAAGCCCGGTCGGAAGCCGATGATCTCATGCGGCCACAGGTCATTCTGCTCCATAAAGTGCGTCAGTCTGGTCTGGACTACGCGCTCCATCAATTTCCCCATGCATGAGGTTAGGGAAATGGGTCTTAGATTTTCTAGTTTAGGCGGTTTGCCCAGCTTTGGAATTAGGATCACGTTTGCCATCTTCCACTGGCGTGGCAGGTGGCCTTTAGTCCAAATTTCTTGCATGTACTCGGTCAGAGCGCTGATGGAGGCATCGTCCAGATTTCTTAGAATTTTGTTTGTTATCCCGTCAGGGCCTGGGGCCGATTTGGTTTTTAGTCCCAATATTACTGCCCTGACCTCCGCCTCCGTGATCGGTGCGTCGAGCTCCTCATTGGGAGCTCCGTCGTATTCCGGGAGGGGGGTGCCGATTGCTAGACATAACAAAGAAATTGAAAATTACGCGATCAAATTATGCGAACAGAATTGGTGCAGCAGATGCGACGAGATGGAGAGGGGCATGAGCCTTTCCAAAACGCGGGGTCTGCTGAGACACCTATTAGATCCGACCAATTCGAAAACCCTGTCGGGAATTAGATTATCAAAAGCCAGGCACGCGTATGAGGGTACAGACGCGGAATTTATGGACAAACTGATCATCATGTACATTGGCGATACGCATAGCACCAAGGACAAGATTACGAGACAATGACGCAGACATGGCGTCACTTTAATTATACTGCAGCTTCAATGAAGCTATTGCAGGAGCGGGATGAACAACAAAGATACAAACATTTATAAACAAGCTTGCGCGAATTATTTCAGTGGTAGGGAATGGTTGTTGCCCGGTAAAGAATTCGAGACTTCAATTGATGAAAAAAAACTAGTTAAAGGAGTCAGTGCGGGCAAGAAAGGTTCAGATATTTATAACGTCGTGACTCCTCGTAGGTGGGGGGTTTGGAAAAAGTCAAATAGTTATCTAGAGAGGAGGGACGAGGAGAATCGATTAACATGTGAAGGAATTTTAGGCATTCAAGTTTGCGACGATCTGCAAGAGGAGTGAGACCAAGTGGGGCAAGAGGGTTAGGCGGTGAAAAGTCTTATATCTCCTACAAACAAAACGCACTGCCTTTTTTGCAGTGATGCTAGTTTTTTTGACGTCACCGTGTATATATTCATTCCGTACAACGCAACCATTTCGACGATGGGGCGAATGAAGGTTTTATATGTCAGAAGTTTAGTTTCTTGACGATCAAAACGAAGCGTACGAAGCGAGTACGCAAGTCTTTTAAGGGCCTTCTTACATGTGACAATAATGTGATTCGTTCGCGACAAATCGTGTGTTAGTAGTGTACCTGAATATTCGTATTCGAGCACTCTATTTAAATACTATTATTAAAGGCATAGGCAAAGAAGGAAGGCCTGAGCGTCGTGTAATGAATACGGAGACAGTTTTGGAAAAGTTGATATTCATTTTCCATGCTTTGGACCACTTACAGAAGGCAGCGAAAGAATTAAGGAGAACACGATCAGTTGGAGAATAATTTGTATGTTATAAAAGGGCGTCTCCACCAAAAATACATATTTTAACCGATGGGTGTAGGTGATCAATAATATTGCTACGTGTGGACACAGACGTGGACGAAAGAGGCTATTTACACGCTATTTACACTGGAACCAGGCAGCCAGGCTGACACTCGCTCGTGCCAAGGGCACCGACCAACTTCATCATCCTTCTCGCGGCGGATCATCTCTTGAGCCTCGCTCGACGACATCGTAATAATATAAAGCAGCAATAACAGAGTACCCAGTACTGAGCCTTGGGAAATCCCTAATGAAACAGGCGTCGAGGGTGAGTTAGTAGAGTTGAAACGTAGATATTGTGAGCGCTCGGAAATAAAGTCCGATATTCAGCCAACCTAGGATGCATTCTTAGTATAGAGAACAGTTTGCGCATAAGTTTAATGTGTAAGACAGTGACAAAGGCGTTTGCAAATTCTATAGAAATAGCATCAATCTGGTCACTTATGCCTAAAAAACTGCTGATGTCGTGAACGAATTCTGTCAGTTGTGCTGTAGTGCTGCGGCCACGTCTAAAACCATGCTGGAAAGCGCATAAAGTTTTGTTAGTTTCAAGAAATTCCATAATAAGTTTAAAGGTATGTCTTAGAGTTTTTTACATGAATGTGCTGTTAAGAAGATGGGCCTATACTTAGATAACAATTGAACATTGCCTGATTTAAGGGGAGAATTGAAGCAAGTTTCCACTTAACAAATTACTGTCGGAAAATAGGAGCGCAATGATTGTACGAGATGTAGACATCAACCTGCTGGATATTGATTATGTCTTGTATACAACTTACCTGCTTCAGTGGCTACCGCCTTGAAGCCCTCATCACATCACCTTCAAAATGCGTTAGTAAGGGCTCTTATTCATAAACTGATCATGTCTTAACAGACGTAGACATTCAATTTTGGAGGGCCTTAACACCGGCCTCACTGATCACTTTCCGATTTTTCTAGTCTTCAAAACTCGTTTGGCTAACATTGTCACTTGTGACTTCACCATAGTATTCGACACAGATAAATATATTACTACCATTAACTACAGTGACTGGACAGATCTCAATTTTATTGAAGACCCAACAAAGGCTATTCATTCTGTAAATCGTTCACTGAAGGCGTTAGCACTTACTCTACAACTCTGCGATGTAAAAATCGATTTACAAGGTCCAAAATTCCTTGCATCACAGATGGTCTGCTAAACAGCTTGCGGAACAAAGATAACTTGTATAAGAAAACCAAAAGACAACTGTTCAAACGTTATCTACTAAGTCGGTACCAAAAATATTGACATTCTTAGCAGGGCTCTCCGAGAAGTCAAAAGCCGTTACTTTGAAACAGCATTCTTGCAGAATAAATACCTTAAAAAGCAATGGCAGTTATTGAATGACTTTTTGAATAGTGAGCCACCTACATTTATCTCTAAAATTATACACAATATTACTTTTCGCCAGCCAGCTCAGATACCAAACGCTTTTTTCATCTTTTCGCATTACCTGACAGAAGCAAGCAGACTTTTAAACCTAAAATAAACCGCCTACGCGATTCATTTTTTCTGAATCCTGTCACGCCGCATCAAGTCCTGTCTACTATGCGAAATCTTCGTAAGACAAATCCAGGATTCTCAGTGAGAATGAAGTCATGTTATCACAGTGCGCCACCTAAAACTAGTCGACAATGCTATTTGCAAGCCCCTGAGCAGTAATTAAACCGATTTTTAAATCTTGCGAATTTCCGCACTTGCTAAAATGTACAGAAGGTTTTCCAGTTGAGAAAGGTAATAAAGAATTCATATCAAATTAGAGTCCGATTTCGATTCTTTCTTCCGTAAGTAAAATAATTGAACGATTATTTTCGATCACATTGAGAAAGTACTCGGAGAGATACGATATTATTAAATACTGCCAGTTCGGTTTTCGGTCTTAAAGCTCTATACTAACATACCTCTGTCCAATTTTATAAAGAATAGTCTTGACAATAATGAATTCATCGGTTCCGTTCTCCTAGACCTTACTAAGGCCTTTGAAACTGTTAATCGCATTGTCTTGTTTAGTAAACGTGAAGCATATAGAATAACTGGCCCAGCTATAGTGTTTTTATAAATTGCTTTGTCTGATAGGAAACTTATTGTATGCGCGCGTGAAACTTCTTCCTAAAACCTTAACCGAGGGTTAGCACATGGCTGAGTACAGAGGCTTTTGATTGTTACTTTTCTGCAATAATATCCTAGACATCACACACTGAAATCATTACGTTCTGTAAGCTGACGATACAACTATAACTATTATAAGTCTATCTTTTCTTGGCTAATCAAACTAAGACTCTAGGCGACTTAATTAAATAGTGCAACGGCAATGATCTAATCATTACGCCATCTACAAGGAATTTTTTTAGTCTTCTGTTCGCACAAAAATCAATAAAGAATCCTCTTTCGTTAACCTTAGCAAACATTCTATTCCCAATAGGAATTCCGCTTCATTTCTGGGTGTTATCCTAGACAGCCTTCTGAGTTTCACCTGTACATCAATCATGTCAAGCTGAAATGCGATATTTGGTATCCACGCGCTTATCAGGGCAGGCCACTACTCCTCTTGTGCTTTGTTCTCACTCCACATTTCTTTCATTCATTAGCACATGTACTGCTGTTTAATTGGTTGGGGTAATGCATATTTGTTATTCGTCTTTAGTCGAGCATACACAAAATCAACCAGTACGTACCATCATCCACTGTTCACATCGTTCTAATGATTTCTGCCAATTCGAGCAGTACAAAATTTTATGTGTAAAAAAGTTATTCAACTACAGTTTTCAATGATGTATTACTGATTGCTCAATTCCAAACTGACATTTCGATACAATCAAAGTAGCTCCCTTAGTAATACTAACTCTACTAGGTTCGCTTCTATTTACAATGTTTTGTTACCATGCGTTCGCACTAACTAGGCTAAACAAAGACATCTACATCAGCTACCATTACACTCTGGAATCGTTTTCCCGCTTCACGTAAAATACGGCCCACATTTCAGTGTTTCAGCTTCGTTAAATGATTTTCTGCTAAACTCTAATATTTCGTAATAAATATTTGTATATTGAAGTAGGTACTATTTCTAACCCCCATCAACGAGCTGATCTTTCTTTCATTATTCTATTCACACTGCAACACATTATTTTTCTTTTTGTTTGTTCTTCTACCTTTAAAAATTTTATAAATTTTTGGCACTTCCGTTATTCATGTTACACTACACCGTATTAGAGCATTGTTCGTTGAATTTTCGTTGTTAGCATTGGTTTTTCTTGTATCTAATACTTTACGCCATCCACTGTTACGCTGCCAACAACTGTACGATTCTCTTGCAGTTTCTAACCGAGCCTCCGTCCTCAATATTACGATTTTGGGACCCTCGTCTGTATACTAGAATAACGTTTTCTGTACATATGTATTTATGTAAAATTTATGTATTTATGTTGTGTGTCAATAAACTCAAACTTCAAACTTCGAACTGCGCGTCTGCTCGACTTAGCTTTTCTTTAATTTTCAATAGTTTGTGCATTTTAAAGTCGACAAACACAAAAAATTCCGAACAATTCAGTATGAAACTTCTATGGTTGATAAAACATTATATGGGATTACTCAATGCACAAGAAGAAAGCAGAATTGCACGCATCGTCACGCTTTGTAAATAGCTTTATTATACACTTATCAATAGAGTTAAGCTTCAGTTGAGCTTCGCTTGATATAAATTCCGACTTCGTCGGTAAACGCGTAGTTTAGCTCTCTTGTGAAAGCCATTAGAAATTTTGGACAGATAAATTGGGCGAAGTGGTACATTGCTGGCTGTGCAACAGTGTGATAGTTCAAAAAACAAAATTCTTCTGGCACCATCTATTGGGACTTTGTACATTGTCGCTTTTCTTATGCCCTGCTGATAAATCATAAGTCATTACGCATATGCCGCACCGTTTTGTAAAAAACACATGATATGCAGCACAAGCATTTGTTTTCTGCTCTTCGCCTTGCTATTCTAGAAACGAAGTTCTATACTTGATTATTGTCTCCTTGTTATGAAATTCTATCTAAACTTAGGGCTACAGACACTGGCTTAGGGGAAGTCCATATATTAAATGGGCCCACGTACTCAATCTGTCGGTGGTCTGATTCTGAACATGTAGCTTTGGCTAAGCGTGAAATAGATATAGACATTCATAAGGAAATTAATGAGGCACTTGAGGTTTTCAGTAGCCGATCCATTTCGTCGATATCTCAAGTTCGGTGTACAAGTTGTCATCAGGACATACTTCAGTTCTTGAAATCTGAAACTGTTTTGCCGCCTCCCGCTCTCCTGTTCTTTTCTGGCGAAGCACCCCCCCCCCTCCTTTAGAACTTTCTGTTGTGGAGGTGTGCCTCGTGCTGTCTGAGGTGGGCATTTCCATTTTCTTGTGTTGTAGCAGGTCCTACTTCTATGGATGATCTTCAGACCATCGATAAAGCTTTCGGTTTAAAACAGAAAATGAAAAGTAAGAACACTAAAAACTACAATATTAACATTCCGCAAACACAAAACCGAAGTCAACGTAAGCGGTCACTTTATGTTGAGCATCAAAGACTTTGCCACTTAGGTCCGAAAGTTCTGGCTGATCACCTTCTTATGGGTGATTCTTCAGCTGCATGCTCCTTACAAGATTTGCACAAAAAATTTGATCCCATTTTAATGTCTATTCTACACCATTATCTTCTCCACTTAAACCATCAATTGCATTAGAAGTTGACGAATATCTGTTTACGGAGGGTGAAGTTGCTGTTGCAATTAGATTGCTCTCTTCGAAGGCATCGCCTGGACCCGACAATGTTTCAACTACTGTACTCTTAAAGATATCACTGTGCACCTTAACGCATATTTTCAATAATTGGTTAGCTTTTGGCGTAGTTCCGTTCGAAATGAAGCAAAGTAGGATGGTATTTACACCGAAGAAATCCAACCCGGGTGGTCCAGGTGATTTTAGGTCGATCTCTGTTTGGCCCATCCTGTTCAGGTTATTTTCCCAACTCTTGATGTGTAGGTTGAGTGCCACCAACCATTTTCAAAGTCGGCTTTCACTGAATACTGTAGTACTTCGTCCAATTTACTCGTCTTGAGAGGCATTATGAGGATGCTTATACTTAAACGTAAACCTCTCTCTGCTGTATGTCTTGACCTGAGCAAGGCTTTTGACTCAGTTTGCTATTCTGCTATGTTCAGTGCCCTAGATGCACGCAATGTCCCTTTGCGTGTTAACTTAATCAAGCATTTATGTGTCTGTTGCACCCCCACATACACTTGTGGTGGTATCTCAGATAATGACAGAGTGCCACTAAGAAGAGGCACCAAACAGGGTAACCCTCTCCATTTCTTTTTAACTGCATAATTGATCCTCTATTATACAGCCTAAATGAGTTATCTGTGGGTGTTCCGTTGCTCCACGGTGCAATGTCGGCCATGGCGTTTGCTGAAGATTTGCTTTTAATGTCCGATAATCTTGAGGGACTTCAACTCCTAGCAGTTAAAACAGTTAGCTTTCTTAAGAATGTTGACTTACAAATTAATCCTGAAAAGTCTCAATATTTCCGGTAGCGTCCCAATCACACTAGCAAGGGTTTATACTGCAACATTCCTACATTGTATATCTTAGGACAGGATATTAAACCAAAATGTCGAGATGAGCCGATCAGATATATAGGTTTAGAAAACTTCATTAATAAAAATCCAACCGACCATTCTGAAAAAGCTATGAAACTTCTTGATCTCCTTGCGTAGGCCTCGCTAAAGCCATTTCAGAAGGTAAATTGCTTAAGACAACTGGTCATTCCAGTATTCTTATATAGTGCATCAAATACCCTTGAATTCTTTATTCTTTATTCTTTATTCAAGAATTATCCCGCATTGCCCGAAGGCGTTATAGCAGGGGGGTTACAGGAGGGAAAAAAACATCTTCATTCGTACAGCACACTTGCTCTTCACACAGCTGATTCCACTCCACAACAGTTTTGACAAAAAAGGAATCCGCAAACAAGTACGTCCTGGCGCGGTATTCGCGGATTTTAAGTGGGTGGTCATTACGCCTAGAAATATGTGGTTCTTTCAAGTAGCTTTTACTGCTAATTCCAGTCTTATTATTAAATATGAGGTATAAAAACTTCAGTCACAACTTTTTCCGCCGAGAGGAAAGCAGTTCCCAATTCAATTCAAGTTTCATTTCGGTACAACTTTCTCTCCGCCCATACCGCCCCAGGACGAACCTAGCAGCTCGGTTTTGAATTCTTTCCAGCTTATCAATCAAGTTTTTCTGCACGGGGTCCCAGACGGCACATGCGTATTCCAAAATTGGTCTAACACATGTTAGGTAAGCAGTTTTCTTTAGGTTCGGCTGTGAACATTTCAAGTTCCTCTGAATAAAATTGAGTGCCCTACCAGCTTTTACAATGACGTCATCCACATGAGCAGGCCATGAGCAGTCGGATGAGAGCGTCACACCTAGATACTTGTATATAGGTTCGTTTTTTATCAGGCTATTATTTATCTGGTAAAGATTTACAATCCGCTTCTTCTTTCTTGTAAAACATACATGAACACACTTTTTTAAATTCAAATTCATCTTCCATGTGGAACACCAAGTATTAATACATGCTAAGTCAGATTGTAATATGGCAGCATCTTGTTCACTCTTAATCTTCCTATAAACAACACAATCGTCGGCAAACAACCGTATACATGAAGAAATACCAACAGAAATATCATTTATATAAAGTAGAAACAAAAGCGGCCCTAAGACTGAGCCCTGTGGGACTCAGCACATCAGCTGATGTGAACGGGCTTATTCGTAAATGGATCAAAAAGGTTCTTTAACTCCAGGTTTCCCCAGTATCCACATATGGCTTCCGTCGAAGAGTGGCTGGTAGGGCGTCATTCAGTTGCAGAGGGTTACTCAGGGGGTTCAGTTCAAGAGCCTTGCGTGGTTACTTACATGCTTGAGAAGGCGCTTGAGAAGGCAGCAAAGTATGCCCCTTTACGCACTTGCTTCGATCCACGGAAGAATTTTTCATCGCACGGTTTCGTTTTGGGTGCAAGAAGCATGACATGTCGGGAAACTTTGGAGTTGGAGAAGACCTTGAGTCTGTCGCGTTCAGATCCGGCTTGGTTGTCCTGCACGGCAGTTTAATTTGTCTAAATAGATTTAGGAAAAGAGTTTAGATGAGATGGCCTTAAGAGATTCGTTTCGCGTTCTTTAATATTTCTATTTTTCCTTGGCGGTATAACTTTTTTTTCTGCTAACTTTTTCTTTTTATTATATTTTCTCTACCATTTCTTTTTCTGTACCGTTTTTGATTACCATTGTATTGCTCCTTATGATGTATTTAGTTGAGGTTGGCCACAGCTATAAAAGACAAGTATTACATACAGACTTTACCTTTCCCCAAGGTAGTTCACATACAAATGACGTCTTGGGGAAGCCAGTACTGGACAGCAAAGGCCGACATGAGGTGGGGTTTCCCCTCTTGTGCTGGTCCTTCCCAAACGTCCGGCACATTACATCTAGCTGTCGCCACTGGTACCATAAGTTTGTGGTAATCCGTGTTCAAAGCCAAGTGACAACAGTCGCCACAATGAGACAGCCGAACGCGCAGAAGTGTATCAGGTGAATAAATCACAAGTGCAAAAGTGCCTTTTGAATTTAGGGATAATGAAACAAGAAACTTTTATTGCATTTGAGGTTTACTGGATCTAGATAATAAGAAACTCTGGGCTTTGCTATTACTCAAAAGTTTGCGACTGCCCCATCGCTTTAAAGCTGTTCATGAAAACTTTGGCTTGGTTAATAATAATATCGATATATTTATAGTGCAGAAGTGCATGCATACCAGGGAAGCACGCAAGAAAGCGCAATGTTCTCGCAAAAAAAGTTGAAGAATACGTGAAATATGATCGTATGTCATCCACTCTGAGATAAATAGCTGCTTATGCAATAGAGCATCTAATTCCACGCTTGAGCACGACACAACCAACTCTTATTTCTCCTTTGTTTTCGAGTATTTCTCCTTTTTGTTGGTTTGCGTCCAAACTGACCACGTCGGTTAATGTGATTACCAATTTCGCCGCATAGTCTGTCAGTGAAGGTGACCCTAAAACATCAATAAGCATTAATTGGGCCGCCAATATTTCAACCTCACTACCGCTTTAAACCCAGGCGAAGGCATTTCTGGACGTTTGTTCTGTTTTCTCGTTATCACAATTGGTAACAAGTCCTACCAGAGTCACATACCATGGTGCGAATACCCTAGATTTAGGTCCAAGTGGTCAGCCTAATCTCGCTTCAGGTATTCCTTTTCTAGCCAGTATAAGGGATCACTCGTTCCTAAACTTCAACCTCACCCTTGCAAAAATTTTTATAGAAAGTCCATAGACAGTCTATAGACATTTGTCTATGAAGTCTATAGACTGTCTATAGACATTTCTTTACACTAGTCTATAGACAGTCTACAGACTTATGGCCATACACTTTTTATAGACTAGTCTATAAAAAGTCTGAGTCTATAGACTGTCTATAGATGGTCTATAGAATTATGGCCATACACTATTTATAGACTAGTCTATAAAAAGTCCGATTCTGTATACTGTCTATAGACTTATGGCCATACACTTTTTATAGACTAGTCTTTAATAAGTGATTCTATATAGTATCTATAGACTGTCTATAGACTTATGGCCATACACTTTTTATAGACTAGTCTACAAGAAGTCTGAGTCTATAGATAGACTGAAGTCTATAGAATGTCTACAGATGACATTTGTCTGTAGGCATTTTATACACTTCAGTCTACAAAAGTAGAACTATATATACAGTTCAACTTTTGTAGACTGAAGTCCATGGAATGTCTACAGACAAACGTATATAGATATATTATAGACATTCTATAGACTTCAGTCTACAAAAACAGAACTTTATAGTCCGATACACTTTTTTCTATGACATTCTGCAGACATTTGTCAACAAACATGAATTTTCATTTATCTATAGACACTCTATAGACACAGACATTTTATAGACAAGCCTACAAAGAGTGTATAAGGCCATAACTCCATAGCGGCTATCCACAAGATAGTTTACATTTTTGTTTACATGCGGTAGCAAAACGTTTTGAATGGATTTATGCATGTGCACCTGTTCCTTTTCATCTGCACTTATACATTACCGTTAGTAGATTAATAATGCTTCTGAACCAGTTGTACTAAACAGAAAGAATTTGTATGGTGCTGAATCATGCAGTGCGAAAAATAAAACAAATGCACCGGCAATGCATTCACCGTTTTATTGCTCGATATAATAGATGAATTGCTTAAATTCACGTCGTATGCTATTATGGAAACGGATTAAATATTGACACTACTCCTTGGCAAGCATGGTCGCCAGGCTGGCCTTGACCTTTGTGTCATTAATCCCAATGGTGCTGCAGGTGTATGCTGCAAATAAGTAGATGCAGCAATATGAGGCAAAAATAACAAGTGTGTATTCTTTGTATGTTCATTAAGCAGCTTAATATATTTGCTCAAACCATCTAAGTCAATACTTAATGCGGTTTAACTATGACTAATGGCTGCTTGTCAATACAAATCAGTACCTTTATACAATGTTTTTTTGCATGGTGTGGTGAACAATTAAACAGTCACAACTGCTGCTCGGGCCAGCAACAGTATGTTCCCTTTTATGACAAGTTCATATATGATGCAATATTGTACTTATCCCAAATGGTCTCTATATTTATTGCTGAAACGTTACCCAGTTGGGCTGTCTGTAAATTTTTTTTGGCTGGTAGTTAAGTATGCCCGTGCAGAGGGATATTTTCCCAAGACGTGACTGGAATACTCACAGTATCATGCCTAAGATTATAATTTATTTTGCCTAATACACATTTAAATGTCTTTCTCATATTTTTAAATGAATGGATGATTGGCCATATCTTCAACAGAAGGCAGATGGGTTGATTGTTTTGATATGGTCTTTTAATTTCTTACAGGTAATGAGGCCTCTTGGGCGTGCTGACAGGTTTCCAAGTTAGGTATACCACATGAGCACCCGAAATACCAATACCACACGAGTACTTTGTGTCATGGCACGACAGATATGCACCTCCTAGGAAACAGAACTGATAGTATAGTTCGAATGAATTCTATTACAGTGAATTATTTAAGGTGCTTTGAAAGGTGAAATTTTTTTCTAGGCTATCGAGGTTCAGGACGTTTAGTTAAAGCAAAAAAAACAGATTGAGTAAGAAATGCCTTGTAAGTATGCTTGAATTTCTTTTTTTTGAATAAATGGAACCAATTTCCTTCAATTTTTATCAGGTGAAACGTTTTAAAGATATATTTAACAGAGATTCTCTGGAAACTTTCTACCACATATAACAAGACAGCATACCTATGTGGCCATTTTAAAATTTCTCGATCTTTTTCCAAGCCTTCCCTGGCTGTTTTCATGAAAATTTTCTGGCAATCTATGACGCCTGCAGCTTAAGTGCAATAAAAAAAATATTGTGGTTTAATGCTTGCCAAGTACTGCCAGTCCATAATATTTAGATAAAACGAATAACACGTCAGTCACTTGACATGCAGTATTAGATTCAACTGACTTGAATCCCTTGATTAATAAACTGACAAGGGCTTCGGCAAGTTCCTAATACAGCACGGAAGGCAGACACACACGTAAAGCAAATGCAACAATGTGAGGGAAAACTATACAATGAGTTATACAATGACTTATTTTTCCGGTTCAATAGTCGTTTTCAATATAATTTGCTCTCAACACTTATGCCTCTAGTTAACTTTGTTTACCTCTGACTAACGACTACATGGCAATATTAATCAGTACCATTATGATGTTTCGTTATACTACAGTATGATAAGCAGTTAGACATCCGTAATGGTCGCCGGTTCCAGCAACGGTAGGTTTCGTTTCAAGACAGGTTCATGTGACACACAGTGTACTTATAAAAATAAAAGAAATGCGAGAATCCCAAACGATTCCTATAATAATACTTGTTGAAACAAAGATACCCGGCTGAACTTCGCACATTTTTCAGGTGTTAATGCAATATGCCCATGCCGAACGAACATGCTCAGCATACTGACTGCAGTTTTGAACAATCACGTTAAGATTTGCAATTTATTTCCGCTTAGAACAGTCGGCAATGTCTCTTTTCTCATACTTCGAGATGAATACATTTGCCACACTTTCAGTAGAATGCACATGAATGGGGGCGTACTGATCAGGTTACTTATCAAATAAAACATGTTACGATCTCTTAGGTGTGTTGATAAGGGTAGAACAAATCCAATGTCCACTGAACTATTTGAATAATCTGTGCGTTATCTACTAAGAAAAGACCACCAAATTTATAATCTGGTTCTTTTTTATTTTGTACAGCGCATATTGTATGCAGTCTGTCCAAGACGACGGCACTCCATGCAACAGTAATGAAAACCGGAACACTTATTACGCACGACAATGGCTTCATACCATGCACGGCTGGCACAATGCGAATCTGCGCCAGCAGCTGCCTTGTGATTAAGAGCACGCAAACTGCATAACGCCGAAGCATCGGAAGGCGCTTAACGCTTTTCATATAGCTCGAAAGATAACTTCTGCTACTAAACTGTTTAAAAAGAGACAAAAAACAAATCTTCCAACTACCGTCAAACGCAATGCCTTCAGTTTGAAACGTGTAAAGGTGCTTCCCAGAGCGACTAATTTATTGTACACCAATTTTTCCGGCTAAGTTGCGAAGCTGCGATGCAGAATGGTTTGCCCCAAGCTACCAAAAGAAAACCAGTTTTAAATTATAAAAATGCCAACTTGTAAGCTATCAAAAGCAAATTATATGGCTTTTTAGACGCGTTTTTGACTAACTTCCACTACCATACTCTTCCTACTAGCTGGGATAGCTTTGCATGCAAAGTAAACTATTTGACTGATAAATACGTTCCAAACTGCATCGTCACTTCTCTTCCGCCCCTTGGTATAACGCACGTATCAGACTCCTTCCTAAGAAAAAAAGTGCTTCTTTCAAGCTGCTAGGGCAGCTTGATACACCAGCCAATGACACCAGCCAAGGCCGCAACCCGCCTTGGCTGGTATGCTTACTAGCTTATAACACGAGCCATTGAAACCGCCCTTGCGCTGATTGGAACAGGTTAGCAGTGCAACACGCGGACGTGCTGTGGAGAATGAAGCTTCCAGAACTTCTACAAAGTAAGAGGAAACACTTTTCTAATAATTCACCGTCAAATAACGTACTGGTTCTTGGAGACGCCATCGTAAGTAATGCCCATAGAAAAACCCTTGCTTGAGATCCCAAGCACTCTTTTAAGCCTAAGATAAAACCCGTTGACGTTTTAAGCATACCGCGCTGCATAACCAGGTTCGTCCCGGAAGAAGAACGCTCGCGCTATATTTCAGATAGCATTGCAAGCATTAAACAATCAAATTCTCATGTTGAGACGTCCGACCCTGTCCGACCGTTAATTACCTTGTGGAGCATAAACTTAGACCAGTAATATGTGACAATGAAGGTTATTTCGTAATTATGCCAGATAACATGTTTTGAGAAAAAGTTTTTTCAGCCACAGAAAAGAATTTACAGCCAGTAAAACTCAACCCTTCGGCAGTTAAGCAACGTGCGGTTGACTTCCTGTCAAGACATAATCTTGATAGGGTTGTCTCTAATGTCAAGAAAGCAAAATCCCTCATCTTAGAACTGTTTTTCTCGGCGAAGACCCATAAGCAAGAAATTCCTTTTCGTGCTACAGTGTCAGAGAAAAGGACGTGGTAGGTCTGTGTCGCTAAGTACAGAACTGCTTAGCTTCACTAGTCTTTTCAGAGCCCTTTTTCTTGCGTAATTCCCAGGCACTAGTTCAGTATTTGAGAGAGTAAAATCCTAGTGATTGTACAGCTTTTAGTATGGATATCGAAGCCCTGTATTACTCCTTGCCGCATGGCGGGTTGCTAAATTCCGTAAATGAGTGCATTGAAGGACAAGTGCAAGAGTCGGCTTTTATTGACAGATGCAGTGTTTCCACGGGAGCTTTTCTAGAAATTATTTCAATGTACTTAAAGTCGACGCTGATTGGGTAGAGAGATGGCGTGTTTCTGCAGAAATCAGGCATTTCTATTGGCTCAAAATTTGCCCCTATTCTTAGTGATGTTTACCTGAGTAAGGTTGACAGCTGCTTAGAGAAAGCCTTAGGTGATTGCGTTATCAAGATATTCCGCTACGTTGATGATTACCTGATTTTCTGCAATAACGAAGAATTTGATTCCGCTGCTACCTAAATGAGCAATTTAAACTTTATGGAGGAGGATTAAAGTTTTCCAAGGAATTTCCTCAGCGCCGCGTAATTCAGTTTCTAGATATTTCCTTGGTCTTCGAACAAAATCACGTTTGTTGGCAGTACTCCCCAAGATCTTCGAAGCCGTTGCTAAACTTTCAATCCAAGCATTCCAAAGTTGCAAAAACGGAATTGCCATGTCGTGCCTTAAGTCTTCTCTCACCAGATCCTGCATGCACAAAATGAGCGCCAGTTTTAATGTACAGGTCCGGCGTCTATTACAAGTAGGTTATCCTAGCGTAGCAAAGGCCACCGTGGCTGAACACCTAAAGAGGTCGGTTTCGAGGAGGACGGACATGATTACAGAAAGTAGTAATAGCAAAAAAAGAGTAGTGGCTATTCCGTACATTCATTCAGTATCGCGCAGGCTTAAAAAGTTGCAAATACATATGCTCTTAATGTTGCTTTCACTGCTTCCAATAAGCTAGGTAAGATATGCGCGCCATGCAGAGGAAAAAGGAGCCCGTAAAAGGAAAAAACCAGATATTTGTAAAATTAAGCACAATAAGAACAGTGTTACTGACTATCGTATAGGTGTGGTTTATAAAATTCCCCTTAGCTGTGGGCAGTTCTACGTAGGGCAAATGGGATGGTGTATCAATCAGAGGCTAATGGAACATAAAAGGTCGTTAACCGGTGGATCGCCTTGTAATCTTTCGCTACATTTCCGAGATTGTAACTGCACGCCAGAGTTAGATGAATGCGCGATATTGTACAGGCACAAGAATGAAAATAAGCGTCTTATGGTAGAGGCATGGCATATCTATAATGGTGGAAGTGCGTGCGTGAGTGAGCCATCGATTACTTTACATAAGGAAGAGATTAAGTGCCGTAACAGTTATCTCTGACGTAGACCGGCACATGTACCAGACTGACACGTCGTGATACCAGTCCAGAGCTTGCGCAGATGAGTCATGCGTCTTTTCTTTTTTTCGCCTCAGTGCTCCCTTCAGTTCATAGTCGGCGTTCATGTTGTGCACTTCTCTAGTGTCCTGTCTGCACGCCTCACCTTTTTTTTTTGCATAATGAATCCTTACCAACTAGCTCAGCTTTCTGTCGTTCTAATTATCAACCCATCTCTCTAAAACGTACATGCGGTAAGTTACGAGAACATATAATCTGCAAGGCGTTGACAAAATTACTTGAACCTAACATGTTCTTAACACCAGCACAGCGTGGATTCCGCAAGCCATACTCGTATTTTCTCAGCTCGTATCTTTCACACATAAACTTCACCCCATTCTCGACCAAATCACCATTCGTTGATTGCATAATTTTGATTTTGCAAAAGCTTTTGACGATGTTTTTCATAACTTGCTGCTTCATAAGCTTAGTCATGTTAACATTGAGCTTAACGTTTTAAAATAGATTGAATGCTGGCTCAGTAATCGCTTCCAATTCGTGACAGTTAACGGTCAAAATGCTTCACTTTCTGAGATGCACTCCGGTTTGCCTCAGTGATCTGTAGTTTTCTTTCTTTTCTGTACTATTCTTTTTATTTACGTTAATTACCTCCGCACTCAAATACCTTCTACTATTCACCTCTTCGACAATGACTGTGTAATTTCCGTGAAATTAAACGGTCTCATGATATGAACTCTCTTCAAGACTATATTACTGCGATTGCCAACTGGTGTGAAATACGTCTAATGAAACTTACATTAGTGGTGTAAATCCATGCGTGTAGCTCGAATTACTAATGTCCTGTATGTATACTATTTGAACAACGAGCAAATTAAGTACCTGGGCTTATTTATTTTATTCAAGGTCACTTGGGCAGCCAATATAAAATGCATGATTAATGACACTAACCGCATGCTTGGTTATCTACGCCGTAACTTTACCAACGCTCCATCCTCTTTAAAGTTATTACTGTGCAAGACAGTAATTCCTACCAAATGAGTGTATGCGCCATCCGTATGGCATCCACGTTACGAAAAACTAATTAGCGCCTTGGAATTTGTACAGAACTACTCCGTAAGTTTTATTACTTCTAACTATCGCGCAGCTAAAATCATTAGCCACATAAGTCCGAGCATCAGTTTCCAGCCTTATCATCACGCCGCAAAATATCACGTTTAGTCCAGTAATGATTTCGTTCTTCGACCTCATTGCTTATCACATCGCATCGATCACGATCGTAAAGTTGAAATGGATCTAAGTCTAACACATACACTTTCTTGCAGTCTTTGATGCCTCGAACATCTACTGAAATAAACCACCTTCCCGCCATACTGTTTCCATCAACAATAACTTTATCGTAGCGCTTCAGCTAATATTATATGACAGAATTATGGCGTTGCTGTATGAATACTTACTGTATTTATTGTGTGTGTGTTTGCTATTCCCACAACGTAAATATTTCGGGTATGTGCTTTATATTGTTTGTTAACCATTCCCCCCTTCAAAGCCTTCACTGGCCCTGAGGGTGTTGTAAATAAAAATTATAAAAATAAAAGCATGAACACATTGAACTGAACGTATCATTAGTTATTACCAACGACTCGGCATTACCACTTACGAATGGTAACCATAAATATTAATTTAATGACTGCATTGATGATACCTATGACGGCGTGCACAAATGAAGGTCAGCACTGTGGTAACGAACAAAGTGATTTGGGACCATTAGTAACTCTATACGGCCATCCCCTTGTTATTAAAATTGAGTCACCGTTTATGTGATTTTTCATTGGATATCCATGACTTTGTATTGAGTAAAATAAGATAACTTGCTACCTAGTGTATCGCTAGTAATCTCTAATAGATAGGAGTTATCAGTTAAGCAATCATAACAAAACAAAAACTGATGTAATCACTATTTGATTGATACCGATGAAGACACGCACACATGAGGGTATCAGTGTCATACTAAACAAAGCAATTTATGATCTCTAGTGAATCAACCTTATCATATGCTAGTCGTTATAACTGAATCATCCGTTACAAGTTCTTTTCATTTGATATCTATGACGCTATGCTATATAAAATGACGAGAACATAGAAATGAGCGCGCCACTAGTGATGACTAATCAGCGGGCATAGTTACCAGACTTTCCGATTCATATCAATGACGACTTCCACAAATGAACGCAACCACTGTGACAGGAAAATAAATTACTCATTATCACTATTGATTTAAACATACCAGTTCGCTGTCCGTACAGTTGAATCACTATTTTAATGACATTTTGTTTGATATTTATGACATATACATGCGTAAAACAGGGAGAACATGGCATTGTACTTTATTACCTGGTGACGGTAGTCCTATTCGTTAGCTTTAATGTGTTTAGTTAAATGCTCATTTACTTAATGGTTTTCACGATGATGTGCTCAGTTGCAGGCTATCGATAGCCTACTAGAAAAGTTTTCTATTCACCAGTGACCAAAGCCTACCAGTGCTTAGGGATCCCTAATATACTCTAGGATGTTTCGGTTGATAGCAATCACGACTTCAGACATGTTTCGTTCACTCTTAACACTTTCACGCTAACATTTTCTCGCTGTTTACTCGAATTGGCATCTGTTTGTACCGCTGTCACAAAACACGATTTTAAAAAAAATTTGACGTTGTCTTTAGTCACACAGAATGAAAGCTCCTTGTTTTCCAACTTACCTTTGTATTTGGAACAGAGGGCTTCCTTCTAGCATTTTCACAACATTTATTTGTCCCAATTCGAGGGTTCCTTTATAAGGTACAGCTTGGATTAAAATCACTGGCACTGGGTATAAATCGGCTGGTGGGGAGGGTAATTTCTATGGCACTTAGATTAAATTGTAAGGGGAACGGGTAAAATCGACCGACGCTAGGACTGAATAAAGTGGCCTTTTGATTAAGTTTGAAGGGAAAACCTGTAGTCTGCGTAAGCGAAACAAAGTGACATTGCAAAGTTCCTTCCCTGATGCATCTGTGTATACTTCGCAGGGTTGCGCGAAGGCGTGGCGTTTTGTCACAAGCGTTGCAGTGAAGCCACTCCTACTAATTCTAATAGCATCAACAAATACATATTGCTAATTATAGTGGTTATGTGGTTATGTAGCGGTTATGTAGCGCGCGCAGAAACTACACCGTTTTTTGGGCAAGTGAAAGAAACTAGCATCCGCCGTGACGCAACAGGCGCTTCAAGCAATGACTGTGCAGGCTGCAACATGTGGCCGGCCACATTGCTGGTGCAATTTTTTTTTATCAAAACGCCAAGTTTGGCGAGTTGGTAGGTTAACATGCTCCATATCAGCGTCTTTGCCTTCATTCATTTCGTACTGTTTCAAGTAGGCAATTTCTTTCAACTGGGACAACGTTGCCTTCGGCCCAATAGCAGGCGATGTACCCTCCACTAATATCGCGGATTGCTTTCACTTTGGCTGCCATTTTGCCCCATAGGCAACGGTTTTTACCGCGAAAAGAAATTTGCGCAAATTCGTTTCTTCATGCCGTAAATTATTTAAGTGCACGTGATATTTAGCATGAATGTACATGAATTTGCAGGGGGAGTAATATATGCGTCGCATCTGAGCTTTTCGCAGCAGGGAGTGAACACGGCTCCGCCGACATTATAACGGGGTATACATTTAGCTTTGTTGCGCGAAAATGAATTTTCGGCGGCTCGTTTATTCATCGTGTAAATTAATATCACCATGCGTGTATTTACGGAAGTGATAAATGCATCCCATCTGAGCTTTGCAGACAAGTCCGTGAACATACCTCCGCGGACATTGTAATGGGCTGTAGACTTATCTTTGTTTAGCGAAAGACAATTCACGCACATTCTTTTATTCATTGCATAAGTTAGCGTCAGCGTTTGCATTGCAAGGGGGGTCATATATGCGTCGAATGTGAGCTCTTCAGAGAAGTGAGTGAATACAGCACACCTTTCTGCGCTGTTGGATTTCGGCAATTTCCCTGCATTCAGACGTCGCCTTCGCCACTAAAAGAGGCGATGTAGCCTGCACAAATATCGCAGCTTGCTTTAACCTTTCCCGCCACTTTGCCATATGTATGTGCATGTGGTTGCGTGCAAGAATGCCCAGCTACTTTGGTAAATAGCTTTAGCTTCAGGCCGGAATTCAGCCTAATTTTTTGAGGAGACCACAGAGTGACTGAATTTATGTAGGATATTCCGGTGGATCAATGCTTCGAAAAAAGAGAGGACGGACATCCGGGTCTTGCTACATTTCCCAGCAGGCGAGATGTGACAAACTCTTGCAACTGTTTCGAAGTAGCTACGCACAATCAACATTTCGTGAAGGAGCTATACGAAGTGCCTTCCGGTCTTTTTTGCACTAAAAGCCTTTCCTTTTTCTGCTCGCCAAGTAGGCGTATCAACCGTTAGACAAATGCTCCACCGCTGAGTGGTAATTGCAAGACATCGCTTAACCTATTGTTGACTTGTTGAAAGAGAAAGTTCGTTCTTTCCCGCAGTATGATTTCGGCCATTTCCGTGTACTTGAATGCTGTCGTAGGCGCGGTAGCAGGTGACACAGCCAGCATTGATATCGCTGCTTGCTTTTGCGTGGGCTATTATTTTGCCATATGTCAGTGGATCTGGTTGAGCGGAATACGGCTCAGCTGTTTCCGTGATAAACTCTAGCTCTTGCCTTCAGGCCACAATATTTTCGAAAGCGCCACAAGTTGACTAAAAGAATGCTGGTTTCTCTTGCATGCATGGCCTCCCCGTGGCTCATGGTTCGAACAATGCGGAGACGGACAGCCGGGTGAAGTTCCTGTTCCCTGCAGACGAGGTGAGCACAATCTTTTCTGTTGCTCTGAAGTTAATTCAGCTCATATTGCGAAAGGAAAGGAACACACCACGAGCACTCTTGTGCGCGCATATGCGCATGTCTTACTAAATATTTTTTTTCTGAAAGAAACCTTCAGTTTTCAGCAAGCGCTCGTGGTGTGTTCTTCCTTTTTCTCTTCTTTTCTAGCGCTAGGTTTTTAATATATTTGCGCACAATTACCTTTTTTGTGTATCAGCTATGCGATATGTGCCTTGGGCTCAGTTTTGTTGTAAAACTCTTCTTTTTTTATGTCCTCTTCACGATGTAGGCGCATCCACTCTTAGGCAAATGCACACAGCTGCCATTTCCGTGCATTACGCCACTGTAATTGATGTCGGCAAGTTGAGAACGTCCCCAATTCCTTCCTCACTTTGATGTGCACGATTCTTTCATTTCATCTCATGCAGCGAGTAAATCGTGCAATGTATGTGCACAACTTTCACCTCGTTCACGTTTTGTTTTTGTGCACTGCAGTGTTTAGGAGCTCTTTAGATATACAAACATCAATACCTGGCTGATGTGCAGTGTGAGACGTGTGTGTAGCGATGGGACGAGGACGAAGGCGATGTGCGATGCTTGTCTAGGGAAGAATGCTCATGGCAGGTCCACGCACAGAGAAGTATGGCACATTTCTCATCAAACTTATTCGAGACATACTCGAGGCAACTGTAATCTTGAGAAAGCGCGGTTCGGCAGCTTTGCATAGACGATCACACTAGGCCATGTCATACCCTCTGCTGTTGCAGCTACGAGCTCGTGTAGCTGAGTATATTTTAAAGCTGATCGTATCCTCCTTAACCTGAATACAGCTAGGGAACATATTCGCTTTTCTATAGCTGGTTTTTATTGTTGCATGTTACGAAAGTAATTTTTTTTTTGTATTTACCATGGTTAGACTGCAATGTTTGCATGTCCATATGCGAGGAAGAAGCAATCATATGGTCATCTTTGTTCTAGTAAAAACTGCATTTCATCGCCTAAACGCAGAGATAAAGATCAAATTACATGTACTAGGTTACCACTGGGCTACTGCACTCTGGATTTTCAAGCAATATAAAAAAACAAAATAAACACGCTTCCAGATTACTTTTCGTTGTCTGTGACAACACACATCAAGATTAATTCAGCATGAAATTTATAGAAACCGCATGGCAGGAATATGAGTAAATCACTTCTGTACAGTTCCCCATGGTCCGGAACCAAATTAAGAATAAATATTTTGAGTAATAGCTCCGAATTCAATTTCTAAAATTGATAGTGAAGCCAATATGCAGTATACTGTGCAAGGGGTCGCAGGAGGTTATCATTATGGGATAGAATTTCTTGGACGGTGGTCAGCGCATTTGGCTAAAGGGAAACAGTCGCGTCATCCTGGAAGAGGTAACGTGATACCCAGTGATGTTGTTGCATTTTGCTCCCGACCTCCTCCTCCTCCTACTACTACTACTACTACTAAGGATTATAATAATAATAATAATAATAATAATAATAATAATAATAATAATAATAATAATAATAATAATAATCAGCACAAGCAACGTTCTGAACACAAGATTACGACAAAACATCGTTGTCATGAGGAAGTGATGGTGACTGTCTTTGGTGGCATGACTACTTAACTGCCATGGCAGGAAAAACTAGCTACTTTAAAAATTTACAGCCTATGTTCCATAATTGACAACGATGCTTAAGCAGCGGTGGTGGTGAAAACAGCACCCGCTTTAAAATGTTTGTGGTTGCAACTTTTAGGTGAATAGTGTTTTTGCCTTCCGTTTCTTCTATTTCTTCCGTTTTGGTGGTTGGTTGATCGTTTCTTGGCCGCGAAAAAAGCGCATTCGTTTATTTTCCTCTCGTTCGCTCGTTTAGTGTTTCGTAGGTTTGTTCATTTATTCGACCATTCGGTCAGTGGTTCTTCCTTTTGGTGCTATGATTGTTAGTTCACTCGTTATGTCATTCGATAATACCGTCATTCATCCAGTGATTCCTTCCCCCGTTCGTTATTTCGTTTAGCCTATTCGCTTACTTTGACACGCATCGTCAATGCATTCTGCATATGTTTTTTTTTCCTGCCACAGCGCTGAAGTAGTTATGCCACCGTCGTCATAGTCATTATCGGATAGTCGTCATATCGTCGTAATCTTCTAATCTAGTGCTTATCTTGCTCAGCATGTCTGTGTCGTCGTCATGTACGTGTCATGGTATCTATGCATTCATCGTCATTTCCTTATCTCGTCGTCCTCGTTATTCTGCCGTCTTCGTCAGACCACTAAAAGGGTTACGTCATCGCCGTCATGTTGCTGTCGCAGTCAAGGTTCATCGCCATCAATGTTTCGACAGTGTCGCCAATCGGCCAATCTCTCGCGGATGTCTTCGTGAGATCATCGTAGTGCTTTTGTTATCGCTGTCACCATGACGTCCTCGTCATTTTTTGTCGTCCTTCAATGTTGTTTTCATCCTGAAGGTAGCGTGGCCTTCGCCGTAGCGTTCGTTCTTTTTGTCTGTATCCCTCTCTCTGTCTCGCACCCACTCTCTCTCTCTCTCTAAACCCGCACTCAACATGTTTCGCGTTACAGAGAGCACGAATCATTTGGTATAACAATTTGTAGAGCTAATAATTAAGGGTGCGAAGTAACTAGGCAGGTGGTTACCCAGGTAGTGGAGGATAACGTAACCATAACGTAAGCCATCCAAAACAAATCCACGAGTAGCGCAACTGTTTGCATAGAACCGTACTTTAAATCGAAAC
The DNA here is from genome assembly GCF_038994185.2 of Dermacentor albipictus. Taxonomy (NCBI): domain Eukaryota; kingdom Metazoa; phylum Arthropoda; class Arachnida; order Ixodida; family Ixodidae; genus Dermacentor; species Dermacentor albipictus. Next base: position 24,353,069 of record NC_091829.1, read on the forward strand.
TTTCTGGGCCTACCTCCCAAGTTTGACATGGCTACTGCAGCTGGCTCAGTCAGTACCTCGGCGGATATATGTGTGTGTGTGTGTGTGCATGCTAAAACTGTGTTAGAACCCATTGTACGTCTTATAACATCTATCAGTGAAGGTGACCTTAAAAGGTTAAGCAATGATGAACGAAGCTAACCCCATGGGGAAAAAAAGCAAAGCAGTCATCATCACCATCAGCCTATTTATGTCCTCTCCCAGCTATTTCCAGAAACCCTTTCCTTACGCCGTCTCACTATATCCTATGCCTGCCCCATTTGTATTTTATGACACCTACTTGCCTACCATCCTCAACTGCACTTCCCTTACCTTGGCACTCATTCTGTAACTTTATTACACCATCCGTTATCTACTTTATCCATTACATGGCATGCCCAGCTCAATCTTTTCCTCTCCATGTATACTGGAATATTATCTGCCCCCTTTTGCTCTCTAATCAAGAGCGCTGCCTTCCTGTCATGGTTACATCTATCAATTTTCTCCTCAAGGTTATATTTAATATCCAAGTTTTTGCTTCATATGTTACTACCAATACAGTGTAACTATTGTCCATATATCTAGGATAACGCCAAGCTGCCGGTCATGGTTTCGTAATGTTCGTCCTATGCCATCGAGTAGTTCTTACTTTCCTTTAAATTTACTTCCCGTCAGAAGGGTCACATTTGACTTATTGGCATTGATACATGTATGCTTTCACCGGTTCTAGAAGCTCACTACCAGTTGCGAAATTTTTTTTCCTTTGCTTGCAGATTGAGCATCCCCTTAGCCTTCCGCGTGTTAGTCTTCAACTTCAAGGAAGAGTGCCATGGTGCGTCAGTGATCGCCCGAGAACATACTCTTGGTCTTGCAAACGAGAAAAATAAAAACATACCAACTATGCAGTACACAAGCAGGGCTCGTTGTCCTGTCTTCCCTGTTTCTAGATGGCGCGTGAACCGTCAAGCGCGAAGGAAACGTCAATAGAAGCGGTTATATCATTCCCACTGTCAAAAAAAGAATGATGTCATGAATACCATTTCGTGCCGTACTCTAAACTGTTGATTATATAATTCAGCCATCTTAAGTGCCAAGACTACGACCATGATGCACAAGGTATACTGGTGGGCTCTTGGTTGACCTTTATCGCCTGAGGTTCATTGACGTGCACCTAATCTGAGGATATGAGACCTTTTTTTTTGCATTTTGCCTTCGTCAAAATGCAGTCGCGATTGAACCAGTGACCTCGAGCTAAGCACTGTTACACCGTAGGAAGTGGGCACGTCGCGGTTTATCTACTCAGAAATGTGCTTAAGTTTAGATAATGGCATAGTCGCCGTGCTGCCTGCTCTAATTGGCTCACAGGGCTCTTACGCACTCGTTCGTCCGCTAAGAATGAAAACATGGTGGCATTTGACGGTGTCCAGAATAGAACCTCAAGGTTTTGTGTTCATATCATCTTCAACAGGCTTCTAAGTAAGCGTTCAATGTCTTTTTTTTTTCATCGGTGCCGAGAACGAACCGCACGAGATCGAAATGGTTGTGCCGTGCACGAGTCTGTCAGGCAAAGACGATGCTGGTCTTTCGTGCTTCATTACAAGGTCAAGCGTGGGAGACAGCACGTTGGTCCAGTGTACGAGCCATTGAAGGTAAGCGCATCTAAAATGTGCCTTGCGTCTAAAATCTTTCCTTTGAATTTAGCTCTACAAGGTTAGTTGCCTAAAGTACGATTTCGCGCACACCGAACTCGAGTACGCCAACGCTTCTTGTAATTCTTAGCAAACAAGTGTGAACAAGAGGTAAAAATCGTGTAAACATTACTTTATATTTAGCGCAGCCACAACTGTTGTACCTGAATAATGTTTTCACTGCAAAAATTGCAAACTGGTGCTAGAAGTGATCCAGATAAATACGACTTGTATGCTTACTTCACTTTCCAGTCTTTTTTTTTTTTCATCTGTCATATGTGAAACGTTTTGTAACTTCATTACGCGCAACTACTCACTTTTCACTTAGCGCTTCCCATGCATTCTTGCAAAACTGCGTATTTTTGTATCGTTAAAAACACGCCGCAGCTCCGCGCTGCTCATGTCCTGTGGTCATAGGGGGCAGGGTGTTTTTTCAAGCTTCACTTGCAGCTTTTCTTCCCTGTCTCCCCTAATCTGTTGGAAATAAAGATATATTCAATATTCAAGAAGCTCTCGTAAAGATAAGTGCTGATCAGCTCACTGGGGTGTCGTTGATAATCCCCTGGTTGCTTTAGTGTATTGCACCTTATAATTTATAACTGCAGCGTACGGAAATACCTTACGGTTTTACTGGCTGCTTCCTGATCGCCGATGACACAAGCACATTCGGCGTTAATCTGCTACGCCTACTTGCGATTGCCATTGTAATAAATGAAGCCGCACTTGTTCAAACGAGAACACAAAAATTAATAATATATGACAGTAATAAAGTTGCGCCCAGGTTTGTTATCACTTAACGACTCGGACGTTATTGAGCCCACTGTCTCATTATACAATATTCTAAAAGATAATGCCACAGCGCAAAACCTACAAAGAGATAAAGAAAAGGGAAAGACAGGTCGGTTAGCCAGTATAAGTTCTGGCTGGCTACCCTGTGATGCGGAAAAGGGTAAAGCAAATAAATGTTAATCGACGGTATAAAAAGTAAACATAGAATAAGAGAGAAGACAATGGGTATAATAGTTCCATTCGCTCTGCAGTGTCATACACTTGTAACTTTCAATTTGTGCAGTTTGCCTACTTTGGCAACCTCGCACAGTTTGCGGTATGCTTGTCTGTCTCTCTGTTGGTTTGTGAATCCGTATCAAAACTGTTACACGCCAACATGGGACAGGGGCTAGTCCAAGATCTAACGTCTGGAGCATCGGGCTGCTGTGCTGAGGGAACACGGTTTGTTGCCACCCCTCAGGCGAACTTGTCCAATTGAGTTTACGGTAGTTCTCACTCTTCAATTAACTTCTTTGACGTCATCTTGGGTCACCTTGGAGTCCGGCTAACTATGCGGCACTATTCAATTATCCTTTTCTACGCCAACTAGGTTGGATTCGGCGTCCTAGCGTCCTGGTGTCTTGGTCACCGCCCTGCTAACCTGGTGACAAGCATTTCTTGCACACTGGCACCTTCATGGTCCCCGTTGACCTCCTGGCCAGCTCTTCCATCAGCCGGGTGTCTTGCTGCCCGCCCTGTGGATCAAGCAGCCACCTGTTCTTGCGAAATGGTAGCTAGCTGCCCACGATGGGGACCTGGTGACCAGCTCTTGTAGTGACCTGGTATCTTGCAGCTTGCCCTGCACGCGAGGTGATGATCTGTTCCAGCGACTTCACGTGTCGCGGCGAGCAATGCGGTTTCTCAAACTCTTCCAGTGGAACGGTATCTTGTGGCCTGGCCTGGGGAACCTTTTGGCCAGCTGATCTGACGACCTGGTATGTTGCAGCTCGACCTAACGTCCTGATTGCCATAGTTTCTAGCCATCTTGTATCGCTCAACCTGCCCTGCTCATTTCGTGCTCAGCTGTTCTACCTGCCTTGTCTAGTGCTGACTGGGTGCTTGCACGTCTGTTTCTTTTTATGAATTCCTTTATGAAAGCGACTAGTTAGACGAGCTGATTGGTAAACATCGTTGATATTAGCGACTGTGCTGACTTCGTTCCTTTTTTGCGTACTTTGATTTCGGCCATTTGTTTGTGTTTAAGCGTTGCCTGCGCCGCAATCACACGAGACCTAGGCAGCACCGATATTGATATATCGACACTAACTTCTCGTGAACGTAGAAGATCCTCTTGAGTAGATTTGGCGTTCGCTGTTGAGCCCGAGGGTGTGTAATCAAACCCCCGCCTAGGCCGGACTTCGATGAAGTGCAAGAACGCCCTTGTAGTGAGCATTTAGTGCACTTTGATGCAATAGGTAGAGTCGCGGACAGAATATTACGGCCATGAAATCTAAGAAAAAGCTGAATATCTCCGCAACCTCACAACGCAATCTGGTATTTGCATTTTGGACCTCGACTAGGATATGCTAACAACGTTGTCGTGGGCATTTTTACTGGTTACTGCTACAGGCTGCTCGGGAATTGAACGTTTTCGGAGATCCCGTGGTCCATCTTATTCTGTCCGCGACTGTACATAGTTACTCTTATAAGCAGGCATGTGTAATACTTCCCTATGCGTAAACCTGTTATCGCCATTGTTCCCTTCGCAGTCCTAAAAAATATCTTACGTCCACATAACATCAATTCGTAGATGTCAGACACTGTATGTCTGCCTGACGTGTTTGAATTTCGGCGTACCTTGTGAACGGGGCCATCTAAATTTCATTTATCTATTTTCCTTCATACTTTACAGGCTCCTATGTGGAGCATAGAGTAGGGGGGGGGGCGGGGGGAGGGGGGACATGATTAAATAAAGGGAAATTTGCGAAGCTGTATTCTAACATCAAAAATGGAATAGGTGAAGTCAACACCACTGGAAAAAATATACCAGTCATCACGATCAGCCTATTTTTGACCTCTCCCAGAAATATCCATAACTCCTGACTTGCACCAGTTCATTCACTCTTACACGTGCCTACTTCCTAGTTTTAGCACCACCTAATTGCCTGGGGTCCTCGACTGCACTTCCCTCGGCACTCATTGTGTAAATTAATACAGCACCGGTTATCTGTCGCACATATTACATGGCCCGCCAAGCTACATCTTTCCTTCCTGATGTCAACTGAAATGTCGCATACCCCTGTTTGCTCTCTAATACATAGGGCTAGTTTTGCGTCTCCTAAAGTTATTTCTAACATTTCTCTTTTCAAGCTTCCGTGTTAATCTCGAAGTTTATGCTCTTTGTGCTAGTGCTCATAGAATGCAATGATTATACCCATTTCTAAAATATTGGCAAGCTCCCGATACTGATATTATCCAGGGTGCCATATGCGACCTAGTCGAGTTTATTTTCTTTGTAGTTTCTTTGCTTTGATCTCGATAATATTTCACTATACTTTACCTTGATCTGTAATTCTAGAGGCTGTCTACCAATCGTAAATTCTGTTGTCTCGCTAGGAAATTCCACATTACTTTAGCTTCGTATATTATAATCTTAAACCTTACTCCTAATTCCATTGGCTCAATTATACCAGTCATACCTTACCGTTACCAGCAACCCCCATAATAGAAAAGACAGAGATCGCACAGCGCATTGATATGCACCTAAGAATTTCGCCACCAAAAAGCGCGAAGGTTACGACCGGAAATTGATAGTTCTAGCAAAACATCTGCACAGCAGTCCTTAGCTCATATGAGAAGGTGAAATTTTACATTCGTCAATCACTCTGTCGCTTAATATTACTTAAGGAAAACTGCACGCTGTGTTCATCAAAAGTAGAATCAATATAATCCAACTAAGTGGAGAGTATGCAGGTGGCGTCCATCTTCCAGGCATAAGGCTCAAATCTTTCATGTTCATTAGAATCAACTACGGAAAAAAACTTATGCTGATTGGGTTTGTTATGCGTTAGCATCGCATGAATTCGGTTCTCGTGTCATGTGAGAAATCGCGGTGTCGTGGAGTGGATGGCCTAGGCCATTCTGCACAGCCTATTATGTTGCGCTTCATGTCAGGGTTTTGTCTGTTCGCTGTGCTTAGACCATAAAATTTGTTCGGATTTGGTAATATGGTTCTTCTGGTTCCCTTGCATTTGCCCGTCCTTGCTTTTCCTGTCCATCATTTACTGTCCCGTCATACCATTAATGTCTTGCCAGAAAACACTACGAGCCGTACCTTTGCTTTCAAATTGCGTTCCTGTGTATGAAAATATGTGGATGAATAATTGTCATTGAGGCGCGGATGGCCAGTGGTTCAGGAGCAGCATCTGAGACGATCACTTAGGCGATCACTTTCACAGACGATCACACCGCATCAGTGCGAGAGTACGGCGGAAAGCTTTCCTCGCTTTGTGCCAAGATTGCTATCTGACGGTGTACAGAATAGTTCAAGGTTTCCTGTCCGCATCCATTTCTTGTTTTTCATATACACGTGGGTGTTTTTCTTTCTTTCATTTTTCATGAGTGCCAAGAACAAACGATCGACATGTTCCTGTCATGCACTGACTGTCCGTCAAAGGCGATGCTCGCTTTTCGTAGGTCCTCATCGGGTCAAGCACTTGATGCGTCACCGTGGCCAACTATACGAGTAACGCCACCAAGGTGAGCGCACCGAAGACGAGACATGTTTTGCCGTAATATTTCTATTGCCTTTCGCACTGCCAAGGTCACTGCCTATACAACAATTTCACGCGCAGTAAACTGTACAAAGTCAGGTTAGACTTTTTAACAGCCGAATAAAATGCTGCAAACATTTGCTTACTAACTAAATTAACAAGCACGTTGACGACCGCCCACAGGCAAACACGAACACAGCTCATTAGATGTCCGCTAACGCTGGCTGTTGCACATTCTAATTATTGCGGTTAGTATTCCTTCCGAACTTCACCCAGCTTTAGGAAAGTTTATCTGTCTGTTGGTTTGTTTATCAGGAGCTAACCTGTTCTACGCCAACTTAGGTCACGGGAAAGTCCGTGACTTGCTGGGTAGAGCATCGGGCAGCTGTGCTAAGCCAAGAGGGTTCGAATCAACCCTTCGGACCAACTTAGGTCACTGGTTACGTGACGGTATGCGGTGCTCCTCCACCAACTTCTTTAACGCCATTATGGTTCACTGTGTATGTGCCTCTCATCAGTGAACCATCTTTGGACCCTGGTTATGTGCCATTACCCGCCGTGACGGCGTAGTGATTTTCGCGTTGCGCTGCTACGGCCTAAGGCGTGGCATCAAATCGCGGCTGTAGTGGCCGCATTTCGATGGGGCTGAAGTGCAAGAACGCCCGCGTAGCGTGCCTTGGGTGCGCGTTAAAATAGTGGCGTTAAAATTCATTTCACAGTCCCGCATTACGGCGTGTTTCATAACGCTATCGTGGTTCTGGCACGTAAAAGCCCGTAAAAATACGTGTCATTGGGTACGTATTTCCCTTCAGTCAATACTATTTATGAAATCTTCGGTAAATCTTCTAGCGGACCTGCGTCTTGCTGCCTGACATGCGGAACGGGTGGCGAGACTTTCTAGCACGATGGTGCCTGGGAGCCTCCACTGCCGATCTGGCGGCCAGCTGACCTTGCGACCTGGTATTTCAACGCCAGTCCAGCTGTTCTACCTTCATGACCTGTTGCTTCGATCCCCGTAGACCTGGTGGCAAGCTGTTCTTGAGGTCTCCTCGGCTGCTGAAAAGATCGCACATGCGCTAAGGAATCACAGGTACAGAAGGATTTTTTTCTTTTCAAACGTTTTATAAAAAAAGTAGGGCAAGTTGTGGCTTAACATATACAAACTTATCGTCGATGTTAAGTTAGTTCTTTTAGCGTCATTCATTTCGGCAATTGCTTTGTATATAATGATTGTCTTCGCTGCAATAACAGGCAGTGAAGCCTCAATCGATATCGCGGGCTTCTCTCGTGTTGGCTGTCATTTTGTCGTTGTCGGTGCTTGTGGTTGCGTTATCATGAAATGCTTTAGCTTTTAACTTCCGAATGCAACGCACGCCGCTTTTTAAATACACCACGACGTGGCTGGATCAGTGCTGGCTGCTCGTTTTCGTAGGACATCTCCATGGCGTTTGGTTCACACAAGGCAGAAATAGACATTCGGGCCTTGCATAGCTTCAGCTTCTTAGCATAAGAGTAGAGCACAATCCTTGCAACTGTTTTGAATTATTTACGCTTGTCAACTATTGGTGTAGCGGTCACTCGAAATGTCATATGCTACTTTTTTCCGAAGTCGCATTCTGTTTCGTGGTCGCGAAGTAGGCGTGTCGGAGGATAGACGAATCTAATACAGCGGCCTTTTCAGTGCACTACGTTCTCAACTATGATGTGGTCTAGTTGAAATAAATAAGACGTTCGTTCCGCATTCCGAAGCGCAATTAAAAATTTCCTTATAGAGCATTCCAGAAACACTTCAGGCAGATTTACGTATAATGATGTTTCAACCTATTTATGTGGTGTTAACATCAGTTGAGAATAATGATCCAACGCGCTGGTTATAATCTATCTGAAGCTAAGATTTTTAATGAATGCTATACGACCAACGGCGATATGCACAAAGATTTCATTTCATTCTATGCGACGAGTAAACTCATGCACTATTTATGCACTACCTTCGCCTCCTGTAATATTTAGAATAGTGTCTTACACCGTTGAGAAGCTATTCTGAAATACAAGCAATAAATAAGATGGATGTACAATCTGAGACGTCTGTGAAGCAATGTCACGAAGACGAAGGCATCATTAGCTAAAATGAGTGTTGGTATACGTGTATCTACAGTGGCAATGATATGCCCTTCCAAGCAAAGTTTTTAGAGAAGTCAGAAAAGGGCTGAGCGTACATTCTGACAACCTTTATTAATCTATGCTTTTCCTCGGCAACGTTTTTCCCAAATTTGTGCATTCGCTTAAATTAGTGTCACTTTATGAGAATTTGCAGCAGTTCTTACGTGTGTCCAGTTACAGCTTTTTAGCTAAACACAAAGAGGGCTGGGCAGACAGTCTAACGGGCTATATGCTGATGTTATTTTTTCCTCGACAAGGATTGCGCGTAAATTCCACTATTCCTCACTAAAATGAGCGTTAGTGTATGGGTATGTGCAGATATTTATATGTCCTTCCACTTTAACTTTTTAGAGAAGTAAGAACATGGCTGCGCGTATATTCTAACAAAAATTATTAAGCTATGCTTTTCGTCAGCAATGTTTTTCCTATATTTCTGTATTCGCTTAAATTACTGTCAATGTATGTGGATGTGCAGAAGTCGTCACTTGGGCCCGAGTACAGCTCTTTAGTTAAACACAGAGGGCTGGGCGGACTCTCCAACGGGCTATAGGCTCATGTTTTTCCTCGACAAGGCTTTTGCGTAAATACCACAATTCTTTGCTTAGAGCATTGGTATCCGGATATTTTCAGTGGTAATGGTACATCCTTCCAGTAAAGTATTTAGAGAAGTCATAAGAGGGCTGGGCGTATATTCTAACAACGTTTATTAGTCTACGCTTTACCTGGCAATATTTATCGTAAATTTTTGTTTTGACTTTAATTTGTGTCAATATATGTGAATTTGCAGAAGTCGTCACGTGCATCCAGGTGCTGCATTTCAGTTAAATAAAAAGAGTGCTCCGCAGACATTCTCATGGGCTATAGGCTGAAGCTTCCCTCGGCAAGTATTTTGCACAAATTCCAATATTATTCGCCTAAATGAGTGTTGGTACACGGGTATTGGCAGTGGCAATGATATGTTCACCCAGTAATGTTTTTAGGGAATACAGAGCCGCGGTGGTCGTGCACTCCAACAACCTTTAATAAGCTCTGCCTTACCTCGGCAATATTTTTCCTAAATTTTGCATTCCTTTTTAAATGGTGTCAATGTATGTGAATTTGCAGAAGTCCTCACGGGCGTGCAGGTGCTGCTCTTTAGTTAAATGCAAACAGGGGTGGGTGGGCATTCCAACAGGCTATAGGCAGATGTTTTCCTCGACAGGGATTTTGCGTAAATTCCAGTATTCCTAGCTTTAATGAGTGTTCGTATACGCGTATTGGCAGTAGTAAATATATGTCCATCCCGTAAAGTTTTGAGGGAATTCAGAACAGGTGTGGGCGTGCACTCTAACAACCTTTATTAAGCTCTGCTTTGCCTCGGCAATATTTTTCGTAAATTTTTGCATTCTTTTTAATTGGTGTCAATGTATGTGAATTTGCAGAAATCCTCACGGGCGTCCAGGTGCTGCTCTTTGGTTAAGTACAAACAGGGCTGGGCAGACATTCTAACGGGCTATAGGCTGATGTTTTTCCTCGACAAAGATTTTGCGTAAATTCCAGTATTCTTAGCTTAAATGAGTTTTGGTATCAGGGTATTGGCAGTGGTAATATATGTCCTTCCAGTAAAGTTTTGAGGAAATTTAGAACAGGGCTGAGCGTGCTCTCTACCAACCCTTATTAAGCTCTGCTTTACCTCGCCAATAGGTTTCCTATATTTAATATTCTTTTTAATTTGTGTCAATGCATGTGAATATGCAGAAGACCTCACGGGCGTCCATGTGCTGCTCTTTAGTTAAATGCAAACAGCGCTAGGCAGACATTCTAACGGGCTATAGGCTGATGTTTTCGTCGACAAAAATTTTGCGGAAATTCCAGTATTCTTAGCTTAAATGAGTGTTAATATAAGACTATTGGCAGTGGTAATATATGTCCTTCCAGTAAAGCTTTTAGGGAAATCAGAAGAGGGCTGGGCGTGCACTCTAACAACCTTTATTAGGCTCTGCTTTACCTCGGCAATATGTTTCCTATATTTTACGTTCTTTTTAATTGGTGTCAATGCAAGTGAATTTGCAGAAGTCCTCACGAGCGTCCATGTGCTGCTCTTTAGTTAAATACAAGCAGGGCTGGGCAGACATTCTAACGGACTGATGTTTTCCTCGACAAGGATTTTGCGTAAATTCCAATATTTTTAGCCTAATTGAGTGTTACAATAAGAGTATTGGCAGTGGTAATGATATGTCCATCCAGTAAAGTTTTGAGGAAATTTAGAACAGGGCTGAGCGTGCACTCTAACAACCCTTATTAAGCCCTGCTTTACCTCGGCGATATTTTTCCTAAATTTAGGATTCTTTTTAATTGGTGCCAAAGCATGTGAATTTGCAGAAGTCCTCACGGGCGTCCATGTGCTGCTCTTTAGTTAAATGCAAACAGGGCTGGGCAGACATTCTAACGGGCTGATGTTTTCCTCGACAAGAATTTTGCGTAAATTCCAGTATTCTTAGCTTAAATGAGTGTTGGTATACGGGTATTGGCAGTGGTAATGATATGTCCATCCAGTAAATTTTTTAGGGAATTTAGAACAGGGCTGGGCGTGCACTCTAACAACCTTTATTAAGCTCTGCTTTTCCTCGGCAATATGTTTCCTATTTACATTCTTTTTAATTGGTGTCAATGCATGTGAATTGGCAGAAGTCCTCACGGGCGTCCATGTGCTGCTCTTTAGTTAAATACAAACAGAGCTGGGCAGACATTCTAACGGGCTGATGTTTTCCTCGAGAAGGATTTTGCATAAATTCCAGTATTCTTAGCTTAAATGAGTGTTACTATAAGAGTATTGGCAGTGGTAATGATATGTCCATCCAGTAAATTTTGAGCGAATTTAGAACAGGGCTGTGCGTGCACTCTAACAACCTTTATTAAGCTCTCCTTTACCTCGGCGATATTTTTCCTAAATTTTGCATTCTTTTTAATTGGTGTCAATGCATGTGAATATCTAGAAGACCTCACGGGCGTCCATGTGCTACTCTTTAGTTAAATGCAAACAGGGCTGGGCAGACATTCTAACGGGCTGATGTTTTCCTCGACAAGAATTTTGCGTAAATTCCAGTATTCTTAGCTTAAATGAGTGTTGGTATACGGGTATTGGCAGAGGTAATGATATGTCCATCCAGTAAAGTTTTTAGGGAAATCAGAACAGGGCTGGGCGTGCACTCTAACAACCTTTATTAAGCTCTGCTTTAGCTCGGCAAAATGTTTCCTATATTTTACATTCTTTCTAATTGGTGTCAATGCATGTGAATTTGCAGAAGTCCTCACGGGCGTCCATGTGCTGGTCTTTAGTTAAATACAAACAGGGCTGGGCAGACATTCTAACGGGCTGATGTTTTCCTCGACAAATATTTTGCGTAAATTCCAGTATTCTTAGCTTAAATGAGTGTTGGTATACGGGTATTGGCAGTGATAATATATGTCCTTCCAGTAAAGCTTTTAGGGAAATCAGAAGAGGGCTGGGCGTGACTCTAACAAACTTTCATCAGCTATCCTATACCTCAGCAATATTTTCCTAAATATTTGCATTCTTTTTATTGGTGTCAATGCATGTGAATTTGCAGAAGTCTTCACGGGCGTCGAGGTGCTGCTTTTAGTTAAATACAAACAGGGCTGGGCAGACATTCATACGGGCTATAGGCTGATGTTTTCCTCGACAAAGATTTTGCGTAAATTCCAGTATTCTTAGCTTAAATGAGTGTTACTATAAGAGTATTGGCAGTGGTAATGATATGTCCATCCAGTAAATTTTGAGGGAACTTAGAACAGGGCTGGGCGTGCACTCTAACAACCTTTATTAGGCTCTGCTTTACCTCGGCAATATGTTTCCTATATTTTACGTTCTTTTTAAATGGTGTCAATGCATGTGAATTTGCAGAAGTCCTCACGGGCGTCCATGTGCTGGTCTTTAGTTAAATACAAACAGGGCTGGGCAGACATTCTAACGGGCTGATGTTTTACTCGACAAGAATTTTGCGTAAATTCCAGTATTCTTAGCCTAAATGAGTGTTACTAAAAGAGTATTGGCAATGGTAATGATATGTCCTTCCAGTAATGTTTTGAGGGAATTTAGAACATGGCTGGGCGTGCACTCTAACAACCTTTATTAAGCTCTGCTTTACCTGGGCAATATTTTTCCTAAATTTTACATTCCTTTTAATTGGCGTCAATGCATGTGAATATGCAGAAGTCCTCACGGGCGTCCATGTGCTGCTCTTTAGTTAAATACAAACAAGGCTGGGCAGACATTCTAACGGGCTGAAGTTTTCCTCGACAAAGATTTTGCGTAAATTCCAGTATTCTTAGCTTAAATGAGTGTTGGTATACGGGTATTGGCTGTGGTAATATATGTCCTTCCAGTAAAGCTTTTAGGGAAATCAGAAGAGGGCTGGGCGTGCACTCTAACAACCTTTATTAAGCTCTGCTTTACCTGGGCAATATTTTTCCTAAATTTTACATTCCTTTTAATTGACGTCAATGCATGTGAATATGCAGAAGTCCTCACGGGCGTCCATGTGCTGCTCTTTAGTTAAATACAAACAAGGCTGGGCAGACATTCTAACGGGCTGAAGTTTTCCTCGACAAAGATTTTGCGTAAATTCCAGTATTCTTAGCTTAAATGAGTGTTGGTATACGGGTATTGGCTGTGGTAATATATGTCCTTCCAGTAAAGCTTTTAGGGAAATCAGAAGAGGGCTGGGCGTGCACTCTAACAACCTTTCTTCAGTTATCCTATCCCTCGGCAATATTTTCGTAAATATTTGCATTCTTTTTTATTAGTGTCAATGCATGTGAATTTGCAGAAGTCCTCACGGGCGTCCAGGTGCTGCTCTTTAGTTAAATACAAACAGGGCTGGGCAGACATTCTAACGGGCTGATGTTTTCCTCGACAAGAATTTTGCGTAAATTCCAGTATTCTTAGCCTAAATGAGTGTTACTATAACAGTATTGGCAGTGGTAATGATATGTCCATCCAGTAAAGCTTTTAGGGAAATCAGAAGAGGGCTGGGCGTGCACTCTAACAACCTTTATTAAGCTCTGCTTTACCTGGGCAATATTTTTCCTAAATTTTACATTCCTTTTAATTGGCGTCAATGCATGTGAATATGCAGAAGTCCTCACGGGCGTCCATATGCTGCTCTTTAGTTAAATACAAACAAGGCTGGGCAGACATTCTAACGGGCTGAAGTTTTCCTCGACAAAGATTTTGCGTAAATTCCAGTATTCTTAGCTTAAATGAGTGTTGGTATACGGGTATTGGCTGTGGTAATATATGTCCTTCCAGTAAAGCTTTTAGGGAAATCAGAAGAGGGCTGGGCGTGCACTCTAACAACCTTTCTTCAGTTATCCTATCCCTCGGCAATATTTTCGTAAATATTTGCATTCTTTTTTATTAGTGTCAATGCATGTGAATTTGCAGAAGTCCTCACGGGCGTCAATGTGCTCCTCTTTAGTTAAATACAAACAGCGCTGGGCAGACATTCTAACGGGCTGATGTTTTCCTCCACAAGAATTTTGCGTAAATTCCAGTATTCTTAGCCTAAATGAGTGTTACTATAAGAGTATTGGCAGTGGTAATGATATGTCCATCCAGTAAAGTTTTTAGGGAAATCAGAACAGGGCTGGGCGTACATTTTAAAAACCTTTATTAAGCTCTACTTTACCTCGGGAATATTCTTCCTTAATTTTTGCTTTCCCTTTAATTGGTGTCAGTGTATGTGAATTTCTGAAGTCATCACGTGTGTCCAGGTGCTGCTATTTAGTTAAATACAAAGAGGGCTAGGCAGGCATTCTAACAGGCTATAGGCTGATGTTTTCCTCGACAAAGATATGCGTAAATTGTAGTATTCTTCGCTTAAATGAGTGTTAGTGTAAGGGTATTGGCAATGGTGATATATGTCCTTCCAGTAAAGCTTTTAGGGAAATCAGAAGAGGGCTGGGCGTGCACTCTAACAACCTTTATTAAGCTCTGCTTTACCTCGGCAATATTTTTCCTAAATTTTGCATTCCTTTTAATTGGTGTCAATGCATGTGAATATGCAGAAGTCCTCACAGGCGTCCATGGGCTGCTCTTTAGTTAAATACAAACAGGGCTGGGCAGACATTCTAACGGGCTGATGTTTTCCTCGACAAGAATTTTGCGTAAATTCCAGTATTCTTAGCCTAAATGAGTGTTACTATAACAGTATTGGCAGTGGTAATGATATGTCCATCCAGTAAAGCTTTTAGGGAAATCAGAAGAGGGCTGGGCGTGCACTCTAACAACCTTTATTAAGCTCTGCTTTACCTGGGCAATATTTTTCCTAAATTTTACATTCCTTTTAATTGACGTCAATGCATGTGAATATGCAGAAGTCCTCACGGGCGTCCATGTGCTGCTCTTTAGTTAAATACAAACAAGGCTGGGCAGACATTCTAACGGGCTGAAGTTTTCCTCGACAAAGATTTTGCGTAAATTCCAGTATTCTTAGCTTAAATGAGTGTTGGTATACGGGTATTGGCTGTGGTAATATATGTCCTTCCAGTAAAGCTTTTAGGGAAATCAGAAGAGGGCTGGGCGTGCACTCTAACAACCTTTCTTCAGTTATCCTATCCCTCGGCAATATTTTCGTAAATATTTGCATTCTTTTTTATTAGTGTCAATGCATGTGAATTTGCAGAAGTCCTCACGGGCGTCAATGTGCTCCTCTTTAGTTAAATACAAACAGCGCTGGGCAGACATTCTAACGGGCTGATGTTTTCCTCCACAAGAATTTTGCGTAAATTCCAGTATTCTTAGCCTAAATGAGTGTTACTAAAAGAGTATTGGCAATGGTAATGATATGTCCATCCAGTAATGTTTTGAGGGAATTTAGAACATGGCTGGGCGTGCACTCTAACAACCTTTATTAAGCTCTGCTTTACCCCGGCAATATTTTTCCTAAATTTAGGATTCTTTTTAATTGGTGTCAATGCATGTGAATTTGCAGAAGTCCTCACGGGCGTCCATGTGCTGCTCTTTAGTTAAATGTAAACAGGGCTGGGCAGACATTCTAACAGGCTATAGGCTGATGTTTTCCTCGACAAAGATTTTGCGTAAATTCCAGTATTCTTAGCTTAAATGAGTGTTGGTATACGGGTATTGGCAGTGGTAATGATATGTCCATCCAGTAAATTTTTTAGGGAATTTAGAACAGGGCTGGGCTTGCACTCTAACAACCTTTATTAAGCTCTGCTTTACCTCGGCAATATGTTTCCTATATTTTACGTTCTTTTTAATTGGTGTCAATGCATGTGAATTTGCAGAAGTCCTCACGGGCGTCCATGTGCTGCTCTTTAGTTAAATACAAACAGGGCTGGGCCGACATTCTAACGGGCTGATGTTTTCCTCGACAAGGATTTTGCGTAAATTGCAGTATTCTTAGCTTAAATGAGTGTTACTTTAAGAGTGTTGGCAGTGGTAATGATATGTCAATCCACTGAATTTTGAGCGAATTTAGAACAGGGCTTGGCGTGCACTCTAACAACCTTTATTAAACACTGCTTTACCTCGGCTGTATTTTTCTCAATTTGGATTCTTTTTAATTGGTGTCAATGCATGAGAATATGAGGAAGTCCTCACGGGCGTGCATGTGCTGCTCTTTAGTTAAATGCAAACAGGGCTGGGCAGACATTCTAACGGGCTGTAGGCTGACGTTTTCCTCGTCGAAGATTTTGCGTAAATTCCAGTATTCTTAGCCTAAATGAGTGTTAGTATATGGGTATTGGCAGTGGTAATGGTATGTTCATCCAGTAATGTTTTTAGGGAAATCAGAACAGGGCGGGGCGTGCACTCTAACAACCCTTATTAAGCTTTGCTTTACCTCGGCAATATGTTTCCTATATTATACATTCATTTTAATCTGTTTCAATGCATGTGAATATGCAGAAGTCCTCACGGGCGTCCATGTGCTGCTCTTTAGTTAAATGCAAACAGGTCTGGGCAGACATTCTAACGGGCTGTAGGCTGATGTTTTCCTCGACAAAGATTTTGCGTAAATTCCAGTATTCTTAGCTTAAATGAGTGTTGGTATACGGGTATTGGCAGTGGTAATGATATGTCCTTCCAGTAAAGCTTTTAGGGAATTTAGAACAGGGCTGGGCGTGCACTCTAACAACCTTTATTAAGCTATGCTTTACCTCGTCAATATTTTTCTTAAATTTTTGTATTCTTTTTAATTGGGACAATGTATGTGAATTTGCAGAAGTCCTCACGGGCGTCCAGGTGCTGCTGTTTAGTTCAATACAAGCAGGGCTTGGCAGACATTCTAACGGGCTATACGCTGATGTTTTCCTCGACAAGGATTTTGCGTAAGTATTTCAGTATTCTTAGCTTAAATGAGTGTTAGTATAAGGGTATTGGCAGTAGTAATGATATATCCTTCCAGTAAACTTTTAAAAAAGTCAGAACAGGGCTGGGCGTACATTCTAACAACCTTTATTAAGCTATGTTTTGCCTCGGCAGTATTTTTCCTGAATTTTTGCATTCCCTTTATTTGCTGTCAGTGTATGTGAATTTGCAGAAGACGTCATGTGCTTCCAGGTGCTGCTTTTTAGTTATATACAAAGAGGGCTGGGCAGAACTTCTAGCACGCTATAGGCTGATGTTTTTCCTCGACAAGGATTTTGCATAAATTGCAGTATTCTTAGCCCAAATGAGTGTAGGTATTCGGGTATAGGCAGTGGTAATATATGTCCTTGCAATAAAGTTATTAAGGAAATCAGAACAGGGCTGGGCATAGATTCTAAGCACCTTTATTAAGCTGCACTTTACCTCGGCAATATTTTTCCTAAATTTTTGTGTTCCCTTTAATTGGTGTCAGTGCATGTGAATTTGCAGAAGTCGTCACGTGCGCCCAGGTGCTTCTTTTTAGTTAGATACAAACAGGGCTATGCAGACATTCTAATGGGCTATATGATATTTTCGTCCCGTTTTCGTAGTGATATTTTCTTCTCATTACAACTTCTTAGAGAAGTGCGAACAGGACTGGAAAGGCATTATAGCGGGCTATAAGCTTAAGTTTTGTTCCACGAGAATTATTTTTTTCCGTAAAGTGGTGTGTTTTGTTATTGTCGCGGTATTTGCATTTACAGAAGCAGTGATATGTGCGTCCACACAGTTGTCAAGTGAATGTGTTGGTGGCGCGAACTTCTATGCACTTGGATATCACCGAATGTTCGAGGAAACTCAAATCTTGCATATTTGTATATCATCAGCTGTGGTGAGAGAGATAGTTCAGGACGAAAAGAAATATCCTTGGTAGTTTTTATGCGTTATCGCCACATGACTTGTGTGGTTGTCACTTAAGCAATAACTCTATTATTGAGTGCATTGCTTAGGCCATTCTGCAGGAACTATAATTTTGTGCTTCAATGCCTCGTTTTTCTACCTGTGACCTTCTCTGTTGCTTGCCCAGCCTGGCCATTGTTCTCGCCGTAATTATATAGATATGTATATATATATTTTTTTCCGTGGTTACATGTTCTGCAAACTAAATAGTTGCCTATTGTTTCTAACATCCAAAAATTCTGCAGAACCGGGCTCCTCTTCAAGGTCCTTTACTTTAGTTAACAAAGCCGCTGCCACGGCTTTTGATATGCTGCAAATTTAGAACATCTTAAATTGTACAAAGAATGAAATATTGAATATTGCGCACTCAATATTTATGGATTCACACTTCACTTATAAATTATTGTAGTTGGTGAAGCGGCCACAGAAATGGCACGGGCCACTGATAGGCTGCAATTCAGCTGTACATTCAGTTCTAGTGTGGGTGAGCAGCAACGAAGGAAAGTGAACGACAACGATGGTGTTGGATAGGGAATTTTAGTGAAGCATTCAACCTAAATGCAGTGCAGTCAATATCACTGAAGAATTCTGTGAGAAGCACGCTCAGCACTGGGACGGTCATTACTGTCCAAACGCAATATATGTGTATCGTGGATCAACATTGATAGATAATGTGACAGGAAGACAAAGTGAAGTTGACTATTCTTGATTGGGGGAGTTTTAATGCTGTGTTGATTAAAATGAAATGGTTTGCAGGCTTGTAGCGGAGCTGGCAGGAAGCTGTATGTCGGGCTCAAGGAAGCAGTTGACGTATTTGTGTCAAACTGAGGTCTCCGTGTCACCCTCAAAGGTGAGATACGTGCGAACCGTTGCCTGTGGACATTTAGCATAGCAGTGTGATCGGTATGACTGATAGGTATGAATTCATGCGGTATTGAGGGTTGGCGAATATTAGAATATATTGAATAACAATTTGGGTATTTTTCGATTCAATTCAGTCGTCTAATTTAATTGTCAAACTTTCAGAGTACAGTATGTTTCCAATATTTCTCGAGTAGCTTCAAATTGGTAAATCTGTGATCAAATATGATATTCACGCAAGAGTACTGTTACATTTTTCCCTGCAGCCATATTAGGCATACAAGTGAAGTTACGCAGTAAACCAGGCTATGTAGCTGTACGAGCCTGATTATACCGCCTTTGATAACCTAATATTGCCAAAGATAAAAAACCGGTGTTTTCCCTCCAATGTTATGTATCCAATGCTATTGTACAACCTTTTGTTGATTTCTTGTGACGTGTGCACCTTTACTCGCCAAACTGGAATTAAGACATTGGCCTGAGCCACTGTAGCTGTAGGTTACGGACATTCTGACACAAGTCAATTTGCACAGTTTGTGTCAGAATGGTGGGAAACTACTCTGAATAGAGTTGTTTCAAGAAACAATTTGATTCATTTTCCTCATACTGCTGCTCTCCGAGAGCAACATGTAACACAGTAGAACACAGTAGTATGCCAGGTTAAGCTACAGGCATCCCGATCGATTGCTTTCTGGTCACGTTGCTGTTTACGCTGATGACACAGGGGTTGAAATGGCAAATACAGCCGAATTGCAAAAATTAGGACTTCATGTCAACAGCATCGAATTTCTGGAGTGCCTATCGTTAAGCTAGCTTGATGTGTGCCTTGCCGTCGGAGCAGATAAAAAGCCCTCTTTTCTGTATCACAATTCACATACTGGGCTGATTCATCACTAGGACTCATGCTTTTGACAAACATTGGCTAACCTCACAAAGCATTAGTATGCCATTGACAGCTCAATGTTTGAAATATTCTAAGTTATTTGCTATTACTAGGATGGCCCATCCAATTGCTCTTATTTCCAGGCTAGAATTGTCCCGCATGGAGCACATGGGTTGCGCTGCGTGCATGTCACCGAACATCACGTATGCGCGGGCGGTTTCGAGCGAGAACTTTGCGGCGTTCGAAGGTTTAGGTAATGGCTCTTTGTCCAGTTTTTATGAAAAGTACCATTTGTATCCTGGCTTGGCGATGTGCATTATGATAAGTATTTCCTCGTAGACAGTTTAGGCCACGTTCTTTCTAATTTTTTTGCAAGTTATGATGTGTTGTATCCTGAATTTCACTTTGTTTTTACCGTACATTTTGAAACATACGTTTCTTTTCTTTTTTTGAGGGGGGGGGGCACTTGCAACCACACCTTGTCGTTAACACTATAATGGCCCCCTACACTTTGTCGATGAGCAGACTGTTAGGTACTCTACAGTAATAAATAAATAGATAATAGAAAAATGTATATTAACTTTTTTATTTGTTATCTCATATCCGCGTTCGACGCACCGTGACCGGCGCTAGGAACCAGGGTCCGTAAATTTCCTCTTCCTACCGTCCATAGCACCTACTGTCTATCGAAAAGAAGGCAAAATTTTGAAAACTGAGGAAAGCAGGCCGCGATCAATTTTTTCTGCCTGAAGGTGTCCGCAGCCCTTTAATTATTAATTTTTCACGATCAGAGCAACGTGCTCATCGCAAGTGGCGATGATGGCGAGGACCTCCCCACCACGGACTTGGAACTACAATCCCTCGATCGGGAGCAACCTGCTGCCGGACCGCCGAACAGACGCTGACCCAGGCTGGAAAAGTTCACCTGGAACGTCAAGTCTCGAACCGGCGTCGGAGTGGCCACATTTATTGTCACGACAACGAGGCAATTGACACCATTGCTCGAAATCCCGACAAACGCGTGGTTACACACATACACACAAATAAAGAGACTCCAAACAGCGCTGGCCGCATGGCCAGGAGAGGACGACGATGGCGGCGTTCAGCGCCGATGACGTGCAAGACAACTCACGCTTTCGTACCACGAGTCCAACTAATAAGTATTTGCGGGGTAGATCTTCAGTAGCCTCAGGAGAGGTTGGGGCGGGTCATCGAAATAGAGCTTAGGTAACACAGGCTTACGGAGTTACCCTGTTGGTATCGGCAGAGGAAACTCGAGGAGTGAAACGGTGGGTGGCATGAATAGCCCGCCGAACGGAAAACCACGCACGCCGACGAAATGTGATGTTCACGGGAGCGTATTCCCGCAATGTGTTCTTCATCCAGTCACCAAGGTGTTTCTGCACCCTTTTAACCCTGTACTGCACAACGCAGATTCTGTATAGTGCGCGTTTGAGATTTCGTAATTTAAATTTGCGTACGTGGAACACAAGTAGCCGTACTAATTCACCATCAGGGTATTTTCATGTCCACTACATGAAGAAGGCCTCTCCCAGCGATCTCGCATTACCGCTATCCTGTGCCAGCTACTTCCAACTTGCACCTGCGAATTTTCTCATCTCAGCTCGACTGCGCTTCCATTTTCTTGGCACCCATTTTGTAACGCTAACGCTCCAACGTTTATCCATCCTGCGCATTACATAGCCTACCCAGCTCCATTCCTTTCTCTTTATTTCGATTACAATAGCGGGTATCCCTGTTTACCCTCTAATCCACAGCTCTTCTCCCGTCTCTGAACGTTACCCCTAACGTTATTGGCCCCATTGCTCTTTCCGCGGTCTTGTTCTCGAGCTTCTTCAACCTACATGTTTCGGCCTCATATGTTGGCGCCAGTAGAATGCAGTGATTGTAGACTTTTTCTGCGACAGTGGTTTTTTCAGTCATAGTGGCTTTTTCTCCCGCTCAGGATCTGGCAATGCTTGCCGTACGCACTCCAACTTATTCTTTCTCTTCTCTAAATTGCTTTGTCTTGATGAGCGTCTCTTGCGACTTCTGACCTAGGTAGATGGGCTCGTTCACAGACCCTAGAGGCTGATTGGCAATCCTGAACTGTTGTTCCCTTGCCAGGTTATTGATTATTTCTCCTTCTGATATTAATCCAACTGCACCATTACACTTTTTGTTAAGGCCCTCAATCATAAGTAATTCCTCCCCAGTGTTGCTTAACAGGACATCGTCTGCAAACCTAAGGTTGCTGAGATGTTGGCCGTTGAACCTCTCATAGTCCATCATATTTTGGCAGCTTCCGTACTGTGAAGCATGCAGTGAATACCATTGGAGAGTTTGCGTCTCCTTCACTGACTGCTTTATGCGTACATTTCTACTTTTCTTGTGGAGAAAAAAGGTAGCTGAGGAATCCTTTGAGCTATTTCCGAAGATATTCACGTATGCCATATGTACTTCTTGATTACGTAATACTTCTATGAAAATTCATTTGATTCCTTAGACACACCAGCAGTCGTAATGAATGAATGAAAGGATTGTAGAGTGGGTGCTCGTACTTTGCAGATTTCTCGGTTGCCTTACTGATGACAGGAGGAGGAAGAGAAGGGAAAGAAGAGATCTGTTGAACATCCCGAAGCCAGCCTTTTTTTTTTGCCTCACTGAGGTTGAGTGGTGGCTTTACTCAATGGGAAATTCGTGAATTCGTGTGAGCCATGTGGCGGTTGGGATTAGGTTCGGAATCTAATTGCAAACGAGCGCTTGCTGAACTTATTCTCAGTGGAAATGTGTCCACGAAGACGAGAAATAGAGGAAATTCTACGAATTTTTTTTATGTGGAACTGTGTTTGGGCACTACAGGGTTAACTACTCCCTAATAATATTCGCGTTAGTGTTGTGTGCTTTGAACAGAACTCCGCAATGCAAGTATTTGGAGACTTCCGCAACGAGCGGTCTCTTTAACGGACAACGAAGCCTCGTCGGACACGTTACTTATACTGCAATTCACAGAGAATCGCAAAGACTCGCCAGAGGTTGAGTAAGTAAAAAAAAAAAATCGGGCGATGACCTATGACGCGCGACTGGTGCGTATCGATTATGTAGCCGGTGCAGTTACCCGTGCCACTGGCATTATGCGCGAGCTAAGCAATCGTCGTTCAGGATTGAAGAGACGGTTTGATTGACCGGTTTAGCTTAGCGTTTGCAACCGAACAATCGCATTACGTACGTGAAGAAATATCGACCCTGGACACGTCCTGAACGTTAGTGGCGTTTTGCGGGTTGCGTGCGCTATGATAGCGTACGGTATTCGACAAGTTTCAGGTTCGGGTGTCTCCGTACGCTTAGTAGTGTCGAGCATGGCGGCGCCCATGGCTCCAGCTCGTATGTTCTGATAACCGCTCTCTGAGACGCGTTTGTCGCCAGTACCTATGAAACTGAGTGTTATAGGTACTGGCGACCTCAAACTCTCCTCAAATGTTACCGCATAGCGCGTGAAATTTCAGAGATCAGCCGGCGATTCCGGCGCCCGTAGGCGTAACCAGACACGTCGGCGTAGGAGCGGTGAGGCGTTTGCTAATGGATTGTCTTGTCTTGGCTTGGATACGTTTGGCACGAGGACGGCGGTATGTTTTGTGGAGCCTTTGCGTTTGTGCTCCCGTGCGGTAAACTGGTCTTGAACGGACGCACGCCGTAACATCCCACAAATCTGATTACGTTTAGCGTAAATCGGCAAACTCGCTTTAAAACCGTCTGATCTTTCGTGCTCTATTGAAGTTCCACCGCGTGCATTTCTCTGGTGCCGTATCCTTCGGAATGAACGGCTGTACGCTTCTGCCTGGCCGGAGGCTTCCTGAAAGCTGTCCTAGATGGTCTGCGTCTAAAATGAAGATTGCAAGACCCGAAAGGCGGTAGCTGCTCGAGACAATGCAAAGTTGAGTTT
Organism: Dermacentor albipictus; assembly: GCF_038994185.2. NCBI lineage: Eukaryota > Metazoa > Arthropoda > Arachnida > Ixodida > Ixodidae > Dermacentor > Dermacentor albipictus. Next base: position 24,376,497 of record NC_091829.1, read on the forward strand.
GATGTCTCCATTCTGTGTGTGTGCGTGCGCACGCTGTTTCACACAACCAGAAATTTGTAAGAACGTTCACTGGCTTGGAAATAAACTCGTCTTGAATAAACAGTGTGTGTCTAGTCTCCCTTAGTTTTCCTCATGAATGCCTCGCATACGAATGATGCGTTCGCTACCTACAAAATCACGCATCCGTACTGACGTTGCCGTGTGCATCATTTTTTTCAGCGTGGACAAATAGCACCAGTCAAGCGTATGAAATGGTTCGAGTGCATTAGAGGCAAGACGCTGTTGCTCTACGCCGCGGCAAAGTCGACGACGAAGAGTGTAGGGTCACCACGCAGCCACGTTACTGGCGGCTTCCTGTGCGCATAAGCATGGCCAGAGCGGGGTGGAGCACGTCTTATCTCGTCGCCAGAACGAACTGTGAGAGCATGGACCGCGAAAACGGCCTAGCTGGCCAAGCTACTGGTCGACAAAAAAACCGTAAAGGGTGTGCCGCTCCGGTAGCCGAGTGGCTTGAGTGTTCAACTCGTATCCTTCAGGACGGTGGTTCGATTCCCGCTGCCTGCTTCGTTGTGGAAAAAAAAAATACCACAGCGATGTGGGTATCGAGACTCGAACAACCGTGAGGACGGCTGTTCGAACCCCGGTGCCTGCATCGTTGAAAAAAAAAAGTCAGCGATGCGGATGCCGGGGCTCGAAGTGCCGTCCATGAAGGGCCGAGGTGGACGAGTCGCTGGGTCCCGGACGCCAGTGGACCAGCTGCATCCTAGTGCCGGCGTCCGCATAGGAAATGCGCGGATTGGAGGCGATGCGCATGTCGGCACTAAGACGCAGATGACCCCCTGGCAGTTCCGGCACCCAGCTGTACTCCCTGCACACCCAGCTGTACCGGAGTGTGGTGGATAAGGGGGAGTTTTGTGTCATGGTGCACAACATTTCCTCTCGCTATCCCCCGGGTATCCTAAGAGGGTGGATACCTGTTGCTTTTGGGGGAAGTGCGGGGCGGACCCCAAGGGGAAGACACCCCCCCCCCCCCGAAAGAAAACCGAACCCCGCACACAAAACCGACCCGGCACACCCCCCCCCCCCCCGAAAGAAAACCGAACCCCGCACACCCCCCTAACAAATCAACCGCGTCCCCCCCCGCAACCCAAAAAATTCGCCGCGACCCCGCCCCCTCCGAAAAATCCGGCTCCCCGCGCCGTTCCCTTAGAGGTCCACCTCTAAGGGAACGGCGCGGGGAGCCGAATTTTTCGGGGGGGGGGGGGGGGGGGTCGCGGCGAATTTTTTGGGTTGCGGGGGGGGACGCGGTTGATTTGTTAGGGGGGTGTGCGGGGTTCGGTTTTCTTTCGGGGGGGGGGGTGTGCCGGGTCGGTTTTGTGTGCGGGGTTCGGTTTTCTTTCGGGGGGGGGGGGGTGTCTTCCCCTTGGGGTCCGCCCCGCACTTCCCCCAAAAGCAACAGGTATCCACCCTCTTAGGATACCCGGGGGATAGCGAGAGGAAATGTTGTGCACCATGACACAAAACTCCCCCTTATCCACCACACTCCGGTACAGCTGGGTGTGCAGGGAGTACAGCTGGGTGCCGGAACTGCCAGGGGGTCATCTGCGTCTTAGTGCCGACATGCGCATCGCCTCCAATCCGCGCATTTCCTATGCGGACGCCGGCACTAGGATGCAGCAGGTCCACTGGCGTCCGGGACCCAGCGACTCGTCCACCTCGGCCCTTCATGGACGGCACTTCGAGCCCCGGCATCCGCATCGCTGACTTTTTTTTTTTTCAACGATGCAGGCACCGGGGTTCGAACAGCCGTCCTCACGGCTGTTCGAGTCTCGATACCCGCATCGCTGTGGTATTTTTTTTTTCACAACGAAGCAGGCAGCGGGAATCGAACCACCGTCCTGAAGGATACGAGTTGAACATTCAAGCCACTCGGCTACCGGAGCGGCACACCTTTTACAGTTTTTTTGTCGACCAGTAGCTTGGCCAGCTAGGCCGTTTTCGCGGCCCATGCTCTCACAGTTCGTTCTGGCGACGAGATATGACGTGCTCCACCCCGCTCTGGCCATGCTTATGCGCACAGGAAGCCGCCAGTAACGTGGCTGCGTGGTGACCCTACACTCTTCGTCGTCGACTTTGCCGCGGCGTAGAGTAACAGCGTCTTGCCTCTAATGCACTCGAACCATTTCATACGCTTGACATGGTGCTATTTGTCCACGCTGAAAAAAAATGATGCACACGGCAACGTCAGTACGGATGCGTTATTTTGTAGGTAGCGAACGCATCATTCGTATGCGAGACATTCATGAGGAAAACGAAGGGAGACTAGACACACACGAATTTAATTCAAGACAAGTTTATTTCGAAGCCAGTGAACGTTCTTACACGAGGCAAACCATTTTTCTGGTGGTGTGAAACATCGTGCGCACGCGCACATAATTGTGATGAAGAGACTGCCTGTAATCTTTGCCTTTGTTTACGTAGTCTACATATTCGCGCTCGCCGAATTGAAAATACGATGAAACGATGAATTCATTAACCGAACAGAAGTTGCCGGGAATCGGCAGCATATCGCAAGCATAGATGTCAACTCTGTTATGGAAATCAAAACAGTTTCAGAACTTCTTCGCGGCGACGCTAAATGCTGACGAACGTTTGTCAGCCGAAAGGCAGAAGCTGCACGAGAGGGAAGGCAATTGAAATTTCAGAGGCAGAACATTTGGAACAGCTTTAAGGAAGCCGCCGGTTAAGCGAGAGAGAGGGTGGAGCACCCGCAAGAAGCGATAAAACTGCAACGCAGCAGGAAAGTACGTGCATCATTGAAGTGGCTCAATCACATACGCCGATTGCTTAGCTTACGCAAAATGCCAATGGCAAAGGTACTTTTGCCGACTACACAATGAATACGCAGACGCCTGTTCAGTCTCTCGCGTCATAAGTCATGAGATTTTTTCAACGTACTTAACCTGTGGTATGTCTTCAAGATGCGTTACGAATAGCAGTATAAGTGACGTGTCACATCAGGCTTCGTTGTCCGCTAATGAGGGCGCTGGTTTCAGAAGTTTTCGGATACTTACGTTGCAGAGTTTGCTATTAAAAGCATCCAAAAACGCCGACAGCAACCGTATTTCGCTATTAGTGTTGAATGCTCCCCATTAAAGTTTTACATCAAAGAAAATGCGGATAATTTTTTTTATCTCGCCGTGGAGGTCATATTTGTACTGAGTCTTAAAAGGTGCGAGTCAAGATGGCTAGCACTCTAATTTGTAATTGGATTACGAGGCTCGTCACACCGGACACTTCGTCCCAGCCCATTCATGAAGATAACTTCAAACAGAATAAGCGCAACGTTTGACTTCAGTCAAGCAAGAGACCAGGGTGGCTTCAAGAAGTGATGTTCTACAACGTCACCGCCTTCTTATGAATGAGGTAATGGAGAAATCTGCAGAGTGCAAGCCACCTCTCTACAAGGCTTTCATAGATTATGATTGCTGGTATCTCTACTGAATCAAATGCATTTTCAGAGAGGTATTAAGTAATCAAGGAGTGCAGGAGGCGTACGTGAATATCTTGCGAAATGTCTAAAAAGAAACCACAGCTACCTTTGTTCTCCACATGAAAAGTAGTCACCTATAAAGAAAGGAGTCGGGCAAATAGACGCAATCTCTCAAATGCTATTACTGCAGGCTTCGAAGTACTGAAGCTGCTAAAATGTGAAGGCTTAGGAGAGAGGTTCAACGACGAACATTTCGGCAACCTTCGGTTTGCAGACGACGTCCTGTTGAGCAACTTTTGGGAGGAATTACAACAAATGAATGAGGGCCTTAACATAAAAAGTGTAATAGTGTAGTTCAATATCAATATCAGAAGGCAAAGATGATCAATAGCCCGGCACGGGAACAAAAGTTCAAGATTGCCAGCCAGCCTCTAAAGTGTTAAGGAGTTTCTTTACTTAAATCTAAAGTCAAAGGAGACACTGATCAAGAGAAGGAAATTTACAGAAGATTGAAAATAGGTTGGAGCGTGTACGACAGCCATTGCCACGTCCTGACTGGGAGCGTAACACTAACGCAGAAAATAAAAGTATACAATCACTGCATTCTACCAGTGCCAACGTATGGGGCCGAAACATCGAGGTTGACAACGAAGCTCGAGAACAAGACCGCATAAAGAGCAATGGGACGAAGAATGTTAGTCGTAACACTAACAGAGAGGAAAAGAGCGCTGTGATCAGACGGTAAACAAGGATAGCCGCTATTGTAATAGACATGAAGAGATAACAATGGAGCTGGGCTGGCTATGTATTGCGTAGAAGGGATAACCGGTGGACCGTTATAGTTACCAAATGGGCGCCAAGAAAAGGGAAGTGCAGTCGAGGTGGGATGATGAGAAAATTCGCATGTGCAAGTTGGAAATAGCTGGCACAGGATAGTGGTAATGGGAGAACGCTGGACATTAAGATAGCCTGATTATGAATTCATATCACTACTTGTGCTCCACTTGCACAAATTTAAATTACGAAGTCTCTAACGCGCACTACACAGAATCTGCGTTGTGCAGTACAGGCTTGAACGGGTCCCGGAACACCTTGGTGACTTGGTGAAAAACACATTGCGCGAATATAATACGCTCCCATGAACATCACATTTTGCCGCCGTGCGTGATTTTCCGTTCTTTGGGCTATTCATTCCATCCACCAACGTTTCACTCATTGCGCTTCCTCTGCCGTTACCAACAGCGTATCTTGGTGAGCCTGTGTTACCGATGCTCTATTTCGATGACCCGTCCCAACCTCTCCTGAGGCTAGTGAAGATCTACGCGGCAAATACTTATTAGTCGGACTCGTGGTACAAAAGCGTGAGTCGTCTTGCACGTCATCGGCGCTAAAAGCCGCCGTCGTCGTCCTCTTCTGGTCTTGTGACCAGCGCTGCCATGAGTCTGTTTATTTGTGTGTATGTGTAACCAAGCGTTTGTCGGCATTTCCGACAAGTGTGTCAATTGCCTCGTTGTCGTGGCGATAAATGTGGCCACTGTGACGCAAGTTCGAGACCTGACGTTCCAGCTGAACTTCTCCAGCCTGGGTCAGCGGCTGTTCGGCGGTCCGGCAGCAAGTTGCTCCCGATCGAGGGATTGTCGTTCCGAGTCCGCGGTGGGGAGATCCTCGCCATCATCGCCACTTACGGTGAGCACGTTGCTCTGGAAATGTAAAAAAAAAAATTAGAGGTTTGTCAACACCTTCACGCAGAGAAAAATGCTTGTGGCGTGTTTCCTCGGTTTTCAAGAATTTGCATACTGTTCGATAGACAGTCGCTGCTACGTAGAGCGGGAAGAGAAAATTTACGCACCCTGGTTCTTAGCGTCGCGTACGGGGCGTCGACCTTGGATCTAAAATAATTATAGAGCAATGTATTTATTTATTTATGTATTTATTTACTTGTGTTTATTTATATATTTATTGATTTATTTATTCACCGTGCCTTACAGGCTGCTCATCGGAACAATGTGCAAGGGGGATTTACATTGTAATAACACGGTATGGTGACAAGTGCAGAAAATAAACATGGTACAAAATGTGCGGTAAAAAACAATGTGGCACTCAAAATACAACGCATCATAACATGCGAGATAATAGTATGAACATGCCCTAAGCTGCCTACGAAAAAGTACTTATAATCGCAATGCGGATCGTCAAGCAAGGATGCAACTGGTGCCGTTCATACAGATCAGACAGAGACATTATCTAAACCTTCGAACGCCGGAAAGTTCTCGCGAGAAACAACGTGCGCATATATGGCTTTCGGTGACATGCACGCAGTGAAACCCACGTTCTCCATACGGGACAATTCTGGCCGGGAAATATAAGCCCTTTTCTAATTGTGGGGTTTTACGGGCCAAAACCACTTTCTGACTTTGAGGCACGACTTAGTGGAGCACTCCGGAAATTTCGACCACCTGGGGTTCTTTAACGTGCACCTATATAAGCCATATCATGGCCCATCTTAATAATACCAAACAACTCTGGATATTTCAAATATTGACCAGTCAATGGTATACTGCTGCTCTGTGAAGGTAGACAAAGTTTGCCAGAAGCATTAATCCAAATAATGAATTGGTACAGTATGTGAATTCTGATACAGAAACGAGTGCTTCTTATCTGCTCCGATTGCAAGGCACACAACAAGCTAGCTTAACGAACTATTTCCAAGGCAGTCCAGAAATTCCATGCTGTTGGCATGAATTCCTATTTTTTTTTTCAAATCGGCTATATTGTGCATTTGAATCCCTGTACCATCAGCATAAATAGAAACATCATTCAAAAATGACTCATTGGAATGCTTCTTAACGAAATTTTATGGAATCTAATTGCTATGTAGCCTGCTTTTAAGCATACAATAGCAGTCACGAGCGTTCCTTTTACAACCTTAACTTAAAGCACATTGACAAATGCAGGTGAACTTGGAAACGGAACAATATGTTTGAATAATTTTAGAATAGATCACATTCGAATTTATGCTGAAGCTGCTCCTGATAGTGCGTTATGAAGTTCGGTACTAACAAATTATTCAGAAGCTCAGAATTAGATGGAAAATGTTACGTTCACAAAAGAAATATACCTTACAGCATGCTTTCGTTACCAATCTGCATGCTTCATTTGCTGTGCTGTGTTCTGTCGCATGCCGCTGGAAATGCTTTGGAAATGGGACGGGGCATTCGCCTGTTTACTTGTGCATTTTTGCCCATGTCGAATGTGCGTCGGTTATGCCTTTCGTGGATCGCGATTGGTATCTCCGGGGAAGCATGTCGTACCACCAAGCCACGTCGCCCTCACTGAGTACCGGATGTGCAAGACTAAGCACGATGTTGTGTCAACAGTGCGGCCGTGAAAGGCATACTGAGATCTGTCTGCCGACCCGGCTGTCTTCCACTTTGCCGTCGCTGATTTCCGCACTTGAACGTCGCTTTTACTGTTTCTTTTGAATTGGACATTTCGCATTTTCAATAAGCCTTAGAGCGCAACCTTGCGCTTCGGGTTCACCAAAGCGATGAATTCGTTTACATCGACATCTACAGCCATACATCGGTAATTGTCAGCTTCAAATATTGCGGAAACGGCACATCGCTGACATTAAATAATGTCAAAACGTAGCAAAACATACATATCTGCACGTATGAGCGGCCTCGCTACATAAAAAATGTATGTTTGCGCTTCTATGTGCAGAACAAGAAGGTTCCACCCTGCTGGACAACCTGGCCAACCGACATTTAAAGTAGAGTAGCCGGCTACGCGGAGACATCACGCAATGTTCATGTCACCAGCACGGCTGGAACATTGTGCTACGTACGTTGTTCGCAGCTGGCACATGTGGCCTGACATGCGTATGCGGCAACGGATGCTGTTCACCTCACTGCTCCAGGAGCCAGGTGGACCTGGGAGTGATACCAAGGCCGGAGTGAGGATCACAGCCTGAACTTATTGATTCATTTACCACGCTAAACAGCTACAATCACGTTTCAGGGCAGTCAGGAGTAATTTCCTGCCCTTCATTCCTTCATTAATTTGTCCATAAACAAACAATTACTACTGTGTTACTACATTGACTGATAAACAGTACAACATGTGTCCATATAAAAGCTAGGGCAAAAGAACTTCACCTTCGTGTTTGTCTTTCACATGAGCATCCTAAACTTTTGCAATCGGCATTAGTGTTTTATAGCTTAACCAGTATGAAACATGTGAGCCCCTTGTCTCTACAATACAATTCCAGAGGTGCGCCGTCTGTGGGCAGTGTATGCAAACCACTTATCCACTGTAATCGATACGAAACGACTCCATGCGAGACGATCCCACGAGCTTCGGGCGAAACTGTCAGTGCTTATGCACATTCAGTGACATTCAATGCCCCCATACGTTCTCGCCTACTCTAACTGCTAATACCTCTTGCCAGTCTTACCCATTCCATTTCAAGCCAGGGCACAACATTGTCTATTGATGATGCCTGCTGCTGGTGACACACTTAGATTCAGTGATGTTTATGACGTTCATGCAGGCAGTTCTCATGTGTTAATGCAAATTTTGCATTGTTAGACCAAACGATTTCTCTCTTGCCCATCCTAAACTACTACTCGCTCATCGATTATTTCCGACAGGCTGCCAGGGCGCGCATCCTGATCATGACCATCCACCCACCCAACTATGATATCTTCACCATGATCACATGAGGTAGATCGCCGCCTGCAGCATACAGCCGTGTAGACCATCTGCTAAATGTTATTTCAGGAGAATATGGTAACTTGCTCCCAACTGTTCTGGCGAATGGGCAAAGAAAGTTGACCACATCACACACACAGGCTGTGGCTATGATTCAAGCAATTAAATCCAGTTGGGCGATTTTTGTCGACAGACTAATTGACAGACAAAAAAAAATACCGACGATTACGTTACTTCCTAATGCGAAATTTGAGCGCAGCAAATAAGCTGTTTCACCTTTTCGATAGATTGAGGCAAAGAAATCGAGCAACACATGTATGCGCTATCACAGAATTTTTTTTTATTTTTCACACGTATTCCTTTAACAAAGACTCCACTAACAGTTCTTGACAGTCATGAAGGAAGCTTTGTGGTTGGAGAAATAGACTGATATATGTTCGACTTGGTACACCAATGCTTGATTCTCAAAGACGAGATCTATACAAGTGCCTCGCGAGGTTGTCACAGCCGTGGGACGCGTTACGAGCGAGAGGAACGGGATGTTCTCCCGCATGAGTGTTAGGAAATTGCTGTTTGTCTTTATGTCAACATTAAAGTCCCCCACTACTAACATCGGTGGGGATCGATGGACGGTTAATGCGAGTTGCAGGAAGTGCACGACGTCTTTCGTGAGTGGGGTAGGGGCGAAGTAGGCAGCTACTACCAGCAAGCCGTTGGGCAACTTTGCGGCGCACAGTTCGCCAACTTCATGTGACGTGCCAAACATTTCGACTGGTATTGCAGAGAGACCTGTGCGCAACTCTCGACGGTGGCGATGAGCCTCCGCTTCGGCGGCGCGAACGGCAGGGTCTTCTCGGCGGCGGCGCTTAGCCTCTGCTTCGGCGACGCGTACTCCTGGATCATCTCGACGGCGGCGACGGTAAGCTTCTGCTTCGGCGGCACGCACCTCTGGATTCTGACGGCCACGGCGCTGGGCCTCTGCTCTGGCAGCTCGTTTAGCAGCAGCAGCAGCAGCAGCAGACGGAGGACTTCCATCGGTCGTCTCGCTCATGGCTCAGAAAGAACTGGCAGATAATTTCGCAGTGGCGAACGGCAGCGGCAATTTCGGCTCGGGCGGTGCACATATACAGATCCGCCGCCACCGATCTGGCTCTCTGATTGCCACCGCACAGGGCGAACGGCAGCGGCAATTTCGGCTCGGGCGGTGCACATATACAGATCCGCCGCCACCGATCTGGCTCTCTGATTGCCACCGCACAGGGGTTGCATTGGAGGAGGAGCGAAGAAAGGAATTAAGTTCGAGCCGGCGCTTTGACAACCGGAGACTCGCAGGAAGAGGGGGGAGGGGGGCGGCGTGTACACCCAGCGGCAAACGATGGGGGCAGAAGCGCGCGCAGCAAGCGGACAACACGATAAAGGGAGGAGGGAAGAGATAGCAGCGACTGACTGATGCCGCTGACGACGATAGTGAATCAACCCCAGCTGCGGAGTTGGTTTCAGGGACAACGCCGCCGATGCCGACACAAACAATATGATACCCTCGCTTCCGCAGCGCTAAGAACCAGGTCTAGCCATGGGAAGGTGGTCACGTATTCGTCGACGTGCCGGGGCCTACGTGAAATAACCGGCGCGTCGGCAACTCAAGAGCACCCTATCCGCCACACAAGAACAGGGGGGGGGGGGGACCCTTTCCTCCTCTTTCTGCATGGCGGCGACGGTGTTCTATGCAGTCACGTTATCTTGACTCTCTAGCGGCGTCAGCGGCATCCAGCGGTATCAGTCGGTCGCTGCTAGCGCTGGGGGGATGAAAGGGGGGCGGATCTGGTTACGAGGCCGACGACAACGCCGACGACGACGCGAAACCCAGGAACGGACGCCAAAGAGCTGCGCTCTAAAAAGTCTGATGCCATGCAATACCACTAATCAAAATTGTGGTGTTTTACGCGTAAAAACCACTTTCTGATTATGACGGACGACGTAGTGGTAGACTCTGGAAGTTTCGACCACCTGGGGTTCTTTAACGTCCGACTAAATCTAAGTCCATGGGTGTTTTCACATTTCGCCCCCATCAAAATCCGGCCGCCGCGGCCCGGATTCGATCCTGCAATATCACTAATAGCAGCAAATACCCAAGCATGGATAGTCAGTGATTAGATCTGCTCTTGTTGCCTTGATGCGGCAGACTTCATTTAAATATGAAGTGTTCCTTCCATGTCACTAAGTTTTGTTTTGTTGTGTGTCAGCACTGCCTACCAGTAAACTTTCTTCCAAGATGTAATTTGAGGCTTGTTTTGCAGCACATGAGAGGCTAACAGTATGTATACATTACCTGTAGTATTAAATCTAGTACTAATTGTGAACTGTAGTTCAGTGACGCAAGCAGCCATCAATATTTGAATGGATACTAAGGGCCTTCATAGTTTGCATCTACCCAAGTGACTAAACGAAATGCCAAGTTACATATCACTATTTTCTCTTTCTTCTTGCAGTGTTCATTATATCGACGGCTCACATGGCGTACCAAGTCAAGCGACGCGGAATGCTCCCGCACTTCTACATCGACGTTCCTTGCCCATGCCCAGCTTTCTGGAGCAGCTCCAAAAACAACGTGAGCCTACGTTTCTTCCGGCTATTAAAGTATACGCCCCTGAAAACTAACAGTGCCCCAGATCACAGGCAGCCGTTGCACAAGCTATGAATGAGCACGATAGACGCCTGCTATATTTCGGGGACAATCATAACACCCACTTTCATCTTTCTCATTCAGTATTTTCTTGTACTTGACTCTCGTTAGGTGCATATGAGTAGCAATTTTGAAAACCTAATCAAATACAAACGCAATAGTGTCAGAAGCAATAGCAATTGAATATAGAATACTTTTCCAGTAGTTCTCGAATTAGGAACTTCCGTTTTCACCATTATATGAAGCGGTCTTCACACCCCAATGTATTCGCGACGCTACTAAATTTAAGCGAATAGTGTGCACCTTTTAAATTGCAGTTGATTAAAAGCCCAAATAAAGCAATAGGAGTACATAGGCAGTTTGTTTGCATACTGAGGACTCATTGATGAGTTCCGAATATAGCAGTCTAGCACGAAAAAATGGCAAAGAAAGACGGAAGAATGGACAAGACACATTAAAGAGACTAAGGTAAAATAATATTGCATAAATAACTTTACACTATACCTTGCACACTGCAGTGGACCTGATAACGCTGTGCAACCTGTCACCAGAGGCGATGTTCGAGGGCAGCCAGTGAGTCGAGAAATGGGTCGAGGTAATCCGGCGCAGACAAGGGACGCTTTCCGACCCGGGTCCTCCGGACACTACGCCCATGGACGTCTACAGGGCGGGATTCTTTGAACAAATGATGACCCTGTGGATGTAAGTGCACGCTTTCATAATCAATATCTATGGTCTTCCGCTCTCTGATCTTCATGAAAACCCTTGCTAGCTTTTCCATAAAATCTACGTTCCTCACCGATTTGCATGATCTTGTACAGACATTCTATAAAGAATTGCCAAGTGCTTTTTGTGTGAAAAAGGTGTTTCGTTGCTACACACGCGCCTCAGCACTAAGGTGAAGATTGCTACTTATTTCAGTCACGAAACGACATTTGTCTGCGTCGATGTGCATCAGCGGCCTTCACATACCATAGACTCATCCCAGTTTCAAATTCCAAGTGCTTCTCAAGCCATGCCAATAGATATTTGAAGTGTACTGCTTTAATTTATCAAGTAGTTGATTATATTCTGAAGCGCATGAACATCCGAAATTTTGAATCCAAGTGGAATGTAATACTGCGCGGAAACAAATTACTCAATTCGAGAATCTGCTATTCAATATTTCTTTAAATATTTGATCACGATCAGACGCAACAGTGTGCTAATAATGTTGGAGCCAGACTTCCATAGAGAATGCCCCATACCTGCGGTCCACTGGAGATTTGTATAGCCATTTCCAAGCCAACCATATTTAGTTGCGAGCTAACTTGTTGCTCATACATCGTCGGCCTTCTCGAACAGACGTCGTATCACATGTAATTTGTTAACATTTTGTTTTCACGATGAAATTAACCAAGTTTCAATGAACTGTCCTTCACAATAGTAGCTTGTTAGGCACCAAAAAGTTGTCTTCAAGCCTGACACTTCGGCATCAACCAGTTCTTTAAATTTTAGTAGGTGTTCAATTTCATATTAATACCACCTGTACGGGGTCATATCCCTCACATGTCATGTAGATCAACTTAGTTTCTTAGCGTGCTGCTCAATTTTTTAAATGTAAGCAAAGGTTGTGCTATGCCTGTTATTAGGAAAAGCAGGCCATGCATGGGAAGGACTCTTCATATTCGTTCAACACTTTCTTTGCATATGCTTTCCCTTGTAATTTGCATGGTATAACCTTTGCTCTGACGCACCATGGGATTGAGACATTTTACGGTCACAAATTTAACACTGACATTCGCGTTCTGCGGTCAGCGGTCATATCATGCAACAGTCCTTGTCATTTTTTGTTCTTTTGGTCGTTCATCATTAGCTGGTATGGCACCAAGTCTTTGTTATTAGCGGTATCAGCCACATTCTGGGGAAAAATTAAGTTGCGGTGTTTTGCGCTGTCAAGACCACAATCTGATTATGAGGCACACAAAATTGGTACGCTCCGGATTTATTGTGTCCGCCTGGGGTTCTCTAGCGCGCACCTAATTGTAAGTACACGAGTGTTCTTTTTCATTTCAACTCTGTCGAAGTATGGTCACTGCCGTTAGGATTTAACCCACAACCTCGCGATCAGCAGCCCAACGCCATAGCCACTATCCATAACCACTAACCTACTTACTACAATGGGTGATGCTGCTGAGAAATAAAATATTAAACAGGGTCGAAAGCAAGGAATCATGACACATTATAACCTCTCGTGTTCTCCTTTGATTCCTTGTATTTGTCCTTGTATTTGCAAAGACAGACACTGATATACTGACATGCACTGATTCAATTCCACAATTGGGACAAGTCTCCATGCAACACCTTGGTTGTCCTTCGCTTTGCTTCATTGCTGCTCACCGACACCGGAACTCAATGTGCACCGCAATTGCAGCCTCCCAGTGACCACTGCCATTACTGTGGCCACTTCACCAACTATTTGAAAACAATGAGTGAAATGTGAATATATACACATTGAGTTCGTAATATGCTTAAAATTATGGGGTTTTACTGGCCAAAACCACTGATTACGAGGCACGCCGTACAGGAGGACTCCGGATATTTCGACCACCTGGAATCCTTTAACGTGCACCTTAATCTAAGTGCACGGGTGTTTTCGCATTTCGCCCCCATCTAAATGCGGCCGCCCTGGCCGGGATTCGATCCCGCGACCTCGTGCTCAGCAGCCCAACACCATAGCCACTGAGAAACCATGGCTTTTATTTTTTTCTTTATTGCAGGATTCTATATTTACTTGTTCGCACTATTTACGATGTTCTTACTTTGCAGTATTTCAAAAGCCGTGGTGATTATTTGGTGTATTACAATAAATATCCTTTAGGACAAACCCGGTTAAGTTGAATTTTCGGATGTCAAAACCAATAAGTTCGCATATAGTTTGTTTGCCTCATACTCGAGGCAAACGACTGTGCTTAATTGATCCTCTAACTTTGTTAAGCTTATCTGCTAGTCACCACTGATGCCTTGTTATTCCCGAAGTCGTCGTCGTCATCATCATCATCATCATCATCATCATCAGCCTGGTTACGCCCACTGCATGGCAAAAGCCTCTCCCATACTTCTCCAACTACCCCGGTCATGTACTAATTGTGGCCATGTCGTCCCCGCAAACTTCTTAATCTCATTCGCCCACCTAACCTTCTGCCGCCCCCTGCTACGCTTCCCATCCCTTGGAATCCAGTCCGTTACCCTTAATGACCATCGGTTATCTTCCCTCCTCATTACATGCCCTGCCTGTGCCCATTTCTTTTTCTTGATTTCAACTAAGATGTCATTAACTCACGTTTGTTCCCTCAAACAATCTGCTCTTTTCTTATCCCTTAACGCGCAAATGCAAAGGCGCATTGCAACTAAGATGCAAATGGCGCTTCTAGGGACATAAAGAGCCAATGCTGCATCGACAATGACATGCAAATCTTTACGGCTGATACCATATCAAAAATATTTGAATAGGCCCTGAAGTGAAGTTATGGTGTGGACATTGGCCAGGTGGCGCAACAAACAGCCGTGTTCACACGTAGCAAAACGGATCAGTGAAGTGCAAAATAATAGGCTGTGCAGAATGACCCAAGCCATGATAGCGCTGTTCATTAGGTGAGACAAGAACCAATGTCATGTGACGCTAACGCATAAGAAAACCACCAACGTATTTCTCTTTTGCCTCGAGTATCTCTCTCGACATAGCTTATTATAAATATGCAAGATTTGAGTTTAATTGAAATCTCGGTGATGTCTGAATGCCTGGAAGTTCGACACCACCAACATTGCGAAGTATTGAATTGCGATCACACGACATTTGCTTAACAAAGCTTGCAGTTTTCCCTACGTAATGTCTGCCGCCTGACTGTCGAACGTCAAAGATTTCATCTTCCCCTCATACCGCCTATGGACTAGGGTGTCTGTGATGAGTTTCGCACAAGGATCAGTTCTTGATTATAAGCTTCTAGCAGTTTGGTGCCGATATTCCCACGTCTATATGATCGTATGTTTGTATATCCTGGGCATTAGGTTAAAGGTAAAGTATGACTGCTCTGGTATCACTAAGTCAATGGAATGAATGAAAAAGGTTGAAGATTAACATTAGTGAAAGCGGATCATGATGAAGGGAAGTACATTTACAGAAAATAAAATTGGTTGGTTTGCATACGGCGCAAATTACGAGATTATGATCGCCAGCTTACCGCCATCCATGAATTGAGTACAATCATTGCGTTCCACGAGTACTAATCTAAGGACCTCATACTTCGGGCCTACAAAGTATTTACTAAGGTAATCGCAAATAGAATCAGGAACACCTTCGACTTCTGTCAACCAAATGACCAGGCAGGATTCCGTAAAGGCTGCTCAACAATAGACCATATTCACGCTATCAATCAGGTGATATAGAAGTGTGCCGAATATAACCCACCCTTATATATAGCCTTCATTGCTTACGAGAAAGCGTTTGATTCAGTCGAACCTTCAGCAGTCATGAAGGCATTACGGAATCAGGTTGTAGACGAGCCGTATGTAAAAATGGGAGGATGTGGCCAAGTACTGCAACAGGGTGGCCAATCCTGCTCAATGGAGGACAGGTCGCCATTGGAATCTGAACCTGGTAGCGTTTAACGCTAGAACGCTCTCTAGTGAGGCGAGTCTAGCAGTGCTATTGCAGGAATTAATGGGCAGTAAATTTGCTATAATACGGCTCAGTGAAGTTAGGAGGACAAAAGAAGCATATACAGTGCTAAAAAGTGGGCACGTCCTGTGCTACCGAAGCTTAGCGGAGACACGAGAACTACGAGTCGGATTCCTGATTAATAAGAATATAGCTGGCAGCATACAGGAATTATATGGCATTAACGAGAGGGTGGCAGGTCTTGTTGTGAAACTTAACAGGTACAAATTGAAGGTCGTACAGGTCTCCGCCCCTACATCTAGTCATGATGACTAGGAAGTCGAAAGCTTCTATGAAGACGTGGGATTGGCGATGGGTAAAGTAAAGAAATACGCTATACTGATGGGCGACTTCAATGCCAAGGTAGGCAAGGAGCAGGCTGGAGAGAACTCAGTGGGGAATATGGTATAGGCACTAGGAATAGCAGGGAAGAGCTATTAGTAGACTTTGCAGAACAGAATAATATGCGGATAATGAAAACCTTCTTCCGCAAGCAGGATAGCCGAAAGTGAACGTGGAGGAGCCCGAATGGCGAGACTAGAAATGAAATAGACTTTATACTCTGCGCTAACCCTGGCATCATACAAGATGTGGACGTGCTCGGCGCGCTGCAGTGACCATAGGTGCGCTGCAGTGACCATAGGATGGTAAAAACATGAATTAGCCTAGATCTGAGGAGGGAACAAAAGAAACTGGTGCATAAGAAGCCGATCAATGAGGTAGCAGTAAAAAGGAAAGTAGAGGAATTCCGGATCAAGTTCCAGAACAGATATTCGGCTTTAACTCAGGAAGAGGACCTTAGTGTTGAAGCAATGAAGGACAATCTCATGGACATCATTTAGAATTGTGCAAAAGAAGTCGGTGGTAACTCCGTTAGACAGGATACCAGTAAGCTATCGCAGGAGACGAAAGATGTGATCAGAAAACGCCAATGTATGAAAGCCTCTAACCCTACAGTTAGAACAGAGCTGACAGAACTTTCCAAATTAATCAACAAGCGTATGACAGTTGACATAACGAAGTATAATATGGATAGAATTGAAAGGAATAATGGAGGAAGCCTAAATGCAGTGAAGAAGCAGGGAAACGGGAAGACCCCTAAAAGCAGTGAAAAGGCAGGAACGGAGGAAGCCCGAAAGCAGTGAAGAAGAATCTAGGAATTGGCGAGTATCAGATGTATGCGTTAAGAGACAAATCCGGCAACATCATTACTAATATGGATGAAATAGTTCAAGTGGCTGAGGAGTTCTATAGAGATATGTGCAGTACCAGTGGCACCCACGACGATAATGGAAGAGAGAATAGTCTAGAGGTATTTGAAATCCCACAAGTAACACCGGAAGAAGTAGAGAAAGCCTTGGGAGCTATGCAAACGGGGAAGGCAGCTGGGGAGGATCAGGTAACAGCAGATTTGTTGAAGGATGGTGGGAAGATTGTTCTAGAAAAACTGGCCACCCTGTATACGCAATGCCTCGTGACCTCGAGCGTACCGGAATCTTGGAAGAACGCTAACATAATCCTAATGCATAAGAAAGGGGACGCGAAGGAGTTCAAAAATTATAGGCCGATCAGCTTACTGTCGTTGCCTACAAAATATTCACTAAGGTAATCGCAAATAGACTCAGGAACACATTAGACTTCTGCCAAGCAAAGGACCAGACAGGATTCCGTAAGGGGTACTTAACAACAGACCATATTCACACTATCAATCAGGTGATAGATAAATGTGAGGAATTTAGCCAACCCCCATATATAGCTTTCATTGATTACGACAAAGCGTTTGATTCTGTCGAAACCTCAGCAGTCATAGAGGCATTACGGAATCAGGGTGTAGACGAGCCGTATGTAAAAATACTGAAAGATATCTATAGCGGCTCCACAGCCACCGTAGTCCTCCATAAAGAAAGCAACAAAATCCCAATAAAGAAAGGTGTCAGGCAGGGAGATACGATCTCGCCAATGCTATTCACAGCGTGTTTACAGGAGGTATTCAGAGATCTAGATTGGGATGAATTGGGAATAGGATTTATTGGAGAATACCTTATTAACTTGCGATTCACTGATGATATTGCCTCGCTTAGTAAATCAGGGAACCAATTGCAATGCATGCTCACTGACCCGGAGAGGCAAAGAAGAAGAGTGGGTCTAAAAATTAAGCTGCAGAAAAGTAATGTTTAACAACCTCTGAAGAGAACAGCAGTTTACGATAGGTAGCGAGGCACTGGAAGTGGTAAGGGAATACATCTATTTAGGGCAGGTAGTGACAGCGGATGCGGATCATGAGATTGAAATAATCAGAAGAATAAGAATGGGCTGGCGTGCGTTTGGCCGGAATTCTCAGATCATGAACAGTAGGTTGCCACTATCCCTCAAGAGAAAAGTGTATAATGGCTGTGTCTTACCAGTACTCACGTACGGGGAAGAAACCTGGAGGCTTACGAAAAGGGTTCTACTTAAGCTGAGGACGACGCAACGAGCTATGGAAAGAAGAATGATAGGTGTAACGTTAAGGGATAAGAAAAGAGCAGATTGTTTGAGGGAACAAACGCGAGTTAATGAATTCTTAGTTGAAATCAAGAAAAAGAAATGGGCATGGGCATGACGTGTAATGAGGAGGGAAGATAACCGATGGTCATTAAGGGTTACGGACTGGATCCCAATGGACGGGAAGCGTAGCAGGGGGCGGCAGAAGGTTAGGTGGGCGGATGAGATTAAGAAGTTTACAGGGACGACATGGCCACAATTAGTACATGACCGGGGTAGTTGGAGAAGTATGGGAGAGGCTTTTGCCATGCAGTGGGCTTAACCAGGCTGATGATGATGATGATGATGATGATGATGATGATGATGATGATGATGATGATGATGATGATGACGACGACGACGACTTCGGGAATAACAAGAAATCTTGAGAAGATTAAGCAGAGATAACGTTCAGCTACAGGAGGACAGTGCTGCCGATTATAAATCATTCAGGGGATGCCAATATTTTGACAGTAAAAGGAAAGTATAAAACTGGCCGGGACGTGCAGTGCGTAGGAGAGATAACCAGTGGTTTATTACGGTTACAGTTCGGGTGCCAATTGAACGGAAGTTCAGTGGAGATCGGCGGGAAATTAGATGGCGGAAATTATAATCAGCTCTCGCAAGACAAGTGCTGTTGGATATTGCTGGAAAAGAACATAAATTGGCTGCTGGTGATTATGACCACCGCTTCGTTTTTCCCCCCTTTTGTTGCTTTTAGCTTCCTTTTCCATTGCCTAAGATTTTAACGGTTAGCTTAGCTTATGGACGTATTACTGCCTATTACGCTGCCTATTATGAGGTGAAATGGTTAACCACACGAAGCAATTCTGTCACTATGTCACAAAATTAAGCGACAAATGCTCATAGAGAATTGAGACATCATTTATTTTCCTGTGAATAATCCGGTTGGACATTACATTGCGGAGATAGCTGTTGATGTTATCATGTGTGAGCGTATACATTAGTTGCGCTGTTGCATAAAGACTAACAGTATCTTGGAATGGATGACATAGGACATTATATTTCCCCTATCTCTGAGCTTTCTTGTTACAAGATCGTGCTATGGTTGCGTGCCTCACTGCTATTATTCCATTTATGCACTATCAGTATTTCTGTACCATATTACCAACGAGCGCCAGAAGTGTTTTTTTTTTTTTCACCAAGAGTTTTATATTCACGAGAAGGCAAGTACAAATACATTGTAAGTACAAGGAGCCAAGAACAGAGTAGCATAGCATGGTATCTCGAGTAGCGAGTTGAAGAGCTGAAACTAAATGCGCAGCCTATCACCTGATGGCTTTCTTCAAAACAGTACAACATATATATAAATTAATTATAAAAAAAGCCAACAGGGCATATAAAAAGTAATGTAGCTCATGCCAATGAATGGACCGGAGTAGAAATTTCTTTTCCATATCGTCACACTGTCGTACGACCTATAACGTGCGATGTATGGCACATGAAAACAAGATTATGCAAATCGTAAGCATATGTTCGACTTACGTTACTGAAGCCTAAGGGAAGCCTTCAATCAAATGCTATACAACTAACGGTGATGCGTTCAATATTGTTTACTTTCATCATGTGGAGCGTTTAATCCCATACAACGCACGCGATTATCTACCAACAAGGTCAACTTTAAGCTCATGGAATATTTTTGTATCTGCAGACTGCACCGTTTGTATGCTATGCCGGAATTTAAGCATAAAACAGGCGAATGCGCGATGTTAGACATCTACGCAACGATGTCACGAGGACAAAGGCAACGTACGATGCTTGGCCAAAATATCCGCCGAGGTGCCGATCGATCCAGCATCAGCACCCACGCGAAATCTGGGCGAGTGGGCAAAGAAAGCAGACGCCCCTTTTACCTGGAGTCCTGCACAAGCCGCGGTTTTCTCCGAGCTAACCGCACTCGTCGCAAAGCTTCCCATCTTTGCCCAATTGGAACCATCAGCCCAAACCGAAGTCCACACTGATGCGAATGGTTACGGAATAGGCGCTCTCTTGGCCCAACGTCGACGTAGAGCGAACTGGGCTATCGCTTATGCCTGTAGGTTGCTGTTCACAAAGGTGGGAAATCACTGAATTACAGAATATGAGTGCCTCGCTCTCGTATGGGGAGTTGCAAAATTTCTACCTTATCTATTTTTCCGTCCGTTCACAGTAGTTTCCGACCACCATGCCCTCTGTTGGTTCGCCTCTTTGAAAGACACTGCAGGCAGACTTGATCAATTGACATTGCGCCTGCAAGAGTACACCTACGCGGTTGTACACAAAACTGGCAGCCTGCGCAAAGATACGTATTATTTGTCCCGCTACCCTGTGGCCGACTGTGGCTCTTCGAACACTGAATGCCTCGTCTGCGTCTTTTCCGTGAGCCAGTTGCTTAACTTCACCGAAGAACGGTGTCTGGATGCCTACTTCAGAGAAATAATCGAGCGCCTATAATCCTCTCCTAGCAAAGCTTCTCTGCCCATGTTCACCTTGAAGGAAAGTAGGTTATATCGGCGTAATGTGTACTCTGACGTTCCTGGCCTCCTCATTATACCATCACAGCTGCGCGCCACGGCTTTTCGTGAGCTTTAGGACGCCCCTGCCGCTGGCAACCTTGCTGTTACTCCACGCATATGACCACGTGCGCCGTCGCGTCTATTGGCCTCGCCTAGCCCTCCCAATGCGGCGTTACGTCAGCGCCTGCGAGATCTGTCAACGCTGAGAGAAACTGTCTATGCTTCCTGCTAGATACCTTCAGCCCATCAACGTTCCACCTGAGTCCTTCTTCCCTGTAGGTGTGGACCTTCTTGGACCTTTTCCCACACATTCAGGAAACAAATGGGTTGTCATCGCTACCAATTACGCGACGCGCTATGCAATGACACGAGCGCTGGCCACCAGCTCCGGTATTTCTCGTCCGTGACATATTTTAGTAAACGGTGACCCACGTCAATCGCGGACTGACCTAGGCCGTACCTTCCTGTTTGAAGTTATCGATGAAATCCTGCGCTGCTGTTCCAAGCAGCACAAGACTACCACGTCACGCCATCTCCAGAAGAACATGCTCACAAAGCGCTTGAACCGGACCTTAACAGACATGATTTAAAACTACGTGTCGGCTGACCAACTTCAATGGAGCCTTGCATTGCCATACGTTGCATCCGCGTTCAATTCCTCGCGCCACGACAGTGCTGGATATTCTTCCTTTTACCTTTTTGTTCGGACATGAACCAATTTTACCGTTGGACACATTTCCTCCTTCACCTGCAACTTGGGCTAGTGAATATGCATGCGACACCATTGTTTCGACTGATTACGCGCCGCAGGTAGCCCGTGGGAGACTTGCTGCTTCCGAAGACAATCAGAAGCGCATTTGCGACCAGCGTTATCGCCACTTAAATTTTGCTTCGTGTGCCTTCGTGCCACTTTGGAGAAGGGGTGTGGGGACAGGAATGAAGGTTCCCCTTCCTTCCCCTCT
The DNA here is from genome assembly GCF_038994185.2 of Dermacentor albipictus. Lineage (NCBI taxonomy): Eukaryota > Metazoa > Arthropoda > Arachnida > Ixodida > Ixodidae > Dermacentor > Dermacentor albipictus. The sequence goes on from NC_091829.1 coordinate 24,398,083, forward strand.
TGACCTGTGGGCCGTTCTGAAAAGCTCCTTCCTCGTTAAACGGGCCCATACCACGTCCTTCGACAAAAACCTGAAGTCACATACGAGATGGCGTGCGCCAGTCCCACTAAATCTTATGTTCCGTTGCCCATCGACGTCGTCCACGTTTCGAGACTGAAGCACTACCACCCTGCCTCTGCTATGGAACCTTGGGGCGCCAAGCCGGCGCTTCTGCGGCAGGGGATCACGCTACGTGCTACTCGAAGATGATGTCGACCCTTGGATTTAGTGGGCCGTACCCATAAGCGGCCACGGCCTGATCTCATGACAGCGGCGTGCCTTGCTCGATGTTCACTGGCTGGCCAGTGCTTGCTACACTTCTAAATACATCCTGTAAATAGTTTCACTATGGTGCTTCCACGTAACAATATAATAAAAAACAAGCAAGCAAAAAACACCCTCTCAGGCTTTGCTTGAGTGTCAGCCGGCACAAGTCACAATTTTGTATCTGCCTGACGTTGTCCGCGCAGTTTCCCAGTCCTAGCAATCGCTCCAATGCGACAACACAAGTGTGCACTCGTGCACATTGGTGCTTATGAGACTTGCCTATATTTGTTGTCTAGACAGAAGATGATCATAAACGCTGCAATGCCCAACGAATCATTTATGCTTCGGTGAGTTAGAGAGCTCAAAAATTTCATTTGAGCAAGGGAAACTTAACTCAGCCTGTAGAAGCTTTTTCATACGATGGAGCGATGGTTCAGCTGACGATAGCTTAGAACCTACCAAATAATTCTTTACTAATTGAGCTTTTGGTAAAAGAACATACGATTATAATTTTTTTGTGCGAATGTAAATGTGCGGACCAAAGTAATTTGAACACGGGAGCTGCGGCCGACCGCATTTGAATGCCTAATGCCATCTCGCAGCCTAAAAGCTGCTAGAGGGCATTGGGATTGAAATACGTGAGCTGTCAGCATTTTTTTATTCATTATGTGGCACTCCGAAATGGCCTGTGGCCTGCAAGTATGCGTAATCCAATTTCACGTTTTCCCTTTAGGCTGCTAGAGGGCATTGTGATGCAGTTCAACCACAGGTCCCAGGTCCCGTGTTCCGGTTACTTTTGTTCGCACCTGTACTCCATGGCCAGAAATGAACGTAAACAAGTTGTTTTATTTTCCTTGATGTGAAAGTATGTTCCGGAATTACATTGTTAAATGGCGAGGCGTTGTTTGTATATGACATGTTTTATGGAGCAAATCTGGCCAGGTGGGGAGAGGCGAATAATTAAAAGAAAAAAATGCGCACTGCAATGCGTGTGAGCGAGGTGCACAATATTTCTTACGCAAGAGTTGAAATACATAAACAATGTGTTTGAACGACGACTCGCTAAGAGCGTCGTTTAATTTGTTTAACTAACAAATTAACCAACAAACTTGTACGACATTTGGGGCAATTCACTATGGTGGTACGACCATTATACAACATATTATACGACCGGTGAGCCAAGTACGTAGACAAGATTGATTTCACTGCTGGGATTCTGGAGTGATAATTGCAGCCATCACTCGCCATGTTTGCTTAATGGCTACGTTGTTGGGCTGCTACGAACGGGGTCGCGGCATCAAATTCCTGCCACGGTGGCCGCATTTCGACGGGGGCGAAATGCGATAACACCAGTGTACTTCGATTTAGGTTCACGTTAAAGAACCTCAGGTGGTCCATATTTCCGCAGTCCCTGACTACAGTGTCCCTTATGATCAGATACTGGTTTCGGCACGTAAAACCCCATAATTTTTTTTTTCAATTGTAGCCATTGAGCTGGCGCGTCCGGAACAGCAAGACAAGACGATCGTTTGCTGATAACTGAAAGTGAATTAGAGAGCAGCACCACATACATGATGCGAACGAAGCAGATTCACGCTATTTCGCAGTTAACATTTACTTGTCAGGCAGCGCACGTCTGCTATTTTCTTCGTACCGTGTTCTTAATGCGCTAATTCATTGGTTAAATTCCGGCTCACCCAGTCTGCAATTTTTCGGTAGTGACAGCATTAGTCATATAAGATAACTGTGGCATCACTAGTTATAAATTCTTATTTGATTATATTTTATTACCATAAGGAAATAACGTTTTACAGCCTCTTGCTCCCACTTCATTGCTGAGAATAACGAGAAGGATTGGTGTATTCGAGTTAAGTGTCGGTGAAATCGTTTTATGACATTACTTTGGCAGAGAGAAACACAGACGGAAAGATTACGACTCTACACGTCACGTCTTCGAAGCGCTCACCATGCTTGTTTGACTCGTGCCGTCGGCCCCCGTGCTGCCTCGCCCGCTTGATCTGGTGGTGAATCACGAGAGGCCAGCATCGTCTTCGTCCGACAGATGCGTGCAGGACACGAGCATGTCGATCTCGCGCCGTTCGTTGTCGGAACCAATGAAAAAGAAGACAATGCACACGTATGTGAGAAGCACGGTGAAAGAGGTGAGGACAAGAAGCTGTAACCGTATATTGTGCATCATTAGAAGCCGAGCTTGGCACAGAGCCAGAAACTCTTTCGGCCGTATACGCGCCCAGATCAGGTGTGATCGCCTCCGAAAGTGAACGCCCTAGAAGTGATCGCCCTATAAGTGTTCACCCCAGATGTTGCTTCCGAACCACTGGCAGTCCGCCCCTCGATTATAGTTCTTCACCTACGTAGTCCCATATACAGCAACGCCTGCTGAAACACAAAAATATGGACCGTGGTGTTTTGTGCCAAGGCATTAGTAGGCTAATGGGCAGTAAATAATGGGCAGCCAAATAAAACAGGCAAATGCAAGCGAAGCACACGGACATAGCACCAACTCCTAGCGAATGAATCACTCTGGACAAGGAGAGGTAAAACACTATGTCTCACCAGAGGGGAAAAGCAAAAGGAAAGCATCGCAATTGTAGGTTATGTAGAAGGGTCTAGGCCATCCACTACATGATACCGTGATTCTCTACGTGACAGCACAGGCGGTGCCATGCGCTACGAGCGCATGACATACTCCACGGGCGTATGTTTCTTACTTCATCTCTCTCGTCTGAATTTATTTTTGGGAATACGCAGCATTTGCTTTCTTTTGTCTTTCGGCGATTGCTGTAAGTCTGATAACATTTTGCTCACGCTTATTCTACCTTTACTTAGCGCAGCTGTCAGTTTTTCCTACGTTATCTCTGATGATTCATGGTCAAATGTCATAGAGTGTACCTATGCCGAGGCAACGTAAGCAGTGCGGTGCTTCAGATGAGCTTTGCTAAAAGGATCAAGTCTTCGTTACAGCCCTACCATGCCTTTGGTACCGAAGTCACCACACGTATACCATTGCGCTATACAAACTTTTTTTCTATTATGCGACTTGGTGTTACAAGTAAGATATGATCTCTATGGTAAGACCAAGTAGACAAAATAGAAGAGTAAGCTTGAATATTGATAGTCAGAAGACTAGTTAATGTTAAGTTGATTAGCAACAGAATGAGAATTCGCGATTGCCAGTCAGGCTCAAGAATCGGCGAACGGAAACGTACAGGCGCCCAAATCTTTAACTGGTGTGCGGTAGCGGCGACTTTTCCGGGCGTCAGCGCCGTATGACGCGGCGAGGCTGGAAACAGCCTAGTAGACGATGGGCCCAGCTGAGCGCGCTTTGTCCGCATGCGCTTAGCCTCAGACTGTTTCCAGCCTCGCCCCGTCAAACGGCGCTGACGCACGGAGAAGTCGCCGCTCCCGCACACCAGTTAAAGATTTGGGCGCCTGTACATCAAGGCCACTCGCTCAAAGGCAGCAGTGATCATGGGAAGAAAATTTATGGGAAAATAAAATCGGCTGGAAGGCGTACGGCATGCATTACAATATCATGACTGACGGCTTACCGGTATCTTTGAAATGTGTACAATCATTGTTTCTGCGGGTGCTAACATATTGAGCTGAAACTTTAGGACCAACAAAGAACCTTGAGAAGAAAATGTTAGACCTCTGGTTCAAGAACAGGAAAACAGCGAAGTGTATTGTTAGGGCTAGCCGTTATTCAAGTTGACATTAGGAGGAAAAGCTCGAACTGGGCCGGCCATGCAATGCGTAGGGCAGGTGACTGGTGGTTTGGAAGTGATATTGCGGATGGCATGCAATTAGGTGGTGTGATAAAATGACAAAGTTGGCAAGCATAAGGTAGAGTCAGCTGGTGCAATACAACGATTATTTGAAATTGCTGGGAGATTACATAAATCGGCTGCTGGTGATGATCATGAATGCTTTATTTTCCCCCTTGAGGTTAGCTTCCTTTTTCATCACTTAACGTTTTACGATAACGTTCGCTGATAGACGCAGTGAGGTGCAATAGGTAACCACACGAACCAAAGCGGTAAGTCTGGGCAATCACCAACAAAATTAAGCGACAGATACTCGAGAAGAATGAAGATGTTATTTATTATCCCTTAAATACCCTGATCGGGCATTACATTACAGCTTTGCTGGTTGTTATTTATCGAGCGAGAACGCGGTATTAGTTGCCCTATCACGTAAAGAGTTATGGTATGTCGACATGGATGACGAATAGCATTTATGGTACTCTAATTTTTTGTTTATCTTGTTAGAAGATCTATGCTAGATTTATGCACTATCGGTGTATATGTATTAAATTACCAACGAGCTGGAGTCGTAAATATCTTTATCGGCAGTTTTATTTTTCTGAGAAGGCAACTGAACGTACATTGTAAGAACATGGAGTCAGGAATTGAGTAAGATAATGTGGTATCTGGACCATCAACGTGAAAAACAGTCTAAATGCTGGCGCTATTAGCTGATGTTCTTCAGAGCGGCGCAGCATATATGTAATTGACCTACAAAGAACCAACGCGGCATATGAAACGTAATGAAACACAATATGTCAATGAATGAACAGGAGTAAAATTTGTTTTCCTTACAGTCACCCTATTGCAGAATGTGCAATATCTCAGCTGTCCCCAATCAACAATTCAAAATGTCTAATAAATGCCACATGAAAACGGTTATGCAAATCCTACACATATGTTAGGATTTATCGCAGCTTAAGTGAAGCGTTCGCTCAAATGCTATACAACTAACGGCGATACAAGTTTACCGAGTGCATGTGACGTTGCGACTAGCTACCGTGGCCATACCTGCATTGCCGTCGAGGTTAAAAGAAAGAAGGGAGGGAAAAAATCGAGGCGTGGTTAAAGAATTTATTTAGCGGAACATAGCATTCCGCGACTTCTGTGGATAACGAGGGACGGAGTATTGGAGAGTTCTGAATTAACTGTGGCCACCTGGCGGTTATATAACAGGGATCCAAGGTATGACGCAAGCGTTGTTGCATTTCCGTCGGGATGCAACAGCCGCTTAAGCCAGCGCCTCACCCCGGCGACCATCGTCGAAAGAACGATACAGCTAGATGTTTGAAATTGCATAACCAGGCCCGATTTTGCCGTCCTATAGAAGTTGACAACTGCTTCATTTCTAGCCTTGCAATCGACGATTCCGACGCAAAATGAACTTAGAATAGCCATGATTTACCCCTTGTCTCGTGCTACATTTGGATGATCAGCTCCACCGCAATGAGCCCTTTCTGCTGTCTGGGATGGAAGCGATTCTCCGTACGGTATACGAGCCGTATTGATGCACAAACTACTTATGTCAATATTTTTATAAAAAGCATGCCGACTGCATTCGAGTGGATGAGCGGTATCAAGCGGGAACAATGCATTTGTGCTGTGTGGGGCAAAGTAAGCTGTGCCAGGAAGTGAAATGGAATGCGTGCTTTAGGTATTGCGCACCTTAGTTGAGTATCTGTGCCTTCGTTATATTTGTTATATCAACTGCCCCCATATACAGTTTTTAAAAGCACATTTTTCCATTACCACGAAAAGTATGCTTTAGCGTAATGTCCACTTCATCTGTGTATGCATTCTGAAAGAATGCTGTATACATTCATGCAGACTTAGACAAAGAACATATTTTTCAAATCAGAAAAATTTATTTACAATAAAACAAAGTGCGCAGCATAGTTTAATTGTTGAATGTTTAATTGTTGAATGATCAATGGTTTAATTGTAGAATGAGGACACATATACCAAGTTCTGACCGTAAATAGTAAAAGACAAACTGCAGCAGAAAATACAAAAGGAGATAGGCAAGAACGAGAGAAAGCTGAGCTAGTTGGTAAGGATTCATTAGCAATGTTTGCGCAATGTTTGCAATGCAATGCAAACCTAGCAATCTTTGCGCCTACAGCTTCTAAAATGTGAAACAAGCATAACGCATCAACTTTCTTGAACTTCATATGGTTATGATCAGCAAAAGATGGGCCTCAGTTCGTCGTTTTCTTGTTCATTAAATAAGTTTCCTTTATAACACAAATTATGTCAAATAGTAGATAAATACAGTATCAGAAACAGAACACGCATACGTCCCAAACTTAGTTTAAACCCCATCTTCTATAGATAAGTCATCTAATGAAGAACTTAGGCAGCGAAGTGCTCGCAGCTAATGAAAAGATAGCTATCCATGACTGGCGTGAAAAAAAAATAATGAAAGGGCAGCAAGAAAATGTACGCATTTGAACTGGGAGCCAAGCAACATAACAAACCTTGTCCTACGGAGTAGTGTTTCGGTGAACGCAGAGGGAAGCAAGGGAAGTTTATATGTATACACTGCCAATAGGAATGAAGAAAAAAGCCTTTTCAAATACGGATTTAATTTTGACATAATTGCTTCATCATCACAAAAACACGAGATATCCTTCGTATATTTTCAGAGGTATTTGTCCTGATGACTCCTGGACCTATATGCAATCGTCGTACCTGGAATGAAAAAGAAATTACACTCAGTGTTAGACAATTCCAGACACTGCTTCATCTTGGCCCTGTTAGGGCTATGTTTTCGTGAATAATTGTTCATGGAAATATGGAAGTGATCGTGCACGAAACAGGTCTTAGTGTTAACAGTAAACTTCTGAGGCCGCGAGGTAATGATTCGAGGTCTTTCATGCGACTGCACTAATTGCAGTGGGGCTAGAAAACCAAACTTGACTGCACTTAATTGCACCTTGCTGGGGGAGAGAACATTGTCCAGGCTGTGCTAAACACCCTTGCGTTGCCCTGCTACTTGACCTGCAGGCTGTTGCTAGAGTGCGCTGAATCGCATTGATGTGCACACATTTATTCCTTTTTTATTTTAAATATCGGTTTCCCTGTTTTCTTTCATTCCCTTTGCAGCCTTTCGCCAGCACAGCGTAGGTCGTTTGTATTTACACTCATTAACCTGCCTGTCTTACTATCTTTCTTACTCCTTTATCCAAGAGCATGTGTTCTAACTATTGTAAGGACTGTGCAATAGAAGTCGGTGGTAACTCCGTTAGACAGGATACCAGTAAGCTATCGCAGGAGACGAAAGATCTGATCAAGAAACGCCAATGTATGAAAGACTCTAACCCTACAGCTAGGATAGAATTGGCAGAACTTTCAAAGTTAATCAACAAGCGTAAGACAGCTGACTTAAGGAAGTATAATACGGATAGAATTGAACATGCTATCAGGAACGGAAGAAGCCTAAAAGCAGTGAAGAAGAAACTAGGAATTGGCAAGAATCAGATGCATGCGTTAAGAGACAAAGCCGGCAATATCATTACTAATATGGATGAGATAGCTCAAGTGGCTGAGGAGTTCTATAGAGATTCATACAGCACCAGTGGCACCCACGACGATAATGGAAGAGAAAGTAGTCTAGAGAAATTCGAAATCCCATAGGTAACGCCGGAAGAAGTAAAGAGAGCCTTGGGAGATATGCAAAGGGGGAAGGCAGGTGGGGAGGATCAGGTAACAGCAGATTTGTTGAAGGATAGTGGGCAGATTGTTCTAGAGAAACTGGCCACCCTGTATACGCAATGCCTCATGACCTCGAGCGTACCGGAATCTTGGAAGAATGCTAACATCCTAATCCACAAGAAAGGGGACGCCAAAGACTTGAAAAATTATAGACCAATCAGCTTACTGTCAGGTGCCTATAAACTATTCACTAAGGTAATTGCAAATAGAATCGGGAACTCCTTAGACTTCTGTCAAGCAAAGGACCAGGCAGGATTCCGTAAAGGCTACTCAACAATAGACCATATTCACACTATCAATCAGGTGATATAGAAATGTGCGGAATATAACCAACCCTTATATATAGCTTTCATTGATTACGAGAAAGCGTTTGATTCAGTCGAAACCTCAGCAGTCATAGAGGCATTACGGAATCAGGGTGTAGACGAGCCGTATGTAAATATACTGAAAGATATCTATAGCGGCTCCACAGCCACCGTAGTCCTCCATAAAGAAAGCAACAAAATCCCAATAAAGAAAGGCATCAGGCAGGGAGATACGATCTCTCCAATGCTATTCACAGCGTGTTCACAGGAGGTATTCAGAGACTTGGATAGGGAAAAATTGGGGATAAGAGTTAATGGAGAATACCTTAGTAACTTGCGATTCGCTGATGATATTGCCTTGCTTAGTAACTCAGGGGACCGATTGCCATGCATGCTCACTGACCTGGAGAGGCAAAGCAGAAGAGTGGGTCTAAAATTAATCTGCAGAAAACTAAAGTAATGTTTAACAGTCTCGGAAGAGAACAGCAATTTACAATAGGTAGCGAGGCACTGGAAGTGGTAAGGGAATACATTTACTTAGGGCAGGAAGTGACGGCGGATCCGGATCATGAGACGGCAATAATCAGAAGAATAAGAATGGGCTGGGGTGCGTTTGGCAGGCATTCTCAGATCATGAACAGCAGGTTGCCATTATCCCTCAAGAGAAAAGTGTATAATAGCTGTGTCTTACCAGTACACACCTACGGCGCAGAAACCTGGAGGCTTACGAAAAGGGTTCTACTCAAATTGAGGACGACGCAACGAGCTATGGAAAGAAGAATGATGGGTGTAACGTTAAGGCATAAGAAAAGAGCAGATTGGGTGAGAGAACAAACGCCAGTTAATGACATCTTAGTTGAAATCAAGAAAAAGAAATGGGCATGGGCAGGACATGTAATGAGGAGGGAAGATAATCGATAGTCATTAAGGGTTACGGACTGGATTCCAAGGGAAGGGAAGCGTAGCAGGGGTCGGCAGAAAGTTAGGTGGGCGGATGAGATTGAGAAGTTTGCAAAGGACGTCATGGCCACAATTAGTACATGACCGGGGTTGTTGAAGTATGGGAGAGGCCTTTGCCCTGCAGTGGGCGTAACCAGGCTGATTATTATTATTATTATTATTATTATTATTATTATTATTATTATTATTATTATTATTATTATTATTATTATTATTATTATTATTATTATTATTATTATTATTATTATTATGTGTCAGCATTATACAACTGACCAACCAACAGGCCCAGCTATCCATCCTAACATAAAGCAAGGCGTCAATGATTCGTTTACTACAGAAAGCAGAGCATTCTCTATAAAACACTTCGCATGTGCATAACTCATAAGAAGTTGGGAACGACATGCGAATGTGTCCGAACTTTGAAGCTACAGCACTGTACTTGAAGCTTACTGGTTCTATTAGCACCAAAGTCCATCCCAACCTAAAACCTTGATACAGTGAGCACACACGTAGTGTAAAGAAAGCATTCAAGCCAGGAGAAAAGGTGAACACACGTAATGCTCTGAGAAGGCAACTAAAGCGAGCAAAATAAGCTCAGTTGCGTTCTACACGCTCTGCATAAACACATTTCACATATACTTGTTTACTTCGATATCAATTCCATGTGCTTGGGCTTATGGTTTGTTTCACAGTCACTAATTGGTCCACATTAACAGCTGGCACTCAGGGGTACTAGTTTCTATTCCTTACACTTACTGGCATTACGCTGCACTTGCATTCATTTACACCCGCCTAAACTAACTCGGTGACTTCCCACTCTTGTGAAATCAGCAGAAATTCGTAAGTGGGCGTTTGAACATGTTTCTACCTGTAGTGATAATACAGCGCGTGCAAGTGCTTCAATGTCATCCGCATGCGAGCAATATTGTAAACACTTGTCTCTTTCTGTGTTTCACCTCACTTTCCTGGTGACAAAATGCCAGCTTTTTTTTTTTTTCGTGTGCTTCATAGGATCATGAGCTCGGTATGAGCACAGCGGGTGTGATACCCCTTTACGCACTGTAATGAACAGCCATTCTGGTCCTAATTTTCGCTTACCGGTGCTTTGGTCCACTTCATAGTAGCATTGGAGAGCCGAGGGTTCCACTTTCTTTGGTGGCATTGTTATTAGTGAGGACCTCTCCCACTTTAATCCTGTGTAGCAAAAAAATCAGTTAGGTGAGAACAAAAAGAAATTGCAGCAATTTGATCATTCAAGAAGCAGAAGCTCACAAGAAAGGTTTGATTAAGGCCTATATTGGAAGTAGTGCGTGCTCCATAACCAAAAATCAACACTACATAGCAATCACTGGAAAAAAAGCAAACTGCCCAACTGGTTAATATTTTTTTTCTTTCATGGTCATTTAGGAATGCAGCGCTGTTTTCCGACATTATGAAACCACGCACGTACTGAAATCCACAGATTTTTCATTCTGCAAAAAAAAATTTAAACTGCTAGCTCGAAGTGAGACAATGCGCCGTTGAAATTTTGCCAGTGGCATAGAATTTCGCGCCTTCTACAAGTAACGAGTGTACTACTCTTCTCCTAGAGACACTGTGGCAAATTCTGCATCTAGCGCAAACGGACACTTCGGCGCTGCTGCATCGTCGGAGTTACATGAATATTTTCGCGTCAAGCAAGCACCGAGCCAAATTGGGCTTTATATTCCAGTAAACTAGACGCGTTTAACAGGGAAGTTGGAAACACACGAAATTCCACACATATACAGAGAGGAAAGTACGTAACACACCAGAAAATTGTTCAATATAAAACCGTCGTTCGACAAGCTTAAACTACGCAATGCAATGAATTCATTTGACAATGTCCACGAGGTGTATAAAACAACGGTAGATTTTATAGTTGGAACGCTACACGCGATTACTAACGGTGCGACAAAACACGAGCCCTTATGAACATCCGCGCAAGTACAGCTGGCTACGAAAGAAAAAAAATCACCAGCAATAATGCAATTGGAAGAAACCGAAACGGAACTACGCCTGCACTTATAGCTAGATCCCACGCGAAAACTTCAATGCGCTTGTCCGCATTTGTACAAACGCTCAGGTGTTTATATCACAGAAATTAGTTAGTTGCTGGCTCATAATAATGCACTGGCAGAATTTAAGCATTTAGTAAGCTTAGCGTATGGGAAGGAAAAATCAACCTACCGACTCGACACTGGTTCGCCGCTGTACAAGATGCAGCGCTGGGGCCGAACACGGAGCACATGGCGGTCCGCCGCCGCTGAACTTGCTGAACGGCCTTGCATGGCCGTCTTGTCGAAGCCGCACTGTCTTCTTGCAATTACCGGTAACATCGGGGGTATTGAACATGACTGAGGACAAGAGGGCGTTCATCGACGCAGCCAGATGACTTCAAAATGGGAACACAGTCGCAAAACGTCATTGTTGCAACGATACGAGGATAATTACCGGGAACAATCGCCTCAACCGGCGTCCGGCGTCAGCGTCGGACGTCGGTTCGACAAAAATAATTTCGTACCACGCGTACCCAGGCCCTCCATGTAGCGTAAGGTAGTTACTGAACTAATCGAAATTATCAAGATAAAATACGCAGAAATGTCGTAAAGTACGACTTGCACACAACCAATAGACATGATAAGCGTCAGGTTGTAGTTTTAATATACAAGAAAACATAATTTTTTTACGCAAAAACTCCAAGCAAGCCCCTTTTACAGCTTTCTACCACGGCGACGGCGTCGACCATTTTGCGCACGCCGGCGCGCACAAATCTTGGAGGCCACGGAGCGGCGCGCCCGGTTTCTTGCAATACCTCCAGATGGCGCTCGTCCTCGCTGGTGGGGGACGGACGTGGTTTCCCAGGTCTCCGCGGCGGCGACGAAACGTAAGTTTTGTCTGCATGCTTTGAGCTTGCTTCTGCTTTTGATTTGCTGATCTATAAGCCTTTAACAAGTAATTGGCCAGTTTTTTTTTTTTTTTGTTACATGTGCGTGGGTGTGTTTCGCGTATATTTGGTTTTGCAGGATAGTCAGAAAGTCTTTTCGCGCCACGTGTTTCAGCATGCGTAGCCATGTGGGACGTTAAGTCTTTATAGCCTTTGAATAGTAGTTTGGAAGTCGCAAGACTAGCTGTTAGCTAGTAGTAGTAGTAGTAGCCAGTAGTAGTAAGCTCATTGGTAACGGGAATATTGCTTTAGTAACATAGTGAGCGCGTGGCCGCGTGTTTGAACACGCGTGAACATTATTGGTTCTAATATATTTTTGATAGTTACTTTCCATCATTTTAAAGATTTAGATTCCGTGCGTATCTGCCCTTACAAGGCACGTGCTCTCAAAGCTTCGGTGTTTGTATTAGAAAAAGCCAAGTGCAACACATGGCAAGAAAGATGGTAAAGCGTGCAGTGTGTGGCAGATCCATCAAGGTAGACGAGGGGACAGATGAAAATGGAGAGTAAATCGAGTCAATCGGCAGACACTGTGATGTCGATACTAGGCTGAAGAAAATGGATACTTTCCAAGATGAGCTTGTCAAAAAAGTCGAAGAGCTCAAAAATGAGCTAAATATCAAGCGTGATGCACTGAAGGTGGCGGAAAAAAGACCTCAAGCAACCGAGGAAAAGTTGAACAGGGCGCCCATCGGGAACGAGAATGGTCGTGACAATGGAACGCCATGGACAGGAGGAAATGGACAGGAGGAAATGGACAGGAGGAAATGCACATGGAATGTGCCCAACGTGGGAAGGGAATAGCGGGAACCTACCTTGATGCGGCCACAAAGGAAAAGCATGGAACGCAGGGTTCCGTGCACCTTGTTAAGTCCAAATCACCCGGAAAAGGATGACAAAGGAAAGCAGGGCGAGGCCTCGGCAGTAGAAGAGTATGAAAGGGTGATTATCGCCGGTGATTCAAACCTGATTAGGTGCTCAGAAGCAATTGTGGAGAAGGTGAAAGGTGACAAAATAGTGGCGGTAAGGACATTTCCAGGACGGACATTCGGCGTTGTCATGAAGCGATCAAAAGCAAAGCTTGCGAAAAATGACCATGGACGCAACCACGTCGTGTAACAGGTCGCTTAAATGACGTCCTAAACAGAAAAGGGACAGGGCTAGCCCAGCGCATGGCGGAGGGGGTAGACGATTTTCGCGAGCTGTAACCTCAGGTGCAGATTGTGGTGTGCATGGTTCCGGAGGTGCCAGTACGTGACCGTAACGTACAAAGAGCCGTAGTGGCTGCTAATGAAGCTATATGGACAATGAGCAGAGGGAAAGGTTTCGAGGTTGTAGTAGCAAACAGGGAAGTAGGTAGGTGTGATGGTTTCCAACGAGAGGGGTCCACTTTAATCACAGGCTTTCATACGAAGTGGACTGGGGACTTGCTGGTCGCGTGGTTGCTTTTTTAGGAGACCCACGGGCGATCAGGAGGCCATTGTAGGTAGTAATAAAGAAGGTCCTTTAGGGGACTCGGAATAGCATCGCCGTCAATAACAACAAAAAAAGAGGAAAACAAGAAAGAGAGCTCGCCATGCAGTAGACCAAACAATCGTGCAGGGTGGTAGAAGTGAGGAAAAGTGGGTAGATATTGAGGAGCAAATAGAGAACAAGTAGTGGTGTATGCGGTTACAGAAACGAACCTTAGAGAGTCGGAAGAACCGCCACTGACTGAGAATTATGTTTGGGAAGGGTGCAATTGAAAGAAAGGGAGGGGGAGTTTGAATGCTCATCCATCAGGGAGCCAAATGGGAAAGAGCAAATTGAAGTGTCAAGAGCATCTTTAGTTATCATGTACAATGAGTGGAAAGAAAACTTGCCGGGGCGTAACGTATTGGCGGATCGGAAATAATTGCAGAGAGAGCAATAAGAGTTAGTGGAATATCTAAGTGCCGATGTTAAGGGTTTCAGGAATGGTGCCGAGATTATCCCATTAGGTGACATAAATGCCCATATACAGGATCTAGATGGTTATACAGACAACAATGGGAAGTCAACGCTAGATATTTGCGAGCAACATAATCTCATTATCGTGAACACATGGCCTAAGTGTGGCGGGCAGACCATGTGGGAAGTAGGAAACCAGCAAGCGACCATTGATTGCTGTATGATGACAGGAGGAATTGATGTTAAGTTGAGAGAAATGGTCATTACGAGGAAGGGTGTAGGAGGCAAGTGAGTGACAATAAACGCATCATTTTGAAAATGGGATATGCAGTTGAAAAAGAGAGCAAAGAGCACAAAATGGCCAGTCCATAATTGAACGCTGAGCAAATAAAGTCACATGAGATTCCCGGTAGGCTTATAATGAACTAGATCGAAAAAGTAAGGAAGCTCTGTTGAAAGCAGTAGAAAATAGTTTGAAAAATATACGAATACCAGACAGTTGGCGACAAAGTAAAATCAGTTTAACTTATATAGGTGGGGGTGAGAAAGATAGAGTTCACTCACCATTACCATTACATCGTTAATATAAAGGTTAGCAATGCACGCAATTAAATTAAAGCTGCAAGAATGGGAAGAGAATAATGGCATTTTCGATTAACTTCAGAATGGCTTCAGAATCGGTAGGATGATAACCTGTATGATAAATTATTTGTCCTTACTTTGTGTATTGAAATACTCAGAGTAGAAAGGAGACAGTTATATATGGCCTTTTTAGACATTACAAGAGCGCATGACAAAGCAAGATTTTGTGGGATATTCTAGAATAGGAAGTCTTAGCCGATTATTCTATACGGCTTTCGAGATATATTTTACCTGGAAAATACCGTTTGCGTTGAATGGAAAGGGATGAGGAGCGAGGAGAAAGTTCATATCAACAATTGACTGAGGCAGGGATGCCCTTTATCCCCCCTGCTGTTTATGATGTACACGATGAAGAAGAAAAGCGCGCTAGAGGAAAGTAATATCGAGTTTAATTTCTCATACAAAGAGACGGGTACAGTAGTAGAGCAGCTGCTTACAGGTTTGTTTTATGCGGACGACATTGTGTTGCTAGCTAACAACCAAAGTGATATGCAACATCTGGCTAACATCTGTGGACAGGACGGCGAGAATTTAGGTCTGAAATTTAGCGTTAAAAATCAGGTGTTATGGTTTTCAATGAAAACAGTGAACAGACAGTGTCAATACAGGGCCAGGAAATACGTCGCGTTGAAGAATATAAATACTTTGTTATATGGATGAACTAAGGCAATAGACATAAGGAAACACAGGAAAAACAATAACAGTAAAGGGGAAGTGAAGTGCGGTCATAATGAAACACAGAGCGCTACGGGGAGGCAATAGTTACGAGTTGCTCCGCGGTATGAAGAAAGGTGTAATGGTTCCAGGACTGATGGCGCTGTATTATGGACGTATTTATGAAGCAATCATAGCAGGGCTATATCACGACGATCATGCAAGGGATGCAGTGAGAGGCCCAGTTTAATTTGTGTTATGCTTTTGTTATAGTCGTAACAACGTGAAATAAAACGCGCTGCCCTTTTTTTGAATTGAGCCGAGTTTCTGATCAAATATTTCCAATGGGGAGATCAGTCGGATGTGGTGCATTCAAGCTGAGGTCGAACAATTGTTAGATAAGCTAGTTTACAAATGTGTTTAATATAATTACGTAGCGTGCGTTTTATGTACCCTAATGATCTCGAAGCATTGACGCATATGTATTCAATGTGCATGGGCCATGAAAGAGTCGAAGTTAGGTTAACACCAAGATATTTACAGTGAGCATAATGCAAAATAGTGATGTTATTTATGTGATAAAGAAACGTAGATTTAGTGTGATTGTGGCTAAAGGAAACGTTAAGCTTCATTAGCTAAGTGTTACACCAAAGAGAAATAAGTTCTAGATCTTTTTGGAAGATTGCATGATCATAGGCCCACTTGATGGAACGATAAAGAATGCAGTCATCTGCGAACATGCGCACGTGTGAGTAAACGTTATTTGGTAAGTCATAAATGCACATTATAGATACTAATGGCTCAAGAACGCTACCTTGTGGTACACCTGAAGTGTGAAAGAGGAGAGGAAACTAACTGCTGCGAATTTCTGACGATTAGAAAGAAAATTGCGAATCCATGTTAGTGTAAGAGAATCTAATTTAGAGCTGATAAGTTAAAAATCAAGCAGCAAGGTGCTACGAAGTCAAACGCTTTTGAAAAGTCTAGAAAAGCACAATTAGTTTGTAGACCCCCTTCCATGTTATTACGCAAATCAGGTGTTATTTCTAATAATTCCGTCTCACAAGAGAAGTTTCTCCGAAATCTGTTTTGATTAGAAAAGAAAAAAATTGTTGGCTTCCAGGTGACTGTAGACATTTGATGCAGTTACATTTTCTAGCATTTTGCAGCATATAGATGTTAGTGATATTGGACGGTAGTTTTCTGGTGCGTGTTTATTACCTGACTTAAATATGGGTATGACCTTTGCTGTCTTCCAGTCTGAGGGCAGCACGCTAGTCCCTAAAGATTGCCTGAAGATGCGAGACATAATTTTACTGCATGCTATGACGGTGTTTTTCCGAACTTTAGAATTAATTTCGTCAACGCAACAGGATGCGGTTAGCTTGACGTTATTTATCAGGCATGCGATACCTTCAACTTATTTTTATTGGTGAAATATACTGGTGGTTTAGCTCCGATACATCCGGGAGATCCCGCTGATCTGTGGTGAATATAGAAGAATGATAAGTATTGAAAGTAGAGGCACAGTTAATATCTGGAATGAGAGTGTTGTTATTGTTGTGTAAAGAAATGTTGGTGCGGTCCTGATCTGAGCTTTTAATGCGCCAGAACTTTCTCAGATTAGATTTTAGAAGACGTGGTAGATCTTGAGGGAAGTATTTATCTTTAGCTGAAGACAGGGCAGAACAGTAAATTTTTATGCTTTTCTTGTGCGTGTCCCAAGCTGCTTGCGTGCGCAAGCGCTTAGAACTTTCTTAGTGGCGCCTCCTCGTGTTTCTCATTAAGCGTAAGGATAGGGTGAACCATGGATTAGATTTGTCATTAGTTATCCTAATGGGAGAGACGTGCTGGTTAACCAAGGCACACATCTTATTCCTGAAGAGTATCCAATTCTCCTCCACCGACCGACTATTAAACGAAGGTAACAGCATGTGCGAAAAGAATATATCTAACTCCGAATTCATAACGTTGTAATTGGATTTATTACAACTGCGTATTTTTTAATAGCTAAACCTGTAAAAGATGAGGGTACGTTGAGGGTTACTTGCAGTAAGGAATGATCGCTAAAACTATCAATAGACACAATTTGATCAACTGTCTCAGAGCTGTTGTGTAGATCAAATGCAAGATATTATTACCCCATGTGGGCTGCGTAACACAATGAAACAGGTTAAATTGATTAATTCTGACGAAGTATTACAGGAAGAAGATAAGTTAACCCAGTCGATCAGAGGAAAATTGAAGTCTCCTAGCAGATAGAAGGCATCAGAGGGGTGAAGCTTCGTCACTGATTCTATGTCGCTGCGCAAGTCAATAATAAATGAATTAGTAGAATTCGGAGGTCGGTAACATCCACCTAAAAGTATTCGTGTAAATGAGAACATGCACGCAGCCCACATAATTTGTAGGTTAGAGTATGAGTTGATTACATAAGACGAAAGTTGTTCTTATTCCTGAAGGACACCGCCGCCTCTTATCTTTTCGGTCATATCTGTGACTGTTGTAGTCATGAACACATTCAAATATTTCTTTAGGAGAGACATCCGGATACAACGAAGTTCCAGTTAATGCTAGTATGTCAGATTTGCTGTCTTCAAAGTAGGAAGAAAGCTGGTCGCGTTTACGCGCAAGACTTCGAAAGACTTCGAGTGCACTTAGTGAATGATAATGATACCGGAGGAAAAGCATGATGGGAGTTAGACCGATTATGGCTTTTTGGACACGTGCTGCCCTTCAGCTATCTACTGGAAGGAATAACAGAGTTGGTAGCGATATCAGATATGTATGTCTTGTTGTCTATGCCCAGCCTGTCAACTGTTATTCCGAATAGTTTTCTTTTTTCTGTATCTTCGCGAATGCAATGAGCTGTCTTCTCGCCTGCCGTGTAGCTGGGGAGAAATCTTCACTGAAAGCGAGTTTGTGAGCTGACATCATAATGTTGCTTTTGTCCTTAAGAAAGGTTTTGCTATTATTGGCCTGCGTTTATTGTAACTGTATTTGCCTATTCTATGAACGCGTTCAAATTTGTTATTTGTCACTGTAATTTGAAGCTTCTCTGAACAGAACTTTATTATTTTTTGTTCGGATGCAACCAAACCTTTGTTAGGGGCGTCTTCAATTTAAAAAAAGAACAGAAGATTAGAGCGTCGCATCCAATTTATAGCACTATCACATCTAGATGAAATGTTAGGCAACTGGACAGTAACACTGCGCAAGTTAGTTGTAGATGTGACAGCATCGGATGTTTTCTGTTCGGATATGTTGCATGTTTCCAAAGCTGCAATTCAGGAATTTAGGAGCTTAATCTCATTCTCAGCGGCTGCACACCTCTCCTTGCTTAGTATCGAATCGGCAAGTAAATTAGCCTGCCCCTCCTCATGATTGGTAATTTTTTCCGTGGCTGAGGCGAAGGCATCTGCCTCCGCCTTGCTCATGGGACTGTACACTGTACAATGACGTCATGTTCATGGGCATTCAGCTTCCTATTGGCTACGGTGCCCTACACATCCACCAGGGCTGCAACAAACTATTGAGATGGAGTATAGCTCTGCACCCTCTTACCCGATACATCATCCTTTTTATCCGGTAAATAGGTGTAGTTGTGTGCGCACAAACTACACAACACGACAAAAATGATGAGGACGTCATTATGCAAAAAAGAAATGAGGCGTGCAGACAGGACACAAGAGTAGAGAAGTGGACAACACGAACGCCGACTATCAACTGAAAGGAGCACTGAGGCGAAAAAAAAAGAAGACAAAACTCATCTGCACATGCTCAGGAATGGTAACACCACGTGTCAATCGGGTACACGTGCCGGTCTACGTACACGTGCTGGTTTACCCGACTGACACGTGGTGTTACCATTCCTGAGCATGCGCAGATGAGTTGTGTCTTCGTTCTTTTTTCGCCTCAGTGCTCCCTTCAGTTGATAGTCGGCGTTCGTGTTGTCCACTTCTCTACTCTTGTGTCCTGTCTGCACGCCTCACTTCTTTTTTGCATAATGAATCCTTACCAACTAGCTCAGTTTTCTGTCGTTCTATGAGGACGTCATGGTGCCATCGACAGCACAAACGCTACGATGATGCCACGAAGACGACCGCGGCAAAACTGCGACGATGCTTGACTATGGCGCCAATCTGACGGCTACGCAACCACTACAGGGGTGTGATAAATACGGCATAATAACGAGGACGGTCAGATAGGAAACGACAACAATGACTTCATGGATACAGTAACACGTAGATAATGACAACACCAACATGCGGAGCCCGACAACCACGATATTACAAAACGAGAGTGGTATGACGAATAAAGTGCCGTCGCAAAAAAAAAGTCTATGATTGCCTATGTATGACAATAGCCCAAAGAATAAACTAACGCACGCCTGACCGAGAGAACTAACCAACGGGTGCACAATTTAACCAATAACTGAGTAACGGAGGAACGAACAAACGAAGGATTCCTCACCGAGTCCTGCAACCGAGGCAACCGAGCATCCACAAAAACAGACGGAAGAAGCAAAAGAAAAGTGTTCGCGGAGAAGTCTGCGACTATAAATATTCAAGAGACCACGCTGCTGCTTAAGCATCATCATCGACGATGACGCATGCGTTTTAATGTTCATAGTTCGAACCTTATTTTTGCCACAGCACTGAAGCAGTCATGCCAGCAATGACAGTCATCAAGAAGTCGTCACATCAACGTCCGGACAGGCCGCCATTGGAATATGAACCTAGCAACCTTTAACGCTAGAACGTTATCTAGTGAGGCGAGTCTAGCAGTGCTATTGGAGGCATTAGAGGGCAGTAAATGGGATATAATAGGGCTCAGTGAAGTTAGGAGGCCTAAAGAAGCATATACAGTGCTAAAAAGCGGGCACGTCCTGTGCTACCGGGGCTTAGCGGAGAGACGAGAACTAGGAGTCGGATTTCTGATTAATAAGAATATAGCTGGTAACATACAGGAATTCTATAGCATTAACGAGAGGGTGGCAGGTCTTGTTGTGAAACTTAATAAGAGGTATAAAATGAAGGTTGTACAGGTCTGCGCCCCTATATCCAGTCATGATGACCAGGAAGTCGAAAGCTTCTATAAAGACGTGGAATCGGGGATGGGTAAAGTCAAAACAAAATACACTATAATGATGGACGACTTCAATGCCAAGGTAGGCAACAAGCAGGCTGGAGACAAGGCAGTGAGGGAATATGGCATAGGCTCTAGGAATATCAGGGGAGAATTATTCGTAGAGTTTGCGGAACAGAATACTATGCGGATAATGAATACCTTCTTCCGCAAGCGGGATAGCCGAAAGTGGACGTGGAGGAGCCCGAACGGCAAGACTAGAAATGAAATAGACTTCATACTCTGCGCTAACCCTGGCATCATACAAGATGTGGACGTGCTCAGCAAGGTGCGCTGCAGTGACCATAGGATGGTAAGAACTCGAATTAGCCTAGACCTGAGGAGAGAACGAAAGAAACTGGTACATAAGAAGCCGATCAATGAGTTAGCGGTAAGAAGGAAAATAGAGGAATTCCGGATCAAGCTACAGAACAGGTATTCGGCGTTAACTCAGGAAGAGGACCTTAGCGTTGAAGCAATGAAAGACAATCTTGCGGGCATCATTAAGGAGTGTGCAATAGAAGTCGGTGGTAACTCCGTTAGACAGGATACCAGTAAGCTATCACAGGAGACGAAAGATCTGATCAAGAAACCCAATGTATGAAAGCCTGTAACCCTACAGCTAGAATAGAACTGGCAGAACTTTCGAAGTTAATCAACAGGCGTAAGACAGCTGACATAAGGAAGTATAATATGGATAGAATTGAACATGCTCTCAGGAACGGAGGAAGCCTAAAAGCAGTGAAGAAGAAACTAGGAATTGGAAAGAATCAGATGTATGCGTTAAGGGACAAATCCGGCAATATCATTACTAATATGAATGAGATAGTTCAAGTGGCTGAGGAGTTCTATAGAGATTTATACAGTACAAGTGGCACACACGACGATAATGGAAGATATAATAGTTTAGAGGAATTCGAAATCCCACAAGTAACGCCGGAAGAAGTAAAGAAAGCCTTGGGAGCTATGCAAAGGGGGAAGGCAGCTGGGGAGGATCAGGTAGCAGCAGACTTGTTGAAGGATGGTGGGCAGATTGTTCTAGAGAAACTGGCCACCCTGTATACGCAATGCCTCATGACTTCGAGCGTACCGGAATCTTGGAAAAACGGTAACATAATCCTAATCCACAAGAAAGGGGACGCCAAAGACTTGAAAAATTATAGACCGATTAGCTTACTGTCCGTTGTCTAAAAAGTATTTACTAAGGTAATTGCAAACAGAATCAGGAACACCTTAGACTTCCGTCAACCAAAGGACCGGGTAGGATTCCGTAAAGGCTACTCAACAATAGACCATATTCACACTATCAATCAGGTGATAGAAAAATGTGCGCAATATAACTAACCTTTATATATAGCTTTCATTGATTACGAGAAAGCGTTTGATTCAGTCGAAACCTCAGCAGTCATGGAGGCATTGCGGAATCAGGGTGTAGACGAGCCGTATGTAAAAATACTGAAAGATATCTATAGCGGTTCCACAGCCACCGTAGCCCTCCATAAAGAAAGCAACAAAATCCCAATAAAGAAAGGCGTCAGGCAGGGAGATAGATCTCTCCCATGCTATTCACAGTGTGTTTACGGGGGGTATTCCGAGACCTGGATTGGGAAGAATTCGGGATAAGAGTTAATGGAGAATACCTTAGTAACTTGCGATTCGCCGATGATATTGCCTTGCTTAGTAACTCAGGGGACCAACTGCAATGCATGCTCACTGACCTCTAGAGGCAAAGCCGAAGGGTGGGTCTAAAAATTAATCTGCAGAAAACTAAAGTAATGTTTAACAGTCTCTGAAGAGAACAGCAGTTTACGATAGGTAGTGAGGCACTGGAAGTCGTAAAGGAATACATCTACTTAGGGCAGGTAGTGACTGCGGATCCGGATCATGAGACAAATAATCAGAAGAATAAGAATGGGCCGGGGTGCGTTTGGCAGGCATTCTCAGATCATGAACAGCAGGTTGCCATTATCCCTCAACATAAAAGTTTATAACAGCTGTGTGTTACCAGTACTCACGTACGGGGCAGAAACCTGGAGGCTTACGAAAAGGGTTCTACTTAAATTGAGGACGACGCAACGAGCTATGGTAAGAAGAATGATGGGTGTGACGTTAAGGGATAAGAAAAGAGCAGATTGGGTGAGGGCACAAACGCGAGTTAATGATATCTTAGTTGAAATCAAGAAAAAATGGGCATGGGCAGGACATGTAATGAGGAGGGAAGATAACCGATTGTCATTAAGGGTTACGGAATAGATTCCAAGGGAAGGGAAGCGTAGCAGAGGGCGGCATTAATTTAGGTGGGCGGATGAGATTAAGAAGTTTGCAGGGACAACATGGCCACAATTAGTACAGTCAACAGCAAAAGTTTACGGGATGCGGTTTCCCCTTCCTATATGAACACCTGCACTGTGAAGGCAGGACAATTCGTATATAATGAATCACTGTGTAGGTGGCGAAGGCTATTACATGCTGGAACATTTGATTCGAGGCTGCTTGACCACGCTTCGCGAGAATTCAGCTTTTTGGCAGATCCTGCATCCCGTAAACTTTTGCGCTTGACTGTACATGACCGGGGTAGATGGAGAAGTATAGGAGAGGCATTTGCCCTGCACTGGGCGTAACCAGGCTGATGAAGATGATGATGATGATCAACGTCTTTGTGTCGTAATCTTCACCTTAGATTGTCGCTATTATTATTATTATTATTATTATTATTATTATTATTATTATTATTATTATTATTATTATTATTATTATTATTATTATTATTATTATTATTATTATTATTATTATTATTATTATTATTAGAGTTTCAGAAAGGTACAAACACAACTAAACGCAGACGTTACATATTACGCACAAAAAAAAACGGGAAAAAAGGCACAGGTACTGACAAACCTAAAGGATATACTGTTCATACTAATAGTGCCATCTGGGCAAGAATTATGGGATTATTTCTCATTTTAACCAGGTTCCTTGACCAACACCAAAGAGATCCTACGTTCCCATAGTATACGATCGCCCTTGGAATACTTAGGGACTTAATCCTGCAGCCGTCACAGCAGAAAGTAGATGGCCCTCGGTGACATTCTGCGCAACGCTGCTGAACCACGCTTTCTGAAAATTGCAATTTCCCCCAATATTCCCCGAATTCATGTGGTTCCATATATGTTCTACTACTCTGTGCACACGCCTGTCATCAACATCCTTCCGTCGACAAGCATCGCACATCGTCTTCGTCCTCGTCACATCGCTACACAGACGTCTCACAATGTGCATCCGCCTGATTTGATGTTTGCATATCGTAATGACTCTGAACGGTGTAGTGCAAAATTCTGAAAATTTCACAAGGAGAAGGTTGTGCATAGACATTGCATGGATTTAGCGTTGCATATCATAAAATAAAGGAATTGTGCGCATCGCCGTTAGTTGTATAGCATTTATTAAACGCTTCACTTCAACTAGATTATGACATCTGCGTTCGTTCGAAATTACGCTCCAATGAGGCTGCCACGAGACAAAATTAAAGACAACGCGAACCGTCAGCAAATGTAAACCTGCCTCCACTATTCATTGAACACTCTATCAACTGGTTCGGAGCTTGTTGCCCTCCGAGCTGCCGCTGAATATATTAACAACCAACAGGCTAATGGATGGGCGATATTCTGCGACTGAGCATGTGCTGGTGGGCGAATTGGTTATGCATGATTGCAACGAAGGCGCCAAATAAAACAACGGACGAAAGAAGGAGACACGAAGCACGAGACAACCACGCGCCTAAGTGGTTTTCTCGTGTCTCCTTGCTGTGTCCGTTGTTTTGTTTGGAGCCTTCGTTGTAATCATATTCTGCGAGTCGAAATCGGCCCTACAATGACTTTAGTCAACACTTCGTCGCGGGTCCTGTGAACCGCTCGCGTCGGAGATACGATAAACGCACGATACTGTGATCGCAAAGGTACACGGTGTCTTGTTTCAGTGGCTGCCGGGTCATTGCGGTATCTCCGGCAACGGCCTCGCCGACGAAGTTGCTAGGAAAGCACACGAACCTTGCTTCTGTACGTTTATCGAGTACTGACGCAGCCCTACACTTGAGCAAGCTAGCGCAACGTATGGCAGTGAGGAAGGGGAACACACTTGAATTCATCCAGCATCGACTGCGTTACCTCGACCCATCTATGCAACTGCGCCTGTTACCTGGGCTTCCGCAAAATGAGGAAACAACGCTGCGACGCTTACGCTTGGGCGTCGCATTCACCAATGCATATACGTGTTTGACTGAAATGGCTGTTAGCAGAAAAATGATTAATAGCACCTGCGGTGTCGACGAGACTATAGAACATCTGCTGTGGTTTTGCCAATTTTTTTAATGTGATAGATATCACCTCTGCACACTTCTAAATCACTTAGAAAACCGTCCACCTTGAAGGAAGATCTTGGGACCATGGCCTCGCACACTGCAGCTACAAAAGGTCACAGAAGCGTTGCTGCGATATTTGAAAGCTGCTGGATTGAGCGACCGTCTGTGATCTCGACTGAGTGACCGTCAGTAGATATAGAGCAGAAAACTGTTACAACTTCGGCGATATCCACAGTGAACTCTCTTCGTTTAATCTTTCCCTCCTCTTTCCCCTTCCCCTAGTATGGGGTAGCAAAACAGACTTAGTCCTGATTAGCCTCCCTACCTTTCATTTATAATTTTCTTTCTCTATCAGCAAGTTTTAATTGTGCTTCGGAAATAAGACCGGACAAGTCATTTTTCAACTACGCGAATTGTAGCGAAGACAATCTTTAAATACAAATTAATGGCAGAAATCAATCAGCACAAAAAGAGCGAAGTTGACACAGACGCTCAATTTGAGTATGTTAAACAACAACTCGTCCAACTTGTCTTTTTGTTAAATAAACTGTGATGGAAAAAATTCTGGCACCTGTGATTCCTTAAAGCACGCGTGATCTTCTGATCAGCAGTCGAGGAAGCCACAGGAACAGCTGGTCACCAACTCAGAAGGCCGGGCACCGCGATTCCAGCTCGCTAGATCAGCTAGTCCCTAGATCTGCAGGGTGGGCATCAAGACACCAGGCTGATCAAACAGCTGGCCACCATGTCAGCAAGCAGGGCAGCATCGTACTAGAAGGCCTGGCCACCAAGTCGGCAGCGCAAGCAGCAAGACATCTGGCCACTCTAGAACAAACCAATGACCCAAGACGGGGTGAACGAGGTTCATTGAAATCACTCGCATACCTAGTGGCACATAGCCTGTTACGCAAGCTGTGTTGAAGGACCGAAAGGCAACACGTACACAACAGCACATAAAACAAATCAAATCCTAGGGTTTTAAGCGCCAAAACAACGATATGATTATGAGGCACGCTGTATTGGGGCACTACGGAATAATTCTGGCCACCTGTGGTTCTTTACCGTGCAGCTAACGCACGGCAGACGTAATGTTTTGCATTACGACCACATCGAAATGTGGCCGCCACTGCCAGTGTTTCAGCCCGCACCTTCGTGCTCAGCAGTGCAATGCCAAAGCCACTACGCCATCACGGCGGGTGATTTCGCATATCCAGTGACTAAAGTTGGGGTAAAAGAGGTTCACTGATGAGCGACACATTATGAGCGACACGATTATGAGGCACGCCGTAGATCTGATTATGAGGCACGCCGTTGAAAAATCTGGGCTTCACAGTGACCCAGAATGGCATATAATAAGCTCATTGAGGTGCGGCACAAACCCTCACATAGCCAGATACCCAAGTTGGTCCCTCAGCATAGCAGCCCGATGTTAGACCCATTAGATTATGGACTACACCATCACCCTAGTTGGCATGAAACAGGCGAGATACGGATAAATAAACCAACAGAAACTGGTTGAAGTTAAAGAATGCTAGCCGCCATAACTATACGGTACAATTGTAACAAACAAGAGTGTAAATGTAGTATTGTCGTGTTAAGGCTTTGCGTTGTGCCGTTATCTTTTAGAATACTATCAGTACTGAGTCGGTGGGCTGAACGACTTTCGAGTCGTGAACTAGAAACGACTCTGAGCCCCAATTTGCCACAATCATGTACTCTTAATTGTTTTCTGGAATGAAACTGTGTGGCTTCTTTGAGTATAATGCCCAATGGAAAGAACGGGTGGCAGATTTACGCGGAATCGGTTTGCGGTAGCAGTGACGAGTAACAAACCTGGAAGACCGTAATGTGTTTCGTTTTGCGTAAAGCAACTCGAGGATAGCGAGGGACACCGCAGGGGATAGATACGGACTCATTTTTACCAGACACACTATAAGAAAGCGAAGTACATAGACAAGAATTATTTCACTGCTGGTACCCTGGAGTGGTAAATGTAGCCATTCAAACCACACGCACACTGCAGTGAGCAAGAAAACGATAATTGGCGTATAACTGAAAGTTTATTGAACAGCACCACATGCTGTGAACGACGCAGATGTCTTCACGCTATTTTACAATTAACTTTCACTTGTCAGGAAGTGCGCGTCTAGCACTTTCTTCCTTCCCTGTTCCTGATGCGCTGCTGCACTGGAGAAGCGCCAGTTCACCCAGTTTGCAATTTTTGGCTGTGATAACGTTGTTCAGGTGGAATTGTAGACAGCGGTAGTTAATTTCTTCATATTTTTTCTTAACATAAGAAAATGCTGAAATAAGCATTTATTGCGCCTTGTTCACACTTCCTTGATAATAATTACAGAAACATTGGCGTACTCGAATTAGCGAGGAATTGTGTTATAGGCAACTAGCAGGACATGTTTTCGATGCGCTCACCTTTCTGGCCAGATCGTATAGTGACACCTGCCGCACGTGACCTGGTGATGACGCACGAAAGGCCAGCATCGTCTTTGCCCGAGAGATGCTTGCACGACACGACCGCGTCGACCTCGCGCTGTTGGTTCTCGGAACCAATAAAAAAAGAAAAGACATTGCACACGTATGTGAGGAGAACGGTGAAAGATGTGAAGAAATGAAACCTTGACTACGGCTGTCACCTGGTATACCACCAGGTATCATGAGCATTGTATCATGACAATTGTATCATGAACACCATTTTGTCCCCCAGTGCTTAGTAGGTCCAACTATGAGCGAAAAAAAAAGAAAGAAAAATTCAAGCATGCTGTCATGGCAATGGTTTTGTTTATGCGCGAGGGAGAAACGCCATCCCGCTTGCCATCTGCAGGCGTCAACGGAAACCAACACCACTTGCATTTATTTTTTCAGATTGCTTTCCTCTTTCAGACCTTGTTTTCAGCAACCCTCGTCTTCTAATTTTCTTGTAATCACAACATGTGTGCAGCGCATCTGTGTAAAAATGTATCATTTTCTGTTCATGATCCGCGAGCCAGCACGCCATGACGACTGGCTATTTATTTTCGGCAAAACATAAGTACGCAGAAAAATGAGATTTATTAACTGTTTTTATTAGCAACATATCGCACAGCAAGGTACTCTATACACAACACAATAATATACAGTTTAGTATCGCAATATTCAGTGCAAATGGGCGCATTTTGTACTGCGATCACACATACATAAGAGCTTCCTACAAGATCTCACAGACGGTAAAAAACTACAGATGCCATGTTAGTTTAATGTGCACAACACAACTCTACCAAAGCAGTATTAGTCGAAACAGTTATTTGTGAATAATGAGAAGATTATCAAGAGCTGCAGGTCCAAATTTTTCGCGTACCACTATGAACAACTTCCTTTTTTATTCCATAGAGCGGGAGTACTAGCTAGTCCAAAAAACATTCCATACCTAGTAAATTTTCTGCAGCTGTCCTTGCACTAATGTGCCGATCAATATTTAGCAAACTATATTGAAAACTATTTAATATTTTCATGTTTGGTTTTGTTTCACGGTGCAAAATTTAATACCACCAAAGCTTCATTCTTATCGAACATAGCGAACAGCGTATCATTAAGAAATTCTTCACTAGCATATTGCAGACGTTTAAAATATTTAATGCACTTCGTCTATTCTATCATCATCTAGGTATAAATGCTACATTTCCAAAACAGAAACAACGAATAGCACCGAGGTTTCTTGTCGAGAAACAGTAAATGCAGGAGAAGCATGTGTCAATCGGCGGCTGATCGTCAGATGAGGTTGCGCCAGGACAGAGTGATGCACAAAGGTATTATTGAACGCGTAGCGTCGAGACATGGAGAAATATTCTTAAAGGTAACTCAAATCAGCTGCATTAAATGCATCAAGGCAGCCTGCTCAGAACAACTTTCTTTCTCGTGGCTTTTATGACCTGGCTGAATGCTGAATGTACAGTCGCGGACAGAATAATAAGGACCATGAAATCTAAGAAAAAGCTGAATATCTCCGCAACCTCATAACGCAATCTGGTATTGGCATTTTGGACCTCGACTAGAATATGCTAACAACGTTGTCGTGGGCAGTTTTACTGGTTACTGCTGCAGGCTGCTCGGGAATTGAACGTTTTCGGAGATCCCGTGGTCCATTTTATTCTGTCCGCGACTGTACATTGTGCACTTTCTTTCCCAGAGCCCATAAGCTCACTTTCGTGCGACCTGTTTGAAGCATGAGACAGGTTTTACAGCTAAGTTACGAGTTTAATTATTGGCTGGAGGTCATCCGTCATGACAATTTCCATGTCCATACAATAAAGAGGTGAAAGCATTTCAACTTGGCTCAACACCGGTTTACGGCACAGCATGCTTTCTTTGCTTAATACGATTACTCGTGCCTTTGCCGGAAGTAGTACCCCCCGCTCCTTTATTTAATGAAGTCACTGAAGTCAAAAGCGTCGAGCAACATTAATACTTGCACATCTTTATTTAGGAAAGATCAGGAAGATCCTAGTATCCAAAGATCCGTGTATGGTAGCTATCTAATAAGCTTTAAAGAGGAAGCTGCAAGTGTGGGAACAATGGTTCACTTTGCAAAGAATACGCTGCACAATGTTTATGGAAGTATTTAAATCTGCCGAAATATTTTGTAAAGATAGGGTGATCAGGAGATGGCACTAAGACCTATCGTAATTACAAAAATAAAAAGATATCAGAAAACGTTTCCCAATTTTCAAGCTTGTGGAGCTTTTTTTGCAGTGGACTTTCTCTCGCGATGTTTTTTTGAGAGCCAGATTAATGCCATTTATGTGCAGCAAAAGCCACGCATAGCAGAACTGCTGCAGCAGTCTGCGTGACCCTTATTAGAGCAAAAGATTTGATATAGTAGATTGACGTCTAGCTTAAATGCAGTACAGTGGTCACACCGCACAAGTGCGCGACCACGCCAAATTACACCAGAAAGCATTTCTCCATGTCCTTCTCTTCCTCTTGCAATAATGGAGGGCCACCTGGCTCCGGAAGCGTTCGTTGAACTCTGTGCACACATGATGCATCAACTTCTCTAGTGCTTCCAACGTGGTAATCTTTCGGCACCTCTTTAACTTAGCACATTTGGATATCTTTGTCTATGATTCCCCAGTCGATTGATGACACCTGTGATCCCTGGCGAATATATTTTCCACTTTTTGATTTGCTGAGGCGATGCAGAACCTGTAAAGACATATCTCGTTAGTACATCTCGTTGGACCAGTTAGCAAATTTTCGCCAAAATTGCACGCTTTGTAAAGGAACATTACACACAGGCACACAGGACAAGCGCAGCGTCCAGTGTATTGTTAAGTGTCATATTGTATTGTAAAGCTAATTTCTTTGCTGACAAATGCGTACCATATGGCATAATTTTGTATTTATTGAAACACGACATGAAAAGCATGCTCACTAAAAATTTCTAGTGCACGTGACAAAACACAGACCTGTTTTCGTAAAATAATAGCTTCAATCAATGCTTTTCACTTCTGATTATATTTGGTTGCAAGATTTCAAGTAGAAATATGCCTCCAAAATTTAATGGGCGAATGTCTAAGTGTTAGTGCTGCTACGTAGTCTTGTAACATATTAAGCATTGCTGGTTTCTCAAGGGGGGTTGGGAATGCTACGCATCAGTTTTTTTTTTAGAGTTAGTTTTTTTGATCGATTAAATCTTTGGATTCATTTTGTCAAGGACGAGGTAATTAGACGTTTTATTTACTATGACATCATTTTCCTGCAATATATCCATAAGATAAGAAAAACAACACCCATGCACCCCGTATAGATGACATACCAGCGAAGCTGAAATGTGCGGCCCCGGTGTTGAAGTCGACATTGTCGCTGCTTTGCCTCGCGGGTCGGAACTGCCGGATCCTCGATTGCAGCACCGAACACGGCACGACTTTTTACGAACGGGAATTCGCTCATTGTCTGTTAAAACTGTTCGACATTTTAGTTTAGCCTATAATCGAGAACATCGAGCACCGCAGACCAGCAAACGAGAAACAAATTGACAAGCACATGGTTCCTTTGCGCACGCGGAGCAAAGTTCCCTGCGTAACGTCACATGGCACCAGACGCCGTAAGCAAATGACGTGCACAAGACAGGGCTCGCCGTGCTAATGACACCTGCGCCGTGCCATGTCAAGTGGTTTCTGAACGAAAATAAGGAATTACGGAGGCACAGATTCGCAACCACTAATAACTTGTTTACCTTACGTTTATCGATCAGGGGCCGCACTTCCACTCCAACAGTCAGCTGAGCCGGCCACAAGTCTTGCGTTGGCCGGGTCGGCGTAGTTTCTCTTTGTGAAATGTTCCGAGCAGAGCCAGTAGCCGTTGTACATCTGCACACATGTCAACCTCGCCAGGACAGCCTATTTAGCGTAATTTCGCCAAATGTGACATCTGAAAAGTGGGCAAAATACCGCGTTGTCATCATTAAAGAGCACCTAAATATGCAGTAAGAGTTGACAGCACGAAGAAGCGACGAACACGTTCTGTCCTTCTAGGCACCGTTTCAAAACAGAAGCGCAACTCGGTCGTCGCGCATGTAAATCTAACTTATTACAATTGAAAACGCAAGTGGTGACTGCTACGCAATTATTTTTTTTCTGTCTTGGTCATGAACATTAAAAGTAGTATTCTCACTACAAAAAATTGGTCACCGGAATGGTCTTCAGTGTAACCATTGTGTGCAACAAGCATTTAAATACTTCAGGCAAATATAAATCGCAAATTTTCTACTCGTGGAAAAAATCGAAGAGCCACCGTTAACTTATACCGAAGTGAATTTCCGTCTGCGCGTCAGTTAGCATCAATAAGCCCATGTGCAACTGTCAACAAGTAGCTTCACAGAAAAAGTGTGCTTACCTCTCGTCCGCTGACAAACGGAAAAACTTCGCCGTGCTGCTCCTCCTTGAGTTGCCACACTACACAGCCGCACAGAGCGCCTTGTGCCCTTTCCTCAGTTTTTCCGAATTTGTCGAAACGTTCGAGGGCACAGAAAGAAAAATTTTAACTTCACAGCATACGAAAAAACGTGCACGTGCATAGAAAGCGGCAGCAGCAGACGAACAGAGTGGCAGCCGAAGCCGAAAATGATTGAATCACTTTACTTTATTCTTATGTAGGTTGAAAAGATAGAGCCACATATGCAAACGTTACTGAATTTTTTTCTTTTTTGGCTACCACTGTCATGGTGACGCTTTATTGCCAATACCGAATCTAGCTCAACCATCCACCAACTGCCTTGACGTTCTATTCTGTACACCGTCATACAATGAACTTGAAATAGAGCCAGAAACGCTTTCGGTTGTCTACTCGCACGGATCCGATCTGATCGCCCGAGAAGTCGTCACCACAGATGTCGATCTCGAACTACTGGCGGTCCGCGCCTCGATGATAGTTATCCACCTACGTAGTCCCATGTCTAGTCCCGTGGTCCCTTGAATGTTGTATAATACGGCAATCTTTTTACAGCACTGTTCCTGCTGGAAATTTGTACTTTCATGTCTTTACCGTTTGAAATGCCCCCCTAGCTTTATGCTCTGCCATAGAGCCTGTAATTTTTTTTTGAGTAAATAAATACGGCAATGCCAGTTGAAAGGCCAAGGCACAAGCCGTGGTGTTCTCTAGCAAAACAATAATAGGCTGACGAACAGTAAATCAGGGACAGTAAAAGGAAAGCATGCAAACCTAAACGAAGCACACGAACACAGCACGAATTCCCATGAAATGAATCACTCTGTAAAAACGCGATGATAGAGACAACGTCTCACCACAGCGACAAATCAAAGCAGAACAATGAAGCGCAAAATTAGAGGTTGTGCAGGATGGCCTAGGCCACTAACTCCGTGATACACAATTCCTGGGATGAGACGAAGACCGTTGTCATGCAACAACATATAACAAACCCAAACA
Organism: Dermacentor albipictus; assembly: GCF_038994185.2. Classification (NCBI taxonomy): domain Eukaryota; kingdom Metazoa; phylum Arthropoda; class Arachnida; order Ixodida; family Ixodidae; genus Dermacentor; species Dermacentor albipictus. Next base: position 24,430,807 of record NC_091829.1, read on the forward strand.
CCTTATGTTTTCTTGTAGCTCGGGTACCTCTTTAGCCATAAAAAAATTTTTAAGAATAAGTAATATTTTAGTTTCCTTAAGCTTTCCGCGATAAGCTGGTGCCTGGAAGTTGGACGCAACCAACATATTCTCCTGACAATTGGCCTATGCTCATTTGAAACTTTGCTTAACACAGCGTGCAGCTTTCCCAGCATTATATATATAATAAATGGTCGAGAGAAGCATTTTGCCTCCCACATTGTCCCACTCTCGTGTGTAGATCCTGCAATGTCCCACTTCGCCTAAGCTATCCGTCCGAAATGTCTGATGCATGCGACACGATAACAAAATTATACATATCCTCATCCTCGGCATACTTTGCAAACTATTCGAAGGGAAGCTAAAGTGAAGACAGCAATCAAAGGCTGTACAAGTAACGACAATGCGCACAAATATGTTTACCTTCATCCTGTTGAGTGCGTAACCCCATACAATGCTTACGTTTATTCACCATAAAGATCACAACTACACTTTTCACAACACATGGCGAAATCAAACACTAAATCAGGCGGATACACAGTTTCAGACATCTACGCAACGATGTAGCAAGGACAGAGGAAAGTTACGCTTGTCGACGCAAGAATGGCGATGAAAGCTGTACGCACAGAGAAGCGTGACACATGTTTGCATACATTTAGGAGTTATGTGCCCCTGGTGTCACTGTGGCACAAACCGAGTGGAACATATGGACAAGATTATTAAAATAAAATCAGATGCAATAAATAATTTACTATAATGCCCATATTCGTTAGAATGTGTGTGCTTCAGAGATACTTATGTGCAGATATTATAGGGTAACATTTTTGGTATATACTTAATTTTAATTACGCAGAACAGAGGTGCGCGCTGGCAGTAGTTTGCCGATGTGCGTGCAGGGGTCCCGTCAACTGGTACTTTGACTTGCAACACATGTGGCGTTGACATACGCGCATATATATATATATATATATATATATATATATATATTCGCAATAAAATGTACACGTATCTTAAAGCTTTAGCTAGTAGTGGTGCATGCTTTTAAATCTGCCCCTATTACGTTGTGCATATAGTTTACCGTGTAGTCACTCTATTTGCCATTGCTTGTGTAGATATCTGCTAGCCTAATTATCTCGTACACAAATAATAGCTCCGCACGGTGTTATCAGATGGTTCATCGTCATAGTCACGCAAAAACAAAATGTGTGCGTGTTCGTTCGTGGGCACGTGTAAGTGCGTGCGAAAAAGACAATGGTACGATGATGACTGCTGAAGGTTCACTCACGAAAAAGATGACGAGCACGTCACGGTGCCACACATAACACGAACACTACGAAGATGTCGCGAAGACCACCGAGGGTAAACGACGACATGGCCGCCAAAGTGATGAATGCGACCAAGCTTGACTCCGGCGCCAACAAGACGGCGATGACATAAATACAGGAGTGTAAAGAAGACAGTACAATAACGAGGACAGTGAGATAGGGAAAAGACAATATTGACGTCATGGATACAGTGACACGTAGAAGATGACACCGACATGATGAGAGCGACAACCACAAGATTACAAGGCGACAGTAATATTACGACTATATGATGACGTGGGTGGCATGATTACTTAAGTGCTGCCGTAAGGAAACATTTTACAGTTACAACCGACAATGATTTCCATACCGACGAAAGCGCAAACTAAATTACGAACGGAGGAACGCACCAACTATTGACTGAACGAGCGACTGAACGAGCCGACTAAAGAACGACTGAATGAGCGAACAAACCAACCAACCAAAGAACGACTTAGCCAAGAACTAACTATCCAACGAACGAACGAACAAAAACGAAGGACGGTTGCCTTTCCGAGTCCGACCGACGACCGTTGCCAACCGACTAACCACAAAGATGGGGCGAAATATGCAAAAAATAACTATTCGCTTATAACTTTGCCAGCGTAAACATCCTACAGCATGCGCCGTTGCTTTCGCCGCCGCCGCTGCCTCAGAATGACCGTCAATGGCGACATACGCGCAGTGCATGTTTAGAGATGTAAGCTCTTCCTGCCACAGCACGTAAGCAGTCACGCCAGCGATCACACGTTCATCATTATGTCGTCACTTCAGCGTCATTCCCTCGTAATCCTGTTGTCCTTAGAATGTCGCTGTCGTTTAATATTGTTAGCATAGTTATAGGTTAACAAGTAACTCAATGACTGGAGTCCACGATGCACTCCTAAACATTGACGGGACAACAGAAGTACAAACGGAGTTCCCGAATGCTGCAAACAGAAGTGAACACATAATTGATAGTGTATGTTGCGGACAAACAACACAAACGTAAACACACACAAACACACACACGCCGGTAAAAAGAACGTTATACTACACAAAGGTCTTACTAATAATGTAGCATGGGCAAGCGTAACGCGATTTCTTCTCATTTTAACAAGGTGCGTTGACCAACTCTGAAAAAAATATTTCATATGATGATAGCATTGCTCTTTTAAGACACTAATGAACTTGAGTACGTATCCGTCACAACAGAGGGCACATGGCCCTCAATGACCGCCTACGCATAACTGCTGAACCACGCTTTCTCAAGATTACAAATTCCCCAGATATGTCCCGAATATCATCATCAGCATTCTTCCCTAGACAGGCATCACACATCGCCTTCGTCCTCGTCACATCGCTACACAGACGTCTAAGATTGGGCATCCGTCTGAATTGGTGCTTGCATTACGGAATGATTTTAAACGGTCTAATTCAAAATTCTAAAGAAAAGAAATCGCACAAGAAGGTTGTGCATAGACATTGCGTGAATTTATCATTTCATAGGATGAAACCAAACTGTGCGCACCGCCATTACCTGTACAGCATTTTTTTAAATAACCTCCTTTCCAGAGAGAGAGAGAATACAGAGGAAGGCAAGGAGGTTAACCAGAGGTAGTTCCGGTTGGCTACCCTGCACGGGGGAAGAGTTAAGTCGGATAAAAAGAGAAAGAATATTTTATAACATGTCGGTAACACGAGCCTTATTCTCCACTGATGCTGCCACTACAGAAACGAACAAAAACAAGGTGAAAGGTCAGCAGATGTAAGCCTGCTTGCAGTATTCCTTGAGCAAGCTTTGAATTGCGTTTGTAAATAAGAAAGTACAGGTTATCCTTTCAATTACACGATATCAAATTCACCTATGTGCTGCATTGAACGGACAGATGCAATACATTTGTTTAATCACAGATACGCCGACTTCATGAGCACGAAAGAGGAGGCGCCTAAAAAAAAGCGGTGGGTGGCACTTCACGTGGCTGTTACACCGAAATTTAATTCAGCATAATTAATTCAAAACAGCCGCAAGGAACCCGCGGTATCGATTCAGGCTACATCGCCCGTTATTGCAGCGAGGTTATTCCTTAAAGGGACCCTGAAACGATTTTGGCGATTTTCTACAAACGTACTGAGTCGTTAGAGTAGGTTCTTCTGATCATTAATTGATGCATCTAAGTGTTCTGCGTAAAGCGTGTAATTTATTATAAGGTTTTAAAAATACCCATCGCTGCCGATCGCAGCGCACTGCTCGGCGGAATTTTAAGCCGCCCCTACCCATATGATGCAAATAACCCATATTACGTCACATGGGCGAGCTATCTGATTGGCTGACCAGGGCGCGTGGTCGATAATTTTTCCAACTTTATGGTGAACAAATGATGCTCGTAATAGTTGGAATGTTAGTTACTTTGTTTTTGTAAAAAGAAAGTAACTTAAAGAGAATACACAAGAATAGTTTTTTAGTACACTTCAGCACTTCCGGCACACAGCAAGTGTCGTCTGCTTGTGTTACAACGTACTCCATTTGGACGAGAGCTCCGCGGTCAGAGTCGGTCTCAGTCTTTTCGCGAGCACTATGATTCGACTTTGTTGCCTTGTGGACTGCAAACCTAGCGACCTGCAAACCGCGAGTCCAGTATTAGGGCAAACGCAAGCGCAAGGGGACAGGGTCTGGCCGCTTGACTGTGCCGGGATGAGCCACGAGATGAGCAGAAGGGCAAATGTAAACGGTCTGCACGGTGCAGCCACCTGGTGGCACAGAGCTCAACCATACACAGTAGCAGCAACGAAGTGTATTCTTTGCTGCTGTTGTGTATTTTTCGCAGGAGTGTAATCATCAACACGTTGATTTAAAAATGCTTAAAATGCTTTACACTTGGTTAGAGCAATATTAGCGCTTTGTTTGACTGGTTAAGCGCTGCGCCAGCAAGTGTCTGGACCGTGCAGACCGATCAGGCTGCTCACGTACGTCTACGCTAAAGTTCCTTCATCAGCTTGAGTTTATGCCTCCAGTCATTTGCCGAAATGACCAGCTTGCCAGTTTTTAGCGGAGTACCGGACACGTTCAGCGCTACGACAGAATGCTCGCAACGCACGCTGCTTCGATAGCTCTCGGCCGACGGCCAAGCGGCTAGCGGAGAGGTCTCGCGCGGGAGGGGGCGTGCTCCTAAACAACCGGAAGTGAGCGATGTGACGTCGCATCGTGACGCTGAACCAGTGAAGGCGGAGCTTAGCGCCGCTCGCTCGGCGAGCGAGTTGAGGAGGAAAAGCATAGCTAGGGAGGAGGGTAACTTCTAATCGCTTGCAGCTCCATTAATACGTAACGCTTCACTTAAATTGTGGTGCGGATGTTCTACTTAAGCTGTACCCTACGCGCCTACAAAATTTGTCCGAACCGTTTCAGGGGCCCTTTAAATACAAGGTAATGGCAGAAATCAAACGTTGCGAAATGAATGAAAACAGACGCTGAAGTTGCGTATGTTAAATAACAACTCGCCAAACTTGTCTTAGTCTTAATGATAAAGAAATTGGGACAGAAAAAATTATTTCGTACCTGTGGTTGCTTAATGCATGTGTGGTCTTCTGATCAACAGACTAGGAGATGACAAGAACATTTGGCCACCAAGTCAGCAGGGTGGCCAGCCAGGTACTAGGTCGCCAAGTCAGCTGGCGACCACATCCATAGGGCGGGTTTCAAGACACCAGACCTCTAGAACAGCTGGCCACCAGGTCAGCAGGGTGGGCATGAAAAATATCACGTCGGTAAGTTAGCTGGGCACGAGATACACAGGGCAGGCATCAGTAAACCAGGCTGCTAGAACAGCTAGAACAGCTGACCACAATGTCAACAGGGTGAGCATAGAGATACCATGTTGGTAGATCAGCTGGGCACCTGATCCGCGGGGCACACATCAAGGCACCACGCTCCCAGAATGGTTGACCACAAGGTCCGAAGGGTGGGTCGCTAGATCAGATCGCCACCATATCCACAGGGCTGGAATCAAAACACATGGCTGCTGTATCAGTTGATCAAGAAATTAAATAAATAAATAAATAAATGCCACGTCTGTAGATCAGTTGGCCACCAGCTCCACAGGGAGGACATCAAAGGCGCAAGGCTGCTAGAACAGCTGGGCGCCAGGCCAACAGGGCGGGTAGAGTTACCACTTCGCTATGTCAGCTGTCCACCAGTTCGGCAGGGCAGGGATCAAGACATCAGGCTTGTAGAACAGTTGGCCACCAGGTTCGGAAGGCGAGCTGTCAGACACCATCGTGCTAGAAGGCCTGGTCACCATGTCGATCTCATGAGGTTCGTTTTCGGCACCCATGAGAAAAAGAAGGAAAACAAAGAACAACATATGCCTCTGTGAGAAGCACGGTGAAAGGGAGAAGGCCATGGTACCTTAACCTTCTATTATTCATCACATAGCGAGCTAGAAACAGATCTAGAAACGCTTTCGGTCCTACACTCGCACTGATCCCGTGTGATCGCCTCTGAAAATGATCGCCCGAAAAGTGATAATCTGAGGTGTTGCCCCTAAGGCTCCGGCTGTCCACGCCTCAATAATAGTTCACCTCCGTAGTCCCGTACACAGCAACGCCAACTTAATTGCAAAAGTACGGGCCGTGATGCTTTCTGGGAAAAGATTTATATGCTGATGGGCAGTAAAAAAAAAACAGCCAAACGCGAGTGAAGCATACGAACATAGCACTAACCCGGTACAAATGAATCATTCTAAAATAGGAAAAGGATAACTGCTATGTGTCATCAGAGGTAAAAATCAAAACGGAGGAACAAGGAGCGAAATTGCAGGTTCTACAGAAGGGCCTAGGCGACGCAATCCACGACACCGCAGTTCCTGACGTGGCAGCATGAACGAACCCATGCGATCTAAAACATTACAAACCCAACCGCCATATGTATTTTAGGGAAGAGAAACAGTGGCGTAAGGAAGTTTGAAAACTTAAGATGGAATAAGCTGTCGCAAGTCAAGGGTTATAGGAAATCGCTGGTAGAACATAAATAGGCTGATGGTGAGGATGATGACGGCTACAACTTTTTTCATGCGGGATGGCTTCCTATATTTATTGCTGCCCTTTCTTAGTCACCGTCGGCGTCTAATGCTACGAGGTGCAGTTGGTAACGAGACGAAACGATGGGGTGAGTTTGCGCAAGAACTAAGAAAAGCGACAAATACTCGTGAAGAAATTGGATATTTCCGTTGGTTTTGTTCTGCGTAAGCGTGGGGGAGGTTGCTCTAGCGAAATTAAGGTTACCCAGAATTATAAGGGCTTATATCGTACATTTTTAACTATTTGTCTGAAAATTACGCAACGTTTTCTCGCATCGCCTGTACACATTTGCCTATTTCTTGCACTGTCACTTTATTTGTATTATATTGCAAACTAGCAAAGTCCTAATGTTGTTATTTCCCAAATTTAGAATATTGACCTACTGATAACATTTCGACCAATAAGCCCAGTGTTACATGGCCACCTGGATAGCTGCAACGCATCCTCCAAATCAATCAGTTCTATCAAACAAAATCTCCTCTTTGAAATATTCCAAGAGGCGAAAATCAAAACTAGAGTCCTGTTCCATTTCTGCAACTTTTCTACGTGTTACACTGTCTTATTTTTGCAAGTGCAATTGCTTGGCTAGGTTCATCGTAAGAACAATGAGTCGTGAATTAAGTAGGATAACATGTTCGATCGATAGCAAGATGAACAGCAGAAATTAAATATGTTTTGACTAGCAATTGATGAGTTTTCTCAGAACAGTGCAGAATAAATGTCAGTGGCTAATATATAAAGAAAATACTGCAGAAAAGGTGTACGAAAGCACCAAAAGTCATTCCATGGTTTGGTGTCGAATTTTGTTTCCTGCATTGTCAAGCTGTTGTGCAATCTGCAATGAACTAGTCGGCCCATATTCACACTCCTAAATGTCTGATGCATGACAGACGAAGAAAATATGCAGATCCGATAACCTTTTTCCAATCTATGTTAAGCGAAGCTGAAGTGAAGCATGTAAATAAATGCTCTACATCAAACGGCGATGCATAAAATTGCGCTTAATTTCAACCTTTGCCGTGTTTAACCTCATACACTGTATATTTTTATCCACCACAATGGTCACAGTTTCAATCTCGTGAAGTATTTCATGTCCATACACTACACCGTTCACAAGCTATGACCACATTCTAACACCAAATCAGGTGGCTACCCAGTATTAAAATCTAAGTTGTGATGCCATGCGTATTATGCTTGCCGATGCAAGAATGGCGATGACAGGTGTATGCAAAGAAAAGTACGACACATGTTTATATACGTTTAGGATTCGGTACCTGTGGTTTCGCAGTGACACAGAACCGTTCTGCAGTATTGGCCGAGAATCGGAACACAGCCAGTGGGACACACCAAATGGCTAATTCGAAAGAAATCAAGTGCACTGAAGAATGAGTTTATGAACACTGCAATGTCACGAAGGCGACCGCGGCAAGATGACGATACGCCTAACACGGTGGTGACGTTTTACTGTGACGGCAACATGACGCTGATGACATAACCACTTCAGTGGTGTGACGAAGACAGCACAAAACGAAAAAGCTACGGAAATGACGACGATGGCATGGCGACATCGACAAGTAAAGACACCGGCATGGTGAGCAGTGCAACCACAAGATTACAAAACGACGGCTATATGACAACAGAGCACCTGTAATACTCACAGAAGGGAAACTGTACTTTCCACAATGCAAGAGAAGGAAGAGTATACGACCGAGAAATGGTGCAGGCAAAATGAATACCAATATCATTATCATTAGGTTGTGAATAATGTGACCGCTGCTATAGCAGCTTGTGGGGCTGGTAGCACTGCCCACTCCCTGATTTCGGAAGTTTCATTACCGCTGTCGGCTCGGTATTCACGTGCATGGTACTCCAACATGGCTACAGTTATCTTTAATATACCGCCAAGTGACAAAGACGCTTCAACTGGCAAAAAAGAAGACTTCAAAAAAGTAAGCTTACATTGTTTATTGTCCATGGTGAATGAAACTGTACAATATCATAATTTTCGCGCAGGTCAGGTGGACCTCAAGCTGTCCGCCGCCATTTGCAACATATAGAAACACACATAGCCATTTATTTAATGGAATTGAAAGCTGAAATCGAGCCAATCGTTCCCATCGTGTTCAGCGAGCCGCCTAAAGTAGGTAGAACGAAGCTTCAGATAATTATGCTGGGCTATCCTTGCACTTTAGGTGCGTAGAGTGCTGCTTGGCGTATTTAACACTACGCGTGTATATTCTGCGTTCTATGATTTCAGCTAGATTTAAAAAAAACATACATATAAGGTGGTCGGCAAAGGAAGCGTCAGCAAGCTCACACTGCAATGTGCTATTCTCTTTATAATACATTGGCGAGAGGCACACAGGGTAGCAAAATAACAAAAACGTTATGCTAAATATTTCAGCACATATAATCTGATCTCGATATTTCAGCAGCGTATTTAGTGTTCAGGTGCAGGCAGTAAAGGCTTTGACACAAATGAAGTACTCGCAAGGAACGTTATGGAGACATCAGTGCTTACAAGGATTCTTGCAAAGGTTGTGTGAATAAACAAGGAGACTAATTAAACAGCTCAGCAAGCCTAATTAATGCTCACGTATGTTTAAAATTTAAGTCATAGTTTCATATATTAAAACAAAAGATCTCGGTTTATGCATTCAAACATGGCAAAGACGTTGCAAGGATATGAAAACTTCAGTTGAGTAACAGCGGTGAGCATAGAAAGCCTCAGCCGGGAGCCAACGTTTCAACAAGAAGGTATACTTGTGATGGCCATGACGAAGACAAGTTCCCACACTGGGGCTTTCCTTGCTCGTACACTGTTGATTGGTTAAATGTTAAGCCAAACTTACTATTGTCCGAGTACCTGTCAAAAATATCTTGGGAAAGCACTACGCTCAGGTTTATCATCTGCTTTAAGAGCAAGAAACTGCGTATAGAGATTTGTCATATTTGTAAACTGTAGAGTAGGCCAATTATGTGAGCTTGCCTTTTTTAGCATCTCTTATCTTAGTGTGCAAGGCTAGCCTAGTCATTTATTTCATGCTAACTAGTTATGAACCATGTACGAGTGTCTGCCAGAGATTCAGTCACCATGAACTATAATTTCCTCAAAATTGCATTGAGCGCTTTCGATCATTTTGAATTTCTTTGCATTTTCATGTAAGGGAGCATGTAATACTTCAATAAGGCATGTTGGGCGAGTCGGTTCATATATTCAACAAAATTTTAAATTTCTTGAATTCTAAACTGCGTGCGCCTCCTATGTTTCTGTTCACGTCCTGTCTTCCTCACGGAGTTGAAATTTTGCTGAAGAATGTGATTGTTGGTGGTATTGCCCACCAAGCTGATTAGCAAAGAGCAGATGACAGTTTCTGCATTAGCAAGTACTCACTTGCTATCTTGTTCTGTTCTGCTTGACATTGTTCTGATGGTCAGAAAGGAAACAAGCTGGGATTCAACGTGTTACTTCTTCGTTTGTCGTAAAACGGCCTTAAAAGCAAGTAAGCTTGTATGTCGAATTTTAGCATTCCCACTCAGTACTATGCAAAACTGTAGACTGCTGCTTTCCTCATAGGGCTCCCACCCCTCTATCCCGTAAGCTTGCAAACATTTCATGGTGAGGCACATAGTTCAAGAAGACCTGTTGTCATTATGATGATCGCCGTTGAGCTCATGGTTTGACGTGGGCAGGTTGCGCACCAATCATCTCCCTTTTGTCAGTCTTCCTGAAAATAGAAATGATGAAGCCATGACTAACATGCAAGCGAAGAATGATGCAACAAATCTTTGTCCAATGAATGAACAAATCGTGGTTCTAGATGTTCACAAACATACCTTGTGAGGATTATGGCCCTTGCTACTTCCAGTGGTGGCACATTCACTGTTAACTTGTACGTCCGGAGACAATGAAGTCCAACGGGGTGAACAAGTATGATCAGCGTCTTCAAGGCTGGAGTCGGATGAAAACCCTTCAATTACTATGGTGAAAATACGGGTGCATTTGTGATTTATGTCTGACTAAGAGCAGTGCAAGAAATGCTCCATGACAGAAGAGAACATACACACAAGGCTGTTTTGCGTATGCATTCCTTTTAATGGTGTCATTATGTCGGCTGTGCTTATCCAAGCCTCGATTATATGACATCTTTCTGCCAAATGCTAGTAATATTTTATTATGTCTCAAACGCAATGAATAACTCTACCACGGGAAGTATATTTGCCGCTAATATGCTGCGAATTTATCGCCGTGTAACATTTATGCCGAAACCGCCAAACTGCTTATTATTTATGCTGTACTCCACGTTAGGGATTTTAGCAATGTGGCAAAATAACAAAAGCCTCGTTCTGATTGCCTTTGACGGGCAGAAATTAAATAGTTATTTCCCGCTTTGAAGAAATCACAACAGGAATGTGTTTTATCCGCCTCGCACACAATGCAATTTAAGGTGAAAACAATGCACTGCTTTTTTACTCACCGTTGCACACGGTCAAAGGCTGCAAGGTTAATCCGCTGTCATTGGTAGCCTCCAAGCAGACTATCTTCGGTTCCAGCAATGAATTTTCGCTCTAGCTAGCGCATTCTATTTTTCGAGCAACATCTCGTTATGCGTCGAGACGCTGCAGATCAATTACGATGAAAGTAGTGCAGCTGTTATGCCAGTGAAGCACCACAATTGATAAAATTCACCGCCTTTAAACACTTTCCCTTGGTGGCAGCTATCGAATGTTGGACTGTTAGAATGTTGGAAAGGAACCTGCGTGATGCTGCTCTATAAGAAAACGACCACTATGTTCGCCAACATTTGCACCGTAAAATTTAAGCCTATAAACGACCCGTACTACAATCTATACCGATGGGCTGCTGCTGTTTATCGCGCGACAGCGAGGTCTCAGAACCTGCGTTCAAGTGATAAAGCACAGACTTTAATAACAGAACTTATTTAATTCCTTACTTATATTGTAAACAACGGAATGTTCGATATGGTTGTCGGTTTTTTTATGTACATTTATAATCAAAGGTTCAACCACGTTTAGCGTCCTTAACAGAAAAAGTACGAATTAATGCATACTACTAAATTACGGTCGCTCCACTTATGAGCTTAGGGTATAACGCTCTGCTGTTGATTTTTCGCCCCTTGTGGCGATCGCGTAAACTAGAGTCTGCGGGGCATGATATGACGACGACTTGATGACTATGACGTCAGTGCATGATTACTGAAGTGCTGTGCCAAAACCGTCGCAGAATAGTTCCAGTGGGCCAACTAATGAATCACTGAACGTAAGAACTAAGGAACGAACGAATGATTGAATGAATGAACTAGCCAACGAAGTAATGAACAAGTGAAAGAAATAACTGCTGAACGGACTACTGAACGACTGAAAAGACTGAAGGACCAAAGTAGGGAGGCCAAAAAAGCTACTCGCTAGAAGGCGCAAGCACAAACATTCTACAGCGAGCGCTGTTGGGCCGCTGTTTAAGTATCATCGTCAACGACGACGCGCGCTGTACAAATACCGCCAATGACAGTTAATGTCATTTCAACATCGTTTTGTCGTGATGTTGTCGTTTATTATTATTATTATTAGTAGTAGTAGTAGTAGTAGTAGTAGTAGTAGTAGTAGTAGTAGTAGTAGTAGTAGTAGTAGTAGTAGCAGTAGCAGTAGTAGTAGTAGTAGTAGTAGTAGTAGTAGTAGTAGTAGTAGTAGTTATATGTTTATAATTAAATGTAACAAAAACTGCGGCCCACATTCAACTCCTAAAGATTGACGTGACGAAAGAAGAGCTTCCAAATGCCACAAACAGAAGTGAACATGAGAGAGAAGATACATACCGCACACAAAAGGAAAATTTCTAGAATCACCCATAGATGAAACCCGCACAGGCGGAAACAAGTTATACAATACACAGGTCTCGCTAATAATGCAGCATCGGCAACGCATTCTCCCCTGCTCATAACTTTCACCTTGTGCGTTGACAAACGCCGAAGGAACTATTCTTCCCCGTAATGATAAGATAGCTCTTTAGGTAGCGTGGGACAAGCCCTGAGGCACGTAGCCGCAACAACCGAAGGCACATGGCCTTCCGTGACTATCCGCGCAATGCTACCGAACTGCACCTTCTTCAGATTAGAGGTGCCTCACTGTGTCCCGATTTTATGTGATTACAAATGTGTCCCACCTCTCTGTGCGTGCACCTCTCATCAGCATTCTTCCCTCGACAAGCGTCACACATCGCCTCCGTCCTCGTGACATCACTACGCGAACGTTTCACACTGTGCATCCGCCTGACCTGGTGTTCGCATTTCGGAGTAGTTCCGTAGGTGTGGTGAAGAAATACGAAAACTGTATGAGATGAAGACCTTGACTTTGCGTACACATTAATGAAATTACTCGTTGCATAGGATCCAACTGCTTGCATAGTCGAAGCTTTATATTTAAGTCTAATATAACTAACGGCCTATTTGTGCATTTACCTATAAAGCTACTCTTCAAACAATTTCCTACAAGTGCGCTGGATCGACATAAAATCTTTCGTTGTCCAAAATTTCTTGTTATTAGCATATCCTTGACTCGTCATTTTTTCGAACCATGGTGCTACGACAGGAAAGAAACAAGAACAGGGCGAAACGACGGCAAATCTAACGCTGCCTGCAATAGTCCTCGAATGCACTTGCAACAAGTTTTCAATTGCGCTTCGGAATAAGGAATGTACAAGTTATATTTTCAATTCATTCAGATCAAAATGTGGGGCATGCTGCACTGAAGTGGCAGTTTAGTGCATTTGTCTAACTGTTCATACACCCACTGCGAGAGCGGGAAAAAAGGCAATTTAAAGAAAAATTTTGCCCTAAGCACATATCGCAAGGATGCTACGTGAAGGGCTCGTTGAGCGTAACTACTTATCCTTGAATGTAGTAGCTAGGATTGTGCTCACCTTGTATGCTGAGAAGCGGGAAACTGGCCAGGCAGTCCGTCTCCCCGTTGTTTGCTTCATGAGCCATGGGAAAGTCCTACATGCATGAGCAACCAACATTCTTTCAGTCAATTCATGGCACCTTCGAAAACGTTGTGGCTTGACGGAAGAAGCTAAAGGTATTCACATAAGAAGGTGGGCACTCTTGCATGCAATCACATGCGCCGAAATGTGGCAAAATGGCAGCCAAGGCGAAAGCAAGTCGCGATATCAGTGTTGGCTACATCACCGTTCAAGTACAAAGAAATTGCCGAAATTAAAAAGCGCGGAAAGAATGAAGACAAATACGCTGGTGTGTCTGATGTTAGCTCCCGAATCCACTCAGTGTGGGGTTTTGATAAAGAAAGCGCGATAGAAAAAGAGAACGAAACGATCTTTTGCCACGTATGATTCTTTACCGGGCACGTGGCCTTGCGATCACCAGCAGAACTAAAAACAGGTCTCATTCATATTTTGCAATATATACTCGCCGCATCTTGTTGCCTATAGGCCAACGTGCTTGTTCAAGATAATCGAAGCAGAATGGATTCAAAAAACCAGTTTTTACGCAATCTTTGCACGCGTTTGGCCATGTTTAAGTCAGTAGTGTACTAAAAGCCAGATAGCAACGATTACGTTCGAGTCGGAAGATGACGACTGAAGGTGTGAAGTAAAAGCGGTTAATGTCGCACTACCTTTGCAGCAAAAGCGAATTAGGTTGCGTGCTATTGTTAACGCCTTATATTGTGCTGGATTTTGTTATACAGCAGAAGGCGGAACACAAGACGGAAGCGAGACAACATGGCAGTATTGCCTGCAGGCGTGGATGTTGCACTTCTGCTCGGTGGTGTAACGTCATCCGTAGGCCATCTGTAAGTTGGTCTGTAAAATACTGCACTCTGCCGACACAGTTAGGTGAATGAAGACACGCGATGAAGACATACAACCAACAACTAACACCGCTGTTAGTAGTCTTCCTCTTGCTCTAGACTGTGTTCCGCTTTGCACCGTAAGTATACTGCACAGCAATTCAATGCAGAGTGCATGAGCAGGTAGCTCTATATGCATTGTGTTCCTGGACGATCCGTCACGGCACTTACACTTACTTATACAAAAAATATCATCAGGAATGGCTCATACCGCCTAAGCAAGCAAAGACGCAATGGCTGAACATGAATTAACGAAAGGCAAGAACGAAGGAAAGAAATAAGGAACGAAAGAAAGAACAAAGGAAGATTGAAAGACGGAAATAAACATAACGAAAGAGCCTCAAGGTAATGCATTAGGTGCTCGCATTTGTCGTTGAGGAGATTTGCCTACAAAGCCCTAAGTTCATTCACACTGCGCTATGTCTTACAAGAATTCTGACTCCTCCGATCGTATAACTTCATGCATTGCCACGTGTGCACTAGGCTTTTGCATTTACGTGTTACAGGAGTAACGTGCTGCCGAACTTTTTAGAGGAATGCTCAAACCATAAAGACGCACATCGTAGACTTCATGTATTTTACCTCGTCGCCGCGTATGCATTTGCCGTCTGGTTGTTCAGGTTAAAAGTTGTTGTCTGCGATGTTCCAACAGTGCAATTTTTTTTCTGTCCTACAGTTGACAATAGGACGCTAGGCGTCCACAAGGAGCAAATTTTCCTGCCGCCGCAATACCCAGTCGCTCACGATGTTCGCCACCCCCATCGTCCTTAGGGCGCGAGGTTATACGACAATTTCCATCAGCGTCTTCTAACGAGTGTACTTGAACCTATTGCGCTCCTGAGGTGGGAGTGCAAAATATATATATAATACAAGAGGAGCCAACAAAAAACACCATATCGGGAGTCGCTTCCCTGACCGTGCGCCGCCGTCAATTTCATATGTGCCCGACGTGATTAGCACCGATAAGCCCGTCTTATCAATCGCTCCAACGTGGCCACAAAAGTGTGTGCTCGTGCGCGTCGGAGCTCGTGATACTCGCCTGTATTTGTTATCCAGAGAAGATTACCCTGAATGCTGTAATGCCCAACGCAATATATTATACCACGCCAAGTTTCAGAGGTCAGAATTTTAATTTTCAGGCGAACAAATTGTGTGAGTGGGTGTTAATTCGTGACAGATAGAGAAAATGAGAAGGCAGTGGTAGGACGACCACCACACACCGTCAACGATGAAAACGGCATTTAAGCACGAAAAAAAAAGTTAGGGGCGTCGTGGTGACAACGACAGTACGAACTCTGCGATGATGTCAGGAAGATAACTGCGGCGAAAGGAAGACGTGGCCGCAAAGGCTGCTGCGACGAAGCTTGAGTGTGACGCCCACTTGATGTCGATGAAATCATCTTTACAGAAGTGAGACAGAGATAGCACAATAACGAGGACTATAAGATACGGAAACGGTGATCGCATAGCGACAATGACGCGTAGATGACGGCACCAACATGCTAAGCCTAACAACCATGTGATTAAACAAGGACAGTGGTATGACGACTAAATGATGGTGAATATGACGCCGACGGCATAACTAAAGTGCTGTGGCAGGAACATATTGGTCGGAAACCATCGGCGATGACCGCCAGTGTAAGAGAACACCCTGAACGAACCACCGAAAGAACGACTGGACGAGGGAAGTAATGAACAAATGGATGAACCAACGAGCTTTTTTCGTCCCACCAGTGACCACTGGCCATCCATCAAAACGGGCGTAAGAGGCAGAAAAAGCTAATCGCTTAAATGTTGCAACCTTCAACATTGTACACAAAACACTGCAGCTTCTCCCTGCCACCGCAGTAGATAGTCGAGCGGTCGACGACACAGTCATCATCGCGTTATCTCAACGTCGTTGCGTCGTAACTTTGTCGTGCTCAGCATATCACTGACGAGTGACATATACTCACAGGTTCTTAAGAGAACGTAACAGAAATCCCGGGGATCCACAAATAACTCCTAAACAAGGACGTAACAATACAAGTGAAAACTACGTTCGCGAAACAGAAACAGAAAGCCCAAACTGCACACAAAGCAAAGTTTCAAAGATTGTCCACAAGGAAAACAGGCACAGAAAAAAAAGCACTATGGTATGCGATACCCTGGAATCACTCTTAAAGCAGCATGGACAACGTAAACTCGATTATTCCTCATTTTAGGCTACTGCGTCGACGAACAATGAAGAAACTCTTTCCCACATTGATGAGATCGATCTTCAAAGGTACTCAGCGACATGAGCACGTGGCCGCAACAGCAAAGGGCAGCCTGTTACCGCCTACGCAGACCTGCCGAACCACGCTTTCTGTCAAGGTTGCAGTTGCCTCGAATACGCGCGACTACAAATCTGTTCTAGCTCTCTGTGCACACCGCCGTCATCAGCATTCTTATCCCTCGACAAGCGTCACACATTGCCTTTGTCCTCGTGACATCGCTACACAGACGTGTCACAACGTGCATCCGCCTGAATGGGTGTTTGCATATTTCGGAATACCTTCTGAACCGTCTGCTGCACAATTATAAAAATTGTCCAAAGTGAAGGTTCTGCATAAACATTGCATAAATATACTCCTTGTATAGGACTAAATTAATAATTGTACGCATCACCATTAGTTGTCTGGCATTTATATAAAAAGCTTCGCTTCAAGTACGTTCCAGCATGTGCCTTAGGACTTCATAACGTTTTTCTTTCGGCATAATTTTATCGTTCTTGGCACGCAGCTGATTCTGCATGCTTTCCGTCGATGGTTCCACGGCAGAAACCAGCAAAAACACGAGATGTCGGCAAACGTAAAGCTGCCCGCAATGGTCCTTGAATTTGCCTTTAGCAAGGTTTCAATCGCGTTTCAAAGTATGGCACGAACAGCTTACGTTTTCAACGCGCCGACATCAAATTCGGCGAGGTGCTGCATTGAATTGGCTGATCCAGTGCACTTATCTAACCGTTGATACACCGACTTCGCGAGCACGAAAAAAACGTTTTACTGCAAAAATCAACTAAAAGTAAGCAAGGCACAGCTGCTACAGAAAATTTTATTTGAGCGTAATGCTTCACTTCAAGGCAATCGAAATAATTGCGCTTACCTTGTCACCTGGGAAACGGAACTTGGCCCCGCTGTTGGTCCCCCCGCTGTTCGAACCATGAACCACGGGGAAGTCGTCCTACATGCACGAGCAGGCAGCATTTTTTCAGGCAATTTGTCGTGCCATCGAAAAAAAAGTTGCGGCCTCACGGCACAATCTAATGTTCATGAAAACGGGTAAACCCTCGTGCGCTAAATCACATCCATCGACGAATGGAAAAATGGCAGCCAATGCAAAAGCAAGCCGTGATATTAATGCAGGCTACATTGATTGCTACTGTGGCAAAGACAACGTTGAAGTACGAGGAACTGGCCGCAACCAAAAAAACGCCATATAAATGAATTTATATTTTCGACACGTCCACATCAAATTCAGTGCATCACTGTACTGGGCTGGAAGCTGTATGGGTTTCGTCAAATGGTTGATAAGCCTACTTCGCGAGCAGCAAAAAGAAAGCGTTTTACAGCAAAAGGCGTGGATGGCTGTTCGCATAGCTGCTACGTGATGAGTTGATTGTGTGTAATTATTTCGAAACAGTTGCAAGAATCAATCTCACCACGTCTGCTTTTAAACGCACCTTGACCCGGCTGTCTGTCCCAGGCTTGTTCGAACCACGAGCCACGGGAGTGTCCTACAAAAATGAGCAGCCAGCGTTTTTTCGGTCAGTCTGGGGTCTCTTCGAAAAAGCGGCGTGAATTGTGGCGTGACGTCATAAGCTAAAGCTATTCACGAAATCAGGTCAGCACTCTTCCACGCAACCACATGCAGTGAAAAAGGACAAAGTGGCAGCCAAGGTCAAAGCAAGCCGCGATATCAGTGAAGACTACATCGCCGGCTATTGTAACGAAGTCTCATTGCAAAGAAATTGGCGACGTCAAAGAACACCAAAGTAATGAAGAAAAAAGACGCTTATTAGGACGAAGGTAGCCTACCAGGTTGCCCGATTTACCGTATTGAGAAAGAAATTGCGATTTAATAACAGGGAGGAGTGGGAAACTGTCTTTTGCAACGTGCGATTCTTTTAGCCTGCGCGTTACCTTGTGATTACCAGCACAACTAAATACATGGGCCTTGTTTGTATGTTGCAGTACGTAGTTGCAGTATACATTTCACCCTTAATTAGGACACCCGCAGCACAATTAATTCAAAAAATGGCCTCTTACGAAAACTTTGCACGCGTCTTGCCATCTTTAAATCAATGTGGTTTACAGGGCGGGAAATCCGACGAAGGCGTTCGAGTTGAGCGACGGCGACTGAAGGTCTGGCGTGAAAGCTTTTCATGTCGCAGATAGGATGTACTACTCTTGCCGCAAGAGTGAATGAAGTTATGTGCTATTGTTAACGCCTTTTAGGTGGTCATTAACTTTCGTTTATCACGGAAAGTGGGAAATAGCTGAAAGCGAGACAGCACGGACAGCGCTGGCCTGCCGTCTATGTTCTCTGTAAGACACTGCACTTGTAACATAAGTGGATGGCTCACCTTTACAAAGACTGGCGGCATAATTACGTGAACAAAAAGGCCTTGCGCTCTTATATTGATGTAAAATAAAGCTTTGCCAGTGGTCTCAGTATTGAACTTGCTGGCACCTGTGCTGCCGGTTTTTATATTGTGCGCCTAGGTTCAAGAGTGGCCACATACATGAGTAAAAGACTGCGCACGTTGCTCTTCCTTAGCGGCAACGCTTGATTAGAGTGTTTCGCCCTAGCGAGGTGTTCGCGCGCTCTACACATCAATAGATGGGTCTGCATACATATTTAGAACCGCCCACCAATTACAGCAACCTAACTAGGCGGATAACTGCAGTGAAGTTAGGTTCCTATTCAAGTTAATTTCTTGAAGCGCCATTGTTCTTCCGCGTTTTAAGAGGCACGCTGGAAAACAAAGGCTCACCTCCTCCGAGTTGCGGCTTTCACAGAAGTCGCCATGGGTGATATTTCTTGCTTGTTGCTCATGAGAAGTGTTGTTCTGTGCAAGGCTGCCCCTTCGTGTCTCCCCATTTCGTTGTCCCCCTCGTGCTTCGGGAGTGGCTACTATACAGTTCTCGAACTTTCTAGAGGACAACGAGGTTAAGCCTATAATATCGCGATTCTTTCCGTCGGCGTCATTTGAAGCGCGCCCTCGAAACTATAAGCATTCCCGCGCTTCGATTTGCCAAAAGTTTTTTTTTTTTTAATTGACAGTCACCTTAGAATACGCCAAAGAGAGTGAAGGCGAAATCCTGCGCACTTATGAGACATTCATTACATTACTTGACATTCTCAGTTGAATGCGTTTTTACTTTGTATTGTTTTCTCCCAATAAAGGTCGTGGGTTCGAGTTTTAATTGACGCTACCTAAATAATTGTGTCTTAATGATCTTGGCCTTAACTAACCTCATAGATCGTGGGTTCGAGTGGCTTCATTACCTCAACCCAAATTAACCTTGCTTTTCTTTTGACATGATGAGTGGCATCGGAGCCAGCTGTGCTAGTAGACGACGAACGCTCGAGCGAGTGCACGAGCGCACGAGTGCATGTGTGTGCGAGGCGAGCTCACATTATTTTTTTTCTATCGCAGGCCCCGTTTTCCATAGCCTCGTAATTGCGAGCCACTTAAGGCTTTCGCCTCTATAGAAGAGCATGATCGTGGGCCTCAGACGCCGAGTTTCGAAGCTAAAAAAAATTAAATTAAGCAAATGAACCTAACCCGTAGCCTATACTGGCGTCTTTAATACCTTGGAGCGATGTTCTGGTGGTGGATAGTGCCAGACAATAGTCAATAAGAAAACTGATTAATATTATTATTGAACTTTTACTGATACAACATTTTAATTGGCCTTTTTTGTTCTCTAAATGTGTACTCTTCATGGCCAGAAAGCTTCAGCCACCTTCATGGCCAGTTGCTTTTATTTTCCTTAATATACACTTAATAGACTTAATACACTAAATACACTTAATAGACACTAAGTCAACGTAAGTCAGTGCCGAAGGTGGCAAGCGAACAAATTCGACGGAACTGAGGCGACTGGGGTGTGGTTCAGCGGGATCCAGAACAGGCAGGTCAGGGCGGAGAGTACTGCCGGCGAAGGAGACGCGGGCGGCGCACATAGCAATTACGGGGGCTGTTCCGCCATCGGCGACACGGACAACAGGTGTAGTGGCGGGCGTGATTATTTTCTTCAGGCGGTTACGAATGTCGGCGCTCATTACCGACAAATGCGCCCCAGTGTCTATAAGAGCAGATACATAAACACCGTCGACTTGTACGTCAAGAGGGTTCAGATGAGTGGGCAACGTCAGTAGAGGATTTGGCGGCATAGGGAGCAATGCAGCGTCACCTCGAGGGGCTGCATCATCTAGTTTTCTGGCTGGGAGCGGCGTCCGAAGGGAGTCGGCGAAAAGGAGCGACGGGGCTGGGGAGAGCGAGATTGTCGTCGTTGGGGCGAAGGTGAACGAGAATAGGGGCGGTTCGGCGCAGGAGAATCAGTGGCGGCATTATCGGAGCGTGCGGCATAGGGACGAGAAGGGCCACCTGAGGGGCGAGAGTAGGCAGTATAAGCAGACCGGGTCGGGGAAGTCCAGCGACTGCGACAGTGCCGAGAAATGTGCCCGATTCGACGGCAGGGAAAACAAATGGGCTTGTCGTCAGCAGTGTGCCATTTAGATGGGTTGCGGAAACGTGGTAGGTAAGAGGATGCGGAACGGGGCGGAATCGAAGAAGCCGGGTGTGTATCAGGGCGATGGGCCGAGCAGATGGTGTAAAGACCCATTTTTCGAACCCCTGGCGGACAACTGCCTGGATCAGGGAAACCCTGACTGCATGCGCGTTGGTGTGGTTGAAGTCGAAGGCAGCCGGATAGGCGGCCTCAATCTTTCGCCGGACGACCCTGGTAATATCGCCAATGTTGTTCAGACGAGGAGCGTCGGCACAGGAAAAGGGCAAACGGGCAAACTGCTGGTCGATACGTCGGCTTTTAGCGAGTTCCAGGCGGCGGCACTCTTTTATAACTGCATCTACCATCGCGACGTTGTTGAATACGAGCAAGTTGAAGGCGTCATCGGCAATGCCTTTGAGGATGTGGGATACCTTGTTTGACTCAGTCATGTGTGCGTCACCTTTGCGGCACAGAGCCAGGACGGCCTGAATGTACGTGACATAGGGCTCTGTTGACGACTGCACACGGCCGGAAAGCGCCTTCTGCGCGGCAAGTTGGTGACCGTAGGGGTTGCCGAACAAGTCTCGGAGCTTTTGCTTGAGCGAATCCCAACTGGTGAGTTCATCTTCGTGCGTCCGAAACCAAACTCGAGGTGTGCCACCGAGGTAAAATACTACGTTGGCGAGCATGATAGTAGGGTCCCACCGGTTATTGCGGCTGACGTGTTCGTACAGGCTGATCCAATCCTCGACGTCTTCCCCATCTTTGCCCGAGAATACGCCAGGATCACGAGGAGCAGGGAGAGTTATGTACGTCGTCGAAGTGGCAGCAGGTGTCGGAGGCGGCTGAGTCAAGTTGTCATCGCCGGGAGCCATGAAGGAAGGCTCGACGTACCTTCCACTGCAAAGCTCTGTGACGAGGTACAGGGAACGTTCACCTCCACCATATATGTTACGTAAGAAGACGCAGATTAAAAGCTGTATACAAGTATATTTACAACGTAATACGCCGCACTTGGCCAAGAGGCAACAGCCCGCGCTAGCCTCCAATCGTCGTCGTCTTCTTATTGCTCGCCTCTTCGTCATAGTAAACACTGTTCCGTAGCAATATTTACCTGTGTTTGTGCATTACGGGATTATTAAGCTGCAAGACATTGCTTGAATATAATACGTTTTTATGGAGTAATAACTAAGTTACAAAATTTATTTACCTAATTATATAATTGCTATTTAAATGACTGTAAACGGAAGTTAGAGAAGTGAGGGGCCGGATTTTTGATAGTTATGTCATAAGAGGCCAAGAAACAAAGGCACAAAGTGGGCAGTTGTCATTTCATCCACTTTCATTTCCATTATTTTATAATTTCTTTAATTCAATGAGCAAGTACAGGCAAGTTCCCTTGTCATTCGTTGTTGGCTTCTTATGTAAGGGGAAGTCGTAATTTCGCAATAAAAGTAAGCCAGGGCTTAAAGTGTAGCAGTTCATTAGAATCATATTGTCTTGCAATGTTTCGCGAAATGCCGACTTTAATACATGGGACGACATGCAATGCTGCACCAGCAACTTTTCCGTAGTGTGTATTTGCGCTCGCTGCATGATCGCATTCACTGCAACAGCATTTCTCTGCACATTCCGATTTTCGATGCTGGCGCGAGCCACAGAATTTCGGAATTGCACTTTCAGTCCTAGCTGACATCAGCTCTGCAATTACGACAAGCGTTTTGAAATACGTCTTCGTTACTGAAATTAAGTTGCTTTAGTTCCGTTTCCTGAGCTAAATGAAAAAGTTATTCTGCACGTGGAATATACTTCCGTTGCTTTGTTTCACGCGCGCGTGCCAGAAAGCAATGCCGTTATTGTTTCAACATATATTGCGTAGATTAGAATTTCCGCCACTTGTACGAAGCGTGGCCAGCAGTAATTATTTTCTCATGAACCCCCGTTTTTTTCGTTTTTTTTATATATTACTATAACGAGCCTGAGGTAGACGTCGCCGAATAACACGGAAATAAGGCTGCGAAGAATTTTTTATCGACAAATACACTAAGTAGTTCGTGATTTTTCTTATTTGTATTCTTTTAAATAACGCACTGTCTCTTTTGCATTCATTTCACTTCACACTCTTTTAAGCAGTCCTCAAATTTTAACTGAGCATTCACACGCAGCATATTAATCATTCACGAATACTTGCGACCACAGAAAACCCCAATACAGAGGCACCGAATGCATCGTGCTTATATTCTTGCGTCGAGTAGATTAACAACTGGCGAAGCCTAGCAACTGCATTATAAGAAGTGAGACACCAGAGAAATAAGTGGAAAAAGGATTGGAATGGTACTCGCCGTCGACGTCTGGTCCCGCCCATGGCCGGAAGTGTTTTGGCCCACACACAAGCGCCGGCTAGAATCCGCACCTCTTCTAATGCTCGTTTCGTCTTGCGCTCGTGTGGCCGATTTGTCTTTTCGTAAAATACACTTAAAACACAAAAGAAACGGGCTTACATCCCTCAAGGCAAGGTAGCGGACCGACGCCCACCGCTGTCCAAGTGCCATTTGCAAACTGAGAGGCCGGATGTTCGCAAGCAAACCCGACTTCCGGCAAGCTTACTAACAAAACAAAAAAAATTCAGCGGATTTTACGCGCCGAACCACGATCTGATTATGATGCCCCCACGCCGTAGCAGACATCATAAGAATAAATTTTGCCGATCTGCAGTTTCTTAAATTTGCATGCAATCTGTGGCGTACAGGAGCGTTCTTCCATGGCACCGCAGCTGGGTTCGAACGCGCGACCTCGTGCAAAGCTGCGTAACGCCTTAACCACTGCGCTACCGCGGCTGATGCGCCTCGCGTTTTATTTGCTGGGAATAGCATTCCTGAAGATATTTCCGTTGGAATTATCAGCTTCATCGTTTCAATTACTGTCATTGTGGCGCAGAAGCAAACAAAGAGCACACAACCGCTATCAAGCGTGCGCCGAGGCCGTATTAATAACGCCATATCCCGTACAAACAGTGTGAGCTAAAAATTACTATTCCACGATAGAAAAAAGGTGCTCTAAATTCTTGATAAGTAACCTGCTAAACCAAGAAATACCCGAAGAGGAAAGAGAGGTCTGCTGCACGCGCCAGATCGCCGTGACGTCATCACTTTTCAATGGCGTGTGCCAAGTTTGTTTAACTTTTCATTGATAGTTATCGACTATTTCGCATTCTAAAAGAACGAAAGAGCGAACTCCGCAACTTTTAAAACCGTTCAATGAACCAGAACATCCCAAATAGCCAAAAATTATTTTGAAATCCATGACGTAACATTGACGTACGACCTTGTGGTTTACGCGCGAAATTTGGAAAACGAACTTCGAACGCCATTTTCTCTACTAATAATCAACCTATCAACGCGAAATTAAAGAAAATACAGTTTTAACGAATGCTTTTCTTGTCTAAACTTATTTCCATGATTCTTTTTAGTGTCGCTTTAGACATAAATCGTTACGGTACCTCAGACAGCATATCTCTAGGAGGCGTGTCTCTATGTACAGAAAATGGGCTTTGAATAAAGTGCGATTCATCTTAATTCGATGCACCCTGTGAAATTAGATTTAAAAAAAGACTTTAGGTAAGTTGGTGTAAAAAGAGGTTCACTGACGAGCGGCACATACACACTGAGCCAGAATATCATCAAAGAAGTTCATTGAGGGTCGGCACATACCATCACATAGCCAGTTGCCCACGTTTGTCCGTAGGTAGATTTATAACCTTGTTCCTTGCAAGGCAGTAGATCGATACTCGACTCACTAGGTCAAGAACTACCCCATGACCCAAGCTGACATGGAACAGGTTTGATAAGGACAAGCAAACCAATGGACAGACGAAGATATCGCAAGCTTTGTGAAGTTCCCGAGAAGTGCTAACCGCAGTAATTAAAATGTGCAATTGTAACAAACTAGAGTCCACGGAACTGCAACATGGTTGCATCAACGCTTTGTATTGTGCTTTCACTTTTTTAGAGGGCTCAGTATTGAGTCTGTGGGCTGAATAGTTTCCGAGTCGTCAATTGAAAATGTCTCTGGGTCCAAATTCACCACATACATTTACTCTTAACTCTTGCTTTCGCGCTTGAATATGTGCAGCTTCGTTTAAGGCAATGGCCATTGACAAAAAAAGAGTTGTAACAGCGCAAACACATGCAACGACAAAGTACCAAGGACGAGACACAAACGCTGAAGACTGTGTCTTCAGCGCTTGTGTCTTGTCCTTGGTACTCTGTGGTTGCATGTGTTTGCGCTGTTACAATTTTTTATGTCAAGTATGCACCAACTCGCCCAGAAAGAAGTTTTAATGAAGGCCAATGACAAGCACGAGTGGAAGCATTGAGGTAATGCAAGCAATGAGCTTGCATTACAGTCAGTCATGAAGAAACCTGGAAAGGCTGTGTGTTTCGTTTGCTGCAGTTTTAAATTACGGTATAATATTCCATTGAACTCGAGCATCATGAGGGACGCCGTAGTAGGTAGCTCTGGACTGACTGTTACCAGGCATTATTGGCCCTTTTCCCGGCGATTCCATGGACGCCTCAGTTGCCTCTGCTACCTCCGTACTTACAATGCATCCACACGATGCCGGTGTGGCGCAGAAAACCTTCGCTTTGGACAGATATCGTGGACGGTGACTGTGTGTACGACAAGAAGTTTTGGGCGCAGCCTTAGAGGACATGCGTGTGCTTTAAGGGCTCATTACGCGTTGTCAGAACGGCGCGACCAGCGTACACGGTGCTTGTATTAAAAGCGGGGCTGCAAATGTATTCCAAGGTGTTGAAACTATCCGCTTATGAATTAACTCCGGGTCAGTTTGTTTTACTCTTCGTTCCTTAGTTCGCAATCATTTTGAAGCAGTTTTTTGTCATGTTTCTCCCTCAGTAATGTACCTCAGAACAGTCACTATCCGATTGTTTATTTTCAGCCTAAATGCTCTCGTGTATGTTCTGTTGCGAAATATTTCTTCTTGTTGCGCATAAGGCTTGGAACTTACATTTTCTATGCTTTGTGATAGCTTTTTGCACAACAGACCTATTATCGCTCGTCAATTGCTTGCTCTATCAACCATCAGGACACGTTCAGCGTCCAAGATTCGTGTGATGTCGCTGTAGTCACCGTCAATCATGCTTCGCGGCTATGATTCAAGTGCGCACCCATTCTCTTATGCTTGATACGTTGGCGGTAGAATGGACGCAAGTTTGCGTGTTAGTAGGAATGGATGTGCATAGATAACGTGCGAGAAACTCAGAATGCCACTAAGTGGCTGTACTTCCTTTTGTAACAAGCGGCACTCACTATTAATTGGCGACGTTCCGGGGTTGAAGTCCTTTCTTTGGAGGTTAACGATACAGCACTGGCGGATGAGTGATCTTTTTTCCTCCAGAAAAGCCGTGCTTCGCCAAGGGCGGGTAAATAAGGCAGTCCAATATAGCAGCGGCACAAAGATTGAGTCCATTCCTTAATCTCCGAATCACTCTTTTTGCAGCCAACGGCCACACACGTCTTCCCTCTATCATTCCACATTTTGCATCATGAATTGAGCACATTGTGTTAGCGAACACCCAATTGCATTTCGCACAGTCAATCGCACAGTAGTAAGGCGTCATAAGTACTAGTTTCGTATTCGTGCGCTTTCGCTGACGCAACATGCTGCGCGCCGCCGAGAACACCATCTCGTTCCTCTAGAGCAAAATGCTTAGCGAAAAGAGTCAATACGACAGGTGAGCGAAGTACGTAGAGAAGACATATTTCACTGCTTGGATTCTGAAGTGGGAAGTGTACCCATTAAAGCGGCGACACAGGGCGATCATTTGCTCATACCTGAACATTTTTTTCTCAGCAATGGCCACATACATAATGTGAACGATGCGGATACTTTCACGCTATTTTCCGATAATTTTCACTTGTCAGGCAGGTCCCATTTTCTGCTTTCTTTGTACCGACTTCTTGTGCGTTACTTCATTGAGTAAGTTCCAGCTCACCCAATTGCTAATTTTTGGCAGTGGTATCATTGGTGACGCAAAATGATCGTGGCATGGCTAGTTGTAAATTTTTATTTCTTTAATTTTTGAACTAGATATTAGGAAACAAACATTTCCAGTGTCTTCTGAACACTTCATTCCTAAGGACTACTAACTTGAAAAACGGGGTACCAGCGAAACACAAAGGACGCGCACACAAGGAAAATGTGTTAGACATTGACGGACGCTGGACTTTCAACTAGACTTTCATCCGTTGAAAGTCCAGCGTCCGTCTGTGTCTAACACCTTTTCCTTGTGTGCGCGTCCTTTGTGTTTCGCTGGTACCCCGTTTTTCAAGTTCATCATGCACCAACTGGCCCAGGACCTTGCACTAATGACTCCCAGAAGCATTGGCATACTCAATTTTAGTGTGTGCGAAACTGTTCTATAGGCAATTGGCAGAGCGATAAACAATGGAAAGATCACCTTGCCGGCCTGGCTCGTACAGTAGGCCACAATGTTGCCCAGACCCTTAGCCCGGTGATGACACACGAAAGGCCAGCGTCGTCTTCGCCCGACAGATGCCTGTAGGACACGACCATGTCCACCTTGTGCGGTTTGTTCTCGGCACCGATGAGATAAAAAAGAAAAGAAAGGACATCGTATGCCCATGTAAGAACCTCGGTAAAAGAGATGGAGACACGCGACCCTTACTTTCTTCTATACACCAGCAGATATCGAGCTAGGCACAGATCCAGAAACGCTTTCAGCTCTTACACTCGCACTAATCCGATGTGATCGCCTCTGAAAATTATCGCCCGAGACATTATAACCCATAACACAAGATGTCGCTCCCAAATCTCTGGCTGTCCTCGCCTCGATATTTCTTCACCTACGTAGTCCTATATACAGCAACGGCAGCTTAAATGCAAAGCTACGGGCCGTGGTGTTTTCTGGCAAAATATTATTATGGTGATGGACAGTAAAAAAACACAGGCAAACGCGAGTGAAGCACACAAACACAGCGCTAATCCTATACAAATGAATCATTCTGAAAAAGGAGAGGATAAGCACTATGCGTTATGAGAAGGAAAAATCGAAACGGAGGAACAAGTAGCGAAATTGTAGGTTCTACAGAAGGGCTTAGGCGACACACTCCATGATACCGCAATTCCTGATGTGACAGCATAACCGAACCTATGCTATGTTAACACATTGCAAACCCAACCGACATATGTTTTTTTACGGAACAGGATTAGTGGTGTAAGGAAGTTTGAACACATAAGATGGAATCAGCTGGCGCAAGTAAAGTGTTATTGGAAATTGCTGGTAGAACAACACAAATACGCTGATAGTGATGATAATAACAGCTTAATTTTGTTTTCCTGCGGGTTGGCTCCCTATGCTTATTGATGCCCTTTATTAAGGTCACCTTCGGCAACTAATGCTATGAAGTGCAATGAGTAACCAGACGAAATGATTGGTTGAGTTTGGGCAAGAACTAACAAAAAGAGACAAATACTCGTGAAGAAAGGAGTTATGCCGGTTGGGTTAGTTGTGCGTGAGTGTGGAGGAAGCTGCTCTAGCGCAATTAGGGTTTTCCAGAATTATATTGCGTTATATTGTACTTTTTTCAATTATTTGTTTAAAATTTGCCCGATATTCGTGCGCATCGCTTGTACGTATTTGCCCATTTTTGCACTGTCAGGGTATTAAAATTAAATTATGGGGCTTTACGTGCCAAAACCACTTTCTGATTATGAGGCACGCCGTAGTGGAGGACTCCGGAAATTTCGACCACCTGGGGTTCTTTAACGTGCACCTAATTCTAAGTACACGGGTGTTTTCACATTTCGCCCCCATCGAAATGCGGCCGCCGCAGCCGGGATTAGATCCCGCGACCTCGTGCTCAGCAGCCTAACACCATAGCCACTGAGCAACCACGGCGGGTGCACTGTCAGGGTATTTGTATTATATTACAAACTAGCAAAGCCGTAACGATTCTATGTAACAAATCTAAAATAGTGACCTACTGATAACATTTCGACCAATAAGCCCAGTGTTGCACATCAGGATAGCTGCAATGCATCCTCCAAATCGCTCAATTGTGTCAAACAATTTTTTCTTTAAAATGTTACAAGAGGTGAAAAAACACAACTAGACTCCTTTTTCATTCCTGTAACATTTCTACGCTTTCCAATGTCCCATTTTCGCAACTGCGATCACTTGGCTACGCTCATCGTAAGAACAATCAGTCGCGAATTATGTAGGATAACGTGGTTTCTCGAGTAGCAAGATGAACAGCAGAAATTACATGTTTGACTAGCACTTTATGCGTTTTCTCACAACAGCGTAGAATACATATTAGTGGCTAATATATAAAGAAAATACGGCAGACAAAATGTAGTAAAGTACAAGGAGTCAATCTATGGTTTGTAGTCGAATTTTGTTTCCTGCATTGTCACGCTGTTGTGCAACCTGCAATGAGCCAGTCGGCCCTAATTCACATTGATAAATGTCTGATATATGAAAGAGGACTAAAATGTGCACATCCGATCCACTTTTTGGAATCTATGTTAAGTGAAGCTGAAGTGAAACGTGTGAATAAATGCTACGCATCAAACGGCGATGTATAAAATCATGCTTACTTTCAACCTTTACAGCGTTTAATCTCATACACTGTATATGTTAATCCGCCACAATTGTCACAATTTAAATCTGCTGCAATATTTTATGTTTATAGATTACACCGTTCACAAGCTATGGGTAATTTCCAACCATAAATCAGGTGGCCAATCAGTATTATAGTCTACTCTGCAATGTCACGTGGATAAAGGCTACTTATGCTTGTCGATGCAAGAATGGCGATGACAGGTGTATGCACAGAAAAGTACTACACGTGTTAAGCTACGTTCAGGGTTCTGTACCTCTGGTGTCGCAGTGGCACATAACCGTACTGAAGGGTTGGCCAAGAATCGCCACACACCAAGTGAAACATACCGAATGGCTTATTCAAAGAATATCAAGTGCACTAAAGGATGACTTTATTGTAATGAGCTTATTGATTAGGATGTGTATGTGTTTCTAATACATATATCTGCTGAGGTTCCGACCGACCCAGCACCAGCAGCCACGCCAAACACAGGAGGGTAGGGAAAAGAAGTATCCAATTTATATGTAAATATTTGCGCTACCTGTGGATTGGGCGTAATGGTTAGTCCTACTATACTGTTGAGGTTCTTTACATTATCGTTACGCTAGTCTCCGCTGTGCGGGTAGCCTTCTGCATGCACCCTAAGGTGAACCTCCACCCTGTGTTACCAGATGATTCAACCTCTCAGTGTAAGGCGAATAATATGTGTATGAATGTACGTGTGCGCGCGTGTGAGAGGAAGGTTCACAAATTGAGATGGCGATGGTTTAACAAAGACCACACATTCAACGATGACAACGGCATTGAAGTACGAAACAAATGGCGAGGACTTCATGGGGAACGTGATAGCCAGAACACTGCGATGATGTCACGAAGACGACCGCGGCAAGACGACGATACGCCCGACACGGTGATGACGTTTTACTGTGACGGCAACAAGACAGCCCGAAACCACGAAAAAGCTACGGAAACGACGACGATGACATAGCGACATTGACAAGTAGATGATGAAGACTCCGGCATGCTGAGCAGGACAACCGCAAGATTACAAAACGACGGTGATGTGTGAGCAGAACACCTATAACACTTAAAGAAAGGAAGGTACCTTCCACGTTGCAACGGAAGGAAAATAGCGGTGGCGTCATGAACTTAACCATACGACCGAGAGATGGCAGAGACAAAATCAAAGCTAATATCGTCATCACTACATAATGAGTAATATGGCCGTTGCTTGAGTGGCAGGTGGGGCTGGTCGCACTGCCCAGTCGCTGATTTTGGGCGTTTTATTACCGCTGTCGGGGCGGTATTGGCATGTACGGTACTCCAACATGGCTACACTTATCTTTATTATATCGCCAAGTGACCGAGGTGTCTCAACTCGCAAAAAAGAGTTTCAAACAACAAGGCTTACATTCTTTATTGTCAATTGTGAACGAAGTATCACATGCTCGTTATTACCGCGCAGGTCATGTTGATCTCACGTCAGTCGCTGAGTTTGCAACATGTAGAAATAAGATAGCCATTTATTTAATGGAATTCAAAGCAGAAATCGAGCCAATCTTTCCCATCTTGTTCGGCATGCAGCATAAAGCAGGAAGAACGAAGTTTCAGACAACGATATTCATGCTGGGCTATCCTTGCACTGAAACTGCGTACAGTGCTACTTGGAGTCTTACACACTATGCGTGTATAGTCTGCGTTCTGTCATTTCAGATAGCTTTAAAAAAGAGAAAAAGTGGTCGGCAAAGGTTAAGCGTCAGCAAGCTTGCGCTGAAATGTCCTATTCTTTTCGTAATACAATGGCGAGAGGCACGCAGTGAAGGAAAGAAAAAGTCGCTAAATTTTCCGGCACATACCCTCTGATCTCGATATTTCAGTAGCACATTTAGTGTTCATGTGCAGGCAGTAAAGGCTTTCACTTAAAGTACTCGCACAGAACGTTATGGAGACATCGGTGCTTACAAGGATTCCTGCAAAGGCTGTGTGAATAAACAAGGAGACTAATTAAACAGATCAACAAGCCTAATTAATGCTCACATATCCTTAAAATTTAAGTCATGGTTTCATATATTAAAACAAAAAATCTCGGTTTATTTATTCAAACATATCAAAGACGTTGTAAAGAGATGAAAACTTCAGTTGAGTGACAGCGGTGAGCATAGGAAGCCTCAGCCGAGAGCCAATGTTTCAACAACCAGACATATTTGTGATGGCCACGACAAAGACAAGTTCCCACACTGGTGCTTCCCTTGCTAGTACACTGTTGATTGGTTAAATGTCAAGCCAAACTTACTATTGTCCGAGTATCTTTCAAAAATATTTTGGGAACGCACTACGCTCAGGTTTATCATCTGCTTGAAGAGCAAGAAACATTGCGTATAGAGATTTGTCATGTTTGTAAACTGTAGAGTAGGCCAATTGTGTGAGCTTGCCTTTTTTAGCATCTCTTATCTTAGTGTGCAAGGCTAGCCTAGTTATTTATTTCATGCTAACTACTTATGAACCATGTAAGAGTGTCTGCCAGAGATTCAGTCACCATGAACTATAATTTCCTCAAAATTGCATTGAGCACTTTCGATCGTTCTGAATTTCTTTGCATTTTCATGTAAGAGAGCATGTGATACTGCAATAAGGCATGTTGGGCAAGTCAATTCATATGTTCAACAAAATTTTAAACTTCGTGAATTCTAAACTGCGTGCGCCTCTATGTTTCTGTTCACGTCCTGTCTTCCTCACAGAGTCGAAATTTTGCTGAAAAATGTGATTGTTGGTGGTCTTGCCCGTCAAGCTGATTTGCAAAGAGCAGATGACAGAGTTTCTGCATTAGCAAGTACTCACTTGCTACCTTATTCTGTTCTGCTTGACATTCTTCTGATGGTCAGAAAGGAAACAAGCTAAGATTCAACGTGTTACTTCTTCGTTTGTCGTAAAACGGCCTTAAAACAAGTAAGCTTGTATGTCGAATTTTAGTATTCCCGCTCAGTACTATACAAAACTGTAGACTGCTACTTTCCTCATAGGGCTCCCACCCCTCTATCCCGTAAGCTTGCAAACATTTCATGGTGAGGCACATGGTTCAAGAAGACCTGTTGTCATCGTGGTGACCGTTGAGCTTCTTATGGCTTGACGTGGGCAGCTTGCGCGCCAGTCATCTCTCTTTTGTCAGTATTCCTGTAAATATAAATGATGAAGTAATGACTAGCATGCAAGCAAAGAATGATGAAACAAATGTTTGCCCATTGAATGAACAAATCATGGTTCTAGGTGTTCAGAAACATACCTTGTGAGGATTCTGGCCCTTGTTGCTTCCAGTGGTGACACATTCACTGTCAACTTGTTCGTCCAGAGACAATGAAGTCCAAAGGGGTCAAAAAAAATATGAGCAGCATCTTGAAAGCTGGAGTCGGAAGAAACCCTTGAATTACTATGGGGGAAGTGTGGGCGGGTTTGTGATTCGTATCTAAGAACAGAGCAAAAAACGCTCCATGACAGAAAAGCACACACACGCACACAACACTGTTTTGCGTGTGCACTTTTAATGGCGTACTTGGGTCGGCTGTGCTTAGCCAAGCCTCGATTAGATGGTAATTTCTTCTGCCAGATTTTAGTACTATTTTATTATGTCTCAAATGCAATGAATCTAACTTTACCACACGAAGTTACTTTACCACTAACGTGCAATAAATGTAACATTTATGCAGAAATAGACGAACTATTTGTTATTTAGGCTGTACCCCTTGTTAGGAACTTTATGAACGTGGCAAAATAACAATAGCCTCGTTCGGATTGCCTTTGATGGGCAAAAGTTGAATTATTATTATTACCCGCTTTGAAGAAATGACTACAGGAATCTGTTTTATCCGCCTCGCATGCAAAGAAATTTAATGTTGAAAACAAAGCACTGCTTTTTTACTCACCGTTGCATACGGCGAAAGGCTGAAAGGTTAATCCGCTGTCGTTGGTAGCCTCCAAGCAGACTGTCCTCGGTTCCAGCAATGAATTTTCACCCTAGCTATCGTTTTTTTTTTCGAGCACCATGTCATTATGCGTCCTGACGCAGCAGATCAATAATGATGAATGTAGTGCAGCCGTTATGCCAGTGAAACGCTGCAGATGATAAAATTCACCGTCTTTAAGCCCTTTCGCTTGGTGTAGTTATCCAAGTTGGATGCATAAACTAAAGATGTTCATATCAAAGAAAACTGCTTTAAAACGAGCCTGCTTGATGATTCTTTAAGGAAACGACCACCCCGTTCGCAAAATCTGCCGTAAAATTTGAATCAATTAATGGCCCGTACTCCAATCTATACCAATGGGCTGCGGCTTATCGCCTGTCAGTGAAGTCTAAAAACCTTTGTTCAAGTAATAAAGCACAGATTTTAAGAACAGAACTCGTATAAAATTTATGGCTTATTTATTTTGTAAAACAATGGTATTTTATTTATGGTTGTTATATGTACATTTATAATAAAATATTCAGCCACGTTTAGCGCCCCTAGCAGAAAAAGTACGGGTTAATGTATACGACTCAATTAGAGTCACTCCACTTATGCGTTTATGCTAGAACAGGGCGCGGTTGATTTTTCGCCCGCTGTGGTGATCACTGAAACTTGAG
The DNA here is from genome assembly GCF_038994185.2 of Dermacentor albipictus. Classification (NCBI taxonomy): domain Eukaryota; kingdom Metazoa; phylum Arthropoda; class Arachnida; order Ixodida; family Ixodidae; genus Dermacentor; species Dermacentor albipictus. The sequence goes on from NC_091829.1 coordinate 24,465,132, forward strand.
AATGTGCGGGGCGTGATATGACGAAGATGTCATCACTATGACATCAGTGCATGATTACTGAAGTGCTGTGCCAAAACCACCGCAAAATATTCGCAGTGGGCCAATTAATGAAGCACTTAAAGAGAGAACTAACTAAGCAATGAACTAATGATTGAACGAACTAGTGAACGAAATAATGAACGACTCAAGGAACGAAATAATAAAAGACGGAGTGACGAAAGTAGCGAACGAATCAACAAATGAACGAGCGTTTTCCTTGTCGTGTCCAAACTGCTACCACCGAGCATCCAAGAAAACGTGTGAAAGAGGCAAGAAAGCTACTAGCTAGAAGACCCAAGCATAAACATTCCTCAGCGCGCGCTCCTGGGCCACTGCTTTAGTATCATCGTTAATGACGACGCATGCGCTGTACAAATGCCGCAAATGTCAGTTAACGTCACGTCGTCAATTCGTCGAAAACTGTATGAGGTGAAGGCTGTGGCCTTCGCTTTGCATAAAGATTCATGAAATTACTCGTTGCGTCCACGAAACTGGGCGGAAGAGGGGAAAAAAGCTATTCGCTTAAATGTTGCAACCATAAGCATCCTACACGCCACGCTGCAGCTTCTTCCTGCCACAGCAGCAAATAGCTTAGCATCGACTACACAGTCATCATCGCTTTATCTCAACGTCGTTGTGTTGTAACTTTGTCGTGCTCAGCATATCACTGACGAGTGACATATACCCACAGGTTCCTAATAGAATGTAACGTAAGTCCCTGGGATCCACAAATATCTCCTAAACAAGGACGTGACAATAGAAGTGAAAACAAAGTTCACGAAACAAACGGAATGCCCAAACTGCACACAAAGCAAAGTTTCAAAGAATCAGGAAAACAGGCGGGGAAAAAAACACTGGTATGCGATACCCTGGAGAGAGAGAGAGAGAAAATAATGTAGAGAAAGGCAGGGAGGTTAACCAGAGGTAGTTCCGGTTGGCTACCCTGCGCAGGGGGAAGGGTTAAGAGGGATAAAAAGAGAAACAGAGTAGAAGGGGGAGATAGAAAGAAAGGGAGACAAGCACGAACAAAGCGCGTACACTACAGAGCGGTAGGGGGTGGCATTCTTAGAGTCTGTCGTGAAGCCCCGTGGACCGCAAGAACCTTACTAGCGCGAGTAGGGCCTTCAACGCGGATGTTCTTTCGGAGCATTGGCCTAAAGCTTTTAGTTCTGAAATTGGACGATTGTCCAACTGGTCCAGCACTCTGCACATCACTTGTCTCTCAGCACTGTATCGCGGGCAGACACAGATAATGTGTGCGAGCGTCTCGTCGATGTTACATGTGTCGCACGTGGGGCTGTTGGCCATTCCTATGAGGAAAGCATAGGCGTTTGTAAAGGCAACGCCTAGCCACAGACGGTAGAGCATAGTCTGGTCACGTCGGGGTAATCCAGGCGGGAGGTGCATCCGTATGTCCGGAGACAAGCGATACCCTGGAATCACTCTTAAAGCAGTATGGACAACGTAAACTCGATTATTCCTAATTTTAACCTACCACGTCGATGAACACCGAAGAAACTCTTTCCCACAATCAAGAGATCGCTCTTCAAAGATACTCAGTGACATGAGCACGTGGCCGCAACAGCAAAGTGTGCTACATGACAGTCTGTGACCACCTACGCAGATCTGCCGAACCACGCTTTCCGTCAAGGTTGCAGCTGCCTGGAATACGCGTGTCTACAAATGTGTTCTAGATCTCTGTGCACACAGCTGTCATCAGCATTCTTATCCCTCGACAAGCGTCACACATCGCCTTCATCCTCGTGACATCGTTACACAGACGTGTCACCCCGTGCATCCGCCTGACTGGGTTTTATAATATTTCGGAATATCTTTTGAACCATGTAGTGCACAGTAATGAAAATTGTCCGAAGTGAAGGCTCTGCATAAACATTGCATACATTCACTGGTTGTATAGGATGAAATTAAGCATTGTACGCATCACTGGTAGTTGTGTGGTATATATATACAAAGATTCGCTTCAAATAGATTCCAGCATGTGCCTTGGACTTGCACAACATTTTTCTTTCGGCATAATTTTATCGTTCTTGGCATGCACCTGATTCGGCATGCTTCCCACCGATGGTTCCACGGCAGAAACCAGCAAGAACACGAAGAAATGTCGGCAAACGTAAAGCTGCCCGCAATGACCCTTGAATGTGCCTTTAGGAAGTTTTCAATCGCGTTTAGGAATATGGAACGAACAAGTTACGTTTTCAATGCGCCGACGTCAAATTCGGCGACGTGCTGCATTGATTTGGCAGATCTAGCGCACGTGTGTAACGGTTGACACACTGACTTCGCGAGCAGGATAAAAGCGTTTCACTGCAAAAATCAACTGAAAGTAAACATGGCACAGCTGCTACAGAAAAATTTATTTGAGCGCAATTGCTTCGCTTCAAAGCAATTGAAATAATTGCGCTTACCTTGTCACTTGGGAAGCGGAACTTGGCCCGGCCGTTCGTCGCCCCACTGTTCCTACCATGAGCCACGGGGAAGTCGTCCTACATGCATGAACAGGCAGCATTCTTTCAGGCAATTTGTGGCGCCATAGAAGAAGTTGCGGCCTCACGGCACATTCTAATATTCACGAAAACAAGTGAACCTTCTTGAGATAAATCACTTCCACCATGGAAGGAAAAAATGGCAGCCCACGCGAAAGCAAGCCACGATATTGCTGCAGGCTACATCGCTTGCCACTGTGGTAAAGGCAACGTAGAAGTACGTGTTTATATTTTCGACACGTCGACATCAAATTCAGTGGAATACTGCGCTGGACTGGCAGCTGTATGGATTTCGTCAAATGGTTGCTAAGCCTACTTCGCGAGCAGCAAAAAGAAAGCGTTTTACAGCAAAAGGCGTGGAGGACAGTTCGCATAGCTGCTACGTGAAATGTTGATTGTGCCCAATTATTTCAAAATACTTGCAAGAATCGATCTCCGCGCGACTGCTGGAAAACGCAGGTTGACCCGGCCGTCCATCCCGGAGTTGTTGGAACAGTGAGCCACGGGAGTGTCCTAAAAATGAGCAGCCAGCATTCTTTCGGTCACTCTGTGGTCCCTTCAAGAAAGCGGCCTGAATTGCGGCTTGACGTCACAAGCTAAAGCTGTTCACGATATCAGGTGAGCACTCTTGCACGCGACCACATGCATCGACAAAGGGCGAAATGGCAGCCAAGGTCGAAGCAAGCCGCGATATCAGTGCAGGAAACATCACCCGCTATTGCGGCGAAGTCCCAATGCAAAGAAATTACCGAAATCAAACAACGCCAAAGGAATGAAGAAAAAGGCGCTTATTTGGACGCTGATTTGAATTATGGTACCCTATCAAGTCGCCAAAATTGCCGTTTTGAGAAGGAAATTGCGATATACAAACAGGAAGAGAGTGAAACTATCTTTTGTCATATCTGATTCATTAGCGTGCGCGTTACCTTGTGATTACCAGCACAACTAAATACATGTACTACTTTTGCCGCAAGAGTGAATGAAGTTATGTGCTATTGTTAACGCCTTTTAGGTGGTCATGAACGTTCGTTTATCACGGAGAGTGGGAAATAGCTGAAAGTGACACAGCACGGACAGCGCTGCCTGCCGTCTATGTTCTCTGTAAGACACTGCCCTCGTAATATATGTAAATGGCTCACCTTTACAAAGACTGGCGGCACAATTACGTGAACGAATAAGCCTTGCGCTCTCATATGGGTGTAAAATAAAGCTTTGGCAGGGGTCTCAGTATTCTTCAACTTGCTGGCACCTGTGTTGCCGGTTTTGATATTGTGCGCCTATGTTAGAGCGCGGCCACATACATGAGTAAGACTGCGCACGTTGCTGTTCCTTAGCGGCAACGCTTGATTAGAGTGTTTCGCCCTAGCGAGGTGCTTGCACCTTCTACACATCAATAGATGGGTCTGCATACATAGGACGCCCACCAACTACACCAACCTTACTAGGCGGATAACAGCAATGAAGTTAGTTTCCTAATCAAGTAAATTTCTTGAGGCGACATTGTTCTTCCGTGTTTTAAGAGACACGCTCGAAAACAAAGTCGCACCTCCTACGAGGTGCAGCTATCGCAGAAGTCACTGTGGGTGCTATTGCTTGCGTTTTTGGTGATGAGAAGGGTTGTGTAGAACGCTGTCCCGTCGTGTCTCCCTTTTCGCTGTCCCCCTCTTGCGTCGGGAGTGGCTACTATACAGTTCTCGAACTTTCTCGAAGTCAACGATGTTAAGCCTGATCAAGCGATTCTTTCCACCAGCGTCATCTGGACAGCTCGATCGAACCTATTGCATTCCCGCGCTACGAGTTGACAAAAGAACGTCTAAAAATTTGACAGTCACTTCAGCACACGCCAAAGAGGATGAAGGCGAAATCCTTTGTACTCAAGAGGCATTCATGAAATTACTTGACATTCTCATTCGAATGCGTTGTTGCTTCTTATTACTTGTTTTCTCCCAACAAAAGTCGTGGGTTCTAGTGGCTTAATTGGCTCTACCCAAATTAACTTTGCCTTTTTCTTTTTTGGCGTGATGAGCGGAATCGCAGCCAGCTATGCAAGAAGACGACGATGAACGCTCAAGCAGTGGCACGAGTGCGTGTCTGCGCGAGGCCAGCTCACATTACTTTTTTTTCCTGTCGCACGCCGCGTTTTCCAGAGCATCGGAATTGTGAGCCACTTAAGGCTTTCAGCTCTAAAGAAAGGCACGATCGTGGGCCTCACTTGCCTATCATTATCGATATCAACAGAAAATCAATATCTGTCTGATGCAGTTCGCCCGGTTAACTCCTATCAATCGAGCCAACGTGCTGTGCAATCGTGTGTGTAGTAGCTCATGAGACCGGACTGTGCAATTATTATCTCGTTGGGCCTTATCCTTGTAATGCCCAACATATCATTTATACTAGACGCCGAGTTCTGAAGCTAAAAAAAAATTAAGCAAATGAACCTAACCCGCAGCCTATACTGGCGTGTTTAATACGCTGGGACGATGTTTTAGTGACGGATAGTGTAAAACAATAGTTAATAAGAAAACTAATTACTATTCTAATTACACTGTTACTAATACATTTTAGTGTGCCCTTTTTTTTTACAAAAGTACCCGTCATGGCATGAAATAAAGTCGAACAAGTCGCTTTTATTTTCTTTGTTACTTAAATATGTTTGGCCATTACGGTATTAAGGGGCAAGATATCGCTTGTATATAATACGTTTTTATGGAGTACCAACTAATTTACAAAAATTTATTCACTGAATATATAATTGCTATTTAAGTGACTGTAAAGGGAAGTTAGAGAAGTGAGGGGTTGGATTTTTATTAATTATATCATAAGAAGCCAATAGACAAAGACACCAAGCGGGCAGTTGTTTTTTCAGCACTTACATTTCCATTAATTTATAATTCCTTTAATTCTATATGTAAGTACAAGCAAGCTCCCCTATGTTGTTATTGGCGTCACTGTTTGTTGGCTTCTTATGTAAGAGGAAGTTGAAATGTCACAATAAAAGCAAGCCAGTGCTTAAAGTGTGGCAGTTCATTATAGAATCATTACGTCTTGCAATGTTTCGTGAAATGCCAACTTTAATACATGCGACGACATGCAGCGCTGCCGCAGCAACTCTTCCGTAGTGTGTATTTATGCTGGCTGCATAAACGCATTCACTGCAACAGCAAAGCATTTCATTGCACGTTCTGATCCTCGATGCTGGCGTTAGCCACAGAATTTCAGGATTGCGCTTTCAGTTCTAGCCGACATCAGCTCTGCAATCGCACCACGCGTTTTGAAACAAGTCTTCATTACTAAAATTAAGTTGTTCTAGTTCCGTTCCCTGAGCTAAACAACAAAGTTATTCTACACGAGGAATATACTTCCATTGCTTTGTATTACACTGCAGCTTTTGAATTAACATCTACTGCCTAAATTAGAATTTCCAGCACTTCTACGAAGTGAGCCAGTAGTAATTATTTCCTCAATTAAGTACCCCCGTTTTTTGGTTTCGTTGTTTTTATTCTTATTACGAATCCAAGATGGGCGTCGCCGAATAACAGAGAAATAATGCAGTAAAAATTTTTATCGACAAATACACTAAGCAGCTGGTGTTCTTTTTTCGTTTTCATTTTAAATAACGTACTATTTCTGTTACATTCATTTCGCTCCACATTCTTTTGAGTAGCTCTCGACCTTTAGCTGAGTAGTCATAGGCCGTACATTCGTCCTATCTACGAATGTTTGCAACCACAGAACACGCCAAAACAGAGTTGCCGAATGCATCGGGCTCATATTCCTGCGTCGAGTAGCTTAACAATTGGCAAAGCCTAGCAACTGCATTGTAAGGAGTGAGACACCAGAAAACTAAAAGGAAAAAGGAGTGGAACGGTACTCGCCGTCGACGTCGGGTTCCGCCCATGGCCGGTAGTGTTTAGGCCCTTACACAAACGCCGGCTGGAATCCGGAGCTTTTCCAATGCTCGTTTCGTCTTGCGCTGGTGCGGCCGATTTGTCTTTTCGTGAAATACCGTTAAAACACAAAAAGAAACGTGCTTACGTCCCTCAAGGCAAGGTAACGGACCGACGCCCTCCGCTGTCCAAGCGCCATTTGCAAAGTGAGGGGCCGGATGTTCTCAAGCAAACCCAACTTCCGGCAAGCTTACTAACAACAAAAAATTCAATCCGGCGGATCTTAAGTGCCAAAGCCCGATATGATTAGGATGAATTTCTTGAACTACCATGTAGGAATGCGTGTAGCACACGATCGTTCCCACATTCCACGCCCCACCGGAATGTGGCCCCTTCCAGCCGGATTCGAACCCGCGACCTCGTGCACAGCAACGCAACGCCTTAACCACTGCGCTACCGCGGCTGATGCGCCTCGCGTTTTATTTGCTGGGAATAACATTCCTGAAGATATTTCTGCAGGAATTACCAAGCTCAGCGTATCAGCTAGTGTCACTGTGGCGCAGAAGCAAGCAAAGTGCGCACTACTGCTAGCAAACGTGCCCCGAGGCCGTATGAATAACACCATATGCCGTACAGACAATGTGATCTTCCTTGTAAATTACCATTCTACAATAATATCTATATATATATAGATAGATAGATATATACATATAGGCTAATTTCTTGAGAGGTAGCCTGCTAAGCCAAAAAAAGACGCGAAGACAAAAGAGGGGTGTGGTGCACGCGCCAGCTCGCCGTGACGTCATCACTCTTTAATGGCATGTGCTCGGGCTTGGTTAATTTTCCATTGATAGTTATGGACTATTTGGTATTCTGAAAGAACGAAAGAGTGAACTCAGCAACTTTTAATACTTGTTAATGAGCCAGAACGACCGAAATAGCGAAATAATGTTTTGAAATCCATTACGTCACACTGACGTACGGCCTTGTGGTTTACGCGCGAAATCTGAAAAAGAAAAAACTTCGAACTCCATTTTCTCTTCTAATAACCAACCTATTAACGCGAAATTAAAGAAAATACAACTTTAACTAATGCTTTATTCGTCTAAACATATTTTCATGCTTCTCTTTAGTGTCGCTTTAAATATATATTGTTACGGCTCTTCAGACAAACAGTATCATATCTCTAGGAGGCCTGTCTCTATGTACAGAAAATGGGCCCTGAATAAAGTACGATATCACCTTAAGCAAATGCACTCTGTGAAATTAGAATAAAAAAAAGAAGATATTGAGTTATGCTAGGGCTTGAACAACGGACCTGCGAAGTTCTAGCGAGTCTAGAATCGAACCCGTGAGCTTGTGGTCCGCGAAGGAACGGCGTAGCCACTGCACTACCGAGGCGGACGAAAGAAGCCGCTGCTCATTTTGGCTTGAACACTGCTTCACCGCAAGGAGTAAATAGGAGGGAGGCTCTCGACCTTTTATACATTTTATTGAGGTGATATAAGGAGACGTTGGCAGAAAAGTACGGCGCTAGGCGACTTCTTCGCTCTTGAATACAGCACCAAATTTCAACATACAACAGGCAAAAATTAACACGCAAGTTACAACAAGGTTGCGTTATCACATACAAGTCCAAACAGCACCCCGACATTACAGAGACATGTTTAAAGTTATGCGAGCAACTGTATCCCATAAGAAAGCCTGAAGCAAAGATGTCACTTAATTGAGACCACCCGAGGTCGATCCTAAGCGCGGGTATACGCTTGTTTTCGCAAAAGAAACAAACGGAATGTGGCCCGGGCAGTTGGCAATTGAACCTGCGACCTCGTGCTCAGCAGCAGCCGCTTGATCAAAGAAAATGTTTGCTCATAAAGGCTATCCTCAGCTGCAGGAGTTATTTGTCGGCATTGAACCTGCTGTCCTGGCCACTTGACGAACTGCCGTCTTCAACGAGTTGAGCGAAAGATCGTACCCTAGCGTTTTAACACGCACTCATTTTTTTCCTGCTTTCACGTGTAGCCTGTACGGCTTGACTGCTATACGCAACGTTCAAGAGTCGCTTCCAGGATAATGTCGAAAGGAATTATGTAAAAACTTAGAACCCTAAGAAAACACAGCATTTTGCTCTATTTTCTACATTAAGCACACATGTGCCCACGAACGGTGGTCAGGTCTATTTTTACATATATATAAAGATGTGGTACGCATACACATTAGTCTGCATAACCTATCGCATGCGGTCGTACGCGTGTGTGAAAGCAATCCTTTAAGAAAGATACTGGCAGACACCACTGAATTTTTGGTTCCATTAACTCAATTACTGCGCACGGCAGTTGTACGAAGGCAAATGCCTGCTGCTCCCCGGTGGTGGCGTAGAGCAGTGACAGCGCAAGCTGGCTCGAAGCTTCTTGTCTATCGCGGTGCCAACTCGCACCGGTTGCGCCGCCCGGAACGGATGGCCACGGCACCCGACGTGACTCGGCGATCGGAGAGGCACGTGACCAGTTCTGCGTCGGCGCTTGGAAAGAAATGAAAGTAGGCTCACGCGAAATACGGGTTCGCTTGGTAGAACGAGGATCGTTTTTCTATCTTTTTTTTTCTTTTAATGCTAGTTTCTATCCTCACAATCACCATGCCGAAGTCCTTTCTTTCGTACTACGCATCGTTCTGCGTGGCCTTGTAAATTCACTGAGCTGAGAATGACGCCGTACAGAAAGAAATTAGATAAGAGCAGACACTCCCAATAGAGTCCCGTGGCCGAATCGACTGTAGCGCACCAAGCCGCCGGCCTTAATACCTGAAGCACGCTTCCGGTTTCAGTTTTGGGCGCGCGCGTCTTAATGGCACTAATACGCGTCACGCCGGCTGCGCTGATCGGCGCGGCATTCTTTCCTTCTTTTTTTTTCGCTTCTACTGCTCAACCACACTCGGTCTGTGCGCTATCGTTTTATTATTTAGCAAAAATGATCTTTACAAGCCTCCATAGAATCTGTTCGACGTGAAATTTTATTAGGTAGACGAAAGACGCCTTGTGAAATGAGGAAATGTTTATTTTGCTCTAAGTGAATGCTCTTTCAGGGGTTTTTGTGCATTCGTCCAACTCTCTGGCACCACGTGAGCAGCAGTAGTTCCCGTACGAAGCTTCACCGGACGGCATCAGCTGAAAGAAGTAAATTACAAGCATGTGGCATTTTAGTATTTAGACCCTATATGAAAACGGCGTGTAGAGGCAAATGGATGGCATTACAAACAAAAGAAATTCGCTTTTACATACATGGCGTAGAAGATACTCGACTCATGCCGAACAATATCATAAGATATGAAAAAAACATTTGATTTCCGATCATTCTCGGGCATTACTTCCTGTACATTAGGAGCGCGGGTGCAAAGCCTGTTTTCAGTTGCTCAGAAGGCCTGGTTGTGCCTGGTTTTTTATTTCCTCAGCGTTATCTTTTGCGCGTTCCGCCGGCGCCAGCAACACACTCCCGTGTTATCACTCTAGGCAATTGCTCGTCACGTTTTCGACAAGCGTGAGTACCGAAAGAAAGTATGTGTTGCAGCGGGGCCAGTTACGCGCTAGGAAATAAGCCGATCACGTTTATCAGTTTCCTGTAGTCATGATCCTAGCCTAGCGCGGCACACCCGTTACTTGAAGTAAAGTTTACCGACCATTTGCCCATACCTACGATAAATACGCCACGCGATGGAATCGAACCACTAACCTCGCCTTCACATTATCAGGAAGTTTGATCAACGCTAGTCGAAACCACTCGGCTACAGCTGGAACAGTTACTTCGGGTGACCAGCAGGCATCGTGAGCTTGATCTGGAGTCCCCCACGTTACGAAAACAGCAATTTTGAAACAACAGTGTGACGAGTGCAATATGCATCCTAACTTCTCGCGACGTTACGAACCAAGCAAGCCCCTGTTTTCCAAGTTAAACTTTGCCTGTCGGTACTTTACGGGAGTTGGTGTGAGCCACTTGCGTTAATAACGTTGTAACACACTGCGAGTCATTTCATGTTTCATTACACTCCAAAACGTTTCAATAGGAAAGAAGCTTTTGATAATATAAATTTCCCGCCTGTAGAATGTTTAGACGGCAAACGTGTGCTAGTGTTTATTGGAACTAAAGTACGGAATAGCATACTACATAAAATTAGGATGTTACAAAACTTGTTAAGATCACTGAAAAGGTATTGTTTTTAACTAATATTTCTTGCTTCCTGAAGTCATCGGTTTTTCTGTTTTGATTTTGTAAATTGCTGTGTTTTTTTTCGCCTTGTAGACTTGTACTTATTGTCAAATGTTGTATGCTTCTATTATATTTATCAGCTCAAGAGCCTCACCGCGGCGTCTGTGCTGAGCCGTGCTCCCTCAAGGGCTGCAGAAGAGAGTGCCAACTTGTTCCTTCTTCATAAAGAACCACATCTCTCTCTCTATCTCTCTCTGTAACGTACATTTTTTCTTCTTTTTTTCTTTTCCTTCCTTACTGGGCGAGATGTTTTGACATCTCTTCGTAATTAACTCCTGTTTCTGTAGTCGCTGTACTATTGTACTGACAGTTCTTCAAATGTATTTTTGCACCAGTACTAGCCTTTGGCTATGGGGCCACAACCATGTTGTGTACCTTCCCGAATAAAGTGATGCGCAATAAAGAACTCGGAACTTTATCGTCGTTTCTTGACTAGTTACTGCAGCGGGGTGAAAGCTGATTCACTGAAGCTGGCGAAAACCCTACAAGATTCCTATCGGCAAAGTAGTCCACTCAAAGGTCGGCTTCCTTAAATTCAGTCAGTCTGGACAAAAGCTAGACCCCGCACTGAGTAAGTGTGTCCTCTCGGCTATCCTCTATATCGCAGTCATTTCACTCCTCTACTACCCACTCTGGTGACAGTCATTCTGATGTTAGTAGCCTCGCGGTAGACGATTACAGCTTTGTCTGCAGTGATTTCCCCCTTTCCCTCCTTTTTATTTTACTTTTATATTTTATTACACAATGCAAGCGCGTACATTTTATATTACGCATTGGCTTCACTGCAAGACACTGCAAGTAGTTGGCTTCACTACAGCACAGGGGGAAAAAATTTGGCCTGATTTCACGAAAGATAAGCTTCGCGCTGCGTAAGTAACGCCACCGTTTAAAGTTTCGCGCCGCTAAACTTTTTCCCCATCTTTCTCCTTTCCTCGGGCCTCACCCTCCCGTTCGCTTTCTTCCTATTCGACTATACGTCACATGATGCCACTCGTTTCTTGCGTTTTAATCGCCTCTCCGGTGGAGGGCACTGCTTAACTTTGCTAAGCATTGGCTTCACTGCAAGACAAAACGCTGCAAGTAGTTGGCTTCACTACAGCACAGACCGTGGGAAAAAAATTCTGGCCTGATTTAGCGAAAGATAAGCTTCCCACTGCGTATGTAAAGCCACCGTTCAAAGTTTCGCGCCCCTAAACTTTTTCCCCGTCTTTCTCCTTTCCTCGGGCCTCGCCCTCCCGTTCGCTTTCTTCCTATTCGACTATACGTCACGTGATGCCACTCGTTTCTTGCTTTTTAATCGCCTCTCCGGTGGAGGGCACTGCTTAACTTTGCTAAGCATTGGCTTCACTGCAAGACAAAACGCTGCAAGTAGTTGGCTTCACTACAGCACAGACCGTGGGAAAAAAATTCTGGCCTGATTTAGCGAAAGATAAGCTTCCCACTGCGTATGTAAAGCCACCGTTCAAAGTTTCGCGCCCCTAAACTTTTTCCCCGTCTTTCTCCTTTCCTCGGGCCTCGCCCTCCCGTTCGCCTTCTTCATTCGACTATACGTCACGTGACGCCACTCGTTTCTTGCTTTTTAATCGCCTCTCCGGTGGAGGGCGCTGCTTAACTTTAGTGAGCATTGGCTTCACTGCAAGACAAAACACTGCAAGTAGTTGGCTTCACTACAGCACAGACCGTGGGAAAAAATTTTTGGCCTGATTTCGCGAAAGATAAGCTTCGCGCTCCGTAAGTAACGCCAGCGTTTAAAGTTTCGCGCCGCTAAACTTTTTCCCCGTCTTTCTCCTTTCCTCGGGCCTCACCCTCCCGTTCGCCTTCTTCCTATTCGACTATACGTCACGTGACGCCACTCCTTTCTTGTTTTTTCAATCGCCTCTCCGGTAGAAGGCGCCGCTTAACCTTATAAGCATTGGCTTCACTGCAAGACAAACACTGCAAGTAGTTGGCTTCACTACAGCACAGACCGTGGGAAAAAAATTTGGCCTGATTTCGCGAAAGATAAGCTTCGCGCTGCGTAAGTAACGCCACCGTTTATAGTTTCGCGCCGCTAAACTTTTTCCCCGTCTTTCTACTTTCCTAGGGCCTCACCCTCCCGTTCGCCTTCTTCCTATACGACTATACGTCACGTGACGCCACTCCTTTCTTGTTTTTCAATCGCCTCTCCGGTGGAGGGCGCTGCTTAACTTTAGTGAGCATTGGCTTCACTGCAAGACAAAATGCTCCAAGTAGTTGGCTTCACTACAGCACAGACCGTGGGAAAAAAAATTCGGCCTGATTTCGCGAAAGATAAGCTTCGCGCTGCGTAAGTAACGCCACCGTTTAAAGTTTCGCGCCGCTAAACTTTTTCCCCGTCCTTCTCCTTTCCTCAGGCCTCGCCCTGCCTTTCGCCTTCTTCCTATTCGACTATACGTCACGTGACACCACTCCTTCCTTTTTTTTTAATCGCCTCTCCGGTAGGGGGCGCTGGAATAGGAAGCAAAATAGGAACACGTGGTGCGGGAAGACTGGCGCCAAGTTTAAAAGAATGGAATGTGTACGTACTCAAGGGCTTCTAATGGGCCCAAATCGGGCTAAAAAATTTTCCCACGGTCTGTGCTGTGGTGAAGCCTACTTCTAGCGGCACTTTGTATTGCGGTGCAGCCAACGTACGGAAGCGTACCTTTCGCTCAAATTACATGACCATTTTTGCGCAGCCTTTATGATACATATCGTGCTGAGGTCGACGCATTTTTTATGTCTTTGGCATCTTTGTGGCGTCCGTCAGAATACTATTATCTGCATCGATTGTGACGTGAATACGTTTTTTTTAAACCTGACCTCGATGTCTTAAGCGATAATCTGAACCCCCGCTTGGCGTACCCATGTGTCTGCTTGCAGGCACTATTAGTTACAACATTTATTCGACGCTACTACAGTGCGTTCAAGGCAAGGACAATCGTGAGCGTTACTTTTGTTAACATTCGAGCCTTCCTGTCAAATGGCGAAGCGTTGCATAACTTTGGAGCTTCTTTAGACAATCATTGATCCGGAACTGATGGAACAGCTATTGCCCTGTGTAGCCATAAATTAAATATGAGCGCAATTACTTTTTTAAAAAGTAACAATGAAAAACCCAAGTGCTGGAATCGATCCAGCGACCTCGTCTTCATTTTATCTGACAGTATTTTTCAATGTTCGTCGAAACCAATCGTCCACGACCTGAAGTGGTACGTAAGCTCAGCAACAGGCTTATATCGATAATTTTGCGTTTGATTCCCCTATTCCCTTGCCCCAGTGCAGTGTAGCCAACAGGACTCTTGACTGGTTAACAACCCTGTCTTCCTTTTATCTCTCTCTCACTCTCTCGCGTTTGATTTAGCGACGAAGTTACAAAAACCACAATTTTTAGCGAGATTTCGGTCGTTTCGCGAGTAGCGTCGGAACATTCGGCCTCGCCTCCTTGAGCATCTGGTGCATGATATTACAAGTATCAGGGCACAGCCATAAAAAGTAATTGATGTTTGCCGTATAAAGAAGCGGTAGTGTTTTTTTTTTCTTACCTTTCCCCGTGGTTTGGTAGGTTCTGGACGATCGTGCAGGCCGGCCTAATTTGACTTACTGCTCTACGGAGGTTGCAGTCTGCGTCGTGCTTGCTCTGATGTCCGTCGTTATTTCTGGGTGATACTACTTACCTTGTTTCAGTCTTGCCTTGAAACGACGGCTTCCGTTCCCGTGAGACTTCTTTGTTAGTAAGTACTTGCGTTGAGAAGCCTTAGTGACGATTTTGATGTACTATGCTGTGAATCACACTTCTCTAGAGTGATCAATTGGTATATTTAGCCATCTTCGTTAAAAGAAAGAAAGAAAGAAAGAAAGAAAGAAAGAAAGAAAGAAAGAAAGAAAGAAAGAAAGAAAGAAAGAAAGAAAGAAAGAAAGAAAGAAAGAAAGAAAGAAAGAAAGAAAGAAAGAAAGAAAGAAAGAAAGCACAGGCCGACGTTGAATGAGACCGCGCATGGTCAGACCACACGCTTGGTCAATATGCTGTAGCACAAACATAAGTAGAATCTTGCAAAAAAAAGGGCCACTCGACCACTCTAGACAAGTGTTGTTCACACTGCACTACAGTATAGTGACTCGCTCTTGTTCTTCTCTTTTCCCCTTTTGTCTCCAAGTGTGCGCGAGTGCTGGCACGTCGTAAGGTGAGCATTCCTGCATTATCGTTATTTTGCGGACCACCGTAAAGTTCAGTTTTAATCTGAGTAAAGGCTCCTAAGCAAGGAAAGACTCAAGAATAAATACTGGTGGCGATGCCTCCTCGGAGATCCTGGAGAAGCTCATGGTTACCTCATGGGTTTGGGCGCCGGCTTGGGACTGTTTGTCGATTGAAAGTTCGATTAGATTGCCTCCTAACGCTGCTTAGAGACTTCTACCGACAACTTTGCAAAATTTACGCGAGAAATAACTGATACTTAAATGTATAAATAAAAGGCCCGAGGATGGGGAAATAGTGAAATTCGTGACGTTTCCAACACTAGAAAAAAAAAGAAATTGGTCTTCAGTTCCTCCGCTGTAACAACCAACTTTGAACCCCAAATAACTGACATCAGCGTGATGGAAGAACATTTTACCAGCACAATTTGACTGAGTGTTCCCACTTTATTTGTTCCTTTATTATCAAGGCAGTGTCGTCCCGTGTCAGTGGGACGGTTTGCGCCTTGTATGCAGTCTACCTTCTGTCTTCTCCTTGAGCGCTATCCGCATAGTTCCCGGCGTTCCTCAGCCGTCGCGTCTTGGTACAGGGCCTCGGCTTGAGCCCTCGACGGGGGTCTGGGCCTCGGCGGCCACTGCTGCTCCGCGGCCCTCGTGAAGTGGTCGCCGACCACCGTCTGAATGAGCTGCAAACATACGTATCCTAACTAAGAAAACACGAGGGAGCTTCTTTAGAGCGTCTCGATAATAAACTGAGGGACTTCATTCATTCATTCATTCATTCATTCATTCATTCATTCATTCATTCATTCATTCATTCATTCGCTGCACAAGAAGTTCGCAAATTCAGTGCTCCTCTTGAGTGTTTTTTTAATGAATTGAGGCCTTTCATTGGATTCATTCGTTTGCAACAGAAAAACACCGCACGTCTGTGGTTCTCTTGAGTGACTGGTTAACGAACTGAAGTATTTTGTTGCGTTATTTAAAAAATAATTATTTCGGCGTACTTCTAAAGGCCGTTCTCCCATTTGCACAATACAAGGAGGAAGGGAGGTGGGGAAAGGGTTGAAGAATAATTATCACGCAAACTGGTGTGCAGGTGTTACGATTTCCTCACAATTTACAATTATGAATAATCTTAAATGTGAGTAAGCAGCTAGTACAAGCAAGAAAGCAGCAATGGCACCTAGATGAGGCACGACATCATCAAAATTTGGAGCGCGGCCGCGCCATGCGCAACGTCGCTTTCTTTTCTTTATTTATTTTTTTAATCTACTCAGCGTTCTCTACGCCCACCATCTTCCCCTCCTCTTCACCCATTTTCCAACCCCTACCATTTTTTAGCATTAAACCGGTATTAAGACGAGCTAAGTTAAGGCAAACTATCGGATATAATGAACGCTGTACATTTAGCGAGTTTCCGAGAGTCCGAAAGCGAAACAAATGAGCTTAAAACTAAACGCTAATTCGGTTGAATCGAACTTCCGCGGTCTTACCGACGCCTGGTACTGGGCCGAGCGAGAGGCCCTGATCGGTAAACGTGGAGGCGACTCTGATAGCTACCGAAGAAGCAAGGGATGATTCTGTAAGCAAAAAACAGCTACGCAAGTGTCGGTGATGATGCGGAAAGCTGAAGGGCCGACACTAAAAACAGTCATCGAAAAAGTCCTCAATGTGCCTCTGCAGTCTAACGAATGTGGTGAGCACACCGCCCAGCGGTGCTGACCACATCAATCTGATAATGGCCCGGATCCTCTGGTACGTTTTCTTTTTCAGCAAATAAGAACAACTACGAAGTATTTATAGGGGGGTGGGAGTATTCTGTAAGAGTCAGCCTTGTGGACTGTCCATTTCGGCTTCTGCTGATTGGCTAGGGCCGCTCGTTTCCTCCTCTCTCGCGCAGCTACACCCAATCAGCAGCGTCCGAAATGGACAGTCCACTAGGTGGACTCTTGCAGAATACTACCCCCCCCCCCCCGCCATGTATAGCGCACTGGTTATCGCGGCATCTGTCCCTGGTGCGGTGACACACGCCCTACACGCTTTCACATCTTATAGGGGTGCGGGGCAAACCTCAACACTTAAAGACGCCTAGCATGTGATTTGAGCGGTGGGAGTTACAGATGACCGGCGATACCCTGGCGGGAGAAGAAGCTCTCGTCCAGCAAGTACGTCGAGCAGCCATGGCCAGTGCAGTCCTGCAATGAGGACACCACCCACTCGACCTCAAGATCAACGACCTCGGTGGTCCAAATAAATGTTTTTTTTTCTCTCTCTCTCTCTTGCAAAATGACGAAAAGCAACAATAACTCATCAGCTTGAAGTGCATAAACCAATTCTTTGTACCATTAAAATCTAACAAATTACTTTTTAAGGCGAAAGCCGGTGTGCCCCACGAAGCGAAAAATCAGGCGTCCGGTGTTGACATCGGATGGCTAATAATTCATGTGATTCACGTGAAGACGTCACACTCCCAGCGCTGGACCTGCTGCAGCTCGCACTGCGAAATCCCACGGTGAACAGCCACGGCCTCGGCATGACGCCGTGGCCCACACCCAAAACTGGATTAAGGTGGATTGAGACGGATTAAGGTGAATTAAAGTGGATTAAGACGGATTAAAGTGAAATAAGGTTGATTAATGTGAATTAAGGTTGGTAAAAATTAGAGCAAGGTGGATTAAGGAAGAGTTTTAATTTAAGGAGATAATTTAGACAAGTGTTATCGGTTTCGCATTCGAGGTTTCGATTTACGTATGCTTCCAGTGCTCCTTGATTGTGCAATGCTTCTATGACTTTTGGTATCCCTTATGAACCAAATGTCTTTTCTTTATCTATGAAAGCCATATAAAAACGCTGGTTGCATTCCGTAGATTTCTCAATTACCTGATGGACGACACAAATGTCAGTCAGGTAATTAAATGAAAACGTTCAAAAATAGATATTGGTTATGGTTCTTAGGGCGGAGGATGTGCTGTGGGTGTCTTAAGTCTGGAGAACCTGCCTACACACGTCTGGCTCAGATTATTAGTCATCGAGAGTGTGCAGCGACGTCTTTGCCGGAGGCACAGCGCGTTGGCTGCCCGCCACTCCCTGACGTAAGCAGTGACGTCGCCCAGAGGAGGGTGGCTGCGCGCGCTGTTCCGTCTCGGCGTTTCTGTTTCGCACGCTCTCAGAGCTTCAAATTGCCTCTCTATTAGACATATTTTTCAGAATGAAAAGTTTATTTTCCTTGTACAAAGCGCTCGCTTCAATTTCCCTATTATGATTAGCCCACTGAAATTAAAGGTTCGAAGGTTAATTAGGATATTTGTGCTAATTAATGACTCATTACCACGAGCCGCTTGTCACCGCCTAATCGCCAAGGCTGACGGCATGTCTTCGCTTGACCCGTGCTTTTATTTAAAAGCAGCAATTTTTAAATGTTACTTATGTTATTCGTAGTTGGCTGTTTTGCCAACTGTAACGGGTTCGTGACCTCGTCAAGCTGCTCAAGCTTTTAGCCCCGTGCTCCTCCTATCCAAAGGAAATAAAGTTGATTGATTGATTGATTGATTGATTGATTGATTGATTGATTGATTGATTGATTGATTGATTGATTGATTGATTGATTGATTGATTGATTGATTGATTGATTGATTGAAATATCCAGTATATAGCGGCTCGCAATGATGATGGCCGCTGAAGTACCATAGGTTCGTGAACGACATGGGCAACAGGAGACTTTTGGGGGAAGCCAACGTTCCTGCAGTAAACTTGAAGAGTATGACGATTATGATTTTTGCGCGAAAAGATACGGTGGTACCTCATTTGCTTATAGGTAAGTTTGCCGGTGAAAATGAAGGGCACGTGTGGTACTAAAACTGGGGATGTTCTCGCACGCGGAGGTTTTCAGGTTTCAATTGTTCAGGCCCGTTTAGGTGCCCTTAGAGCTGACTCCCGGGAGCAAGCCGTTTACGAGCTATGTGACGGCATAAACAGAAAAGAAAATTAAAGTAAAAAAGCTTCGAGTACTGGCACAGAATAGAAAGTGCCACCATGCTCAATTTTTTCTTATCTCAATTGTCTGGTTTACCTGTGTACGAACAGTTGGCTCAGCACCGAAGAGGCGTGGTTGCCGAGGCCTCCTTGGTTCACGAACCGCGTGGCGTTCTCGTCGAACGAGAGGAAGGAGGGCGCGTACGGGAGCACTGCCAGGTGGTGGCCCGGAAGCAGCACGGTGTAGAATATTTTGGAAACACATAAACTCATTAGGCAGGAAGTATGGAACAAGACAACATCATATCCTAGACTAGTATGGAAACAAAGTGGAAGGGGGAGCGGCATTGCATTACATTCGAAGAACAACAGCCGAACCTTTTCAAGGCAACGACTAGGTTTTATTTGAGGGGGAAACAAGAGCACGAAATAGAACCAAATGAAAAAGGAACTGGCCCTGACAAATCCCAACTAGAAAAAAGCCGAATAAAAAATTCCTAGGTGCACAGCCACAGGGCTAGACGAGATTCCCGTTAGGCTGACTAATGAACTAGGACCAAAAAGTAAGGAAGTTCTGTTGAAAGCAGCACAAAAAAAAACCTCATAAGATAGACGAATACCAGATAGTTGACGATAAAGTCGAATGAATTTAATTCACAAAGGTAAAGGGGGAAAAAACAGATTTCACGCATACAGACCGTTGATCCCTATATCGGTATTGTACAGATTAGCAATGCAGGCGATTAAATTAAAGCTGCAAGCATGGCCACAGTATAACGGCATATTGGGAGAACTTCAGAATGGTTTCAGAATGGTTTCAGAATCGGTAGAATGATAACCTGGATGATAACTTATTTGTCCTTACCAAGCGTATTGAAATATTCAGAGTCAAAGGAGACCGCTATATGTGGCTTTTTAGACATTATAGGAGCGTATGACAACGTAGACCACACCGTTCTGTGGAATATTCTGGAAGGGGAGGCTTAGGCGACGATCGTATACAGCTTTTGAGAGAGATTTACCAAGAAAATACACTTTGCGTTGAATAGTGAGAGATGAGGAGCGAGGAGAAAGTTGAAAAAGTTGAGAAAGTGCCCTTTATCCCCACTGCTGTTTATGATGTACATGGTAAGGATGGAAAGGGCAATAGAGGGGAGTAATATCATGTTTAATCTCTCATACAAACAGGCAGGTACAGTATTAGAGCAGCAGCTTCCAGGTTTGTTTTATGCGGACGAAACATTGTGTTGCTAGCTGACAAGCAAAGTAATACACACGCTGTTAGGCTAGTTAGTGCATTGCATTCAGAAAAACCAGCCATAAAAGGACGCACGCAGAAAAGATACACGCAGACAGGAAAGAGGCCAGCCTCTTTCCTGTCTGCGCGTATGTTTCCTGCGTGTATAGGAAACCCTCGTGTCCTTTTTTCTTGCGGGGGGGGGGGGGGGGGGGTTGCTGGTTTTTCTAAATGCAAGCAAAGTGATATGCAACGTCTGGCTAATATCTGTGGAAAGGAAGGCGAGAATTTCGATCTGAAATTTAGCGTTCAAAAATCAGGTGCTATGGTACTCAATGAAAACAGTGAACAGACAGTTTCAATACAGGGCCTGGAAATACCTCGGGCAAAAGAATGTAAATACCTTGGTATATGGATAAACGAAGGCAATAGATATATGGAAACATAGGAAAAAATAACAGTGAAGGGGAAGAGGAGTGGCAGCCATAATGACGCACAAAGCGCTATGGGGATACAATAGGTACGAGATGCTCCAGGGTATGTGGAAAGGTGTGATGGTTCCAGGACTTACATTTGGAAATGCGGTTGTTTGCTTGAAATCAGGGGTACAATCGGGACTCGACGGCAACCTAAGGTCATCGGGATGCCTCGCATTGGGCGTTCATGGGAAGACTGCAAATGAAGCTGTGAAGGGTGATATGGGCTGGACTAGTTTTGAAGTGAGGGAAGCTCGCAGTAAAATTGAGTATGAAGAACGACTGAGGAATATAGAAGAAAGTAAGTGGGCTGGGAGAGTGTTCGTGTATCTGTACAGGAAAAACATTGATTCACAGTGGAGGAAAAAAACTAGAAAGGTTACCAGCAAGTACACGACCACGTATGTTGAACAACATGGCAACAAAGAACGTGTGGAAGGGGAAAGTCAGAGAGGCTAAGACATTCTCATGGGCGGTGACAATGTAAACATGCTATGAGCAACTTCTTAAAAGAAAAAAGAAACGAAATCGGAAAAGAAACAATTTATGATAACTCAAAGGGAAGCTCTTTACTTTTCGAAGCGAGATCAGGATGCCTTAGAAAACGCACATATAAAGCGAGATACAAGAAGAAGCATGTGCTTGCTGCGGTAAAGCTAGGGAAACGATTGTGCATAGTTTATTAGTATGTGAAGATATCTGTCGAGGGGTCGAATTAGGCACGTCTGGCCTCCTTAAGCCACTGGCTTCAGCGAGAGCAGGGGGAAAGTAAACATGTCCGCAATAGAGATTAGTAAGAGGCGATTGAAAGGTTGGTGGAAGTAAGGAAAGGATTAACAACGCAAGCGTACAAAAACAAAGTTCCCAAGATAGGTTCAGAAAGTTTCGTGATGGGAATTCTTCGTGTTTTTTTCTTCTTCTTTTTTTCTAACATAGGTAAGACATTAGGCAATACAGTAACAAGAGCTTGGTGGCAGAACTCACCACCCCGTTCCAAAGGGGACGCTTATAGCATCCATCAAGCATCCATCCATCCCTCCGATGCACTGGGCGAACCGGAATTGTTCGGCGGCTGCGAAGCGGTCGAGAACGTCACCGCAATTCAGGGCGACCGACTGCCCGTTCTCGACCAGAGAGCTGCCGTGGCTGCCGTGGCTGCCGAAGGCTACCGCCGTTTGGTGCGTTCACGTCGCTGCATGTAAGGCACCGTCGACAATCGGTAAATTAAGGAGGACACTCAATATATGGCAGAAAGCGCCTTCAGGCACTTCGAACGAGTAATAGTGGTGCTTATTTCGCTAAGCCATAAAGATGTAGGTGAAACTACAGCACTTTCGAGACAGTTCAGATCACGTGCATTATTAGGTACAAATATCTCCCCTGCGTACGGTGTAACACTGCGTTGTATAATGCGTCATGATGAACGGACAATGCCTGATCATGAGTGTGACACCACAGTTTACTGTACGCTTAGTCTAATTCCTAGGTTTATGTACGTACGTATTCTTATGTTTAGTTCGTGTTCTTCCTGATTATTTCATTCGTAGTTAATAATCAACTATTTAAGTACTATGTGTAGAGCAGACATATCGATATTATGTGTCAGAGCGACTTCAAAAACATCAATTTTAATTGTTTGCGACAAGCTACATTTTGCGCGGTTCTTTTCACGTGTCCCGCTTGACACGTGGTGTATTGTTATATTTGGAGGGCTTTCTTTATCACCCTTTTCTTAAACAATTAAAACTGATCCCATTCGTAGTAGCCCTAAAGTCAAGTGTTGACACGTCAGCCGTAATTATACTAATTAGAAAGTTCGTCAATAATTAATTACAAATTAATTAGTAAAACCACAAAACGTACGAGACACTCCTCCAGGTTGCTGCTAACGACAAGCGATTGGATTCATCCATGCAGACGTAAATTATTTAAGACAATACGTCATACGCCATAACATAACAAAACATCATACGTCGAAATTCCAGTCGATGTCAAAACTAGCACAGTTTAAAAGTGTAAGCCGATCCCGAAGTTCGCACAGTCAAAATGTTGAAAAAATCAAGAGTCCGACGCTCCTACTCTCATCACGCGAGGGGTGAGGCGGTAGAGTGCCGGGTGCAGTGACTCCGCTCCTATCACATCCTTAACTTTCTCAGGAAGGCTGTCTTTTATCGACTTCAGCTGAGGGTTGAATCACCGTCCAACTTTTTTATATAATCAATGATAATTACGTCTTCAAAGCGAAAAATCCCCGACACAGATTTTTGACTGTTCTGTCATGTTTGTTTGTTTGCTTGTTTGTTTGGCAATCCATCATCATGATGGCGCATCGGCAAAAGGCAACTGCAGAATTGCCCGACTATAGGCCTCCAGCACCACCCGACAGGAGCAGCATGCCGCCGCCGCAAGACCATGGTAGTGGAAGTGTCGCTAACAACTTCGTTCTAAGAAAAATGGAGGGGGGGGGGGGGGGAACGAGAGTTTGACTAAAGGGAACTCACCTCGAGTACTGCCTCTGCGCATTGTCCCGGGTCTCGTTGCAGTTGTCGCTGCCGCAGTTGTCCCGTCGCCTTGTCGAACGGGAACCACTTGCATCCCGTCCTGCGCCAACGTTTTCCGGTTCCTTGGCGCTATATCGCGCACCAGAGTAAGTTGCAGGCAGCGAGCGTTCCGGGTACAATCCGATGGCGCGTTGCACCGACTGTCGCGCTGCTCCAATATACTGACCACTCACCTGATTACTCTCCGGACGATGACTCCCGACTACTCGACTAGTCGCCGACTCACCCTTACTCTCCGACGATAAATTAAGCGACAGATCTGCAATAGAGGCGCTCGATCTTCTCACGCGACTGAAGTTCTCCCTAGAGAACACACACTTTTGTGTTTCGGGATGTGGTCTACAAACAAGCGCACGGAACCGCGATGTGTGCTTCAACTTCAGTTACGTCGGCGAACCTTGCCATCGAGTCAGTGGAGAAACGGGCTTTGACTTCCTTCGACCGATCCTCACCCCCTCCTCCCCTGCAAAGGATTTGTCTGCACTGTATTGATGTCTTTTTTTGCATCATCAAGAAGGCATCTTTAGATGCATTCCCGGCGGATCTAAACAGCACAGAGACATCCATTCAGTTTACAATTGAAACGAAAGTCTATGGTCGTCTTCCTTTTCTAGATGTGCTGGTAGAAGGCAAAAAACGGCCGCCTTTCTTTTGGTGCCTTCAGGAAGGAGTCGCACACCAGTCGCTCGTTACGAGTCTATTCACCAGGCCTGCCACAAACGCTCAGTTGCTCCTTCCCTGATACAAAGAACGCATAGGATTTGCCCCAGCGAAAATGACCGTGCCTCTGAGCTGTTCAGGATGCACCGCGAGCTTTCCGGTTGCGTTTACCCTATTAGTTTTACTCATTCCGTAGAACGGCGCACAAGCAAATGGCGCTTTGTCGCGCACGATGCGGCCCCGAGCCCACGCAGCCGTCCCCTATGTGCCAAGGGGTCAAAGAGGCGTTAGCACGGGTTCTGCGGACATTTGACGTACACGTGGCGCCTGTTCCCGCCTGGAGCTGGTGCAAGCGAGAGACCGGCTCGAGAAAGACAAGTTTCCAGTCGTTGTTTATAAAACTCCCTGCGCAGACTGTGGCTATGTTTATTTCGGCAAGAGCGGAAATGTTGAAAGACGGCTGAAAGACCACATGAATGACGTCCGAAAGATGAACGTTGTCTCCAACGCACTTACGGAGCGCGTGGCAACTTCTGATCATGTAATAATCAAATCAAATTTATTTTCCTCGTTCGAACGCTTTTACCGCCCGTTTCATCGGCGATGCCCCAGAGTGTGTTTTGCACCCTTTCACTGAGGAAAGACCAACCAATCACGTTAGCGTGCCCGTTCCGAGCGTCCGCGCCGATAGGCATCAATATAGTGTTCGAAGGCATGTGCGCATATACTGTATTAAATTTGTTTCGTACTAATGCGCAATGTGTTTAAGGAGCCTACGCACGAATAGATGAACTTGAAGGTACACCCGTGAGCAAAAGTATGCTGACCACAGGGTCACCGAAAACATACAGAATTTCTTCGTAATTAACACGCATAAACGCAAACTGACAAGTGCACTAGAAAACTCATAATGCCAAGTTTGGACTTCAGTCTTTAGTTTCAAGTTGCATTCGGCAACACGGGAGAAAATTAGTTTTATCGTGCAATCCCTGGTCCGTATATATTTGCTCACGGGTGTACATACGCCAACACAGATAACGGGTTGCTGCTTATAGCCAAATGACATGTCTTATAAGGGTTATAAACGGGGATAAAGTGCCTCAGAAAGGCTGGCCAACGTTTCGATAGGAGGACCTATCTTCGTCAAAGGCGGCCCCGTCATCCTCGGCATGTTAGTTTCAAAGGGTTAGTGCAGTGACGTCACGTGCGGTTGTTGTCGGTGGCGGCTTCTTGTAAAGGGAGAGGTCTCAAAGAGAATGAGCGCTGTCACCTGACGTCTGTAAGCCTGGTTCCTAAGACGAGGGGACAAGAGCGGGAGAGTGGGATGGCGCGGAGAAAAGAACAGAAATAAAAGGCAAAAAGAGCAAGAAAAGAAAAAGAAGGGCATGGGAGGGTGTTGGGGAAGCAAGAGGTTAGGGAGCATACAGGGATGTCGTTGGCGGCATGTTTTTGTGGCTTTAGAAGAGCCGGTCAGGCGGTCAGTGCGCGAGTAACAAAAAAGACACAAAAATACATCAGTTGAAAGAATTACATGAGTAGCGTAGCAGCAATGCATCGGGTAGTTTTGAAGGAGTTCAGATGGCGACAAGGAGTCTGGGGTGCAATACATGGGGTAGCTGGAAGACAGCGGTATGGTCTTTCCAGAGACGTTCTGCCAACCCCTTTCTTGATTTTGGATGTTTTATAAGAAACCTTTAAAAATATTTCAGGGTTACATACTTCACTCGTGCACATGCTTTATTGCATAATTGTCACAACGCTGCGGAAAAAGCCCAAGAGGCCTCCATGATCGGAAGACATGTAGGCATGCGTATACGTGCGTATACATGGAAGGCATGCGTATACTCTAGCAGTAGAGTTCTATTTCGTTATCTGCATATGGCACTCATACGTTTCGCATCACCAGGAGAGCATCGCCACCACAATCCCCACCACAAGGGGTCGGCCAGTGTCACATGGCGCACGGTCCTGAACACCCCCGGAGGCGCTAGGTGACCTGCATAGTTTTGATAGATTATGTACGCTACCTAGAAGGCGTGCGCAGCATGGGCAGCTGGGCTGTGCCTCTGAAACGTATAGCCGGGCATATGAATTAATGAATTCAATTCTGGACTTTTGCGTGCCAAAACCACGACACGATTGTGAGGCACGCCGTAGCGGGGGACTCCGGATTGATTTTGACTACCTGGGGTTCTTTAACGAACACTCAATGCACGGTACACGTTTTCTTCTTCTTTTTTTTTTGCATTTTGCTTCCATCGGAATGCGGTCGCCGCGACCTGGATTTGATCCCGCCACCTTGTGCTTGGCCGCACAAAGCCAGGCATGTAAGACTATTGTTAGATATTTTTTTCTTTTTTTTTTACTAATTTTGCCCAATCGTGGTGCTTTAACGTGCACCCACTGCACGGTACACGAGCGTTCTTGCATTCCGCCCCCATCGGAATGCAGCCTCCGCGACAGGATCGAACCAACGACCTCGAGCTGAGCAACGTAACGGCGTAGCCGCTGAGCTACCGCGGCGGGCCGCGAGGAGGGGAAGGGGAGGCGGTAACGCAAGCGATAACGGACCGCGGCATAGAACCTGCAAGCACTGCAGGGTGGCGACAACTGCGCAAATTTAGCCACTACTTGCCGCCAGATTCGGCGGGCCGTTATTTTGTGTCCCAAACTAGCTAGAAGTGGTGGCACACTGCCACCTCCTTTTGTTATGCGCTGTAGATGTTAACGGCATGCTTTTGATTGAGTTTTCTTAAAGCTAATTTCATTGCAGTGCGCGCAGGAAGTCTACACGCGCACCTCCAACATATGTCACGTTTTTTTTCCCCTTTAACGCACAAATTTATCTGTTCAGAATTGTACGTCGCTCGAAACATCGAGAGCATGGCGGTGCACAATTGGGTAGCATCACCTCTCGTCAAGTATGTGAAGCCGCGTGGTTGCCCTCCGTTTGCATGCAAAATAAGTAAAAGGAAACGTGCTTTTCTCAGTGCTCCTTAATGAAGAATGTGCTTACTAGCCTGTCGAACAATGAGGTGAAAACGCGTATAAGCGCGCCGGGCGTCCAGCACACATGTGCTATGTTTTAAAGCAGATAGGTTTCGTTGCCCCGTTGGCCCGTTTTCGTGGTTGAAATTTCACCGCCCATACAAAGGGCGCGTAATGTCGTACGGCCGAGTTCTTTGAGACGCACATGCGGTCGCGCGAGAGCTCTGTGACGTTCGATAGGTTTAGATGCTGTGGTGGAGCGCCCGGGAAAGACATACTCTCCTGCTTTCTCGCCGTCCTCTCCCAGAGTGACGGCTGTGGGAGAGGGCTCCGGCGGGAGAGGAAGATGGTAGTCGTCTTCCACGCAGGTGCTCGCACCGCTGGATACAATGGGGACGACAGCGCACATGTGAAGAATCGGCTTACGTGTTAGCCACCTGCACTACCGCTACAGATGCTGTAATTAACGGTTCTTTTGAACCTTTGCGCGACGTGGCGCCTGGCGCTGTGCCGAAGGACGG
Source organism: Dermacentor albipictus (assembly GCF_038994185.2). Lineage (NCBI taxonomy): Eukaryota > Metazoa > Arthropoda > Arachnida > Ixodida > Ixodidae > Dermacentor > Dermacentor albipictus. The sequence goes on from NC_091829.1 coordinate 24,492,430, forward strand.
GGAATGCTATGCGTTGCGTGGATTCCATCGACGTCAACTGAACGTGATACTTTCGAAATCGACATATAGAGAATGCCGTTGTTGATTCGCTATCCATATACGCACGCAATTCCGCTATCCATATGCCACACTACAAAGCTGCCTCGTAGCAATAGGCTTCCGTGATACACAACTTGCTATTCGCGCCTCAAATGGCGCGAAAACTGTCAACAGATACGCACACTAGCGCGTGGCGTGATAAGCCGCAAGCGTAACGCTTCCGCTCAGAACCACCTAGAAATCCCTCGACGGAACCAGCGGTCCCAAATGTTCGCGATGTCGGAGAAGAGGCCAGGGTTGCGTCGCCTCGGCCTCGGGGTGGTCTTGGTAGTGGTAGTGGTTCGTGTGGCCGTTTTCGACGTAGCCGCGCTGCCGCCATCTTGACCTGCGACCACGCACGAGCCCTCACGGCAGTACTGCGCTCGACAGAAAGAACGAGTAAGGCATGTGATTGATCAGGAATTCGAGCGATGACGATTCGCATTCGCAAAGAACAATGCGTGGCACAATGCTAGAACTTTACATATGTCGCACGCACTCCAAATGTTTCGCTCGTTCGTTCGTTCCTCCCTTCGTTCGCTCGCTCACTTATTTACCGGCGCTACATTGCAGCAGTTTCCTCGTCTGGCACGCAGTTGACTCGGGAACGAATCTTCGGGGAGAGGGGGAGAGTCATTGTTCTTAGCTATTTTTATTGTGACAGCAATTATATGGACACGCCAAGTGGATCTTTGCCGTCGTCGCCGTCGCCGTCAGGTCCCGTCTATATTTAGGTATAGATATGCTACATGCTATGCCATGTTATAAGTCATGCGCTATATGCGAGTTACATTTCGACGCCCTTCCATCACTAAAGCTGTTCGTAACAGGTTTTACGTTCTTGACAATGTTATTCCTCAAAATTTGTGAATGGCAGCCCACAAAAAAATGTCATAAAACAAAACATTGACAGCGTATGTCTCATCTCCAATGTTCATAGACTTAAATATTAAACGTGCAAAACGATAACAGAGCTCAAACCTCCAGATGATGTAATTTTACTGGCGCGGCTTTGCGCTACCTTTGGGATGGGCCCAGGGAAGAGGTTTGAAACATACCCGATATGGTAAACTAGTGGTAAACTCGCTAACAAACGCGCTGGCTTTAATTAATAAATATAAATAAAATTGTACGATGGCAGGAATCAAACACAGGACTCCTAGCACTACAGGTCGTTTTTACTTAGCTTAACGTTTAGTTCAATTCAAACTGCCACTGCGGCTACGAGGCTTACACTTACCGTAATATTCTAACATGTTGCTGTCGCATTCATTGCTTCGCCATTATGGCGAGACTGTGGTTTTATTTCTTTTTCGGCTCGCGACGGATCTAACTTAAAGCCACCGCTTTACTCCCTACAACGGAAGGTTGTAGAGGAGTCGGTGAAAGCTACAAATGTAAAATCATTTGGACATCACTTGGTCTCGTGAAAAGGTCTGTAGACTGTGCTCGACTTTCTTCCAGCTGCTCTTCCGTGGGTGCGACGGGAACGGAGTGACGGGGCATGGGCTGGGGTGCTACTATTTGTGCTTGCACTCTTTCAACTCCTCCTCCACTCCCATTTTCCTCCCGCTTGCTTTCCTGCTTTCTTCCAATTACAAATAGGTGAGCACGCCTTTCGGGGTACTTGTTAACGTCAAAAACAAGTGGTCCACTTGACATAAGACAACACAAGCCCCTCGATCTGTCTTCTCTCCTCGTACACGTCTCTGTGCACTAAAACGTTCACAAGATGCAAGTAAAGCAACTAGCCCAGTTTAACATTCTGTTACACATACGGTACAAACAAGCTGCCGCACCCTTTCGTAAATATCTCTCTATACCCCTCTTCGTTATCCCTCTACCATCACGCGGCGGTCGATTTAGCGGCCGAGTGTAGCAGACGTGCATGCGTTAGCATTCATGTTCGTGTTCACCGCAACTTTATCTTTGCGTGGTTAACATTAGAATACGTAGCACGACCGATGTTTGGGCTAGTTGGTTAAAATGTACTTTGAAATTCTGGGGCATTGTGCGTCAGAAATAACGATCCGATTTTGAGGCCCGCCGCAGCTGGCGACTTCGGATCGATGTTGACAAAATAGAAGTGTATGACGTGCACCCAAATTTGAGCAAGCGATCACGGGTTTTCTTTTTTTGTGTGTGCATTCCGGCTCCAAAAGCTTTTTTTATGTGGCCGCGATCAGAAACCACGACCTCCAGGCTCAGCACCGCAACACGCCATAGCCACTAGGCTACCGCAGCTAATTGGGCTCGTTGGTAACGATTCGTATCTATTTTTATTATTTATTTTACTTGAGCAACTCAGTGAATACACGGGCCGTGAATATACCTTTCCAGTGGCACACGATGTGCCATCCAGAGCGGGGTGCGCCGAACTAGCCCACGGTCCTTCCTGGCACCACAGTTCCTGGCACACGTCCTACAGACAGAGAGAGAGGGAGAAAGTAACCAGTGTCACAGAGTTAGGGAGAACCATTGTTAGACGCCATCATGACGCACAAGCCGATGACAGCCTGCAAGACCTGATGCTATGAAATGTCAAATTTGCTTGTGTTGTACTATTTTCCCTCCCTGTAACAACCCTCAAGCGAGGGTTAACAGTATTAAGAAAGAAAGAAAGAAAGAAAGAAAGAAAGAAAGAAAGAAAGAAAGAAAGAAAGAAAGAAAGAAAGAAAGAAAGAAAGAGAAGAAAGAAAGAAAGAAAGAAAGAAAGAAAGAAAGAAAGAAAGAAAGAAAGAAAGAAAGAAAGAAAGAAAGACGAAGACGGCCTACAGACACGGCTGAACGAAACCTCGTATCACACGCTCCTCTCTTACATTTGGGAAGCCGGTAACTTAGACCCCCTGCTAAGAGTACGCGAGAGTGGCGAGATATTTACCCCATCCCCTCGCATGCCTTCGATGAAGACGCATATCAGCAATAAGGACGTCTTTAGCGCGATAGCTTCAAAGGCCCCGTGACACAGCGAAATCCAGCGTCGGCGTCCAACGTCCAGCGCCGATTGTCTCAAGAGCGAAAAATCACTCCGAACCACGAATTCCGAACCATGCAAGCGCTTCGTGTAGGGCACAGAAGTTAGTGAACTAATTGAATTTCTCGAAGTAAAACGCATCAGAAAAATCGTAAGGCACGACTTAGACAAAACCTACGGAAATGATAGCGTCGCATTGTAATTTGAATATACGAGGAAGCATTATTACGTAAAGCGATCTGCGACGTGGCCAAAGTGCGCGCCCGCGCGGGCCCCATCTTAGAAGCGATCTGCGGTGTTTGCTGAGCGCGCGTAGTGCCGGTGGCTTCGTATGCGCTGTGCTTTCGACGTTTTGTTCGCGTTGAAGCGAGAGATGCTCAAAAGTCAATTCGCTTGCTGCTGCCGCGATTCCTCACACCCGCAATTTGACAGCGAGTTTCTGCGCTCATCGAGCGAGATGTGTTCAGTTTAGCTTTGCGCGCGTGACACCGTGCTTGTCAATTTAGTTAAAACACGTTGGCGGGCTAGCTGGTTTGAATGTATGATAGAATGTGTGAGGGCGACTGAACAAGGACGTAGAAAGAAGCAGACACAAAAACAGATCTGTCTCTGTGTGTCTGTTTGTTCCTACGTCCTCGTTTTTATCATCATTGCTAATTTATTTAGTAAGCGAATGTTCATAAGGCCGCTACAACTACTATCCTTACTTAGCACAGCTATCCACTAATTTGCCATCGCAATCGGTGCTTCGCATTTCGGGCGAAAGTGCGACATTTTTACTCTACTTATAGAGAAAAAAAATTATTACGCCGTCAAAATTCATTGCGTCGCGGCCTGGCTGGTGCAGAAACTTCGCCAACGTCGCCGGATGTCTTTCTTATTTTGCGCCTTTTCAGCTTTTCATGTCTCCTCTCACGATAAAATGTTTCTTTTTTCTTCGTTTACGAAAGGTAACTTATTGACACAGTCTAAAGTAATTTTTTCTATTTAATGGCCTTTAAGAACACGCAGCTTTTGGAAACAAACAGACACACAGTTAGAGTACGTTTCCGGCCCTGGCGAACGAAAAGGCGTCGAGTTCAGATTGTGCGCATGCGCAGTCAGTCTCACAACCTTTTTTTTTTTTTCAGGATGGAAGGAGTACGCTAAGGTCCAATTAGCGCGTGAATGACACTTTTCCGCCCCTATATATATACTTCTAAAGCGGCACGTTACCGCGGAATACTGCTAAACTCAGCGACGCTATTCTCCACCTGTGCGACCTCCGGCTGCCTAATTATACTTGTACTGCAAAGTGAGCTGTTGGCCGAGTTGTGAACCTAAAAGCAGAGGAGGACGAAGACCGGGCCCTTCAGTGTACGCTGCACTTACATTGAAGGGGCTCCTGGACGAAGTGTACGCTCTGTACTTCGCTCCCAGCGCCAGCTGGCACTGGTCGTCCGCCGGAAACAACTGGCCAGGGAGCGGGTCTTCGCTCAGCTTCTCAACTGGGTGACTGGTCTTCGACGCCAGGCACGACGACGCTCGGCTCCTGCAACAGGAAGTCACACATGAGCCGCCATGGGCCGTAATACCATACCGTTTCTCCATTCCCTATGTTAGCCTTTGGCTAAAAGTGCAACGTACTTGAGTGACCATACTGTAAAAACAAAATGAAGTTGAACAAACTACCACTACGACTACTAAAATTGATGCTGCTGCCGCTACTACCAGTACTATTATTACTACTAACTACGGCCACTACTACTGCTACTACGACTGCTGATGCTACTGCTACTAGACTGCTCCGCCTCCTCATCTTATAACTACTAGTACTGCTACTACCAGTACTACTACTGGTGGTACCACTACTCCTACTTCTGCACCTCTTCCTCCGCTACTGCAACTGCTACTACGGCTGCTGATGCTGCTGCTACTACTACTACTACTACTACTACTACTACTACTACTACTACTACTACTACTACTACTACTACTACTACTAATACTTCTAACGATAACACTATTATGTTACTGGCGATTCTTTCGATCGTCCCTTCACTTTCGCATACACGCGCGTGAGGCATATAACGCAATGCCCCACTGTAAACATTCGTTGGGGTCACGGTATTTCAGCGGTGCACAATTATATTTCGCTGCACGGGAAAGAAACTTATAGACAATAAATAAAGGACAGGAAGCTTAAAGCGCGAGCTATATGTTCAAGGATCTCAACTCTCTGCGCCAGCGCTGCACAGCTATGGTCACGTGCCACATAGGCGCGCGCGTACGTACAAAAATCTAATCGCGATGGATGGCCGAAAGGGGAATCGAATGAATAATTAGATATGGGCGTAAAATACCTTACAATTAGGCATCTTGCCAGATGCACCCAGAGCCCACTAACCGCAAGCGCAACATATCGTGTTCAGTGGCGAGCTAGTCCTAGTACCTGTTCTGCTTAACTGCCTTTTCAAGTAGTTTTAATTCGTTCTTCAGTTATGAGAGGATATGTTCGTAAACCAGCGACATGGGTATGAAATACATTTTGTTGGACTTAAAGCTTAAATTTATTCTAAAGCAGTAAATAGCATGAACGTTCGTGTGAATCGTTCATTTTCCTTATTTATTTATTTATTTATTTATTTATTTATTTATTTTTACATTTGCCCTCCATCACTGTGCGTCCGCCGTGACCAGGAATCGAACCCACGACCGCGTTCTCAGCAGATGAACGGTATAGCCCTTGAGGAACCGAGGCAGGCCGTCTATAGATTGAGAACACTAATAAAGCTTATAGGATATGTCTGCACACAGGATTTATACCTGTGGTCTTACGCTTTTTGTCAGCTATTCTCTACAGACTGTGTTCAAAAAAGCAGTTAAAAAGCCTATATATATATATATATATATATATATATATATATATATACACCTCAAATATCTTTTGTTGGTAGGAGATCTGTATTTGTCACACAGAAGGACCAATCTGAAGGGAGACACCCTAGCCAGCTTCCCAGGTCATTCGAATATGGACTGTGCAATAACTATCCCACAAATCCCGTTGCACTCAGCCGTTTCTTTATGACCAAAGACGCGACAGCACTCACTTGAGAAAGTCGTCGAGGTATTGTCTCGAGCAGGCGGACCAGCTGGTCCTTCCTGCGCCTACGCTGGGTGACATGATGAAGCGGCTCGGGTTACATTTGTTTCCGGTTCCGTCATGATCCATGCCCAGATTGTGTCCCATCTCGTGCGCCGCCTCCAGGGCCGCCTGGAAGTTCTCCGCCTGGATGATGCTGCAGCTGAAGCGGCACTGGCACATGCCTCCCACAAACGCCAGGCCTATCACGTTGTTGCTCTTGCCCTGCACGCACGCGTGCGATGCGCGGATAAGCTGCACGTCTGCAAAGAGGGCACTGGGTTCTTGATTTTTTTTTATTGCGATAGCGCCCTGCCGAATTGCCGCCGTCCGCGTTTGGCGTCGGCGTCGCCGTGAGGTTCCACAAAAACCAAGTGCAATAAGACAGCAGCAGCGCGCCGTATGCTGGAGGTGTGATGGAAAACATACGAGGGTGAGCGGAGAAGGACAGTGGCTTAAAGCCCCTCAAACCTCGTAAAGTAGTGCCACTCTTCTCCTCCGCCTTCACTCCTCCTCGTTTCTCCTCTCTTTCACGCTCAATCCTCGACCGTGGCGCCACCTACATTGCTCGAGCGTAGCAACGGCCCCAACATGCGCTCCTCACCACTCCGTAGACGCTTCTCGAGCAAAAATGGCGCTGAAGCAAGGCGCGTGGGCCCACGTGATGCTATTAGGCCAATAGCGACGCGGCGGCGGCCTCGGCCAGAGCGCGCGAGGAGGAGGCGGCATTCTTCAGAGCGTGGCACTACTTTACGAAGTTTAAGGGGTTTTACAGTGGCTGGGTGCGGCGGCATCTTATCGCGCAAACAAGGGAGGAAAGCGGGGAGTGTGAGCGCCGACTTTTCGCGCGCGCAAGAGGGGCAAGCGGGGAGACATGCACGCGCTAGGAGGGATGTGGAAATTAATTGGGCAGGTTAGCATGCGTCTCCGCTTCTACTCCGGCCGCGACTGCGCACGCTGCGAGTGAGCGCGGCCGCGCGCGTCCTATCCTGCAAGTAATTTGTGGTGGGTTCGAAGGCTAGGCAACCTGAGATAGTAGATGGCTTTGCGTGCGCTGCGTTCTCGCTCGCCTAGTTCGCGTTAAAGCGAGATGCAGCAGGAAAGAAAATTCACTCGTCGCTGCTGCCGCTCTTCATCATGCCAGCGCTCTGACAGCGAGTGTCCGCGGTCATCGAGTGAGATGTGTTCGAGTTTGCCACCGTTCTGACAGCGAGTGTCCGTGGTCATCGAGTGAGATGTGTTCGAGTTTGCCAGCGTTCTTACACCGAGTGTCCGCGGTCACCGAGTGAGATGTGCTCTAGTTTGCCAGCGTTCTGACAGCGAGTGTCCGCGGTCATCGAGTGAGATGTGTTCGAGTTTGCCAGCGTTCTGACAGCAAGTGTCCGCGGTCATCGAGTGAGATGTGTTCGAGTTTGCCAGCGTTCTGACAGCAAGTGTCCGCGGTCATCGAGTGAGATGTGTTCGAGTTTGCCAGCGTTCTGACAGCAAGTGTCCATGGCCATAGAGTGATATGCGTTCGAGTTTGCCTGTGTACGCGTGACACCATGCTTGTTAACTTAGTAAGCGAATGTTTACGGTAGATTATACAGCTCATAAAACTACTAACCTTACCGCGTATTGCTGTCTAATATTTTGCTATCGCAATCAATGCTTCGCCTTTCGGGCGAAACTGCGACTTTCTTCAGCCTATAGGTAGTTCAAAGAAAGTTCACAGACAGATAACGTGAGGCGTAGTCAATGACAACATCATTACGCGGTCATAGCCAGACTTGAGCACCGTCGCATAAGCCCCTGACTAATCGCTACCTGTATACACTGTTATGTCTGCTAATTCATTTTTCTGGAGTTGGCCAGAGAATTAAGTTTCACAGGTGAAGTGAAGTTTTAACATTTTTCACATTACATTATACAAAGTGGAAGCCAAGTCTGGAGAGTGCGCACACAATCAGCAATTCCAGGCCCGACAGCGTCATTGTGTTTTCATACATTCCCATTCCGGGGCTAGCTACCGGCTGTAAGATTACTTCGCTATAATAGACAATTTACTACATCGATGTTCCTTAAAGAACGCGATCCGACTTTTACGCTGTACGCTAGAGCAAATAGTGCCCACATTCAAGCAATACGCACACTGTGTAAGTCGAGTCCGGACATCAGTATCGCGTGGTCCCACTTTCCACGTCCTTGGCTGGCCGCTTCCTTGTTTCGTCTGCACTGCCACGTGCAGAAGTTGTCTAAGTAGTTGTCGATCTCACCGCCGGCCGTGCTGGGACCAGACTGCGATGACAGAGTACGCATTTGCATTAACTGCATAGCGCAATCTGGATGCTTGCTTTGACCACTGCGGGCACATGCAAGTGCATAGCGCCTGCATGGTTCGGTAATTTTCTGATACTTTTCGTACACGAAGTGGATTAAAGACAGTGATAACATCGTGACATCTATGACGTCACATGGATACACGAAATTATAAAAATTGTTGGAAGAAGCTTGACGTTTGTTACTAAGTTATTTCGTATCCGCACCGGAGAGCACTGTATAGAAAGATCCAGAAGCATGACCTGGAAGCCTAGACTTATGTAATGATTCCCGCAGTTTAGTGATAATTGTAGTCGAATTAATAACAATTAAATCACTCGTCGAATAACCAGCAGGCTGCACGGTATATTCAACTGAAGTTACCCTAAGGCCACGTATGAGTCTCTATAGCCCAGAAAGCAACGCAGTAGTTGATGCACTTCCTGAATCTTAATGTGCAGTTCCATAAGAACCACTCGCTAGCGTTTTCACTGTCCCTCTCCTTGCACGCTTTTTTTTTAGTTTCATCGCTTTACCGATGTCCCTATATATAGGGTAGAAAACCATACTTGCGTCTGGTCGACGTCCCTGCCCTTTCTTCTCTCTCGCCGAAAGGTTACCTAGGTTACCTGCCACGACACAAATGCCATGCGGCTTCCGCATGACATTCATGTCGTGGCCAGTTGCCTTCGTTGACCTTCACCCAAAAAGACCCCATACTCGTGACGCCTGCGGCAGAAAGGTTGTTCCACATCCGCCGCCAAGGCTTGTGAGTGGTGGCGCTGGCTAACACTCCCAAGGTTTGTTGTAGTAGTCAAACATAAATGCCCGAGAAGTTGGATGGGGAAACGGCGCCGCGGTAGCTCAATTGGTTAGAGCATCGCACACGTAATGCGAAGACGTGGGATCGTTCCCCACCTGCGGCAAGTTGTTCTTACATCCACATTAATTGTCATTAATTTATCATTTCTTTAATTTCAGTCAGTAAGTACAAGTAATTTCCGCGATGTTGTCCTTGGCGTCTTTGTTTGTTGGCCTCTCATAATATCGTTAATAAAAATCGGGCCCCTCGGTTAATCCCTTTCTTCTCGTTCATGCATTTCCGCGGTAATTCCCGCAGGACCTCACCTTCGAGTCGAGGACTTCAAGGTGGACGATATCCAGCCCGATCGGTATTCCCAGTGACCTGTACTCCAGAATAAGCTGGATCTGCAACGAAAAGGTAATGAGAAACGTTTTTCAGAGAGGTGTTTCGATATAGTTAAACTCCCAAATAGAAACGTAACGCTACTAAGGGCCTCATTTGGCCGGGTCGCTTGGTTGGTGAACGCCCACCTGTTCGAGCATGGCTATTAGCCGCTTGTGCAGCTCGTTCTCGTTGGGACTTCTGTTCCTGAGAGCGGCATCCACGAACACCGCCAGCTCGATGGCACGACGATTGGACGCAGTAGCTCTGCAGATGAAGTACCGGTCAACATCATCATCATCATCAAACACAACAACAACCACAACCAAGTGTGCTTTAAACTTTGCTGCTCCTTACTCAATGTGCAGACGCTAACCTTCATTGTGCTGTAAAATCACGAAAAATTATCCGTGTTTGAGAGAGAGAAAGATACATGGGATGGGAAAGGTAGCGAGGTCAACCGGAAGAGATTCTGGCTTGCCACCCTGCACTGGAGGAAGCGTAAAGGGAAATCAAGCACGGAGTTTAAATCTGCTTGCTGCTTTGCCTTCCTTGTAAAGTCTTGTATCCACCACGTGTTTATGACAACTTTATCACAAATATGTATATTATTGTTACTGATTGAGTAAACAATCGCGGGTAATTATTATTCATCTCAGAAACACATATTTAAAATATAATTGGATGCTTAAGAGGAAGCTTTAGCTCGGGCCCAACTCCGACGCGGCCTATTCAAATACATGTAAAACGCAAAAACGTTTTTATGAGATAACCCCTGCACCGATATTGATGAAATTTGTTGCATTTGAAAGAGAAAGTTAAATTCTAGTGACTGTTGGAAGCGGAATTTCGATTTAGGGCTTGAATTTTCCTAAATCGATTTTCAAATATTTGACCATTTGAAAAAAATAGAAGCACAAAGTTTACAAATTCATAGCTCTGCATCAAGAACTGATATCGCGGTTCTGTAAACGGCATCCATTAGATCATTCAAAGCGGACAAATTCAATATGTCATGTTACATCTTACGTGAATTTGTTACGTTGGTTACAAGGGTTTTGCAAAAGTTGTATTTCCCTATGATTAAATTTTTTTATATTCATGTGTAACATATCAATTTTGTCCACTTTAGATGTATTATTAGATGCAATTCACAGAATTGTATTATCATGTTTAGTCGTTGAGTTACAGAGTTGTAAACTTGATAGTTTCGTTTTCTGAAAATTTTCGATTTTTGCCAATTTTTAATAAGAAATTGACGACTTAACTCAAAAATTCGAAACCAACAGTCGCTAGATTTTAAGTTTGTCTTTTAAATGCAACAAACCTCGTCAAATTTGGTGCAGTGGTTGCCGAGAAAAACGAATTCTGCTTTTACATGTATTTAGATAGGAGCACTCGAGCTAAAGCTTCCTCTTAATGTCAGCAGAAAAATCTGAACGAGCCTGAGTAGCTTCATCAAAATTCCTAAAGAAATGACGAATTATCCCCACCACACTTACCCCCCCCCCGCCCTTTAATTTGCCAGTATAAGCATTAGAGAACCTAAAGCAACACTTCTACGACGATCTCCAGAGGCAAGACCGCAACGAAATTCATCGATTGGGAGAGCGATCTTGGGGCTGGTAAGTACGACATCCAAATGACAAGATGCAATTTTATAGTTATAATACTACAAAAAACTTCGAAACGGTGGAAGCTCCTTGCATAGAAGTAGAGCAGTCACAAGGAGAGTTATACGAATGGGTGAAATGTACGAACGAGTGCAACGACAGCTCATGCAAGAACGTCAGTAAGTTTATATAATGGCAATCCGCTTGAAGCCCCGTGCTTAAGTCAGCAGGGCGGTAACTGCGGAGCGCTCTCTCTCGCAAAACACTCGCAAAATGAGCACCCAGTGCGACAATTGTTCTTAAGGTGAACAGCACATAAGAGCGATGGACATGAACGTATAGACACAAGACGTAACTAGGCTCAAACGAACCGGCAATGTGGTACGTCACGACGTGGATAGAACAGATCCAAGAGGGAAACCTCGTGATCAAATGGTGACTTACCTGCGTCTTCTGGTGGACAGCTTGCTCCAAGAGGTCAGCAACTTGGACGTTGAAGGTACGCGGCCCACTACGTGTCTTCCTTCGTCTTCGTTTCCGTCGGCAACACCACCCCTGTGGTTTCGGTTGGGCGCCACAGAAATCGCCTCGCCCTGAGCCGTGATAATCATGGCGTGCACTTCCTTGTCGCCGGGACACGCAATAACCACCGCCCTGCCCGTACCGCTGACACCCTGTTCGTAGACTGCGCCTTCGAAGGTGCAGTTGGCCGACGACACCGCAGGTCCGGCGAAGGACTCGATGGCAGCCCGCTTACGGCGAAGCGGCACGTACAACCTGCGCTCTCCGGTGCGCAGTGACAGAATTTCTGGCCTGATGGCCACTCGTGCGTGCTCGTCGGGGAGTTCTGGTTCCTGAGCGAAAAAGAAAGAAAGTTGAGGCGAACGCTCTGTTTGTATATTAACAGGCATGTACAGGGAAAAGTTTGTCGGCGCGCTTGTTGCTTCAACGTAACTTAAAGTCGTGCGCTAAGTTACGAAAATACCTGGACGGGTGGGGTAAATCGCAGGCACGTGACACACAGGCCGTGTCATATGCGTCTGTGATACTCTCCACTAGCCTAGATCTCTGCGTAATTTCAGAGTGCAAAGCTACTTTATAAACAGAGTCCGATTCAGAAGCCATTATTCTATGAAACAAACACACCGACCTGCTACATCACCTACGCATCCAATAATCACAAGCAAATTGTAATATGGAATCAGACGGCACTAACATTGTGCTTAGAAAGCCAGACACACTAATTCTCAGCTGAAAAAAGAAAACTACCGAGTTCGATCATCACTTATTAAGCAAAATATATACGTTTCGACTCACCTGAGCAGCGGACACTCCATCCAAGAGAAGTACTTGCAGTGCCGCGCAGATGACCAGCAAACCTAACGTTACACTCGATGGCAAATGGCCGACGGGGCGTGCTGAGTGTACTTCACTAGTTGCCATTTTCTTTCTTTTCGAGTAGTGCTCGCTTAAGCACTTTCTAGGTTTCAAGGATGGTACTCCGGACAAAACGAGAGCAGATGAATGTACGTTCACCAGCGGCAGAACTCGCGCGCCTGCAGCCTTGGCCCTGACTCATATCGATAGGTAGCTGCATACGCGCATGTTATATATCCGTGCGCGCTACTGACGCTGTCTCCCGGGCACACGGGCGTGGGTGGCATGCGGAGTGAACAAAGCGTGACTCCGCGGTGCCGTACACAGCAGGGCACGCCGCGCAGTCACCTGCTGTCGATAATGTCACCCACCGGAAGGTGTTGCCACACTCACGTGCATGCCAGTGACTCGGTGTCGAAACCCTGCTCGTTACACGCCTTGTGGTCCTGCGTTGACGAATGTGACCTTTTTTGATGTTTTCGCCCGAGTCTGTCTCCCTTTGTAGAGAATTGAGGACTTCTCGGTAGCCAACAACATTAGCATGCACCTCCTGGGCTGCAATGGGAGTCAGATACAGGCTTGCTTTTTCAGACCGCGTGAAATTTACGTTTGGCCACAACACTTCATCGAGACTGCTGCTGCCGAAGTATGAACTTTCAGCATGGTTGACGATATCCATTAGTAGGACATGTAAAATACTGCTTTCTCCAGCCTCTTCCAGACTTCTTGCCTCCGCTATCTGTCAATGGATTCGTACAGTGAAATACAGAAAACACAACACTCTGGCAATCATCAACTGTGGTCGCGCAAAGACTGTCGTTAGGCGTCTACGTTGTAAAGAGTATCCTTCTCTACACTGAGACCAAGGCAAGTTCGTGTGTCGCAACGCCGGATCCAGCGACATTCCTTCTACGACCACTCTTGACGAACTCAAACCTCCCGGTTCATAAACTTCTGTGTCGTAAGATTCCGGCAAATTATCTGTGAAGAATACTTCGTCTATGTTCCCTGGCCTCTATTGCAGGTATTATCATGTATGGCATCATCGCGTTGCCTTAGCAGGAGGCGTCGCCCCAAATTTACTTGTCCCCGTCAGCTTTTAATCTAAAGTACACGACGTGTGAGCGGTGATGATCGTCGGTGTCGTCATCGAGTCTTCATTTTCATCGTAGACGTCAGGCCATCTATCGCTTTTCTTGGATGGCACTTTAGACTTTCACGGCTCGAACTGACATCTACAATGCTTTCAGGTTCCAAGTTTTTTTTTCTTTGTGCAAGATCCCCCACGTAGCAGACCCAGTTCGAGGCACAAGTCCGAGGCTCACTGTTGGTGCCGAAGGCTTATTCTGTTGAAGACGGTTTGAACATTTTGTGAGACCATAAGCTTGCTCCCTCTGCGGTTCCTGTAGTTATGAGCATCGCTTTCATGGTTGTGGAGTTGAATGAATAGCTTTACTCTCCGTTCATTTGAGATACATTCATGACACTTGAGGGAGTAGGATAATGGCACAAAGACGAGGACATCGCCGTTTTTGTTTCTGTCGCTCGCTCGCGCGGTTATCCCGTCACGGCGAGTTACGACATACTCCAAACCAACGCTTTGCTTGATTACATAACGAGGGAGCATGCTAGAAGCGAGAAGATGGATAAAATTAGGCCCTTCGCTAACCGTTGGTGTTACTATGGCTGTAACTTGAGATATTGGAGCGGGTAACATGACGCAGGTTTCGTTGTCCCGATGTCCACAATGCGACGTGTTTTCCGTCAGTGCAATCCGCTCGTGGTGGCTGAAAGATTCAGCGGACGTGCGATAGCGTTGTCTGAAAGTCGTGGCAATAAGCAAGAAAAAATTTACTTAAAAAGGGTTCTTAACAAATTACAGTTTACGTCACAGTCTAAATAGGTGCTGATAGGCGCCTGATAATTTTGTCTGCACAAAGCTACTGGCTCAAAGTATTAGCAGGAACTCAATGACTAGTTCTGTGGTAGCAAGGTTCGCAAAACTAACTCCAACCTAAATTTTCATAATTTTAACCTGTACGCATCCTTTTTAAGTTGAATATGAAGCGTTCTTCTAAATGTTCTTATTAGATTACCATAACGCCACGCTGAGTGCATCTTCACTCAGCCTGCTTGTGTTCGACGTTTTCTTCTTCTTCTTCTTCTTTTTTCCTATGCACGCGCGCTGTGTAAAGGTGTGTTACTCTATCCAAACGTCGTGGTATACATGTGCTGTCGACTATTGTTTTAAATTTCGGTTGAAATACTCGCGTGTATGCAGAAATGCTGAAACCCTTCGCTTCACTTTATTAGAACTTAAACAGTGTGTTAGCTTTTGGAATGTATACTGGTTTTTCTATAATGTTTTTATTTTGCAAAAAGATGCAACGCCGAACAGGCATAGACTGATCGACTGCTTGCTTCCATACGTGGCGTGCTTACGCGCGCTTGCCATCATAAGCAGAGTGTTACATATTCAGCGCGAACGCTCTCCATGGACCGTGCTAAGCCAACGCGAGGAACGTGCGTTATTACCTACTTATGTATGCGCACGTTGCGTTATCTGCGCGTGCAATTTACGTCCGCTGGCAGTGTTGGCGCCTAACGGCAGTAGCGGGCCACGGAGGATTTCCTTTGCAGTAAGCCAGGCATGAGGGTGCAGGTGACACACAATGGTTCGTCATGCGACTGAAAAAACAAGCAAACGCACAAAGAACGCCCTGTTGACGAATCATCCGGCGAGAAGGCATGGCGCGCAGGGGGGCGCGTGGCAAAAATAAAAAGGTGTTGGAATGTGAGGCGGCTTCCACGTAGCGTTGCCTACGGGATAACACCTACAGTACCAGAGCGTGTGCCAAATGGTTAGGAACCAAGGTACAAGAGGCGGAGAACAAAGACTTTGTGACTCAACAATTTGTCAGCGGTTCAACCGCATACCATTACAGCGTGAGGCATAGGACTGCGGTACTGTGCGAGTGCTGGTATAAAGACGTGCGTAATGTATACCTAGACACCGCGGCACATGTAACGCCGTCATCTTTCGGGTGCATCCGGGTGAGGTTCTTGCTGACTGCGCGACCATGAAAGGTAAGGCAAACTTTATTCATCCGGAGTCCGGCTCCTCAAGTACGCTTTAACAGCTGTGGTGGCTCACTGACTATGATGTTCTCCTGCTGAACATGAAGTTGAGCGTTCGATTCCTGATCTCGAAAGCCACATTCAGATAAGGCACAATCCCACAGGGCCTTGTATATTCAGATCTAAGTACACGGTAAACAACCCCACGAGACCCAAAATTAGTGACAGGCTTTCCTGGGACCTACGGCGGCTGATGCTTTGGGACGTCAAGTCTGATAAGTCATCATGTGCGAGTATGCTTTAATAATTTATAAATAGTAAGTATTATTTTTCTCATCGTGCACGTCGGAGATGTAGCAGATAACTCCGTTACTTATACGCCGTGCCAGGTACGTACATATAACTGGTGCTTAAACGGTAAGCAATGGCCGCACGACATTGGACATAGCGTTTACTCGTGTGAAAGGTTAGGCCTCTCGCCACTTTTCTTTTTTTACACCCAAACATTTATTGATATGGCGAAACAGGTCACAAAGTTAACGACACCTCACAAAAGCAGCTGCAGGCGAAGAATTGCCGCGCTTGCGTGTAATGGAGTACGCACACGCAAACAACCATAGACGTGCTATCGACTTCGAGCACCAGTTGTAAAGCCACCAGAGCAAAACGTGTGGTGAGGCTCACGGGGCACTTCTCATTTTTCAAGAAATTTTGAAGGGTAAGACCGGTAGTCCTACATCGAAAGGTCAGGGGCGGCTTGCACAATCATTTAATAACGAAAATAATAACGAATTTAAGAACGCCTTCTTGTGCGGACTAGGCGTTTTCTATGCAAGATTTACGAACGCGTTCTTAAATTCGTCATTATTTTCGTTATTAAATGTCCGCGCAAGCCACCCCTGGAAAGCCGCGGGAGCGCCACCGCGAGGCCCCGTGCGGCACGAGCGAAGCGGCCTGCGCGTTTTCTACAGCGAGTGCGCATCTCCCGGGAAGCTTACACTCGAAGCGCTACGTGCTATTGCTCTCTCTGCGTTCAACTCGTACGTCACACGTGCGCGTCCGGCTCACAGTGGTGCAACATGTGGGCGCCTCTCCCTTGCCGATGCATTACCGTGGTTTACCGACGCTCCGTCTCTCATACTCTGCAACGACATCTGCCACCCAGGTATAAGAAAGAGCCACACAACGCCTTGTCACTGAACGCTGAAGGCGTGGCCGCGCATGAACACGAATATCCGCCAATGTGCCCTGTAAGAGTTCCGGTCGGGCACGTGAAAAAGGGGTAGCTGGCCCCATGCGGTCGTCGCACTCATCCACGCTAAATACGTTGTTGAAGGGAGGAACTCGTTCTCGTTGAGAACGAGGAGTGGAGTATTTATTTACTACATTTACATGAACGGTGGAGAACATTACATTTCATCAGTCTAGCATGATTGAAACGAAGCAAACCGAGGAGCCGAAAACGGCTGCTGAAAACCACCTGTATCCCCTAAATCCCTAGGCCAGGGAAACTGCCGTCCAAACTTCGTCCAATCGGAGGGTCCAAAGTAGTCGACTTTGAGGGCGAGGGTACGCACCCTCACTTCCGCACTTTTGTTTCATTGAACACACCGAAAGGAGTGGGGCCTCGCAGACAGGGGTTGTCACGCTTGACTCAAGCTGGGACGTCTTGGTTCCTAAGATGACCCCGCAGTTAGCTGCCGCGTCTGTCAAACGACCGTGGCGATTACCGGAGTCCGTGGCGTAACGCCGTAGAACACCCTTTTCCAGTTTTCTAGCTCGAATTGGTCCGTGTAGGCGACAGCGAGCCAGCTAACAATACTTAGTCCGACAAACGTGTCTCGCCTTGCGGCGCCGGTATTGTCCGAGGGAGACGCATTGTTGGCTTCACGAAGCGATTAGTCCCAGAGGGCTAGGAGAGAGTAGAAGGTCACAACCCCCGCTGGCTGATCGTAACAGCCCACAGTCGCGTGCCATGCCAGTCTGCCAAAACGACATGTCACACACACACAAAAAAAACCAAAGTCGGGCTTTTTTTTCCACCAACCGACGTTTCGATCCCGTGCCTGACGTCGTTGCCGTTCTTCCTTCGTCACACGGTCGCAGATATACTTGCTCACGATGGCCAATCGTTTTACACGTTGTCCTGTGAAGCTGTGCCGATTGCAGACGTCAGGGCCCCGAGAATGCTGCATATGCTTTTTTCTCCGTTCGGACGTCACCTTTCTGGTGACTGACTGGGGACGCCAATTTTAACCCGCGTTGTTCACGTCCCTCCCTCATAGCACCTCGACATTGAAACGCTGCCGCGATATGACTTGCCACATATCTGCGACCGGCATGGCCTATAGAAATTCCATGGCCAGATGAAGACTCCATGGCCGCTCGTCTTTACCGCGACCACTGGGTCGGTGACATGTCTGCGGTGGTGCGGTCTACGAGGCGTCTACCGCAGGTATCTTGGATGCTCCGTGGCTGAACTAGTACTCGGCGTTCCCTTGCGGCTTCTAGACGATTTCCTTGCCTCCAGCGACTTACCATCACAGCACCGCATCAGTTACATTTATTTATTTATTTATTTATTTATTTATTTATTTATTTATTTATTTATTTATTTATTTATTTATTTTGAAGTACTGCAGGCCACGAAGTGGCTGATACTGTTTATGTAGAATTACCCTGTGTTTTCATAGGGTAATTGCAGTGCCAGGATATTACATGCTTTAGTAATACTGGCAGGGTATGTGTGTGCGTACTTTTTTTTATTCTTTCTCTCTCTCTCACCTATCGCATCCCCTTGCCCCTCCCCTGGTAAAGGGTAGCCAACCGGAGCTAATCTCTGGTTAACCCCCCTGTTTTCCCTTTGCCTTTCTTTCTTTCTTTCTTTCTCTGTCTCTCTCGCAGGGTATATTACACTCGATAGCGCTCACTCTTATACACTATAATGACTCGATCAATCCGCTGAAGAGATTGTTTCGTCACAAAGCCTTTGTAACAAAATAAGAAGGCCTGAGGCACCAGTCTCTCAGGAGGGGTGGGTTCGAATCTCACCGCTGTCACTATGCCACGTGACCGAGGGGTGGGGAATACGTAATAGCAGGTCGGATGTTTATTAAGGTGCGAGAACCTGGTCCTCACTAGGCTACGTGTTAAGCACGCAGTTTCTTAGCACATGCGCTCGTGTCTAGTCGTCGTCGGCATGGTGGTGATGATGATAGTAGATACTGATGTACACACTCGTATGTCTGCGTACGCCATCCTGCACCGCTTATATCTCTGTTCCTCGCTCTTGAGCAGAAGCACGCGCACTGTGAGAGTTTTCCCACAGGCTATGCAGCCTGCAAGCCGCCTCACATTTCAGTACCTTTACAGCAGGAGCGGTTTCTGGCTAGGTATCGCGCAGAATTTCGTTCCAGAATGAAACGGAAACTATGTCACGGTCCGACTTTTAAAAACAGTTACAACACAAACACCCGATTTCTCAAGCTATGTCACTTTACTTTTTTAGTAGATTTTAGCCGATTTGAGCACCATAATGTTTTTTCGTTCTTGTGTGTCATGAATTTCAGCTTGAAGTAAGCGCTCGTTCTGCCTTCACCTCGCTTCGCGCCTTCGTTATATTCCTCCTTTTCTTTTTTTTCGTTTTTTTTTTCGCGCTGTGTAGCAACCATGCAGTCTTACGAACTCGCTCAAGTTTCCGAGCTCCCAAGTACGAAATATTTTGACACGGAAGAGCGTTACTCTTTCTCAATAAGAGCTCAAATCCCAAACACTCATGAAAAGCACGCAGAGAGCAAACTGGAAACATTTTAAATTTTTATTACCTCGGTCAACAAAAACTTCCGGGCAACGTGCGAAATTTCGCGTCACTCAGTATAACAACTCCATTATACTCAGTTCCATACATAGCAGTCAACGCTGTGGAAGCTACGTAAGACGTTCGGTCAGGAAACGTTATCAGCTATCAGTATGGGCGTTCCGTCCATACTTCGCTGCGCGCCAATGACGTTCTTTCGCGCTAGCATGCACGTGAGGCTCCTCGCGACGGGTTACAAAAGCCCGAAAAGAACAACAAAAATAAAAATTATATAAACCAACGCATTAGCAGCCGTATGCCACAGTGTGCTTCTTTCTAAGGAATAAAACGTGTTTCACTCAATACCGAGCCCATATAAACAACAGTTGCGCCTAATTGCGGTGAAAAAACATCGAAATACATACAAGCGCGAACAAAGCCACCGCAAGAAGTACCTCTAACCTCCACTGCGTTGACTGCCATGTATAGAACGGTGCATAGCTCCCAGCGTCAGCAAGGTACAAGTACAGGACATCGTAGAACTAAACTACATCTATACGAGCAACAGCTCCGCTGTTTTTAAGATCGTGCAAACACTCGTACGTCAATGGACACCAGCTGCCGTGTGTGTATAGTCGCAATAACAGATGAGTGAGTCCGCGAAGCAGGAAATACGTGAACACGAGCGAGAAGCTATAATCCCGGACGCGTCGGGGTAACGTCGCCTACTACAGAATACTCGGAGCCAAACTTTGGCGCCTGTATGAGGCGTGGCACCCCGCGGTACAATGAGCATCGGTCTGCTGTAACAAAATCCTGGCAGCCACGTATTTCACGTTAGGGGCGTGTAAGCTTGGGTAGGTATGGCCGAATCTTCATTTTTTTAAAAAAAGTGCTCAGTCAAGCATCAATGCCATGTCGACACTGGTATAGAGAAATTACACGCTTTCGGCAAAGGGGGGCCTGCGACACGTAATAGTATTTGCAAAATAAACGAGAATAATAATTGATGGTCCGATTGTTATTTGTTATATACTTGCTACTTCGCGCGTTCAGCGGGTAAGGTTTGAGGAATTATCCCCAAGCCTTGCCTTTCTAAAGCATATATATTTCTGGTAGAATTTGTCGAAAAATGTTTGTTCTTTTTTGCAACATAACAGAGGCGACGCCACCGTCTCTTCGTGGCGTCATTATTCGCATCTTGTCGTATTGTCGTTGTTGAGGCGTTTCTGAGGTCCTGGCCAAAATTATTACTGGAAGAATAGCTGCGACAGACTACGTACGGTCTATACAACGCCTGGGTGCTCTTTACGCCAAGGAAGTAAACAAAAAGAAGAGTGTTTTTATGTCTTTGAAATCAAAGGCATTATTTATTGCATTCAGTGTCCATGTATGCGGGAATAACTAGCTATACACTACGGGCGTATCTTACTTCATATCTTCCTTCAACTTCATCTCTTACTCGAGCTGTAATCAACGCTCGAATACCAGTTAGACGCTCCCTTTAGGTTTGGTCCACTCTGTGCGTTCAGAATAGTTATTGGTGCTCACGGACAAAATTAAGCTGCTGGTCCATCTGCAAGTAAATACACAATACTCGATGGTCAGGCCGCCTGATACCAGTCGCTCATGTTTCGCCACAATTCAATCGCAGCGTCCGTTGTTGGCTCCACTGCTCTCGGTCGACCAACGCGACGCCTAACTTCTGCTACGTTGGCAGTGACGCGACACAGATGTGTAACGTGGGCGCACAGCGGAAAGGGCAGCTCTCTCTCTCTTAAGGTCGCGATCGAAAGCAACGCAAAATCTAGCCTTCTTTCCTCCTGATTACGAAATGAGCGACGTACTCGCAACAGCAGGCATAGGTTAACTGCCGCTCGCACACATATGCCATATAATAAACAAACGTAAATAATTTCTTAAACACACCCTACATGATTTCGCGCACTACAACTAAATCCATCTTGGCCTGCATGTGAGGCTCATGAGAGCCTCATGTATGTCGCAAAGGTCTGAAGAGTGACCTCCAGGAGCCTTACCAACTCTCTAGTAGTCCTATATAGAGTAATTATACCCTCTAGGGCATAGGAAGACCTGGAAATATACGGGGGCGCCCCCACGAGGCTCTTGGGCACGCGCGGAACGCCCTGCGTATAAGAGTACTTTTCACATTGACTTCACGTTTACGAAAAACCTTGAGTCAGAGTTGACAGCAAGCGGCGCTTCTCAAACGAGAATTGTCCACTATGCAAAGGCTCGAGACAGGGCCGGAAAAGCCACGATAATTATGTATTATTGAGGACTGGTCTATCAAGTATGTGGAGTACGAAACGAGAAATTTCAGGCATTGCGTCTAACGACTCTCACCGGTCGGTTCCGCAGCGCGCTTTATCAGCGACTATAAGAAAATTCCGCTGCATCAGCGCTGCATCAGCACCGCAGTTGCGCTGTTCCTGCACTACATGTGCACAACTTAAAGGGCAAAGACCAAGTCGATTCTCAGCATGAGAAGCGCTTTTACGTTGCCTATTTTTTTCGCACTATAAGGGTCGCAGATGAAACACCAACTAGGCATTTTCATCGCTTGACTCGCGGTGTGGCAAATGTTAGAAGCACCAGAGTACTTCGAATGCGAAGGCTTTGCACCCGCTGCAAGTACCACGACGCAATTTGGCCGTGTATCGGTTTCAGCAAGAAAAAAAGCGAGGGTTTCTTTCTCGGAGTAACTGAGCATCACTGAGCATCAACTGAGCGTCAGTTGAGCATGTTTTCGGAGTAACTGAGCATCAACAATAAATTATTGCAGGATTTTATCTGGCATCTAACGGGCAGCTTGGAGTGGAAGATATGGCGGCAAGCTGCTGCACTTGACGTGATGGGACACGCGTCCAAGAAACAACACTTTTTGAACAAGCCTTCAGCAGGTCTTTCGCGTTCGCCGTTCACGAGTGCTGTGACCACGCATTCAAAGCCTCGTGAAGCATCGCATCGTGTCGCAGTAGCAGCCCGCGGAACTCAATGCAGAAAAAGTGTATAGCGGGCTGATTTTGTCGATATCTGTTCACTTAACGCGGGAACACAGCGATGAAAAAACAAGGCATCAAAAGACAGGCCACAAGAGCACTGAATAAGCAATGCACACGTGGCTAATACTTTCTAGGTGTTTGGCGTAATTCACACGCAACAGAACTTGCTGGCACGCCTCCCTGTGGTCCGCAGCAAGGCCCAGTTTTACAACAAATGGTTTCTTCTGCGAAAGACGAGACTTCCCAAATAAGTGCTCTATATATCAAGCCTAAACGAACTTGATACCCTGTCCTGCGAGCCAGGATTAGCTCCGTGCCCTTTTCTATTCTTCCGCCTTTTTTTTTTTTCTAACGTTTCGCACCGGTAAACATGCAAGGCATCTCTCGACACTACGGCTAATACCACGCCTTTCGACACTGTGCGCCTTGCCTTAAATTACGCAGGAACCTTCAACACAGAACTGCTTGTACTATAGGGCTGTCGGAAACGCAACGTCCGTCTCAGAACCAACTGGGAAAGCCGCGGCGGAACCAGTTGTTCCAGATTCTCGAGATGTCGGGAAATACCACGTTGACCACGGAGCGCCGCGTCGACGTCGTGGGGTTCGTCGTCGTGGTGACCACGGTGCTTCGCGGCGCCCTCTTTGTCGAGGCCGCGGGGCTGCCCGCTTGCTGGCCCGCCGGACGCACCACGCACGACCCCTCGCGGCAGTACTGCGCACGAAGAGAGGAATCGAAGTCTCAGGGCGAGGGTGGCGTGGAGGTGTCACTGAGAACTGAAGCCGAGAGACGGCAGTACTAAGTCCGCAGTGAGTATACTGTTTAACTTGAAAAAAGATCTAATACATTGTTGTTGTCCTATCTTTTTTTTAACGCGAAAGCGTTAAGGAGCTCGTGTCGCAGAAAAGCCGTTGTCGTCGGCGGCGTTGGCCATGAGCGAAAATGGCGGAAGGCAATTTTTTCGAAGCCGATTGCCGTGTTGAAGAATTGAGTAGAAATATACCCATCTGAGTATAATCCTTCAGATCTTGGCACACCTTCAACGCTTATTTGGCATCTTGTTCCCATTTCTTTCTATCGTGTCCTTTCTCGTTCTCGATCATTTTATTTCTAAAGCTCATCACTAAAATCGTGAAACCGACGGCTAGCTGTGTCTGGAATCTTTTACTACGCAATTATACCATCGCGGTGACATCTGGCGATCCTGGGTGGAGACAGAACTTTGTTTTATAGTGTCTACCAAGCACGTACGCCCGTCAACTAAGGTGTGCGTGTATGCGTACCTTGCCCTTTGCGCATGTGGTTCCGTCGAGAGCCGGATGAGCGGGGCTGGCCCAGGATCCTTTCAGACACCACAGTTCACGGCATACGTTCTGTATAGAGGTACAAGAAAGAAAGCGTTACGCGTGTTTCTACTTAACACGATCACAAATGTCAAGAGCACTTTCTGTCCTTCTGTACTAAACCTTTTAAATGGCCGCTCGATGTTTAATCAGCGCTATCGTCAACAAACCCTTGACTGACGAAGTCCCCGTGCAAGAACGTTGGCTCCAGGCCGACGTTTCCGTCTTTCGCCCACTGCTGGCCAATTCAGCTCCACCTTCCTGTGACCCACTTTGCTTTAAGACCGCACACAGCATCATCAGTTCTCGCAAAAATTCGAACGTCAACACTGCCGAACAACAGTTTGATAGCGTGAAACAGGCTTAATCGCGCTATATGCATGCAGAGTCACATGCTGTCATGCACTTGAAAATCGGAGTGTCAGACGATGGGCGTATACTTGCATTGAAGGGGCTCCTGGACGAAGTGTACGCACTGTAGTCCGTTCCCAGAGCCAGCTTGCACTGGGCGTCATCCGGGAAAAGCTGACCGGGCAGGGGTTCTCCCTCCAGCTCGGCCACTGGCTGGCTGGTGCGAGAGGCCAGACACGACGACGTTCGGCTTCTGCGACCGGACGCGACTACTTTGCAACCTGGTCCGTTACGTCATATCGGCACTACACAGCTGCTATAAATTGGCAAATTCAAACCAGGGACCCAGCAGAAGAAAAGATCGATCAATCGATTCGTTCGTTCGTTGGTCGATTGACTGATTGACGTCGCAAAGCAGGTGTATATGTGAGACCGTAATGGTGGGCTCCGAATTAATTTTGACCACCTGGACTCCTTTAGCGTGCACCTGAATCTATGTACCCTAGCGTTTTTGCGTTCCGCCGCCGTCGAAATGCGGCTTACGGGAATCAAACAAGCGACGTAACACTCATCAGCAGAAAGCCATAGTCACCAAACTATAACGTCGGGTTACAACGTATGTAACCAGCATACTTTTACGAACGGGACTTTCGCGAAAACATTTTGCGAGCGCAATGACTTCAAAATTCCTTCGCCGTACGCGCTCCATGTTGTGCCTCTTGCATAATCTCGCAAACCATTCCACGCAATCGGTCGCGCTCGGTCTGCACGAGGGTGCAGACGTCGACACTTTCCGCGTGAACAACTTAAGTGTCGTGAACAACTTAAGTGGACAACTTAAGTGTCACCACGACTCTTCGGCACGCAAAGCAGGAGTCAGCTGAAGCCTCGCCTAAACGACGGCGTCATCTGAGCGAGGCAGCAGTGCGCCAAATTGGGCCGGTTGGATACACACTTGAGCGAAGAAACAGCGTTTTTTGAACGGGACAGAGAGAGAGAGAGAGAGAGAGCATACGCGAGCGCTGTGCATGCGCCACCTTTCAAAGCACCGTTCAAACAGTGCTGCTTCTTCACCCAAGACTGAGCGCGACCTCCTCATTGACGCCGTCGATCGACTGACGACGCATCATCTCTGCTGACCTGAAATTTTGGCGCACAAGGCGAGTCGCCCAGATATGAATAAACAAATCTATACCTTTCAGAGTGCGGTAGTCCTGTCCATCGGCTGACGCGCTCTAAAGTTTGTCGGGCTCAGAACGGCACCTGTCCTGTACTGCCCTGTGGCGACTACGCGCGAGGTCAACGCCCGCTGTCGCAGCGGGCAACACTGCCTGCAACCAACCCGTTTTGTTGAAGGTTCTCTCATGCATGCTGACTGATTGATAGCGCTAAACGCCTTAGCGTAACGCCTACGTTACGAGGGACCACCTTAGCGGAGTGCTACATGATGAGTTTCGCCACCCGGGTCTTTTTTGTTGTTGTTGTTCTTTTTTCACATGCGCCGAATCTAAGCAGGCGGACGTTTCTGCATCCCGCCTCCGTCGGAATAAGATTGACGCGACCGGCAATCGGACCCGGGACGACGTGTTCGGCAGCACAACGCCTTGTCTACTGGGTCACCGTTGAGGATGAAGCTCTGCAATCAAGCCGAACCAACCACCGTCGTTCGTGGCAAAAACGTGCAAATTAAGCATTGCTAAATTCGTGGCGACACGAATATTGGAATGAACATTTATAAAATGTCTTTTTTATGCTATCTGTTATTACTATAATGGCACTTTTCCTGAGGCGAGGATCTATTTCCTTCTTTTTTTCTTCTTCCACTATGCGGATGCTGCCTTACCCGATGGGCCAGTCCCGGAAATAGTGCAAGCCGAGGCGGCCCGATGTCACTGCAGGGGCATTACCCACCGAGAACAGACGCGACAGGGGCTTGGAAGAAGCGTCGAGCGGAGCAAGAACATCTTCGATACGCGGCAAAACGTTGTTCGAAACGCAAGTCCATGCTGCTGGCTCGAAGACGCCGCAAGCGGAGCAGCGTCGAGCGGTGGCTCCGAAGATCATGGTCAGCATTTTACCCAGAAACCGGAAGCGGAGCGGCGTTGATATGTGGCGGATCACGGCTTGGAATATGAACGCAATTTTTTTTTTCTTTTTGCACGCCAACACCAAGCCAGATTGCGTCAATACGCACTGACATACAGCGATATACACAACGTCGGGGCCCAACAGCGAGTGGTGAGACACCAGTGCAATGGGACGTAAGTGGGTCGGTGTTGTTTACGGGTGCAAATGAACTCCGGTTTCGATCGGACGTGTGCAAGGTGTTGGATCACTAGAAATTTACGTCGAGAGACGAGTCGTTTCCGATGAAAACGCGTTCAACTACGTCGTGTGCTCAATACTTGCAAGTGCTTGCGAAACAAGAACGGCGTTCCTCACAAACACAAAAAAAAAAAATAGAACGAGAAAAACTACTGTTAGACCGTTTCCGCAACGCGTGGGATACGCGTAACATCTTTAAATTCGTTTCCGTTCAATAATGACACCTGCTTTCAATTTCAATTAGTGTTGTTTTTTCTAATACAATATCGTAACAGTTTGAATCGCTGAACGATACAATTTTGTTCTAATCATATCATTCTTCAGTACGAGGTAGCCCTCAACAGTTCTTTGGAATCTCCAGCGCGCACTGCTCATCGTGAGCCCACTTTCCTGTACAAGTGGTATTTAAAACAATGCTGAGTGGACGAACTCGATCACGGGTGCCGACAACGTGTTGTTTGCAAACGATGCTGGTCAACTTGCTAGCCATCCTGACTGACGGCGCATTACAGCGCTGAGGCATTACAGCGTTACACCGCTCGTTTCGAGCGAGCACGAGGTGTGAACTCGGGACTGCGAATTGGGCTAGTTGATGTTGTATGAACGGCAACAAACGAACAAACAAACAAGCAAAACGCTGAGCGCTTAAGACAAAGGAGGAAGAAAGTTTAGCGACGAGATTTTCCCCGCGAAACAAGGTGCCAAAAAGAAAGGGCCGCTCACGAGAGGAAGTCCTCGAGGTACTGTCCCGAGCACGTGGACCAGCGGGTCTTCCCGGCGCCCGTCTTGGCCGACATGATGAAGCTGTCCGGGTCGCAGCGGTTGTCGGGCGGCCCGTCGTGGTGCATGCCCAGCGAGTGGCCCAGCTCGTGCGCCACCACCAGCGCCGCCTCGAGGCTGCGCGCCTCGCTCAGGGTGCAGCTGTAGCGGCAGCGGCACATCCCGTTCACCCACGCCAGGCCCAGCACGCGGCTGTTGTTGCCCTGCGAGCGGCGTCCCACGTGTGGCGTGAACTCGAGCTCCGCTCGCGATTGATTGATTGATTGATTGATTGATTGATTGATTGATTGATTGATTGATTGATTGATTGATTGATTGATTGATTGATTGATTGATTGATTAAAAAACTTTATTATTCCACCGAGCTGGGGTGCCCGCCTCTCAACCTACACGTAGGTAGGGGAGGGAGGACGAAGCAGTCCCCGCGCGTTGAGGACGGTGAGTCTTCACGGCCTCAACGGCCAGGCGGATTGCTCGACGCTCCGCTCGCGAAAGAACTCGGGTGTCACCGTAGCGGTGTCACTTGCTGTCCCCCTCAGTCACGAATTACGTTCGACTGTCGATAAATGTGTGAAATTTACGTAACTTTATGCCAAGGGGCTGGAGGCTCCATAGAAAGCAAGTCGAGGTGGGATGAGAATGACTCTGCATTTTATAGAGAGCCACCATAGTTACATAGTAATTCAATGTTCATTTATTCTACAGTCAGTCGTGCTACGGTTCTTCAATAAAAAATGTTGAGTCGCCCATTCGAATTACATGCAGAGGTTAATTATTGGCCACAAGCATTGCAGCAAAGGAAAAACATCTTTCGAAATTACAAGCAAAACGCCCCACTTCAAACGTCCCGTCAAACACGGTAGTGCCGTCACCAAAGCGGTTGTCTGAAGCGATACATTTCGCTCAGAAGCAAAATGGGTGTACTTTAGGAAAGCAGAACGTTCAATTTACTCAAAGCTTAATGTTCGCTGTCTCTTCCTTGCAACCACTGCGCAGTAACGGCACAAATAGGTCGCGTCCACAAACGTGTACGCCGTGACTGAAGGGGGCTATTTTGACAGCACGCGTCCCTTACTTTTCACCCAGTGCCTTCGGGGTCTACGCGTCGCCTCGCACTTTAGGACGCGGTTAGAAATGGGACGCCGCTGCTACCTGTGAGGGCCTGAACTTCAAAATCCCATTCACCTTTCAAGTTGTCTGAAAAAGACACTACGGTAGCGAATTTAAGCAACGATTCTATGAAAGAAAAACAAATAAAGACCACGCACTCCTGTGCCAATCCTTGGCCACGTTTACAGTAACGAGACAACAGCGTATCACATTTCTTAGCGCATCAGGGTGATTACTAGGATACTGCATTTTCCTTCGACACATGCTGGAATCTATTTCCGATTATATGCGTTGCAACGGTGAGTGCAGGAGTGCGCGCAGCGTCAGCCGTTTCACTTTTCGGGTGCCCCTCAGTGCGATACGCCAGCGCTTACACGCACCGTGTGAGACGACACTCCGCATCTCCCGCAAGCTGCCCCTTGTTCCTGGCGCGCTACCGCAGTTTACATGGATGCGATGCGCCAGAACTGCGATGCGACACGTCACTTAACTGTCGAATTCACGTAAACGCGCACGTAAAGTAACATTCGCTTAATTGTTTCGGGACATTTCCATTTTCGTTATTGAAATGACATGAAAAGAACGCAATGAAAAAAAATGTGAAAGAAATCCACTCTAGACTCAGTGATAACTGCGGCCCATTACCTAACACTCGTGCAACTTTGAGCATTTTATTGTAAACCTGCCATGATCATGAAGTGACCTTGCAATGGCGTTGTACTTAATTTGCTGTGTTGAACATCGTGTCATCACTGCATGTCAGCACGAGCTCATGCTAGTTTCAAATTTTCCTCTTTTCAATCATTTAATCCTGTTGACGACCACCATCACCAGCACCGACGTCAACGACGGCAACGACGGAAGTGTATGTAAGAAAACAAGTGCTTATAGAGCTGTAACACGTCAATAACCAAGCCTTCGCTGTCGTAACATTGTTCTAGCAGCCCGCACCTTGACGAGGTCGAGTCCCGAGAGCATGAGCGCGTGGTCCCAGCGTCCCAGTCCCTGCTTCGCTGCCAGCTGGTTGCGGTTGCACTGCCATACGCAGAAGTTATCCAGGTAAGCGTCGATGTCACCACCGCCAGTGCTGGGACCCCGCTGCAACGGAGACGGGCCCGACCACGCCGTCGGTTATACGCGTTACATCAGCAGAGCGTCGACAAGCAATACAGTTTACCTGGCAGTGAGAACGTAGTGGCACATTTTAAATACACGCAAAATCGATAATTACACGGCAAATATTTTTTGCTTGCGCCGTCCTGAGACTGTCCCGTCAACGAGCATCGTTAAACCATTTGTCTGCCCCCCCCCCCACCGCCCCTTCACGCGCATACACACAAATTCATAAAAACATGCTTCGACAATGAACGGCTCTTTTCTCGCTCTTTCCTGGTCATTATTTTTGTTGTGCGTTCGTCTGATGTTTACGCCGTTACGTTTACGACGGATCATGCCAGTCAATCAAGGCGCAGGATAGCTTACGCTGGCACATATTCCAAACACATATTACTGTGCGAGCAAGGCGTCACGGTCATTCATGTTAAAAGAACTTGGCATCGCAGAAATAAAACCACCTTCAGAAATCTTAGGTTCGGTATCTGGTTAACGAAAAGACCAAGCCGGAAAGTTTTCTACGCAGAACTGTAGACACTCTTGAAGAAATTGTATTGATTTGTGCGCCACCTTATTTCTTGCGCTGAGTACCGATTCCAAGCTTCATTATGTGAAGCAACATCCGCCGTGTTTACTCCGTGCCAGCTCACCTTGGAGTCGACGAGCTCGAGGTTGACGATCTCCAGTTTGAGCGGCTGTCCCAGAGATCGGTACTCCAGAATCAGCTGGACCTGCGGCGAAGAGACGACAACGGCCGTATTCGCAAGACGCCTCCTCTACTGCGAAGCTCTAAATATTCACCGAGGCCTGAATTCGAAACAGTTGGTAACGCAACAGCTTGGAACGAAAAAGAGTGGCAAACAAACACGCATAGCGCTGACTTCCAACTAATCTTATCGGAGACAGGCGACCCGTTTTTTTAAGCATTCACAAACAATAGTTCAAGTCACTGCACCCCCTCTGGGAACAAGATGTCGCCGAACAGGGCATCGTTGCTCTACGCGACTAACACCTTACCGTGCCAAGACTAACGTTTTCAGGTGTTCTTTCTTCCCTCGCACAATAACAGAGTGCAACAGTCTGCCCGTTGAACAAGTGACAAGCATTGACTGTACTGAACATATATCTAATCAAATAGGCCGAGTTCTCCATGTTTAATTACCCTGCTGTTGATACTGCTGCTTAATGAACCTGTTGTTGTTATAGTCGCGGTTCTTCTAGTTCGATATGATTTCTGATTTCGCACTGCTGAAGCTACATAAAATGATTTCGTTGTATCGTTTGTATGATGTATCATTTTATTTTATTGATGTTGCTGTTTATTCTAGTTCAATATGACTTCTACTTTCGCACTACTGAAGGTTTGTTGCATAAGATGATTTCGTTGTATCGTTTGTATGCTGTAGCATACTATTTTATTCATGCGCAAGCATCATATGGCCCAGTGAGCGAAAACGCCAACGTCTGTAACAGCGAAAAACCACCTGAATTCCTATCGGCTGCGACGCCACGTCACGAGCGCGCCTCGACGGAGCAGAGCGGGCGAATCGGAACACCTGCTGCGTTGATGCCGTGCCAGGTGTTTGGTACGGGGAGAGGGCATCGCCGCGACGCCACGTCACCAACACGCCTCGATGGAGCAGAGCGAGCGAATCGGAACAGCTGCTGCATGCTTCGATAGCGCGCAAGGTGTTTAGTGAGGGGAGAGGGCATCGCCGCGACGCCACGTCACCAGCGCGCCTCGACGCAGCAGAGCGGGCGAATCGGAACACCTGCTGCGTTGATGCCGTGCCAGGTGTTTGGTACGGGGAGAGGGCATCGCCGCGACGCCACGTCACCAACACGCCTCGATGGAGCAGAGCGAGCGAATCGGAACAGCTGCTGCATGCTTCGATAGCGCGCAAGGTGTTTAGTGAGGGGAGAGGGCATCGCCGCGACGCCACGTCACCAGCGCGCCTCGACGCAGCAGATACGGCGGCGCGACGCCGAGGGCCGAGACGGGTTGTCGTTGGTAAGGCAGTCGCACGACTCGCGCGTGCTAGTAACGCCCCGGGTCGAATCCTATCACCGGACACATTTCCCTTTTTGTTGAAAAGAACCCAAACTAGGCGAGACAGGAAAAAAAAAACGCTTACCATAAAGAGCCTGGTAAGAGGCAAACAATGATTCGCAGCAAAAAAAAAGCATACAAGCAACACACTGGCTATTTACCGGCTACTGGCAAACGTGCATCGACGTAAAGCGAGATAGATTTCACGGCCCGGTCCTATGAAAAACAATGTGCAGCGTGTCTGGAATGATAACTTGGAAAGAGTTACATACCTATTGGGCGCAGTTGCAGGTAACTTGGCGCCTACGTCGAATCTCACGCGTACACATCCTGCTTAACCCATCGATGCCTTCGTGTGCATGAACACGACGCGAGCGGGGCGGACCAAAAGCCAGGCTGAGATTGCCGGACGCGACAGCACGTTTGCGTGAACTCGCTGTTGACGCGACGACATGCCAGCGGCGAACGGCCTCAGAAACGAGAAAGCATCCCGCGAACACAGCGTCTGGTTCTTAGCTCCCGACTACGACCCGTCGACGCAACCCAGCCGGGCTTATATGTAGCTTGTCAAGCATGCCGCCGCTGTCAGCCTACACCACGTAGGCAGGCTGGTTAAGCCCGACCGGCTATATATCCTTTACGCCAGCTCGGCAAACAGAATCCGTCACTTTTATCGGGTTTACGTAAACGGCACCTTGCCGAGCACGTCCACATCTTGTATGATGCCAGGGTTAGCGCAGAGTATGAAGTCTATTTCATTTCTAGTCTCGCCGTTCGGGCCCCTCCACGTCCACTTTCGGCTAACCCGCTTGCGGAAGAAGGTATTCATTATTCTCATATTATTCTGTTCCGCAAACTCTACTAATAACTCCCCCCTGATATTCCTAGTGCCTATGCCATATTCCCCCACTGCCTTGTCTCCAGCCTGCTTTTTGCCTACCTTGGCATTAAAGTCACCCATTAGTATAGTGTATTTAGTTTTCACTCTACCCATCGCCGATTCCACGTCTTCATAGAAGCTTTCGACTTCCTGGTCATCATGACTGGATGTAGGGGCGTAGACCTGTACAATCTTCATTTTGTACCTCTTATTCAGCTTCACAACAAGACCTGCCACCCTCTCGTTAATGCTATAGAATTCCTGTATGTTACCAGCTATATTCTTATTAATCAATTCTTATTAATCTTATTATTCTTATTAATCATTCTTATTAACGTGCTCGGCAAGGTGCGCTGCAGTGACCACAGGATGGTAAGAACTCGAATTAGCCTAGACCTGAGAAGGGAACGGAAGAAACTGGTACATAAGAAGCCGATCAATGAGTTAGCGGTAAGAGGGAAAATAGAGGAATTCCAGATCAAGCTTAAGAACAGGTATTCGGCTTTAACTCAGGAAGAGGACCTTAGTGTTGAAGCAATGAACGACAATCTTGTGGACATCATTAAGTAGTGTGCAATGGAAGTCGGTGGTAACTCCGTTAGGCAGGATACCAGTAAACTATCGCAGGAGACGAAAGATCTCATCAAGAAACGCCAATGTATAAAAGACTCTAACCCTACAGCTAGAATAGAATTGGCAGAACTTTCGAAGTTAATCAACAAGCGTAAGACAGCTGGCATAAGGAAGTATAATATGGATAGAATTGAACATGCTCTCAGGAACGGAGGAAGCCTAAAAACAGTGAAGAAACTAGGAATTGGCAAGAATCAGATGTATGCGTTAAGAGACAAAGCCGGCAATATCATTACTAATATGGATGAGATAGTACAAGTGGCTGAGGAGTTCTATAGAGATTTATACAGAACCAGTGCCACCCACGACAATAATGAAAGAGAAAATAGTCTAGAGGAATTCGAAATCCCACAGGTAACGCCGGAAGAAGTAAAGAAAGCCTTGGGAGATATGCAAAGGGGGAAGGCAGCTGGGGAGGATCAGGTAACAGCAGATTTACTGAAGGATGGTGGGCAGATTGTTCTTGAGAAACTGGCCACCCTGTATACGCAATGCCTCATAACGTCGAGCGTACCGGAATCTTGGAAAAACGCTAACATAATCCTAATCCATAAGAAAGGGGACGCCAAAGACTTGAAAAATTATAGACCGATCAGCTAGCTTACTGTCCGTTGCCTACAAACTATTTACTAAGGTAATCGCAAATAGAATCAGGAACACCTTAGACTTCTGTCAAGCAAAGGACCAGGCAGGATTCCGTAAAGGCTACTCAACAATAGATCATATTCACACTATCAATCAGGTGATAGAGAAATGTGCGGAATATAACCGACCCTTATATATAGCTTTCATTGACTACGAGAAAGCATTTGATTCTGTCGAAACCTCAGCAGTCATGGAGGCATTACGGAATCAGGGTGTAGACAAGCCATATGTAAAGATACTGAAAAAAAAAATGGCTGTGGCTTAGGTAAGGTTAAGCCCAGGATGCGAAGCATACTAGCCTTTATTTTAGTTGTTGAACCACTGTTTAGCCTGGTGAACTGCTGTTGCTTGGCTATATTTGGTTCGGCTAGACGAAGAAACAACTCTTGCATTACTGCTTCGCCTTCAAGAGTGGAACGCGACAGCGTTCCCGTCGACCCGCCAAGGGGTGTAAGACAATGGGCTACAGGGCAGCGACTACGCGCCCCGCATTGGACGCGGTGAGCGTCGAGCAAAGCAGCGTTCGGCGTGGCAACGAAATGTGCGCCTGAGCAAGAGACGCACGCCTTAGAAACAGCTCGTTTCTAAGGCAACACCGCATTCACTAGAGGCGCTTTTGTACCGCTTTGAAGCATCGTACTCGTGGCTCAGTGGTAGCGTCTCCGTCCCACACTCCGGAGACCCTGGTTCGATTCCCACCCAGCCCGTCTTGCAAGAGTTGAGCCAAAGCCACTTCTCCTCTGTCGTGACGTCACGGTGTCACGTGGTTTCAAGGCGACACCGCCGCGCCTGAGGAGCTGGGTTGAGCTCTCGTAATATGCTTCGCATAATATCTATAGCGGCTACACAGCCACCGTAGTCCTCCATAAAGAAAGCAACAAAATCCCAATAAAGAAAGGCGTCAGGCAGGGAGATACGATCTCTCCAATGCTATTCACAGCGTGTTTACAGGAGGTATTCAGAGACCCGGATTGGGAAGAAATGGGGATAAAAGTTAATGGAGAATACCTTAGTAACTTGCGATTCGCTGATGATATTGCCTTGCTTAGTAACTCAGGGGACCAACTGCAATGCATGCTCACTGACCTGGAGAGGCAAAGCAGAAGAGTGGGTCTAAAAATTAGTCTGCAGAAAACTAAAGTAATGTTTAACAGTCTCGGAAGAGAACAGCAGTTTACAATAGGCAGCGAGGCACTGGAAGTAGTAAGGGAATACATCTACTTAGGGCAGGTAGTGACTGCGGATCCGGATCATGAGACAGAAATAATCAGAAGAATAAGAATGGGCTGGGGTGCGTTTGGCAGGCATTCTCAGATCATGAACAGTAGATTGCCGTTATCACTCAAGAGAAAAGTGTATAATAGCTGTGTCTTACCAGTACTCACCTACGGGGCAGAAACCTGGAGGCTTACGAAAAGGGTTCTACTCAAACTGAGGACGACGCAACGAGCTATGAAAAGAAGAATGATAGGTGTAACGTTAAGGGATAAGAAAAGAGCAGATTGGGTGAGGGAACAAACGCGAGTTAATGACATCTTAGTTGAAATCAAGAAAAAGAAATGGGCATGGGCAGGACATGTAATGAGGAGGGAAGATAACCGATGGTCATTAAGGGTTACGGACTGGATTCCAAGGGAAGGGAAGCGTAGCAGGGGACGGCAGAAAGTTAGGTGGGCGGATGAGATTAAGAAATTTGCAGGGACGGCATGACCACAATTAGTACATGACCGGGGTTGTTGGAGAAATATGGGAGAGGCCTTTGCCCTGCAGTGGGCGTAACCAGGCTGATGATGATGATGATGACGTAAACGGCACGAACGGCCGGATTCAAAGCAGCAACTGATCAACCAACTCAACGTCCCTGCGGTCCTTGAAGTGCGCAAGCGCAAGGTCGCAGCCAAAGCACGGCTCACAAAGAACGGCCCCTAATCATGTTTTGCTGAAGGGCATTAACGGATTCACACACTGCTACAAAAGCTTCCAGAGTATTTGACTTATTGACTGCTTGACAATGTGAAAACGCGCGGTACTAAAGATGTTCCGAAATAAGCACCGGCCCAAGACGGTGACATCATTTGATAAATGGACATGGCCAAGGAAGGACTAAACTGAAGAGACCATGAACCAAGAGCATGAACTATGCTTTGCCCTCTCACTCTTCCTCGGACAGGTTTCACCCACCATTGTTCTAAACAAACTCTTCCGGTCTGATCTGACACGCTACTAATTGTTGGTCGCCCATCAAGAACATGTATTATTGTTTGTGCTGCAGGACTGGTAAGCACGGAGAGACAGAGTAATGTATGTAACTTGTGCCCCGAGGCAAAACTCAAATTACAACATGAGTTCTGCGAAAATCTGCAACGTGGCGTTCACGACAGGAAATGTTGACCTGAAAACCTTATTACCTCAAGCAGGCTAGGTTATACTTTTCACTGCCCCGTTTCGAAGATGATGCTATAAGTGATAATCATCATCATCATCGCTAGCCTCCATCATGAATAGTAGCGCTAAGCTACAACACATGGAAACACTCGCGGATTTATCAGGAACAAAAGGAGTTCGCAGTTGAATCTTACGGGCCTGGCGATCAAACTCGGCACCAT
This sequence comes from Dermacentor albipictus, assembly GCF_038994185.2. Taxonomy (NCBI): domain Eukaryota; kingdom Metazoa; phylum Arthropoda; class Arachnida; order Ixodida; family Ixodidae; genus Dermacentor; species Dermacentor albipictus. The sequence continues at coordinate 24,528,813 of NC_091829.1, forward strand.
CGCCTTTCCGCGGCAGTCACTCTAGAAACTGAGCCATAACGGGGGGCTAGCCGATGGAAGGGCGAAGGCCAATTAATCGAGAACTCAAAGCGCTGGTACGCTGAATAACTGAGCCAATTGCGAGGAGGGAAATTCTGAAGGCGGAAGAAGATTCATCAAATGGAAAGACAAACTATAGAGTAAATATAGTCACTGAAATGCTATAACTCCAGTATATTATGTTAATAATTCGTCCAGATCTACCCTTTCGCTGTTTCTTGTGTTGCGCGCTGTGCGCAGAAACATACCTGTTCAAGGACAGCCGTGAGCTTCCTCTGCAGTGCCCGCTCCGTGGCCATCGCGTTGCTGAGCGCGGCGTCAACGAACACTGCGAGCTCAATGGCATGCTCCCTGGACACCGCCGCCTTCGTCTTGGTGGCTCTATTGAAGGAAGGCGTAAAGGAAGGCGTATTGAAGGAAGAACGTAACTGCATGCGGTTTTCGGATGTGCAATTTATACCAATAAGTTCAAGCTTAGTAACCTTCACGCACAATGTTTAACCGGAGGACTCTTCAAACATGTAGGTGAATATAGTACCATTAAGAGCCAACTTCGGTATTTTGCATGCTTTCGCGGTCACTCGTAAAAGACTGCAGTGTCTTTGGAGAAAAAGGACGCAAAGACTACTGCGATCGCTGGTTAACGTAAGCTGGCGTTAGGGGCGACGACCTTTGACTTTTTTGTTTTCGTCACGTGTATCAAACCGACGGTGGATCGCCGTGCGAGCGCTTCTAGAGGCGTCACTGAGAACGAGCAAGAACGACTCGTACCTGCGTCTTCTGGTGGACATCTTGCTCCAGAAAGCGAGGAACTTGGACTTCGGGGATTCGCGGCGCACCACGTGTCCGCCGCCATCCTCTACTTCGACGCTCGCGTCCCGGGATCCCTGAGACGGCGCCACAGAGATCGCTTCGCCCTGGGCCGTGATGACGAGGGCGTGGACTAGTTTCTCACCGGGACACGCGATCACTACGGCTCGGCCCGCGGTGCCGACACCCTGCTCGTAAACCGGGCCTTTGTAGGCACAGTTCTTCACTGACGCCGCACCGCCCGGAAAGGACTCAACTGCCGCGCGCTTGCTGCGAAGGGGCACGTACAGCCGGCGCTCTCCAATGTGCACCGACAGCAAGTCTGGCTCGAAGGACACCTGGACTGGCTCTTCGCTGGCCACATCGCCGAGCTGGAGAAACGTGGAACAGAAACAGAGTGAACTGCGAACTCTAAAGCGCGACGGGCAGATCGTCATTAACAACGTCATCATCACTTATAATCAGCCCATTCTATGCTCACTGCAGGATAACAATATCCCTCATCGATCTACAATTGTCATTGTGTTGTGCCAGCTGACACCACCTGAAAGCGTCCCATTTACATCACACCACCTGCCACCCCTCGATTGATTTAACTTCCCCTGGTCCTCACTCGGTAACTGCAGTATACTATCGGTTACCTGCCCTAAGCCTGCCTAACTCCTGTCCTTCTTCTTAATCTCAACTAGCATATGGGCTACTCCCATTTGCTTTTATGCGAAGCATATTACGAGGGCTCAACCCAGCTCCTCAGGCGCGGCGGTGACCATGAAATCACGTGACACCGTGACGTCACGACAGAGGAGAAGTGGCTTTGGCTCAACTCTTGCAAGACGGGCTGGGTGGGAATCGAACCAGGGTCTCCGGAGTGTGGGACGGAGACGCTACCACTGAGCCACGAGTACAACGCTTCAAAGCGGTACAAAAGCGCCTCTAGTGAATGCGGTGTTGCCTTAGAAACGCGCTGTTTCTAAGGCGTGCGTCTCTTGCTCAGGCGCACATTTCGTTGCCGCGCCGAACGCTGCTTTGCTCGACGCTCACCGCGTCCAATGCGGGGCGCGTAGTCGCTGCCCTGTAGCCCATTGTCTTACACCCCTTGGCGGGTCGACGGGAACGCTGTCGCGTTCCACTCTTGAAGGCGAAGAAGTAATGCATGAGTTGTTTCTTCGTCTAGCCGAACCAAATATAGCCAAGCAACAGCAGTTCACCAGGCTAAACAGTGGTTCAACAACTAAAATAAAGGCTAGTATGCTTCGCATCCTGGGCTTAACCTTACCTAAGCCACAGCCATTTTTTTAATACACGCAGCTGTCTTCGCGCATCTTAACGTTACGCCAATCATCATTTGTTCCATCGCTCTTTGCACGGTCCTAGCTTCTCAAGCTTCATCATCATCATTATTACTAGTCCAGTAAATAGAAAGACTAACGAGAGGCTTCTTTCAGAGATACCCAATTATTCCCAGTTCGGCGTTAGCCGAACCAAAACAATGCATGCTAATTTCGCAATCTCAACACTCCATGCTCCTATTCCTTCAGAACCATCTTTGTTGTACTAAGAGACCACAGGTCATCTTCATGTTTTATGCATTACATGGCCTGCCCGACTAGAACGGAAACTACAGCGAGTGAAGTTACGTTACACATACGTGCATACTTCATACAAAACATTTCGCATCCCGTGAACCAAGGAAAAAAGAAAAGGAAATTTAGTCTGGGTCCGGCCTAGGTTGAAGGATGCCTCCCTCGCCTACGTTCTCAACTATGGTGAAGAGGCGAGGAAATTTAGCTTTTTAAAAAAAAAGTTGGCATCCACCTGTGATTCAACTCGACAGCTCCGAATTTAACAAATCATTTCTCTTCCTTATGCTTTGCTTGGTTGTCTGTTTAGTCGTCATGTGGTTGTTACTTAAACAAAAAGTTCGCTGTGAACTGTAGATGAACCGTACAAGAACCATAAAGGAACCATAGCATAACATGATAAAAGCAAGACTGAGGAACACTCGTGGAGCCATATTCATATTCAAACAAACTTTATCGGCACTGTCATCATAAGATGACACTTGCGAACGACGTTGCTGCAAAGCACCGTCATTTTCTCGAGTGGACTGAGTACGCCAGCCGTGATTCGACTCACTTATCCGTGGCTTTCCGGAAACTTCTACGTAAGTTGTTGGTTGTTAAGCTCGGCATCCGGATTAACAACCATCAGAGCTAAAATAATAATGTCGTGTGCATCGAGGGCAGAATACATGTGAACTTAATATGTTCGCTGAATTCGGGGGGCAGTTCACTCAAGGCTCCGGGATCGTTCGAGGTCGCCACAGCCAAATAATACGGGCAAGCTTCGGTGTTCAAAAATGCAAACTGCACATCTAGACAAAAAAAAGAAAAAAGGGGAAGACGTTAATTAATTCACTCAAGTCTTCTATGGGCACACCACGCACTTATATCGAACAATGACTGTTTCATCAACAGCCTGAGCATTAGGACATACCGCTTCTCCGAGAAATCCATTTCGGGTTACAGTCCACTGAGGCGAACAGGGCCAATCTTTTAAGCACGCTCAGGTTATCCGCCTCCCAAGCTTGCGCAGTATGACACCCGCGAACTGAACTATATATTTGACTACCAAGGTCCTATAGCATCAGAATGTCCGCATTGTTCCCGCAATATCCCCCCGTAGCGCTTGAACAGCCTCCGTTGATTATCATTAAGTACAATTTTTATTTCATAAACGCAAACTGAACATCCGCGTCTATGTTTCAAGAGGTCGAAATACATCTAAATTGAGACATCCCGTATGCATTTCCTAATAATTCCACATATTTCCCACATTATCCTCACGAGAGGATGCGAAACTGACGCTCGATAGCTGTCAGTGAGATGCCGAAATCGGGATGTAAAGCATACGAAGTCCATGGAAGGCGTACCAAAACGTTTCGGAAGGTATATATGCGACAAAATGTGCTGAATTCATTACGAACTCTATACTGTGTAATAAACTTCTATGAATATACTGTCCGAGTAAGACAAAGAGCGCGGTTTGTTTCAACTACCTTGTCGAAAACTTGAAATGGTGGCAAGCGCCAACGAAAGAGGAAAGTTGTGCTTCGAATGGGCGCGCAGAATAACTTGTCAACGTTCCGAAGAAGAGACCTCGGCTAACCTAAAACTGCACGCACGTCGTACGATGAAAATAGTTGACACTGAAGGGTTAGCCGCGTCTTATAGCAGTTCTGAGGAATTAGGCATACCTATAGAAGGCTTCTGGTCGTACCGAAACTCTCTGCCCGGCAAAGCCTAAAAGGTACAAGGTCGCGGAGTACCATCAGCACAGCTGATAAGGCGACACAGCAGGCCTGAAGCTCCCCAGTAACTGCAGCTCCAGATTTACGCGTACGATTCGTTCTATCAATCAGAAGCCAGGACTTGAACAGTTTCAATAGTGTAACGAGAAAGAAAGGCCGAGTTCAGCCTTGAAATTTCCCACATTACATTAGCTGGCCATCTGTCCCCAGGCGGAGGCCTCCATTCATTCCCAGCTTGAATAACACGCGTAAGATGCGTGCTTACCTGGGCACCGCACGAGCCAACCAGAAGCAGCAGCTGCAGCGTCACGCCGACGGCTAGCGACGTTAGCATTACAGCGCTGCGCGGCAAACGAGCGACGACGGGCCGTAGCGCGCGGCGCACATCGCCGGCGGCCATCCTTTTTTCGAATGGCGCTCGCGGCCCTCGGGTCCTTGGGTTCACAAACGGCTGCCTGCTCGGGCGTGACGGTCCCTTCCGGAGACCATCCACCTCGCGTTCGCCGCTTCGCTGTCGGAACCACCGAGCGCGCGCGCTCCCCAAACCCGGCGAGCAGCGGCACGTCGCACGGCTGGTCTCGCCGACAAAGACAACGAGGCCTGCGTCCCGTCACTGACGCGGGCGGCGCTGATGTAGCCTTGGCCCTGAATCCCGACGGGAGCTCGCTACACGCCGCCATATAAACACACATACGCGCTCCTGACTCACGGGAACACGCACGTGGGAGGTGCATGGCGCGAACGCAGCGTGACTCTGCAGTATACAGCATGCGGCCAGGTATGCCGCCTGTCACCGCCGGAAGGTGTTGGCACACCCAGAAGTGCATACCGTGCGTGCCTAGTAACCCGCTGTCAAGACCCCCGTTCGTCGTAACACGCCTTGCGGACCAACCCTGACAACTTGCCGACATTTTTTTCTTTCCACACAAGTTGTACGCTGAACAGTGTGCCCTCCGGTAGACACCGACACAGATGTGGACGACGGGTTTCAAGATCACGGCGAAACTTGGCGTGCGTCAAAGAGGTTCATCGAAAAGCGGCACTTACACCCGGTGGTCAATACCTACTGACCAAACTTGGCGTCAAAGATGTTCATTAAAGAGCAGCACAAACCCATTGGCACATACCCAGTGATCTAAGTTGTCGTCAAAGAGGTTCCCTGTAGAGAACCACATGCCCAGTGAGCCAAACTGGTCCAACGGTTGGTTCTGAACCCGGCTCCCTCGGCGTATATAGCGCTCCGATACTCGACCCACTTGACCATGTACTACCGTGTGACCCAAGTCGGCGGAAAAGAGGTTAGGCGCGGACAGACATGGCATACCGCAAAGTGGGGGAATTTCCCAAAGAATGATCCCAGCATTAATATATGCCTTGCGGCAACTTATACAGTGACATTTTTCGATGTTTCCACCTGAGTTGCTCGCTTGCTGTCAACACCAACCCAGGTTCTGATATTACCACAAAACCGGGAACGGATTTCTGTAACAGGGTGTGTTTGAAAAGGCCAGGGCTTTAGATCTGGAACCTATAAAACAACAACCAATACCTCTGCAGAGAAATAAAGTTGCTGACGTAAATTACAATACCGAGAGGTCAATCGGGTGATTGTAAGCCTTGAACATGACATCACGGCGCAGTACAGCCAGATATACGAAGTGAACCTACCATGTCTGGCTGAACGACACCGGGAAAGAGTCACCATGGACAGATGTGCAAAGTGCATACCCACTAACCTCCTGCTAAAACTTAACATGCAATATAAATTACGCTCCAGCCTTAGCAGCTTTTTGTTGATTCCGCCTATATTGTTACTCGAGCAGTGGTTCGTTCAGTCCTCCCCAATATTCAGTAAATTCTTTTCTTAAGAACAAAATAAGGACTCGCCCGCTGTAATAGTCTCGGCAATATCAAGCCTGAACTTAATTTTGTGAACCTATGCACCAATAATAGCGAAGCTCTGCTTGTCAATAAATAAACTTTTGGCATATATTAGAGGTCAGCTACAACTTGGGACGTTCGGGCACGATTTCCCGGGGCAGTACACGCCCGCCAGGTATCTGACGGCCATGCCCTACGGTCCCCGTCGGAAAAAGTTACCATACACAGACACAGTACACGTGCATTAATCTGATTTCGAAGTCCCATGGTAACACGCTTAATGCCAGACTTTGGGGACGTACAACCTTTCCATATCTGCATTTGAGTTGGCTCGTCGAACATAGAGATGAGATCTCGACGAGAGGATGACTTACTTGGTGTAACAGACTGCGCTATGTCTAAAAACACAACATGACGTTGGAATCCTGTCACCACTGTTGCAAACCCACCGTTAGCGGTTGCCGTTAGCAGCCAACACACACTCATGCAGTGCAGGGCCAGTATAGCTCTGTGTTTAAATCACATGTCTATATATGGCACGCCTTGAGGCTCTGTTTAGACAACGTCCTAAGCCACTGTGTTGGCCACCAAGGTCATCGCCCAATTATTCTTGTAGCCTTCATCTTATTACCATCCTCATCCAACCCATCGTTTATCTCTTCTCCTTCCCGAGTACAAAGTAACAGTCAAGAACAAACAAGATCAGGTTGATATAGCTGCCCTTCTCAGGATAACTTCTACTCTCTCTCTTTCTCTCTCTTGAAGACTTTTGGCTCGTGCGGCTCTCACCTGGGTGATTCGCTCAGTAAGGTAAGGTTGTCACTACCTAGTACACTGAAGTCACCACCAACAGTAAACAGAGTTATCAAGACAGAAAGCTGGGCTAGTTGATTAGTTGGTGTGTCATCATTATACAAAAGACTAGCGCAAAATAGCAGGGACAAAGACAGAGAAGACGAAAGGACGAGCGCTCGTCCTGTCGTCTTCTCTGTCTTTGTCCCTGCTATTTTGCGCTAGTCTTTTGAATAAAGTAAACGGAGTCTCTGTAGCCCCTGGGAACACGCCAGAAACTGGTTACGAGAACATGCATGACACTAAATATGTGTTCAAAGCCGGACACTCCCTTCTATTGACTTTTTGTAACAAATTCCAAGATTAACAAGGATACCCTGCAAACAAAGAAATCAACCTCAAATATGGTTGAAATCTTTCTTCAACCTGTAAATGCTATTGCCAACCACACAGTAATTATTATTACATATTGTCCATGACGCGAGGTTATTGAAGTATGTTCACTGAAATATCTACTCACTCTTGTCAGAAAACATCAATGACATTTTGTGCACGCACGTGTCAGATGCATGCGGCGTCGCTGTTCAAGTGCACTGGATTTCGCGCGGACTTTCACATGCATTACTGACGACTTCGTCTCTCTTATACATGCAGTTATGTATTTATTTATGACCCCATTTCAACTGTGCTGTTGCGTTCGGTACGCGACACGCGTACACATGCACAACATCCTAATTCAGCTGCTGCATATTCATCAAGAACGTTCCTGTGAACCGCGCAACTTCGGCATGGACTCATTATTGCGCGCTCGGGAATGCGCGCTTTGCATGCTTTCCGCGCAAACAGCGGGAATCTTCGCAGAACACTCTCCCTGTCGGCAGCTAACGCAACCACAGATGCATGAGGAATGGAAAAGGGCCATGCTCAGCGGTAAGCCGGCCGTGACAGGTTTGTCGGGGTACAGCGCGGTTTGTCGCAAGGACGAGGTGACAAACCAGTCAGCGCGCAAAGAACACCCCGCTGACGTGTGGTCGGGCGAGACGACCTGGTGCGTTGGAGCACAGAGGATGTCCCACGTAATTTGTGCCAAATGTTAAACGTATGCAAATGCCACGTAGCTCGACAGAACCAAGTTAGTATTATTTGCAAGTCAGTTTATCTTTTTTGTAGCTCGCCTAATTACATAATGATATATTATTATTCCTTCGAATACATGCAGATCAACTGCTTGACATCAGCAGTTTCACACATGAGCACAATTACTATGCGTCAAACTTTATATGCATGGCCCATTTCAATATTCCAGCTGTCCACTGTATTTAGAAAGATTGGATGCGCTTTGTAGACGATCACAAGGAAGAAATGAGGACAGGCGCAAGCTTAGAAAAAAATGTAGTTCAGCAGAATGCGTTGTTGGGCAAGTTGGTTCATTGTATTTGGAAAGATTGGATGCTCCTGTTGATCATCGCCGCACTGATTCACATTTCTGCGCGTGGTGAGATTCATGGCAGATGAAAATCAACTTTCAAAAAACAGTTGTCATGACATCTTCCAGTAGAGCTTCACCTTCCATGCTTAATTACTCATCTAACGAATTAACACTAACACGGGTTCGTGAATACAAGTACTTAGGTGCTATTTTCAACCATTTTTTCTCGTGATCGAAGCACATTGATTATATATGCAATATAGCACAGAAGAAGTTTGGCTACATAAAGCGAATGCTTAAGGGAACACCGAGGCCCACACTAAGTTGTTATTATATAAGTCCCTCATAGCCGATCAGTGTTGAAGTACGCTTGTGTTGTCGGTCTCCTGATAAGCAACACGAAATTATGTTAGAATGCGTTCAAAGAAAGGCAGCACGCTTTATCTTTCATTGCTACGACTGCGACTTTTCTCCATCACCAGCTCCAGTCTCGCTGAGTCTAACCCCCTCTCTCTCTCTCTCTCTCTCTCTCTCGCTCTCGCTCTCTGTCGGGATGATTCCTTAAAAACACTACACTGCATCCTCAATTCTTCCTATCGCCTGTCAAACACCTCCTTGACATTTGCTAAGGAATCGTCCACTCGGAGTCACCATGAAATAAGTATTGCACTCGCATTTCCACAAACTAACGTGTTCAAATTCACCTTCTTTCCCCGGACAATTGAGCTGTGAAACACTTTAAGCGGCGCTACTCGTTGTCTGTCGCTCGACAAAATTTCGTCTACACTTAGCGACAAGTGACCACGTTCTTAAGTGATGTGTTTGTTTTTTAATTATTCCTCTTACATTCTTTTTTTTTCATTTTGTTGTTCATGTATAACCACTCCCACTCCTGCACTAGCCTACTCGACTGCAGTAGGTATACATAAATAAATATAATAAAGATACAAGACATCAGAGAACAATCGGTCAAGGCCTTTTGACACTACGGCGCACACTAGGTCCCCGGCACTCTCCATTCATGCAACGTCAAGCGCGTGACTCTTTAGTTGATTGCCTTCTATCCATCGGTTTCCTCTCAAAGCTCTAGCTGCTATCCCCACTATTACAGCGTATGAAAAGCCAGAAGTGAAGTCAAGACGACTCGTATATCCAGACAAGCAGGTCTCAAACGCGAAATGAAGATATCGAGTGATGCATTTCTTTTTAACTTTCTCCTGCCCTCCTTCTCTTATGGCTTTTTTCTTCCTTACTCCCATTCCCTTGCAGAGTAGCATGTAAGCGAATGCTTCAACGCCGGCAAATCTCGCGGCATTTCGGCGAAGAGCGCTCTCTCTCTCTCTCTCTCTCTCTCTCTCTCATTTCGCTGTCAGAACTTGTGGAAGCGAGTCAGTGAAAGCAGCAACAGCGCACAGGCCAAGATGCACTCGTGAAACAAACACCGCTTGCCCTGAATGACAATGCTCGAGTTTAGCTCCAAATACGAGCTGGCACGGTGCGTCATTGCCCGCCCTAAGTACAGAAGGTAGATGCAACAGCTCCTCGGGTGGTGCTCCTGCAGTTCGGCAGCTCCTCGGAAGGGTCTCAAACGTGGATGCCTGGCCTCGTGCGTTTATCAAACAATGTGAGCTCGTCAGCGTGAAGTTCTACGGGGCATCCGCCGCCTATGTCGCAAGCGTGGCAGTAAACGTCACACATTCGCCACGTTAGTTTCTTAGTACTGCCTGTGCGAGCGAGAAGAAAAGGTCACAGGAGTCCTCTCGCCCAAGAGCACACGATACCGGTTCCACGCACAAGCTTTCGAATCAATTGTACTCTCGAGTGGACTGATATCGCGCGGTGGTGAAGCACACAAACACTTCACGACGTCGATGTCCGATTCTCCCATCCCAAACATATCTTACAGATGGGTCCCTGTGTTGTGTGTACAGAGGTAAACAAGGACCATAATTATCACACAATTTCGTCAAGAGGGAATCGATAGAAGTTAACCCGCGTAAATATTTCTTGAATCGAAGCCAGTATTCGTTTATTGGCACATCAAAAGCCTCTAGTTAAACGGTATTACGAAATGGCGGGCCAAATAGTACATTCATTCTCTACAGGACGCAAAGAAAATTTACTTCTTAAATGTTAATGCTGCCGCTTTAGCCTCTGCTTTACCCATCGACGAGCGCGTAAGGAGTTAATGACACATATCTTCGAAGTTGTAGGAGTTCTACAACGCGCTTTTAGCACGTGTAGGGTAGCAAACATTGGGCGAGTTCCCCGTACAAACAATATAGATGTACTGTTACATTTCTATTGATCTTCTAACGCCTTCAATAGGACGTCTCTTGAGATGCAGTTGAATAGCATCCAGTAAGGCAAGTCTGGTTGACGTCCCTGTCTTTCCTTCCGTCTCAAAGTCGTCTCTCAAATACACGACCTTGCGTCATCGACATTACCAATACGTCACGGCACAAAGCGAAATTCGATTACGTCGTGTAGCAATACGGCTAGCATGATGACTTCACTCACGAAGGTTTCTTTAGACTGCAAGCCCAGTAACGGAACGATCCAGTATATTTTGACGTCGTAGGACGCGTGCACCATCTGGATATACCGAAACATAAATGCAGAAGCAAGGGTCATAGTGAATTATTTAAGGCGCTCTGACACTTGGCAGTTGTTGCTTTTTTGTTTAATGCGATAGCATTATAGGCGGTAAAGTAAAACTCTTGCTTGGGCTAGTTGGCTCATGCTTGAAGTAGTAAAGGCAGGGCGCAGAAGACCAGGACTCAAGCAGAAGAACACAAACGACAGGACCGGCGCCGGTCCTGTCGTTTGTGTTTTTCTTCTTGAGTCCTGGTCATCTGCGCCTTGCCTTTACTACTTCAATTATAGGCGGACCTCACACACTTTGTAGGTATCCGTCCTAACAAAAATGTAGGTGGGTCCCGAACGCAGTGCAGTATAACACACCGACTCAAAGCACTGGCTGTCACGAGGGAAGAATGCGAGAAACTGGCGTCTGCATGACGCACGCGCCAGACGTTTCAAAACCTAATGTTTTAGAGCAATAGGCCGCTGTGCTGGAAGTTCGATTCCATCGTAGGCTACGCACTTCTTTGCGACATTATAGGCAGAGTTAACCCACTTTGGTGTCACAGTGTGCACGAAGTAGCAAGCTTGTGAGAGATGCCGTGCATAGAAACGTCACTCCGATAAATGAAAAAGTGCGAGGTCGCCCGTGATGCATGCGTGTCGCAGCTGTCGAGACGACACAATTTCTGCATGCAATTTACAGGCTCGTTCTTTTTCTCGTTCAAATCGTATCCGTCTTCATTTAACGCAAAGAAAAGTGAAGTCGGGAATTTAATGTCACTAAATTAAGCAATTACGCTCTCATCAAATTTCGTTCCTTCTGCTCGCTCGATGCATTTCTTTACATACCAACGGACCACGCGGTAGAGAAACTAAACAAATTATTCCCGCTCCACGAAATTATACCAGCTTGCTCACTTTATTTTTCACTCGGTGGAAACCTTTCGTCCTTCCGCTCTTTCTCTAGCTCCGGATGACAACGCCAGAAAGCAGCAAACAAACACAGAAGGCCCGGGAAAGGGGTCTTCTTTTTTTGTTTTGAGAGAGACGCTTGTAGCTTTCTGCCTGCCTGCCTTCACCCATAGACAAAGGGCCGGCCAAGCCGGGGACGAGGCCGCGCAAACAAGGGCGACACGCGCTGACGGCCCTTGACTTTCGCGCGAACCAGGAAGTTCTCGTGTTCCTCCTTTTTTTCGGTCTCGCCCGCCATGTGCACTGCCGCCGCGGAATCGCTGTTCAGGCGACACGTGCTACAGGAGCGGGAAAGCTAAGGTCTTACAGGAACGATCAACAAACGTGCAGGTTCCAAGCACCGCAGAAATCGGTCTATATATGCGCAGCTTCGATGAGTGAGCGAAAGAAAACGACGCCTCGCGACGAAAAACGCGGAGCGGATCGCGGCGACGAACGCGTCGCGTAACGGTCATCAATCACGGTGGCGAACCTTGCAGGAGAAAAGGTAAGCTTCGTTCAGGGGGTGATGTTCTCGAGCGATCACTTTCGGTGATCGTATGTCGATACTTCGCAAGATTTCGCATGCATCCGCGCACCGGGGGTTTCACTCCCGGAGATCGTTAAACTCCGCCATATTGTCAAGTTCCATAATGGCGGCAGCCAATCAGAGAACCCGCAGCAGCTCTCTCAGCCAATCAGAGTTGACAAGATGGCGAATTAGACACTATAGTGGAATTGGTCAATGTCGATAATAGCACCCCGGACGCGTCGAAATAGAAGAAATGGTAGACGGTTTAAAGCGTTCTTGGCAGTGTGCGAAGACGTCGAGCTTTGAATAGCAGCAGAAACGATGTCAGCCGCGTATACGCTGACGCGTCCGATGACGAGTCGGGTGAAGCCTCGCGAAAGAAATCACAGCCCAGATAGCGACAACATGATGGCTAGAGTAGCGGCAGCTTCTACTCGACGAGACTGCCGACGACGACAAGCCAAATAGCGGAGAAATATAGGAGAAAAAAAGTTCACTTTAATAAGCCTATAGAAAGCTTATAATGTTAATCTTCGCCAGACGCAATAGCGGCCCAGCTAAGCCGGCTGCTGCAGAAAAGGCTTCTACCACAGATGCCTTAGCATTCGTAGCATCCCTCATCCCGATATCCAAAAATGTATGATCGGCTACCTCCGTAGGCATTGTGTGCCACTTCTGATTTCTGTTCGTTTATTTTTTTCTCATACTTCTGCATCAGCACCACCACCATCATTATCATTGTCATCAGCAGCCTAATTTATGCCCACTGCAGCACGAAGGCTCGTCGCAGCGATCTTCAACTGCTGCTGTTTTACGTCAGCAGGCTAACTCCATCATCAGCCAATTTCATAATTTCATCACATAACCTCATCCTCGGTGGTTATCAAATGCGTTTCCCTCCCCTTCACCTATTATTTTATACTCTAATGGATCGCTGATAATATGCACTACGAAGTGCATGGACCTGTCCTGAGTATACGCGGCGGCACCTTAGAGCTGTACCATGTGTACTTGGACCTTGGTCAAAGGCTACAATTTGTAAATTGCAACACGTGCCGTAAAGTAAATAATTACGAAGTTAATTCGTGTTTTTTTGTTAATTTGTCACTTCTGTGTTTCGATGTCTCGTGCTAGTAATGTTTCGTCTCTTTGAGAATAATCCAGCTCAAGGACAAGAATTATGTAATCTGCCACAGGCGGTTTTCAAAAATTCCACAAAAATTTAAAACAATCCCCCTGCATATATCACACTTTCACTGATAACTTATACGTGATCACAATAATAGCTTCATGTGACACTGAGACTTGTAGAGTAATGCAGGTAACATTCGCCTCTTCACGTAATAGGCAATTATAGATGCAGAATTATCGCGATTTTTCACAGATTAGCTCTTAAATACTATGCTCGAAGTAAAAGGACGCAGTCGCGTGCAAAGGGCGGAGAATTGGCAGCGATAGCTGCCAATTCTATCGCCAAGAATTCTTTCACCAAACACATAAGTGCTTGGCTCCCATTGGCAACGTGACACAAAAGGATTGCTGCCGAAGACAGTCGAGGGTTTCAGCACTTCTCGATACAATCGCCACTGATAACCAGCCCGAATGTATTCGGACGTCTATCGGTGCAAGTATAGCGAGATATGTGTGATGCGGGCTGCACTCAAATGAAGGGGCACATTGTGATTTCGAGATCGCGTATAACCTTATAGGTCGCACGTCGCCTTAGAACACGTTTGAGTGCTTCGCACTTTCAGGCCATTGTGCTGCTTCAAGGCTCTTGCGCAAGTATCTCTTCTTGCGTAACGGAAAGAGTTATGCAGACTGCAATAGTAATGTCTCCGTCGCTTATGTTTGTCTCGGTTAGCTAAAGATATTGCCCGCCGGCACACTCTTCGCTCTAAAAAGTGAAACTTCGTTCACGGCAGCACCCTATTCACGTACTTGAGCCAAGGTTCCTGGGCTCTGCACGGACGCGACTTCTGAACTAATACGCGCTCACATATAGCCATTCGCAGTGTAGGCTTATTACTGACGATGTTGCAAAAGCCGGCTATTTTTCTCAGACTTTCGCGATTGAATGAACAGCGACATGAGTGAGCTCTCGAAAGCATGAGCTCTCAAAAAGTGCAGAATGTTGCTCTAGATAGCCTGGTTCCCAGTGCCTCCTGCCCACGTCGCGTGTTCATACGACTGCTGCTGCCGAGGAAATATTGCTCACTCTCTTGTAGCTCTCGATGTGCAACATGCCACTTGTTCTTGCTTTTAAACTTATATATGTTTTTTTATTTGCTTGATTTTTTTTTTGTTCTTTTAGTGTTCAACGCGGCGAAATGTGGCTGTCACGCACAGTGCTGTCCGGAAACGCATTGACGCGACCGTTTGCGTGGGGACACCTTCACCAAGTCACGATCGACACGCGACGCTGACGCCCCCTGCATACCGTGCCTGCAACAGGCTTCGTCGCGCTTGTTTTTCACGGAAGAATAGGCTCCGCCCACATTCGCCAGCTTTCAAACATTCGCACGTGCGCTTAACAAAGCGAACGAGTCGCGACAAGCACGATTGCATGTTGTTTCCGCTTCCAAACGAATGAGGCACGTCCGCAAAGCGCTTAAAAAACATGTCGTGTCTGTCGCAGACTTACGTCACTTTTATTTTTTTCCACAGGCTGAGTTCAGGATGTCGTGGAAAGCTAGGCCTAAGATATGATCCTAGGCCTAATTCATACACGTCACTTTACTTCCCCCAAGTTCCACGAGCCGGCAAAATGCGAACATGAAAACAACTCCTAAACATAAGACGAGCCGTTAATTCGGCAGTATTACATTCTAATATAGCTGCAAAATGTCAAGTTCTTTTTATTTCACAAGAACGCCGCTCTCGTGTGAGAACACAGCAGGAAGGACACGTGCAGTGTTCAGCAATGGAAACGCGATACTCGGGGCATCATGGCTACGGACGCTTTTTGCATCACAGGTGAGAGATGGGTGAACACCGAGGTTATAAATTATCCCACTTTCATGTAATACAAGAAATGCAATGAGCTCGGTGTCCCCAGCCCCCCAACAGTGGCGCAAAAAGTAACGGGAGCCAGGTGCTTCGAGTATCGCTGAGCACTGTACATTAGTATTGCACCGCAGAAAAATCTGCGAAAAGAAAAAAAGGAAGAATTATGCAGATCCAATGCGCATGTTAGAATCTATGTGAAGCGTAACTTTACTGAAGCGCGGTTAATTACGTGTTGTACGATTAAGCGTGATGCGCTATCATTGTGCTTACTTTCAACATAGGCAAGTATAGCATGCAATGTTTATGATATGCACTACAGAGGTCGCATACTTAATCCCATGCCATATATTTATATTTATTCACCACACCATTCACAACCTATGCCAAAAGAACAATTCAGGTGGATGCGTAGTATGAGAAAGACAAAGAAAGCTTTGCTTTAAAAAAATACATCAGAAAGATGTGGAACACTCAGCAAGCAACTACATGAGAGACATGTGCAGCATAACATGCACGTAACAGGAAAGTCAGTACTACTAAAGATATTTGTATCAATTCTATCGCCTGTCTCGCTTCCCTGTGCAACTACATAAGATAATGAAGGAAACTTCGCGACTCAAGTGAGCCCCACTGCAACGTACGATTACGTACAAGCGAAAAACACATACAAAGTGATGAGTATATGCAAAGCAAGGAAAAGAAAGAAAAAAGGAAGAAAAGAAAATACGCCAACTGCTGCATGTACCCAAGTACATGCTCACAAAGAAAGCAACACTAGGAATGAACCGTGAATGACATGGAATATCACAACGATGTAATATTAAGGTGGTCGTCACCGTAACTGAGCTTCAAATGCATTTTTTTTTCGAGTATAGTGACAAAAAAGGAAAAGTACATAGAGATCCAGGGTTCGTTATGGAAGAATCCAATTCATTCCGTTTAGCAGTTCACTGTGAACTGTCAGCCAAAGGCGGATATAGTGGTCAATGTAAAGGGGGGTGTTAGGCGAGAACATGTTTGTTGCTTTGTTTAAAATCATCGCGTAAATTGTGTGATTTTTTTACTCCCGCAATCAACGAATAACTTTTTTCAGTCATATACCTATAAATTTTTTTTACGTCATATCAAATGCTGAACGCGTTAATTCTCGCCGTTTAGCATGAATTTATGTTTGGAATGATGTCGAAGCTTTATGCGACACTGGAGATTATCAGGTTGATAATTTCGTCACACTAACGCGATGTATGTAATACTAGGCTACCAGAAGCTGTCGTCAAAACACAACCTACCCGGGCTCCTAAGTAGCTAACCAGTCACAATGGAAATCTTACATATCCAGTTGATCACATCAAGATGAGTCCATGTTAGCACTAATTCTGACACCGGCTCACGGTGCCTGACTGACGGACTTCACCGCTAAAGCATTATTATAAAGATGGAGCACCTCAGTTCGCTGTAACGAGCGGGAGAAGCTCTTACTCCCATTTTCTCGCCGGGGCCTTACAAAACTATAGAAACCACTCATAAAGATCATGGTATCGCATATTTTCTTCATACCCCATTTTTCAAGCATCTGTATATTGAAAGCGGCAGCGCACCTCGTCCTGACGTCACTGCTTAATTCTCGGGGCCACCGCCAGTGCGCCAGCGTCGCCAGCGTTCGTCCCTTTGCTGTATAGCATGCAGACGAATCGACGCAAACCGGCAGAGGCTCGCGACCTTGGCGTTCGGACGACCTCGCTGGCACTTCAGCGAGCGAACGCGAGCAAGTTTTCCATTCTATCTCGTTATTCTGCATACCTCTATTCATTTTTTTATTCCAATTCCTTTTCTTTCTCTCTCTGTTTTTACACCGCGCGCTCTCCCTCTCTCTCCTCCGCGTTTTTCATTGGTCTCTGCCCGCGTGGCCCAGCATATCCGGCTCGCACGCGTCCCTAGCACCTGTAGATGCGCGTGTATGTATACAAAGACAAGTACAAACACACGACCGACACGTGCACAGGACACGCGACCGGCGTAACACATCGACGCGCGCGCCATACAAGTCGCACGCGTATTGTGAAAGAGGTACGCTAACGAAAAGAAAAAGTATACACCACTTGTGCTGCAGGCAAATTCTTTTTCGGAAGAATAGCTGCCAGGCTAGCCGCAGAGCGGCTGTGCTAGATTGCGCTGAAATCGAAAGCCCCATCTTCTGAAAAACGAAAAAATCTAATCGAATTATACGCGTAATGTAGCTTTTCTGGCCTGCCTTTATTCAGGGAAGGCTAGCAGGAACTCGTTACACAGCAACCGGACGTTTAAGTATGTATCGGTTAACGTGGCCATAAGAATTCCTGAGGCACAGTTGACAAGAAAATCTCCAAATCATCCAAATCCACCTAAGATTCATAGATTAACTTTGAACTTTAATCCTCACACCGTACGGTATCTCACGGCACGTGAATGCGATGGCGTTGCTGTCACATTTTCTTATTCATAAGGACGGACAGGTTACGGAAGAATTGTGACACCAGGACCACGGATCAACTGTTTCTTCAAGGGCACATTTGGATGAAGTGAATTTGCCATTGAATGACTTCTACGATCAAAACCATTTCCTACTGAACTCGTACCCTCTGTTGATGAGGTGTTCATGCTTTCCGAACGTTCAATTTCTACATATGCATGCAGTAAACTAATAATTTGGATGTCACGGCATCATGAGCGGAGGAAGCTTTTGCATCGTTTACCGTCCTGCATGTTGTTCTTGCGTTGGTACGCGATTGTGTATATTTTGGCTGCCAGCCAGTGAACTCACGAGTGCCGCGGCGTAGACTCGGGAAAGCTGGGGTTCGCACCTTGCAGAGGCACAACTTACAGCGCAAGCTAGCTTTGCAGTACGTTTGAACACAGTGCTGGTGCGAAAGTGCATACAAAAGATGAGTTGAATTAGCGGACGACACAAGGGCGTGTAACTGTTACAAGCGCAGCGACGTTTTAAACATACGCCGCTTGCAACGTGGACCAGCATGTCAGAGGGTGCGGAGGGGGGCACTTGGTTGACTTTTTGTGTTTTGATCCAACTTAATTTCGCCAAGACGTAAGCTTGTGGTCCACCCGCTACGAAGAAGAAGTACCATGCCATCATCATTATCGTTGCATTGATCATCATCATGGACGAGTAAGTGTAAATGACAGGCGACGATTATTATTTTATCTGCAAGCTAGATGCGGCGAGAGCTGTGATTGAACGGAAGGAAATTCGACCTGCTACAGACACACAGAGAAAATAACGTGATAACGACGGTTTAGTATTCCGGGTAGCAGTTTAAGAAAGTGTAGAGTTGACGGGGCGCCCGATATCATGGACGACATACCGAAATGTATAGTAAACTGTCGTTCGATGACGCAAATTGAAATTGAACCAGTAAGCGCTATTGTCCCCGTGTACGCCACCCGACCGTGTGACCTAAACACATGAAGCAACACTCTAGCTACAACAGCGCCAACGTTGCCACCCGGAAATTAAGCAACCGAAAAATTCGCCTGACGTCCAACAGAGGTAAAATTCGAACACTGAAAATTAGATGTCATGTGTCTAGGCGTAATATGTATTTCACGGCTCACAAGCATTGGGTATTTTTATTTGCCAGGCGGATGGCTAGTAGTAGTAGTAGTAGTAGTAGTAGTAGTAGTAGTAGTAGTAGTAGTAGTAGTAGTAGAAGAAGAGAAGGACTAGGCGCTAGTCGTGCTGTGGTGGTTCCGACCAGGGTAACCAAAATATTTATGGGTTAAAAAGAAAAGGTATCCCAGATTTGAGCAGGCATTCAGCAAAACACACACTAAAAACAAATAGCCCCTTCTCGCATTCCAGCATTCGTACCTCGGCTTTGTCCAGGTAATAAGCGTCAATTACGGGCGGATGGAGGGGAGGGAGGGGGAGTAGGGTGGATGTATACTCTCGCTTCGCCCATCCGCGAACTAGTAAACGAAGGGTGAAGCGTTACCCCATCCCCCCCCCCCCCCCCCTTGCCAAACACAGCCACAAACCTTAGGCAGCCGCAATTACCGGGTGTTACAAAGTAGAATGTTACGAGGAGATTATTTTTCTACGAAGGAATCAGCCATGCGCAAATAAAATTCCGCACTCTGATCACAAATATTGATTTATTTTGTGTGCCTCCCTTAAATGCACATTGTTCGGCTTCCACACAAACTGGCGCCCTGGGAAAATGTGAACGCTAATCCTTTCAATTTTAAAATGCCATAAGTAAAACTGCCTTGACGAAGGACTGAATCCACGGCCCGCTGGTCAGTCGCCTCACGTGTAGTATTAGCAGCATGGGCACTCACGCAGGTAATAGCCTCCAAGGTACACGGCTCGGAGCAACGCGCTACGCCGGCGATATCGGAGGCGATGTCACAGCTGACCGTACAAATATTGCGGCGCTACGAGCTGTGGACTTAGCTTCACCGCAGAGCCTGTAGAATGCTCGTCTCTCATGTGGAGGCGCCAGATTCAATTCTCAGTCAAAACGACATTTTTTTTTTTTTTTTCAACGTGCAGCTCACATCCAGAGCGCACGTGCTCTAGATTAATTGTCCTATTTGAGTAACTGTACCGAGTAACTAATGGGGACAAATAAAAGCGAAAACAGAGAGAGAGAGAGAGAGAGATTAGAAATATGCTAATGTTCAAGCAAAAGTGGAAGCACGATAAGCATTATGCTAATTGTTTATCGTGCGGTACATTGGCGTTTAAAATTACAGGCTTTTTGACAGATCTTCGAGAGAGATGAGATATTTAAGCGTGATAGCATTCATCGTGCTCGTGGTTCGTTCAAACACTGGGAAAACTTGAGAAAAAAGAAGCCAAACCGTCAACAAATAAGGAAATAAACGTATCCGGTTTCGGATATCTTCGCGCGTACTTTGACAGCAGAACGGCTAAAAAAAGCTCGCTCGGTTTTCACCTTGTTAGCATAACCCCATAATCAATTTCAGAAAGCCGCAAAAGTTGCAAAAATTACAGTTGTATCAAACAATACGAGCAGTCCTTCAAAAGTGTAGCAGATCAACTCTAGTTCCAGCCTCCACTGTTGGGTTTAAACATTTGCAGCAACCGCTGCGCCATGGCAATCAATTTGCACTATCATCATCAGCGTAAAAAAGCTGTCCGGTAACACGAGGAGTGGTTTCACTACGCTTGTTTTGTCGTCTGCCAAATCAGGCGTTGACCGGCCCGAATCGCCAGACGCCGGCAATCTGTTTCGTAGCACGGGAGGCCAGGGTCTTTCCTGTCTGTCATCTGTGCTCACAACTGTGCCGTCCCCCTTGTCGCAACTGAGATCCGCCCGGCCTCTTATCAGCCCTCGGGAGCGCGCCGAGAGATTACATTCGGCAGAATTTCTCCCGGGCGTCCCCTATCTTTACAAACACCCGCTGCTGATTCGGGTGTTTCGAAGCGGCGCTCGAAGTTTTGTTCCACTCCCCCCCATTAGGCGACTGATCGGAGGAGCCGGTTGTGAGCCAGGAGGAAAAACCTGCTCCACTGCTAAAGCTTCCTGAACAACCGAACACGCCCAGTCGTCGAAGGATAGCAGCTGGGACGCAGTCATGGCGAAAATTCAGTGTACGTAGAGAAATACGTTTACTTTAGTTTCGGTCCGGTGAACAGCGACGCTCGCATGACCATGATCGTCTCGTCATTTTGCTTTATTCTTCAGGCGGACCTGTGGTGGACATCCTGGGCGATGAGATGACGAGGTGAGATTCGTCTTACGTGGCAAACTGATCTATGAGGATCGGGTTGCCGCGATCTTGTGATTGACGGCGCGTGATCGAGGAAAAAAAAAATGCACCGCGCCGGATGTTTCTAATCGCCTGCGCCTGACCTCCAAAGCAAACGTTCGCCTGAACTTCTAGACTGGACGGTGCAAGGGCACGTGGCTCCCCATTTCTTCCACACCATTATATATATATATATATATATATATATATATATATATATATATATATATATATATATATATATATATATATATATATATATATATATATATAACGTTATTGATCCCGATGGCGCCTCTTCTAAAAAGCTGGCGTCAAGTTTCACTCGCGCAAACGCGACATTGCGGGTTTTAGTACTCTGACATTTTTAGAGATGTCTAATGGTTTCAAAACAAGCCACATGCTGTTTACGATAAGTATGCAAAAATCCCTGTCTTGTGGAAATTAATTACCTTAGACATGATCTACGAGTTAGTGCTGTGCGATGTGAAGCTGAAGCAAGCACAAATGCTGGTTACAATACGTAGGCAAGAATTCCTTTCTTTCCCTATGGGAAATAATTACCCTAGATATGATCTATAAGTTAGTGCTGTGTGATGTGCAGCTGTTCACTGGAAGAAGTTTTAAGGTTTAAAAATTCTCTACATTTCATCGCATGGCTTTAACAGTAGTAATCACATCACCTGTAGCAGCAATGTCTGCAATTCGTATAAATGGGAAGCAGCATCACCACGAACTGGTGTAATTGTTGTTTCCTTGGTGCACTTTAGTAGGTAACAGATTTCTTGTAAAACTGTGCTAAAATGTACGTAGTGTTTCAGCAGCATTGTAGACAGTAAGGTCAAGTACTAGCTTTGAGAATGATGCACGACGTTAGGAAATTGCAAAGTTGGTCTCTACACTCTGGCTTTAGATGAGAAACTATGACTGTTGAAGCAAGACATCTCTATTACACTGACGGGCATAAAAGTGTTCATTGAGAGTGCATTAATAGCACGCTTTCAGTACTGTGTATGCAACAACAAAGGTTGTCATCACAACCAGTTGCAACTTTAGAGATATCTTTCAGATATAAGATATTAGAATTCAACTAAGCCCATTCAGCTGGAGTTGGCTGTAATAGTACTTGTCAGTACTGCATTTGACCTTTCTGTTATGAGAATTTTTATCATCAGCACCATATTTACCTGCACCTCCAATCACGTATGACTAACCACATTAATGGACAGAATTTTTATTGAGCACTGAAAGCCACAAGTGTAACTGGAACCGTATGTACTGCCTTGAAGTTATTAACATTTTTTTGTACCTCCACTATCATTTGTTCAAGAAACTGCAGATAGAGAAAGCTGATACCATGTAATTCATACCTAACCACAAGCATAAGCCTCATTGTCACTCGGTCGGGCATTACAAATAATGTGAATGCACACTACAAACAAATTCTATTGAGGTTATTGTTTATTCATATGACTTTCACTGATCTTCTACTACGTGAATCGTTGGTCCCTCAAGCAATTCGCACAGCTCGACACTTCCTGTTCACAGGCATTTTGTGCCTTTCTGCTTTGAGAAATTTATTGCACACAAATTGTTCCATACTTCACTGGACATGGAATGCATACGTCAGGCTCATGAACAAGACATCACTCACAGAACATTCTTGTTGAGTAGCTGTGTAGCTTAGAGTTAATAATTATACTGCTGGTCTTTCTATGGTGCTACTGTACTACTCATATGGTTAACATCATAGCATATGCACTATTTCGTCATGCCAACATAACACAGAGTCATCTGGGACCTGATCAAGGACAAGCTGATCCTTCCTTTCTTGAATGTGGAACTGCACACCTATGACCTTGGTATTGAAAACCGGGATCGTACGGATGACCAGGGTAAGTAGGTGGATGCACTAATTGAAAACTGTTCAAGCAACTGTGGTTGCCCTTCGTGGCTACAGAAGGGTATGTAGAGTAAAAATGGTTAGCAATGACATTCACATGACCAAATGGTCTGTCAATTTGAAACCTTCCGTTTACCAGCCTTTTGAGAGAGTAACATCTTCATTAGTGCATAGAAGGAGGCAGGTGACCTTGAAGATATGTCAAACGCACAATGACCAGCAATCGCATATACCAAGTGTTTCATAAGTCTCAAGCCAAAATTAAATAAGCAGTGCAGCACATTGTATATGTATGAAAGGAACCAACAACCTATTATTCGCAGCCATCATGAGCAGCACTGGGTAGCTTTTGCAGTCTGCTTATATTCAACAAACTAGTGAAAAGCCAGACATGCATATTTCGAATTTTTCAACTCTGAGCATTACTGCTGCTTGAAAAGTAGTTTTAGAAGCAGATCGTGCAATTGTTTTCACAAGTTATGGATAAACAATACGCCATTTCTTGTGTTGCTTCACAGATGCCACTGCCCATAGATGCACAGAAGTTAAGCTGAGCGAATGAGCACTACTGAATTGAGTGTAAATTGTCTTTCTTTTTTTTGTTCACACAGCGATCTCTATTCTACATTTTCTTTTTTTTTTTCTGAAACATGAAGAAAAAATATAGTAGCAGTTTATGGATTTTACAATATATTTGGCCAGTAGGGATGCATGTTGACTGAGTAGAAATGCAAGAGTTATCCTCTGCATATTAAAACTACGTAAATTATTTATATGCCCCCCACGTTTACTACTCGTCAAGTGTGCAATATAGGTTACCATTTTACCGTATAAACCGGCAGCCCACAGTATATGTGTTTGAGACATTTACTTTAACATAACCATTAGAAACAAATGTCCAGTTCAAGCTACTTATTTCAAGTCGCCACGTCTTCTCTGCTCTCTGTGCATGCAGTCACCGTCGATTGTGCGCACGCCATCCAAAAGTACAAGGTTGGCATAAAATGCGCCACCATCACGCCCGACGAGAAGCGCGTCACCGAGTTCAAGCTCAAGCAGATGTGGCGCTCGCCCAATGGGACCATCCGTAACATCCTGGGCGGCACCGTCTTTCGTGAGGCCATCATCTGCACCAATGTGCCTCGCCTCGTCACTGGCTGGACAAAGCCCATCGTGATAGGCCGCCACGCCTTCGGGGACCAGTACAGGGCCACTGACTTTGTCGTTCCGGGGCCTGGCACCCTCGAGATCAAGTTCACGCCCAACGCTGCAGGCGAGCCGCCAATGGCGTTCAAGGTGCACGAGTTTCAGGGCACAGGAGGCGTGGCCATGGCCATGTTCAACACCGATAAGGTGAGCGCCAGTGATTACCATATATACTCGCAAGCTACTCGCACCACTTTTCATTCCTTAAAGATCTTGCTGAAAAATCCGCGGCACCAGTACTGCATAAATAAAAATGTGAGACTGGATATGGCTGACTCACAATTGGCATGGCTAACCAAAAATCGTGATGAAAAGGAGAATGTTCCCATTTTACAGCATCCATTCCATACATGAGATTCGATTTTGTGCTGCAGCTTAGTTAAACCAGAGTCGTTCGATGTTGAACTAAGCAGCAAGACCCCAAAAACAACATTACACGCAAGCATGGAGGCCCATTTCATGCAGATGCACTGCAATACATTTCATAAGTCGCTCTTGCAGTATCTGTATTAAATAGGCCTCCATGCTTACGTGTAATTTCATTCCGACATTATGCAACGTGGCAACCTAGGTGAATAATAATTTTAAGAAAGGCATCTTTAACCAAGCTTAACAAAGTAGGTAGACAGTGCCATCATACTGCAGTACACAAAGTGAGGTACGCAGAAATATCTTCTACAAAACCTAACATCTTAGCTTTTAGTTTCAGCTACAAAGGAACGTAGATTATATTTGGAACTTCATCTTCTAATACTACTTTCACTGAAAAAGCTGTTCTACTATGTCTCTAGTGTCTTGGCAAAAGCCTTGGCCTTCTTTCAGTTCAAGGGTGTTGCAGTATTTTATGGCTTCCGTAAAAGCGTGCTACAGGAGGGCAGATAAAGATAAGTTGAGAAGCGAGACAAGTACAGGGAATGTCCCCCCCGCTTACTATAGAGAATAAATCTTTATATAGGGGTTATGTATGGTCTGACCTCCTTTTTTTTTTCTTTTTTCCTCTCTCCGTCCTCTATCCTGCTTCCTCTCTTTCCCACCGCACAGTCAATTAAGGACTTTGCCCACAGTTCTTTCAAGTTTGCACTGCAGCGAGAGCTCCCACTATACCTCAGGTATGGGAAACTCCTTTTTCAACCTTAGATTATGGCTTGAGTTTTCTTTGAATGCACTTTCAAGTTGCCGATATTAACTTTGTATCCTTTCTTTTCACTCTCTCTTGCTTGCAGTACCAAGAACACGATTCTCAAGAAGTATGATGGCCGGTTCAAGGACATCTTCCAGGATATATATGAAAAGTATGTCCTCCTCTTTCTGCTTGCATAGTGAGAATTTAAAACAGCAGACCCAAAACATAGGTGCACTCAGATATGCGACATGTTCGCTAAGCTGTGCTTCCTATTCGCTTCCTACACTTAAAGAATACAGTTTTTACAGTTATAATTCATACATAACATGATGCTTTTTAGTGAAAAAACTCTAAAAAAACAAAGAAAACAGTGGGAGGCAAAAGGAAAGGAAAGATAAGTGCTACTCTTACAACTGTTTATTCCGAAAAACAGGGCATCCTATATATACACAAATATACAAATGCGCAAACGCATAAAACACGCAAAGGACGTCAGTCAGCCGAAGGCATTGTTATCACTTTTAAATCTCAATAGCAATCTTAGCAATCTCAATGCTGGATCATAAAGTGTAACAGAAGTTTGACTCACACAGGCTAGACCAGTGGTTTGGATATGGCAGGCCTTTAACAGTTCATGTGCGGCTTTGTCCTTGCTTCTCCCTAGGATCCTGACAATAAATAACAGTGGTTAACAGTAGGGACGAGACCTGCAATGTGCAGACAATTGTGCAGTCGTATCCTTCTTTCTCCTTCTCCTTAATCTCACTATCCTTCTCACTGTTTTTCATTTTTTCTTGCACTAAAAAGCATCATGTTAAGCTAACACCAACTCACCCAAGAAGTAGTTATCCACAGTTCTTACAGTTGCAAAAGAGCACTTGTGATGCTCCCATATTGTAGGCACGGATTAGTTTGTATATTTCTTTCTTGGCGCTCTTGTGTTGATTCTCTTTCTTTATGTTGTTTATATAACATATCCACATTGCAGGTCACATAAGAAACATAGTCAGCACTTCATCTTGCCTTTCACCCTGTCCTGTTTTATGTGTGCTGTTGTAAACTTTGAACCTAATGAACAAGCTCAGCTTTAGACACTAAAATGAATACTATCTTCATTGTGCATATACATGTTTGCATGAAGGTATGGCCTTCTCTACAAGCTTACCTGCTAGAGGCACATAATCGTTGCCACTTTGTTGTGTGCACAGATTCTTCATTTTGACCGAGCGCTTATATACAGAGTACAGTCTGCAGAACTCGATGCACGCTCATTTAACTGTAAAACTCCATGGAGCCATTGCTGGCAAGTGGTATAATGATCTCTTTGCTTTCCATCTCACAGGGAGTACAAGTCCAACTTCGAGAAGAGTGGCATCTGGTACGAGCACCGGCTCATCGACGACATGGTTGCCCAGGCCATGAAGTCTGAGGGAGGCTTCGTATGGGCCTGCAAGAACTACGACGGTGACGTGCAGTCGGATGCTGTGGCACAGGGTGCGTTGTTAATCCTATAACCAGCAAGCACCTCAGGTTTGCGGACCTTGAAAAAATGCCCACATAACCGAGAATTTTAGTTGTCCTAGTTAGCATTTAGGTGGTTTGACCTTCTTGCAAGGGGTGCAGAAGGGTTGTGGTGCTCAGTGCACTTGTAGCCTTCTTCATCTTCACTCTTTGCCGCTTGCGGAGTTAATCGAGAAAAAATGCTTTATGCAAAGTTCTCGGCACAGTACATGATTTTGTTGAAATTCCCATCAGTTCACTACATTACCATGCAAACAACACAAATGCACAAGGTGCATTGATCATTAGTCACAAAAGAAACAAAGACCTAGAGTGAGGCTAGCTTGCCTCACTCAACCTGTTAAAGGGCTAATAGGACCATTGGGGTCGTTTCAAAGTGAGTGTCCCTTATGCATGTTCAATACACTGCACGCAACTTGCACACAAACTTTTTGAGACCAGATATCACTTACGTCCTGCTTATGGTGAAGTTGCGGGGTAACTAAACTGAAATGCAGAAAAGTGTGCTCACCAACCGTGTGTATGCGTGGTGCTGTGCACAGGTTATGGCTCCCTGGGCATGATGACGAGTGTCCTGGTGTGCCCTGATGGTGAGACCCTGGAGGCAGAAGCTGCCCATGGCACGGTGACTCGCCATTACAGGATGTACCAGAAGGGCCAGGAGACCTCCACCAACCCCATTGGTATATCACCTGAAGTGGTTGCATTTTGTTGAACATTACGAGGGTAAAGTTGCAAGTGACTGAACTTATGGGTCTAAGTCACAGACTGTCACATCAGTTTAGACCGACAAAGTATTCTTTCATGACTCTGCTTTCGTGAATTTCACGGTAATTGGTTGATTATTAGATAAGAAAATGAAAGTCACGCTTTTTTTTTTCCACTATGAAAGTCTATTACCAGTACGTCAATGTGACATCACAGATTTCAAAGTTTGTTTAATGCAAATAACATTCTTGGCCTACTTCAGGCACTTTGAGTTTGTCTAGCCTCTTTAGGTCATTCTTCAATTAAAAAAAAAAACCCTTAGAAATTTATCCGGTGTTGGGCAGAATCGAACACGTCACACAGGTTCCTCTAGCACAGCAGCCCATGATGAGCTCGTTATTACAGAAGCCCAACCTTTCAATGTAGCTAGACTTAATATTTTCCTTTAGTCTGCCTTTAAAGACAAATACTAACATTTCTCAGATGATCTGCAGCATACTACAATCAGCATGTCATGTTCATTGTTTGTGAAGGCTTTAGAAAAAGGCGAGCGATAAATATAGCAGTACCATTCCCTTTACCATTGCTAACGGGGATTTTCGCCATTTTTCCTGACTTACTGAGCACCTTCTCACAGTAAGAGCAGCTGTTTTGGTGTTGAAGAAAGACAATTTACTTGCGCAGCTAAGATTATTTTTCTACTTAGCTTCCCGTTAAAGGCATCACAAAAATGAAAATGCAAGGACAGAACAAAGTGATGACTGGCATTTTTGCATTTACGTTGGTGCACATCATCCCACCTCACAAAGAGAAGAGAAGCAACTCTGGCACCTTAAGTCCAACCGATGGAAAAACCAAGCCACACATGGGGATATCACCTTCCTCACTATGTTTAAAGTATTTGCTTATGTGGTGTATATCATGCACTACAATTTCAGTGGCTTGCCTGTAGCACACACTTTTGTAGATTTGTCCTCATGTGAATCTTGTGATGTTTGCTTCTATTACATGTACATCATTCTTTTTCTTGAAAGCAGGTAGCCCTTCTCATGACAGTCTAAGGTTTACTTCTTCATTGTTGTTATTTGTTTGTTGTTTGTGAGGTTTCCTTGCTTGTCCTCACAGATGGGCTGCTGTGTACTATTATTTGCGAATGAACAAGATTGCTTTGTAGCCCTGGTTTTTCATCGTGCACCCAACTTGTGTGCACAGCATCCATCTTTGCCTGGACCCGTGGGCTAGCCCACCGAGCCAAGCTGGACCACAACAATGAGCTGGCTGTCTTCTGCAGCTCGCTAGAGGCTGTCTGCATTGAAACCATTGAGGCCGGCTGCATGACCAAGGATCTGGCCATTTGCATCAAGGGCATGTCTGGGTGAGCGAACGATGTAGTAGTCTGAAAATTGCAGTAGTCTGCAGGCAAGCAGTGCAAGCCTCGTTCCAAGGCCAGTGTTCTGACATTAAGTTTCTGAGCTGGGACTTCTCTTGTTCACTCACTGTCAGTTCCAGGCATAGGTCGGCAGTATAAGGGGACACTTCCTTGAATGAGGGCCCACTTATACTGACTATGAGTATCTCCCTGTCCCTGGGAAAACAGCCGGTGCATCAGTGTAAACATATCTTCTTGTTTGTGCCCCATTTAAAAATGAATCGGAATTTTATTTGTGGATGCCCCTGGTATATTTAGGGTCCTCATACCGTATACGAGCAGCAAACGCAGCTCATCTCATGCAAAGTCATTGTGGTACAAAACAAAGTCAGGTCAAAACATGTTCAGCTACTTGTAATCACGTGCACAAATTATTCGTGTGTGCACCTTTATAGCAACTGTCGAATACAAACAACTAAATTTTTTTCTTAATGCAGTTTATTACATCTAGGTTCCACTGTGTGTGAAAAACAAAGTTACTAAAGGTCATCTTAAAGCTTCACCAGAATGTCCTCTGTAGGCACAGTGCATCTAATGTGTACTGCTACACTGACTTAAAACAAATAAGGCACTATTTCTTTGCTTAACAATCATATTTTGTTTTTAGACATCTCCAACTTCAGTATCTATGTTCTACAGTGTTTAATTTTTTGCATTTATATTTAATGTGGTCAATAGCAGCAGAAGACATTCTTCACTTTTTTTTCAATCACAACATACTCTCTATGGCTTCGTCAACAATTGTGGTGTTTGTGCACATTGAAGCAGCAACAGTCTGATCAAAGCTTTCATTCCGCTTGCAGCGTCCAGCGCAGCGACTACCTCAACACATTCGAGTTCCTTGACAAGCTTGCTGATAACCTGAAGAAGAAGCTTGGCAAGTGACTAGGCCGCCTGTGAAGTTGTGGGGTGTTGGTCCTGCCACCTGATCGTCTGCTGCGATAACACGCAGGAGCGAATGGACTACACACGCGATGGTTGCAAAAGCCTGGTGACTAGAGAAGGCTGTTGCATAACATTACACAGTCTGCGAACTGCACATCTTTCTAAGAGAGCAAAACAAAAACAGTGCCGACAAATTGAGCTAACTCGAGTCCCTGTCTGCAGCTGGAGGCAGAGAAATAGCACATCATAGTAATAAGTGAACCAATTTGTTCTCCACCCCCCCCCCTCTTTTTTTTCATGCTGAAAATGAAGTTTAGATGTCTCTGTAAACTAAGCTTCCCGTGCGAATTCAGAAAAATCATCCCTGTGACCTTGTGGCGGCAAAAGACTACAACAATGACAGTCATGCTTGTTTAAAAAAGACATTATTTATGGAAACCAGGCTCGCAAGCAACAATGCAGTTGTGCCAATTATTACTGATGTCCCATTCAATCTCTGCTCAAATAGGAGTGCCGATCGTAAATGGCTGGTGTGGAGATAGATATGATGCAAGCTTAGCTTGCATGTGAGGCACATAGTGATGTCTATTCCATGTGCTCCTGACATGGTTTCGCAAGCTGTGGCATTTCCTGTCTCTCTTTCTGAGAACAACTTCCGGTGGCCATCTCTCACAGAACACCCCCTCCATTTTCTCCTGTGGTGCATAAGATGTGAAACTCTGTATACTATGCAAGAGAAATATATTTTTACACAAACTTTTTGTGTTTGCCTGAGGCCAAGCTCCACTCTTTGAAAGTCGCACCCAAACCACGCCTTGGAGAAATTGTGAGTATTATTGTATGTTTGTGTACATTGGCTTATGCAGCCTCCTTTAACCGTAAGGTCAGCTTGTACAGCACTAAACAATTCAAGATTGATGGCAAGACTGACCTGCCAGCATCACCACTTCACATTAGGCGTGAAACAGTAACCTTTTCTAAAGCAAGGCAAGTCCTGAAAAATAATGCAATATGACATGGCAAAACATTGTACTGGCATGTATGCCAGGCTGCGCAAATGATAAGGCAACTCGCACGAAACATCCCTTTTAGACACCAACTTTCATTGCAACACTTTTCCTGCCTTTCACATGTTTCCATCTCTCTAAGAAAACCTGAAGTAAATAGCCAAAGACAACAGAAGATCAGTAATAATGAACAGTAATGTAATGAGACCAGCAAATTTGTAGGCATAAGATGGTTTGATTTATGTGTCACAGTTGTGCCCTCTGATCTCTGGGAGAAGTCTGTCCTGCAGCTGATGAACATGTTTTCTTGTGATTTCACAAAACCCATTTATGACTAGAAGATCTTGGAAAACACTTTGTAATAGAGTGTATTGCCACCAGAAATAAAACTGGAAGATTTATGAGCGTTGTACGCTGTGTACACTGCTGAGAGCTTGATTCCTAAATATTTCAGAACATTTGTTCAGATAGGACCATTGGAACCAACAAGCAGAAGGGGTAGCTATTAAAAAATGTCATGTTACATTTCTCATGAAAGCTTAATGCATAGCTTTGTGTATTTATGATAAATGAAAGAACTAGTGAAGGAAAGGGTTGTCCCGCAGGGGCTGCGACAGCCCAACGTGCAAACTTATAATCATGACTCAAATGGATGTCAACTACCAATTAAGTCAAAAGTAAACACATAAGTTACTGAAAAACCAACTACAGTTATCATATAGGAGCCTTTAACCCATTTTTTTGTTTCCCTCTTCTCATGTCTGCATTGCCTATCCCAGCCAACCATGCCCTCCACAGTTTAACATGCTTTCTGTAGTGGCCATTGGCCTGATCGGTAATGACTAAATGATAGGTGATAGGTTAAAACAAGTTGTGAACTGTTGGGAGCTTACGAAACACTTATTATGATGTCTGATGCCCGATAGCCTGGCAAAAGAAGCACATTCTGCCGAGGAAGACAGAAATGGCTCCGCCGTTTTAGTTGTTTAGCTGCAAACACTGCAACATTTTACTTGTACCCACAGGCAGGTATGCCTTGCAAGAAATCCTCTGGCAAATTCGGTTTTTGCAACAGAAAGGAACATTGTCCTGCATTTGGAAGTAGAGGTAAGCAAAAATCATTTTCAGCTTTATAGTTTTAGCATGAGTGTTTCATCCCCTGCCCCATTCTAAATCATGCTTGCTGGTATATTTCGCATGCGCCCGTAATTGCGTTGCGGCCATTACTTTGTAAAAATTGTTTTTGACTCATCATCTGTCCAGCCAAGTGCCCAATACCAATGTTAATGACAGCACGGTGGTTTTTGAGCCACTGACAAAAGGTGAAAAAAAAGATATGAAAATGAACTGTTGCATAATATGACCCTCTGATGTTGGAGCTTTGAACTTGCAATCAACACCTTGCTTACATCCACCGCCCAATTTCTGAACACACTGAAACACTGTACTTTGCTCCCTTCCTACGTCAGGTGGGTCCTGTTCCTTTGGAAAAATGCAACCATCTTTGTTGAAGCTGCTAAAGGTTCCTGATACATATGCACCTATATATATCTATGCACACACATGCACCAGGTATTTCTTTTTTGGTGGTACAACTTCAAAGAATCACCGGTGGGAGATAGCACAATTACAATCCTTGTGCTGGATTGCTTGAAGAGATGGAAGTTACTTGCAAAAGAAAACAAAATGCATAGTCAACTAATTACCAGAATTTTACTAATCAGCTTTCTAAAAATTAACTTGGGACACATATTGCAGTTATGAAGTGAAGAAAATGAGCTGGCAAAGCACAGTCGTCACCAGTTCCTAGATTTGAATCCATGAATCAGTAGTTATAGTCACTTTCTTTTTTTTTTATTTACAGATCACAGCTGTAGATCCAGATTTTGAAACTAGCACCAGTCGAAGTTTAAGGTAAAATGCACCACTGTTCAACTTGCTTTCTTAAAACAAAATGCCTTTTTATGCATGACAAAAATAAGAACACCAATGCATTAATTCACAATCTGAGAATGCATTCAAAATTGATGATATCTTCATAATCCAAGCATAAATGCCTTGCAAGCTTGCCGGCTACAAGTCTTATATGAAAATATTTTGCCCTTAGAATGCCTTTACGTCGTTAAACCTCATCCACCAAATGAATGAATGAATGAATAAAGCCTTTATTTTAAGGAAGGGGACGGCTCTAGGCCGCTGATGGGGATTAGGAGGGAAGGGAATATGGGTACCCAGACTGTTGGCTGAAACACTTCTTCATCTCAGTCTGGGATCTTCCGCTTTATGCAGGCTCAGGCGCATGTTCAGTTCCGCCGCTCTCACATGGGCTGATCGACCCCTTCTACACTACTCGAAACAGGCCACTTTGTCTGCCATATGTCGCAATGGCTTTCTGTGTTTCACGGTTAGTTTGTATTGCAATTCCTAGTGTTCTAATGTCTCCGTGTAGTAGATGCTGAATGTTGGATCTCCCTTGTGAAAAAGCTGCACAGCTCCAAATGAGGTGTTGCAAGTCTGCTCTGCA
Organism: Dermacentor albipictus; assembly: GCF_038994185.2. NCBI lineage: Eukaryota > Metazoa > Arthropoda > Arachnida > Ixodida > Ixodidae > Dermacentor > Dermacentor albipictus. The sequence continues at coordinate 24,562,230 of NC_091829.1, forward strand.
TGACTCCTGGCAATGTGTACATCGGGTGTAAGTCTTCGCAATCGTGGCTTGTCTGGGTTGGTGCCATTTCTCAAGTATGTGTGGTGTGTATGCAGCGTTGGCCATAACCTTATTCAAGAAAACCTCTTCCGTGCGGGTAAGCCCGCCCTTGTCGTCAAACACATGTACTGGTGTAGCTTCTAATAGTCTCCGTTTACTGTCTGCTTTTATTTTAGTACGAATGTAATGCATGAGTGCTCTGCTAGGAGAGCCTGCAGCCAACATCTTTAGGTATGGATTTTGGTCCGCGGGGTTTGGCGAGGAAATGGAGTGTGGGGAGCTGTACGAGTAATCAAGCCCACCCGCTTGCGCGGCAGCTGCGTGAGCGGCTGCGTTTCCCCCATCCGCGCCGGTGTGCCCCGGTGTCCATAGGATTTCAACATTTGTCCCAATGTCCTGTATTCTCTTTAGCTTTTTTCTGGTGTCGTTGGCCACCGCATCATCTGTCGTAGGCCCCGTTAATTCGGCCACTGCTTCGTACGAATCAGTAAGGATCCGATAATTTTTTCGCACACTCTGCTCTGCAATGTCTCCCATGTCAATGGGAATGGTGTTGACCGCTCCCCATATAGCTAAGAGCTCAGCGTGCAAGGTTGCACCCCCAGGAAGCTGACATGTGTGATAGCCATTGTGTTGGGGTGCAGATGTGCTAACCCAGGCCATGCTTGCTATGTCGTTTGTGATTGCAGCGTCCGTGTAGATGTCAGTGGTGTGCTGCGGCGTGCTTAATCCCAATCTCTTTTCAAATATTTTTCTAGCTTCCGCGTTTCGTCTGGCGATAGGGCGTTGTTGCCTCCGTATGCCCAGTGGTGTTTCCCATGGTGGCGTTATGGTAGCTTCCGCGGGCTCTGGCTTCGCATGGACTTGTTTATCCCATGCCATGATCTGTTTTCCTTGGGTCGTGTTTTCCAACCGGGATCGCATTCGAATTCATGCTTCACTGATTATGTCGATTATGTCGATCCTTCTTAAATATGTGCCCCTATGTAATTTAAGGATAATTAATGAACTTTGCAATCTAGTCGATTATACAGTTGAACAATTAACTCTAAAGACAGAACACCTAGTACCTCTCTGTGCACGCTTCCATCTCAATATTACTCTATGTTGTCCATACACTTAATCTTTTCATATGCGAAGTGTGCAGTGCATATGAAATGATGCTCTTCCAAGCACATGCTGGCACTTATGAGTTAGCAGACTTAGTGGGAATAGGCCCAGTTTGAGAAAGCGTTCTGTTTCCAGATTGCTTAAATTATGAGGCTTTACATCTCTAAGCTGCATACTGGGCTTTGAGGGACAGCGTAGTGGGCTGTTACGAATTAATCCTTGCCACCTGGAATTCCCAACTTGATAAATATTATAGTACATGCTTCGAGTTACAGCCTCGGTACTGGTGCTTGATCGTGTATGGTAACACTCGGAAAGCATGGCTGAAACGTGCTGGATGTTGCTTATAATTAGCGGCATGCACAACACACCCAGAAAAAATTCATGCTCGACAAGTACGGTGCGAGTCACACTTGTCTAGAATGGTCAGTCGGCCTATTTGGTTGCCATCTTTCGCTTGGAAAAGCACAGGCTGATGCCGTAGTGAAACCACACGTGGTCATGTCAAACACTTGGTATATGCGCATGATACACTCTAAAAATGGTCGCACCCTTTGAGGTGTCCATTTGCCACACAACAATAACCGCCATCCATCTTCCTTTCCTTTCTTTCTTCACTGCTACGAGCCCAGTACTTCCAAGTTGGAAACAGCTTACGCGTTATCAGCATGACAGAGCATTCTCAAAAGGAAAGTATCGAGCGCGGCGCTTTCAAGAAAGGAAAAGCAAGCAAGACAGACGACGATTATTGTTGTGTGGCAGATATACACCCCAAAGGATGCAGATATTTTTAGAGTGTAGAACAAACATATCTGGAACCCAGCAGTTGCCACTAGCTGTTGCAGATGCTTGCAAAGTGCTGCAGCCACCCATTCTAGACAAGTGTGATTCCCATAGTACATTTTAAGAGAATGCCTTCACTGGCTTGTACACTCCTGGCTTTCCATGCTCCTTTACTGCATTGAAGCACTTAAGTTGAAAGGCTTGTAGGTACGCACTGTAACAGATATGTCCAAATGCCTCTATATGTTGAAACACATCCTACTTTAAAGCAGATTAGCATTTGCCAAACATGAATCCATCCTTGCATTTTAGTAAAACGTCCCACCTTTTGCCACATTCTCTCTTACCTATTTCAAAGCTTCGCAATTATTTTCAAGGTTTCAAATAGCTGACAAACAGTGAGGCAAAAGCGAGAACTCTACAGCCTCTGCCTTTGCAGTAGCATGCATCCCTTAAAGGGCCCCAAACAAGCTCCGACATTTTCTTACACATTTAAAACAAATGCACGCATCACATTTAGAATGCTGTGACCGTCATCTCTGGCGAATGAGGGCAGTGCTATGCACTGCGGGAATACCACGAATTCAAAGAACAATCCTGTGCTCCTCTCCTGGCCTTTCCGTTGCCTCCTTTGCATGTCATAACATCACCAGGAGCAAACGCCGTCAATTGGCCGGTTGTTGAGAAACGACAGTGCCAACGTGACAAGAGCCAAATTTGTGTTGTGAGAATGGAGGGTGGCTCGCCAAGTGTACACCACTGAACCTTTCACGAAGCTTTCATTCGGTTAGCTTCACACAGAAGGTGATTAGGGGCAGACAACAGAGGAGCCTCTCTTCTGGCAGGCAGACTCAACTTGCAGCATTCGCTGCGCTGCATAGAGTGGGCGAGCGCACGTGGCAAGTAGGAGAGAGCACGAGTGGGGAAGCTTGCGAAGGAGAGCGAGAAAGAGCTGCAGCCGTGCTTTCATTCATCGAACGCCTGTAACTTTGCTATTACTACACCATTTCAAACATTCTTGCAGCTATAGGTTCATAGTAGTATATTTCAGCCATTATGTAACTAATTTTCGAGTTCAGGGTGGTTTAGCCCTTGCCAGGTTTGGCCATTTTTAACAAACATGTGTAGCATATACATGATGCACTGTCGATCATGTCTGCAAGGTGCTACGGCACTGTGCAACGTGAGAACAGTTGAAATTTCAAATAAAATGCTGCGTTCCTTCCCTCTCTTTGAAGCCCGCTCCCAGCCAAAGTCACAGTCACATGCATAAATGCCTCTTCGAAGTGCATGTTTCATCACTCACGATGACTAAACATTCAATGCAGAAAGTGCAGCGCCGCAAGAAAAGAGGCAGGGCCTGATGCCACAGTACGTCCCTGGGCTCCGGTATGGAAGAAGTTAGAGAAGGAAGACCGCTTGGGAATGCTACTTGAGGCAGAAGGGAGAGTGTGTCTTTGTTGTCGGCATGGTAACAGGACAGTTCATTTCTTCTGTCTCCTTCAATAAAGAACCAATTTGAAAAATTATTTCAGTAACACGCTTCCTAGACAACGTTTTACAGCTTCCAGTCAATTACCAGAATTTTCAGTGGGGCCTGGTGAGGCCCTTTAAAGAGTGCAGACAAATATCTTCAAACTTGCAAAAACCCTACCACATGCTTATCCAATGTGAAATGATGACACTTAGCAAATATGAAGGTTGGGTCACATTATCATAATCTGATACTAGTCTCAAACTTCTGTATCCGGGGTCATCTACATTACTGTGTAATCATAACAAAAAGCAATACATGGTCATGTCGTGCCGCAGAACAAGGCTAGGTATGACCACATTAATTACAAATAATGTAAACAATAAAAGAAATACCAGTTAGAGTTAGAATGCCACATGGTTCACAGCCATGTGGCACTCTGATGCTTACTAGTATTTCTTCTGGGTTTAGAGGGCTTGGACCAACATTCAATGAAAAAAAAAAATTGATGTCAGCACTACTTTAAGGGCTACAAGGAGATGTATTTTGGTTTTCATGCTACTCTGATCAGTTGATGTCCCAAAGAAACACAGGTAATGAGAAATTATAAAAGTGAGGCTTCAAATTAATTTCAGCCACCTGAGTCTTTAGCATTCTGTACCCATCAGAGCGTAACCATAACTCTGCCACATAACTACCGCAGGACCTCCATGACCAGCGAGAATGCCATAGCCACTGGCCCACCATGGCAGGTGATTTGTTTGGTGCAGTATCCTTCTTTGCATCCACTATGGAAAATGATGCATAGGTCTGTGCTTGCTCAATATGGTTTTCTTCCATGCACTATGGCATCCCTTTACAATGTTCACTGCTTTTACAATAAACTTTATGAAAATTTTTGCTATGTAACAAACAATTTCAACCACCCACTCCACTGACCGATGACCAACTCCACTTATGTCAATACTTCACTGACACCGTGTTCCTTGAACGAACGGTAGAGGGTCTTCATTCTACACACATGTACAAGCTTCCCAAGCTCTTTACTAGTGTAACGGTCACATAGTATGGAAATGGCTTTAATGGAAATATATGTAGTGCAGCTCGTTACACTAGTAAAGAGCTTGGGAAGCTTGTACATGTGTGTAGAATGAAGACCCTCTACCGTTTGTTCAAGGAACACGGTGTCAGTGAAGTCAAACGCATCGTTGCCAACGTAGAATGTCACACACATGCAAAAAGTATGTGACACGTATACTCTACAGCCCGTTCGTACCTGTGAAGGGGAGTTGCGTGCTAGTGTCCTCAAACTCGACATATTATGTTGAGTGTGGTTGAGCGGCAATGTGGCCCTATTGCCGGCCTCTGGAGATTCTTTCGTGAGATGTTTGTACGGAATGGGAAGTATGTCTCGAAGACAGAGCATAACAGTTTGTAATATTCGAAACAGCTAGCTGCCATCACTGAGAAGCTGGCACGCAGCACAGACTGGCTGCATCGATAGCACGTGGCACTGTTCGCTGAACACACCGAACGTCCTCAGAAGCTCGGCCTCACTCGAGTCCTCGCCACCGTGGTAGCCCGAACAAATGTTCATCGCGTCCAAACGGCTCACAAGTTTGCCGAGCTCTTCCGCATCGTTCACGCGGACGGTAGGCGACGCAAGGCAGTGCTCGGTCGGCACCACACGTCCAATCGCGTTCACCGTCACCTCCAAGGTGTCGCGGACGACGACAGCTTTCTCAACGACGACGATGGAGTCCACAACGCTCATCTTGCACAAGGCGACGAGCTCGTCGCCACATCCGTGCACGCTCCAACCGGACACGTCCTTGCACTCTGCCAGACTCGCCCTGAGCGCGGCGAAGCGTTCGTCTTGCACTACGGTTTGGTCCTGCGACTCGGACACTGCTGCCAGGCGCTGCCGTCTTCTCTTGCGTCTGACGGGCTTTTCAACGCTGCTCGCGAGTCGGAGCGTTGGTACGGCGCCCGGCTTGAGGCACCAGCGGCCGCGCGGAATTTGCACTAGGTTGCCTTGGACGACGTGCTCGTAGTTCTTGACCAGGACTTCGTCCGAGAAATGCAGGTCGCAAATCGTGCTCTTCGCGCCTAGCGCCGTTCCTTTGCGAGCGAGCGCGGCGCTCCATTTGGCGGCTAGCGCGGGTTCCTTGGGTACGCCGAAGAAGTGTCGGCCTTTGGAAGTGGTCGGGTCGTATCCACTTCGGCATCCGTACGCGGAGCATTTAGGCATTTGTTCTCTGAACAAGCGTGTGTCACGTCACTCCATTATAGAATAACGCCAAGTACTGCATTCGCACCCCACCACGGAAATCACCTCAACCACCTGCGTTTTGTTTTTCGTCTGCTTTCCGTCGTACTCGTGACTGCTCGTATGTAGAGATGATGTTGGGTGTTGTCAGAAGCTGTCTACAAGTTAATTTGGTAGTGGCACGAGTTCATGCTTTAGTTAATGTAACTACGGCATCAACATAAAAGCTTCAATTATTTCTTAACATTTGTATTTCTTTTCCTTTTGTTATTTCATAAGAAAAACTCGCAGCAATTACAGCGCCAAAGAAGCGTTGTGGGGGGAAATGTGTTTCATTTGTCTACCTTAAACGTTGATGTTTTCGCGATGCAATGTGCGGGGATAACAGGAGTTCCCTCGGCGAATATGCTAAGATGGCGTCGTCCGCCAGTGATGCGGGCCCTGTGAACGCGCGCCGGAAAGCTCTCTTTGCGGCAGTATGTTCGATCTGTGTCGAAACTGGCTTCTCGAGCGCAGAGCGAGTAGCAGTCGAGTCTCTGGTGGAGATGCTTCAAAGCTGTAAGTGTGCCGGCGCGAGAATGGACTTGGAGAAATTAGTCACAATTATGCATGTGTCCGCATCTCCTTTGAGTTCAGCGACATTTTGACACCTTACTCGTTCCACAAAACCCTGCCCACAAGGTGCACTTTCAAATGGAATTGAATTTCTCTACCATAATTAGCTCCCTTCCGCAGCCTGCCCAAATGAGACAAACTCGATCGAAAGTGACCCTTGTGACGACGGTATTGCAACTCGCTTGGTGCAGTAATCCACGGCTTTGTTCCGCATATTATCATATTGCCCTGCCGTGTTTTTTGTCTGCAATCAACCCGTCGGGTCAGCATCTGAAGCTGCCTGTCGACATTCAATGCTTACTGCGATAGCGTTTCTTGCGATCTTTTCAGGTCTCGTCGAGATCGCCCGAAGCAGCAGAGCCTTTTGCGAGCTCTCCGGGAGGACCGAGGTCTTGTCCGGAGATGTCTTCGTGGCCCTCATCGAAATGGGTACGATTCGCTTGTCAGTCAAACCACTAGATTGAGGAGCATGCCCTGACCTATATAAGCGCTGCGCGCAGTAAGGTAAAACATAATACATTACGAATGTAGAGCATGTCATTGCTTTCCATGACATTCTTATGTGTCTTGATACTATCTTCTTTGCACTTTAGGCATCAATGTGGAATCGTTATGGAGCTTTGTCAAGCGTCCGAACCGCATCACACTGCCAACACGTAAGGAAAGCGTTTGAACTTTTTGTGTGTGCCCGTGTGCACCATGTGAACTTTTTTTACCATGACATTTCATGGGATTTTTACCTGTTACCTTCATTGGACCTCTGAATTTTTATAAAATAACATTACACCGACGACATTAATTACCAGCTAGTTTGACTGAAAGGGCTTTTGTGCAGCATATTCCATTATCTAGAAGCTGATTACAGAAATATCCTTGATCCATCATTCATGCAGTCTATCCCTGAAGTCAAGAGTGATGAAATCTTGGTCGGGAAGAACCACGATGAAAACAAAGATGCTGACTGAAATGAAGAAATTATTGAAAACTTGACACTTTGGTTGCAAATGATCAGGGCTTCCGTGTGAGAGTTGAAATGTCAAGTTTTGAACAATTCTTTCATCTTGGTCAGTATCTGTGCTGTTTCCTTTACATTCTATTGCTGTTATGCTGTTTGATTTGGTATGGCGAAAAAAAGGACTTCTGCAAATCCTTCAAGCTCTCATTTTCGCATGCTTTTTGCATATTACAAGCGGGCTTACAGACACGATCGTCGATGCCAAAGATCCTGCAGGCTGGAGACAAGAAGCCCCTGCCACCTCACATTCCCGAACACATGGTGCCCTTTCCTGATCCACACGCCTACATCCGGACACCAGTAAGCGAGCAGAGGTCCAGCTTGTTCTAGAAGTTGTTTTCCATTGCTGTCATAAAAAAAAAAATGGGTCCAAAAATTTTACTTGTAGCTCCATTCAGTCCATGAGCAAAAATACACAAGGAAGGCTAAGACATGACAGGCACTTACTGAAACTTGTTTATTTGAAGCATAGAATTTATAGACAGGTGATGAGTCAAGCAGGCAGAAAAAAAAGGCAAACAAAGAAGCAAGAAGGAAGCATAACCTGACATGAATCAAGTGGTACCAAGATTTATCGGGCTTTGTATCTTGATGGCACTTGTTTTATGTCATATTTTTCTCTTGTTTCTTACATCGCCTTATTTCTGGCCTCTTAATCTATCTTCATCTATTAGCATTTTAATTCTGGGATTTTATATGCCAAAACAACGATCTGATTATGTAGCACATTGTAGCAGGGAACTCCGGAATTATTTTAACCACCTGGGGTTCTTTAACATCTAAGGCAAGGTACACAAGTGTTTTTTCATTCCGCCACTGTGGGAACCTACTGCCATGGCAGGGACCGAACTCACGATCTCCGCTCTGCAGCGTAATGCCACAGCCACTGCGCTACTGCGGCAGGTGTCGCCTGTGTGTAAATAACCTGTCACAGTAAGCACCTGTCCTGTCTCATTCTTTCTAATCTATTTTGTTTGCTCATCAAACCATGAATGCCTACAAACTGGCCTAGTCATCCAACCTCCTGCACTTCATTCAAGTCACACACACTGTCTCCTGACCCTCCCCACCCCTCTTCCTTGCAGACACACAAGCAGCCTGTGACGGAGTATGAAGCTATTCGGGAGAAGCTGGCCAGCCAGAAGCGAGACGTGGAGCGTGCCCTGACCCGTTTTGTGGCCAAGACAGGCCCCACTCAGAGCCTCTTTGCAGACCAGTCAGCTCCATTTCCTTGTGAGCACCTCCCTGTTGTGCTTTCATAGCAGCTCACTTTTCTCGTGGAGTATCCTACGAAAATTACTAGAAGAAAGTCTGATGCTACTGTCTGTGAGACCTCCAAGTATGGCGATTCAACCAATATAGAAATGATAGGTAGCACTATACATAGATGTGCCTAACTTCCTCCTTTTGGCTTCACACAACCACGTGGCTTCAACAAAATAGTGTGTTATGAATGGAACTATTCAGAATGGCTGTATATTCCAATAATTGCCATAGACAGCAAGCAGCATAGTGGACAGTGGCCATGTTATGCTTTGCAAAGACAGCGTCGAACTCCGAATAGGATAAAGTCAGCACTGTACCAGGCGGTGCGAAGATTTGAACCGAGTGCCACCTTTGTGTAAGGCGGATGTTCTACAACTATGGCTGTGTTCCAATACTCGACATAGACTGTTTAAAGAAAGTGGACAGCAGCCATTGTCCAGAAGTTGGCAAGAGAGACAGCCTCTAAATAGAAAACGATGCAGGCTACTTTTGCTGTCTAAACAAGATGGCAGCTGAATCCAATGCTTGGTAACTGAACGGGAAGGTCATCGGTGCACAAGGAAACATTGCACTTTGTTATGCGCTTAGTGTAAATCATTTTCAACTGTGGGACAAGAGGAGGCACACACACAATCCTCTTCTCTTGTGGGCAGTTTTTTTGCACTACAGTTCAAAACTGTCAACTTATGCCAGCTCACCCTAATTTTCTATTTCACTTAATGTAAGCTAATTTTTTTTTTTCATAGGTTTACACACGAAAAAAAGTTAGAATGCAGCAACAATACTATGTACTTAACTTTTTCTTGTAGGCGCAAGGAGGCGTCACATTGCAGAGATATCTTCCAGATGCATTCCATCTCATGGGGTCGAAGCCGGAACATAGACGGTAGACAACCAAAGCTCATGTGTAGAGAGCCTTATTGCTGTCATGCATTCAGAAAAAATATAGCTTCTTGAAGGTTTAGAAAAATGAAATGTAATAAATAACGCGACAGAAACATCTCAAGCCGCAAGCATGAAGACGAGACAAATCCATATATTAACCATTGGTAATTTCCATAGTAGCTGAATGATTGCAGCACTAGAGTACCCTCTAGTAATCTTGTAGGAATCTTGTAAGACAAGGTAGTCAATCACCAATGCGTTCGACATAGTTGCCCATCAGCAACAGCTACTATGATCTCCCAGTTCAGTTCTGAAACCGAGCTTTTAACTGAATCCTCGGTTATAGTGTTCTTTCTGTTCCCTTGCAGTGATAGCTTGCAAGCCAATGGCCCAGCCATACCTAGCAGCGCTGCTTCCCAAGGATCAGGTGTTTGAGCAGCAGGAAGAGGAACAGGCCAAGAGCAGTCCTGAAAGGCCACCGGAGCTCGTCGACAACCCTTACCTGCGCTCAGTCAAGATGCCACGAAAGCGCAAGCGGTGACTTCTTGACACAAAGACAATGTGCGCATGCTTGATACTCTTTAAGAAGAATGGCTGCAGCAAGCTGGCTGCGAGGAGACTCCGTAGAGCCAAGTAGGCTTTAAAGTTTCATTGACCACCAAATGCTCAAGTCTGAGAAGAAACAGACAGCCAACCAGAGCTTCTATATGGCATCATTCTTGGCTTGACTTGTTAGTTGGTGACCTTGAGCTTCACTGTGGAATGTTGGTGACGTGCTTGGCTGTCTTTCTTGCATAGATGGTTGTGCACGGATGTTTTGCAAGACAGAGTGGCTGCAACTGTGATAGCATTTCTTTGCAATGTTCATGCAGGACCCTAAACAAGCATTCTGTAGTGAATGCTGGAGACTTGTAATAGCATGGCGTCAAGAGTGGACCAGCATCGCGACTGCTACACAACTGTCAATGCACAACCAACCAAAAGTACTGACATCACCTGGGTGGCAGTAAAGGTTGTGTATGTGCACGTTTCTAGACGGGCAATTTTACCAGTGTTCTGCATCATGCAATGTTTGCAGACAGACAGGGAACTGTGGGCTTGCATTATACCAAATACACAGTTCAGAGGTGACTAGGGACATGAAAAAAAAAACATAGGCAGATGCCTTGTTGCTATTCTTACTTGTCATGTTTTAGTGGCAAGACACTTGTGTTACTCTGACATTTTGCACCCTCTCATGTGTAATTTCATTCCATAGCTGTAAATGCAATACCTGCAGCTGCTCCCTTTCTCATTACAGAGTTGCGCCAAGTACTTTGCTATCAGTAGCGCCATGTGCTTCCAAGTGATGCTGACTGGAAAGCACAACATACAGCATTAAAGAAAGACGATACTCACAAGTAGTATTACTGCAGATAAAATTACGCCGCAAAGTTTGCCTCTGTTAACCAGGAGCCGTATTATGTAACAATTATTTTACTTCGATTCTCTTAACACCCTTTTCAGCAAGTGGCCTGCACGAAAAGCATGGTAACACCATGCCTTTGGTGTTATCAGCTAATGATCAAGGACAAAACAAATTGAAAATGAAAACTGTTGCATGATACAGGCCCAGAGCAAATCCAATGATTGCAGTTACTTTAGGCCATAACTAGGCCAGTTATGGCTACTACATTGCCATACGTCTGTTGGCTTTGCCTTGTAGTTTTCATCATTTCTTGCACTGCATGTTCTTTTAGGCTATTCAGAAACATACCACTTTGATCACATTCTTTTTATTGTTAGTAGCTGCAAACTTCCTGTAATGTTGATGTTAACACTTTATACAAAAACAATGCATGCAAGCAGGGCATCACACTTAAAAACTTGAGTCCGCTACCCTGATGTTCAGGGCAGTGTCTCCTCGTCTGTAATGGCCAGTGACGAGGATGAACATTAAAAGTGCATATTACTGATGTTGCGTGTACAGCATTATTGCAGATTTTGGTGTGCAAAGGCGCTTTTCCATAGTTACTGTTGTGGCAGAAAATTACACTACACAGACCAGGAGCCATAAAAGTGCATTTAAAAGTAATAAAATGTGTTTACTAAAAGATTGATCGACAGAGTCTAATGCCTCGAAGAAACACAATGGCTATGAAAGAAGTTGCCGTGGACAGCTTCAGACTTGCACCGATAGCTCAGTGGCTGTAGGTCTCTTCAGTTTGGCTACACCTTCTGAACCAGTCTTTGACAGTGCGGTATGCAGCACGAGTTCACTTTGTGTAATTGCAGCAACAAATGAGCTCTCGTGCGCTACAGGTAAGTGAGCCTTTTCAATAAATGCACATGTAGCAAAGGCAAGGGTGTTTTTCTTTTTCGTCATTGAAATAATGACCACAGTCGTAATAGGTGGTATCCACATCTGCACCCCAGCGACAGTTGCCCTCCTGAGCAATATAAGCTGATCTTAAAGGCTGTGCTTTTGTGGGCTGCATGCAGCAGAAGCGATTCTGGAGACAAACACATTATGGCCGCCACATTTAAGACATCGCCTATACTACATGGGTACCATGGATGCTTTTTTTTTATAACAAGATAATGCATCCCAACAGAAAGCCATTCGAACAAAAGCAACTTGGTGCATAACAAGCCCGGCATCGAACTTCTTACTTCTGCTTATACCAGCTGGAGGAGCTGTTGCAACCAATGCAGGAGATATTTCCATCCGCGCACCGTAAATCGACTAGTGCTTCACCCTGTCTGCTACCAAGAGCTCACGTCACATGCATTTCCAAAGTAGCGAGTGCAAATGGTACGTGCTGCTGTCAAATCACTGACAAGCGTGTTGCACTCCAATTTAGTGCAGGGAAATCAGAGAGACCTTACTGTGTTCTACGCAATGTTGCTGCAGCTAATAAAAGAATAGTAGGTTCTTGCTTGAAAAACCTGAAGAAATTTTTATGCTGGCAAAAGATACTTTCAATGTGTAGTTTTCTTTTGTTTTTGTTTTTTGCCATGCGGAAACGCAAGAATGACACAAATAATGGCAAATGCTATCAAGGACTGGTCCTCGCATTCACATCTAACAGTCGCAATGTCATGGGAACATGGCGGGACAAGCACGGAAACATACCGGCACATCAGTGACGCTGAAAGTGTTAAAGGCAGTTTTTACTAGCATGAATCCAGTTAGTTCTACAATTTGATATCTGCAATCAGCTCCAAATTCCTTGGCACAGTATGTGATTTGAAAAACCGCACGGTGCACAGGAAATCTCGGATGCCACAACTACTAAAAGGACACCTTGTTCCAGCCTTCAAACTTACGTACAGTCGCGGACAGAATATTATGGACCATGAAATCTAAGAAAAAGCGGAATATCTCCGCAACCTCACAACGCAATCTGGTATTTGCATTTTGGACCTCGACTAGAATATGCGAACAACGTTGTGGGCAGTTTTACTGGTTACTGCTACAGGCTGCTCGGGAATTGAACGTTTTCGGAGATACCGTGGTCCATTTTATTCTGTCCGCGACTGTACAGGATGTCATCTGAGGCACTTCCAAAACTTGTTTGAAGTGTTCAGCATTTTGCCTAAATCCTTAAACCTACAAATAAAAAAGGCACATATCGCTTGATGCTCACACAAAATAGAAGTTGGTTATTTCACAGAAAGCAGTAGAAAGGGTACAAAATTTAGAAACAATAGATTCTATTCTTTGACACTTGACAGAACTCTGCAGACTCCAGAGCTTCATCACTCAATCACAAAATATCGAAAAATTCAGCAAATCTACTGGTCAGTAGCTATGGCAATGCTGGTTCTAGTGTGGACCACAAGGTCATGGGTTGGGCTCCCTAAGTGCATTCCAATAAGGCCAAAATGCAAAAAAAACCATGTGCCTATGTTTATGTGCATGTCAAAAAGCCCCTCACAGATGCACACCGGCATGACAACTGATACATCGAAGACAGCAAAACTCTACAAGCGAGTTTTCGAACCATTCAGAACTACTAGACATCTGTTTGCTGGCTCGCAGCCTCACTCGAACCCGGCAGCATTTGCTGCTGCGTCCTCATGGCTGTCTGTTCTTTGCGACGACAGTAATGCCTCCCACACAGGCTACGTTGCAGCTCCACACTGTTGGCTTTCACCGTTGAAGCCGTAGAAACTTCTAGCTGGCCAACGCGGGGCCAGCATAACACGACATGAGATGTAAATATAAAGGATTATAAGTTAAATAAAACTTTGTATAAGTTGTTTCCTGTTCGAACGATACATACATGAGGTAACTTTTATAGTTATAGTTTATATCTACACATTTCAAAGCAAATTCGGGGATCTGCCACATTGCATTGCACTTACATCTGATATTGACCCTGCCATCACATGCCGCTACACAGATATCATCGCAGACTCTCACTAACAGCTTTGCTGCAAGACCCTAGGAGGTTGGAATTTATCCGGAGCACCACGCCATCGTGTATCTGGTAGTGTATGTTGTTAAACTCCATTTGATTTTTGAAAGGCTCCGGATTAATTTTTACACTTCCAACTTCTTTGAATGGGCCCTGAAACAATTTCTGCTCGGGGCAAAACAAATTTAGTTACTGCACAATGTCATGAACATCTGAGCCAAACAGTGTTACACTTGTACCTGCAACTGAAAATGCACAATTTTGTTGGAAGTACTTCCTGCATTTTCCTCCTACACTCTAAAAACTGTTTGCACCCTTTGGGGTGTATATTTGTCCCACAACAATAATCGCTATCTGCGTTGCTTGCGTTTCCTTTCTTGAAAACTCGGCGCTCGCTACTTTCCTGTCGAGAATGCTGCGTCACACTGATAACGCGCATGCCGTTCGTGACTGGGAAGTACCGGGCTCGCAGCGTTAAAGAAACACGGGCAAGACAGATGACGATTATTGTTGTGGGACAAAAAACACCCCAAAGGGTGCAACTGTTTTTAGAGTGTACAGAAAACCCGTACAGCATTTCTGTCCCCAACTTCAAAACAGCAGTAAACTTGCACTGCTAAGCTCAAGGCCTTGGGTTCGAGCCTGGCTACCGCAGCACATTTCGATGGAAACACTCTCACCACCACGCTCTCTCACCTCCCTTCTATGTTTTTCCCCTTTCCACTTATGATGTGACAGACTTTCCTCCTCTCCCACACCAAGACTAAACCAACGGACATGGCCAGGTTTTCATTCGCATGAGCGTCCTAATGCTGCCATGTTAATATGCTCGGTGGTCCCTGCACAATTTCGCATGCCACAAGTCTTCACCTGAAAATGTTCAATAACTATGCTTTTTCAGACACCATCACTTGGCAGTAAACAGTAGGGCACTGCCCTTTAATTACATTCTGAAGGTTTGGGTTCCAAAACCATGATATAATTATGAAACATGTCATAGTAGGAGACTTCAGATTGTAGCCACTTGGGGGTTCCTTTAATGTTCACAAAAATCTAAGCACACAAGTGTTCTTGCATTTCGCCCCCATTGGGGGGTGGGCGGCATGGCCGGGATTGAATCCACACCTAGAGTGGCTACCACAGCTTCAAGCTCAGTAGCATAACGCCATAGCCACTGGGCTATCCAGTGAATTACAAGACATTTGCATTCCTTAACAAATGGGGCAGTGTGGCACAATGTGGTATTGGAGAATGATACTGCTGATGCACCATGGACCATTGAGTTTCATACAATTACTAGAGGGAACTGTGGACTTCGTGTCTATGGCAGCTGCAAGCAGGGCAGTTCAGCCAGCAGGGGAATGGTGGGTAATACATGAATTTGCCTAAACTTCGTCCTTCCGGCTTTTAATGGCTTCATGACTTTGCACAGTGACCATTTTTAACAAAGTACTGCATTATATATAATTAAACAAACATTACCACTAGCACTGAAGCCCGATATTGAAACCATTGCACCACGGAAGCACGGACAAGTTGAATCACTGCAATTAGTAGTGAGTATGTGTGCTTGCAGAGTCTTATTACCCCCTGCATTAAAAGAAAATATATAAATTGCTTTGAAACCGAGGCCAATTTAGGCCCAGATGAAGCATACTAAACGAATCCACAAGAACTTCTGAAGCCCCAAACACGAAGATCAAACAGATCCATGTGCTACCCATCATTCCCATGGTGGCTGAATGACTGCAGCACCAGAGTTGCCCTCTAGTAAGTGCAGAAACCTCTATGCCATAGACTCCTAAATTGGTGGTGTCAAATTGGTGGTCTGAGTCACATCACCGATCCTCAATGTTATGCTGGCTAAAGGAGCTCAGGGCAGTGATGGGCAGGGAATGGGAGCGCATTGTTTTGTGTGGACATGGTGCATTGTTTAGAATGCAGTAGGAATGGTAGCAGCAGCATTCGACTACCAACAGCTTCTCCTTTAATTCAAGAATTTTGTTGAATATCTGGTATTAAAGGGCATTACAGAAACGTATATATTTTTTCAACACTTCATTCAAAATGTTGGAGAGTAACGTGTACCCAAACTTGAGTACACAATTGCTTTGAATTCTGCTCCCTTTGGAAGACATGGTACCCGGGTGTCGTACCCACGCCCTCACGCTCAGCAGCAGAAGGCCACTACCAAGCCGCCACAGCTGGTGGCGACTTGAAACAGCACCTTTTTAATGAGAATGTACACTCACTCACAAGATAGTGCGGGACATGGGATTGTACAGCCACACTCCTCGAATGAACTCGATTGTTAGTGCTGCAGTCACACCTTTAAGAAAACCTGCACAGGTACGATGGGCCTCTTCAATGTTTCATCCCGGAATGCTCAGGACTGCTCAGGAGTGCCCAGGGCTGCGTATGCAATGTTCATTGGCTGAAAGCACCGCCTCGGGCAGTCCAGGACTGTTAGGGATGAATAATCAGCAGCCCAGCGATGCCTCGCGCCTCCAGGCCCAGCGATGCCTGGAGGCCTGACGTCGTGTGGTCTGCTACGATGTTTTCGCATGCCGATGGTACTGGTGTTGATGAGCCAGCGTACTGGGCTTGAGCTGGTGAAACCGCCGTCCGTTTGCATGCGGCACGCAAACTCAAGGTTGGCTTGCCGCAACGGCAACATGCTACTGAAAGCAAAATTTACTTCACAGCACTAAGACGCAGGCTTGCCAGGCACAAATAAAGTTGCAGGCGACACAAAGCAATGCCTCTAAGTTTCACTGCGCCTGAGCTTCACTGCGCCTTCGATGCCTTCTTCGATGCATGGCCATGGCAGCCTCACTGGTGCTCCACAGAGCTCAGCCACACATTTGAGTGTTCCGGAATATCATGTGGCGGATTGTATTTCACAGCACATGACTTTGCGATAAGTTAGTGCACACTGCACCTGGTGCATACCCTGTATTCCAGAATGTGCTCATTAGCTGCAAGGGTTGCTGCTGAAGACTATGCGATAATCTCCTACATGCTCTGTTCAAGCTGACACTACTTGCTAAAGTAAATAAACCTGCTGAAAATTTTTACAAACACCTACTATACAACACTAGCCAAATCTGGTGGCGACAAAGCTGCTGTGCTGATCAGACGAATGATGAGGAATGAAGACAAAAAGACCCATTACAATGTTCCAGTCATGGTACAGAACAAAATTGCAGGCTTCAAACTTTAAAGGGACACTAAAGAGAGAAATGACTTCACCCATTTTAGTAAATTACCCTTCTACAATGCCAAAAATGCCACTATTACCGCAATGAGAGGCTTGGTAGGCAAGGAAAGACAAAAAGAAAAGGATGGGCAACATCACTGCGTTCAAGTTCCTGCGTCAGCCTGCCATGACATCATCAATTTTGACGGCGTCTGCTAAGGCCCAGTTAATTCATTCTCAGTAAAAATGGACTATACATTGTGTTCTAAAGAAGCAAAGTACTGAACATAGAAAGTTTCAATAACTTTTATTGAGCAAACTTCGCCCAAACACGAAAAAGTACTTTGAAATCTACGATGACACTCCAGCGTACCAGCACTGAGGTTTTGGCACGAAATTCAGAAAAATAACTTTCTCTTCAAAAAATCAACCTATTATAGTGAAAGTAATGCAATCGTGCTTTCAAAGAATACTTCATCAGCATAAGCTGATTTAGTGTTCCTCTTTAGTGTCCCTTTAATAAAGAAAGCATAAGACTTAAGAGCGGCAATGCAAAATGTACCTGCAAAATAACATCTGAAGTGCACACAAATAGTTCAGATTTTGCTAACTCAATATGCAGCACCACACACATTACCTGCACTTTGCAGATTCTTTTAACAAGAAAAACAAATTGGAAATAAGAGAACACAAAGACAAGGTTTCAATTTCAGTAGTGAACGTCTTTATGAAACTGTACAAGGAAACAAGGCCAAGAGAGCAGTTACTGCTCATTGGTGCAGTATACCTAATCTGTACAAAAAGCTGACAAGAAGGTGCTCGTTTCCATGCATTGAAAGTCTGCTACAACTGTACAAATTTTTGTCCCTGTGCCTGGTGGAGAACCTAGGAGCAAAGCTAAAGCAGAAAACTGCCTTGACTTTAGCAGATGGTAATCTTGCCTGACTTATCTCAGAATTTGCCTAAGCTCATTGTTGACATATAGCAACTGCCTTTGACTTTCTGGAGTTGAGCTGAAACATTGAGTGGAGAGACATTCAATACAAGGTGAGTCACTCGTGAACACACGGGAAAATTTTGGCAACAACGTGCAATCTGCTGGACAGTCTTGCTATCGCTTCATCCACACACAGCTGTACACAGTAGGGTCTCACGGTGTGAAGTGTGGCTGAGATCTTCACAACAATAGTAAATGCGTTGATGAGCACTAGAAGTCAGTAGCACACTGATTTTGTCGTCTGCTATGATGTGTGAACAAAAAGAAAAGAATGTACTAAGAATGATATCACAGACAGAATAGTTACTGCGCAAAGAGACGAATACACAGAAATTGCACATGAAATGACGGGACGTAGCGCACAGTTTCAACTTCACTAAAGGACGTGTTGGCAAAGGAATATATAAGCAAGCTATTACAAGTGCCTCGTATCATATACAGCTCAGACCAATTATAACGTCACCACTTATACTGCAGGACAGGATAGAATGTGGTCTTTCCCCAGTCACGTTTACCTTCCCATAGAACTCCATGTATACGCATACTACTTATAGTTCAGCCACGTGACACAAAATACCGGCTATAATGTGGACAAAAGAGGCAGCGAGCACGCTTCTCAATGAGATAGGCAGGCCAATGAGGGAGCGACTAGGGTGATGCGGAGGAGGAGGAGACGCAGAGAGAGCGGGCAAACAAAGAATGGAGGGGAAAAGAAGACAAAAAATGTGGCGGCAGCATGCTGGTTCAGTGGGTGTGCAGGGGTTTCCTAAGCTAGCCTAGGTGATGGAGAAGCCTTTTGCTCCTACCACTTGTCAACGCCATGCAGTTCGCACGAAACATACGCATATTGTTGCTCTTTGGCTCTTCAGTCTGTGTGCAGAAAGTAAATACAGTCTTCGAATGATTTTTTCTGGAAACAAATGGGGTTGCACAAATGTCTGGATTATCAGGCAGGCCAGGAATACTAACTTTGATTGTAAAATCAATTAATTGTTTTTTACAACTCCAGCATCACAAAAAAATCAGTCGCGGCCCTGAGTGCATTTTGCAATTGCCTGGCACGATGCGCATCATCGCGAAGTGCAAATATCACACATGTGATCTTGACTCCGCGACGTTGCCAGTTGCAACTGTGTGTCCCGCAAATTCATCAGTTGGGAACATTGTCCCCACATGAGCTTTCGCCATTCCTACCAGTACGTGCCCATACAAACTTTCAGCATAAGTGTTCGTGGTAGTTGCCAGCTGATCGACTGTGAACTCCACTTCAAGCGAGCTGCCATCAGTTCAGTCTGCGTGCATGATCTCAAGTCAGATCTCCGTGAAATCGCCTGCTCGTACCAACATACATAAAGGGCAAGCTTCCCGCGACTGCATGCTCCCCAGTTATGCCTAACCAGCGCCATCGTGTCAAGAGTCGGCGCCCAAAGTTGCAGTTTAGTGCAGAGTAAACGAAATGCTTCGCAGTGATGGTACAAAACTTGGGAAGTTGAGAAACCACCTTGCCAATGAAAGTGAGGGCACATCCTGGTCGTAAGCTTCAATTCCAGGACACACACACATGCTTGATTTACATATTTTGCATGTGCACAACCTTTGAAAAATGTTTCAGTGATAATGCGGAAATTCAAGACTCCAACAACTTATGTTATAAACAGTCTATGCTAACACAACAACATGAGTCGGGAGAAAGCAGCCGCACTAAAAAACAAGAACAAGATGACAACTGGCATGGCTCTTCTCATCCTCATTTACTGTTCTTTCTTTAGTTATGAGCCTCCTCACCCAAGAAAATGTTCTAAGGGTCAGAGATTTAAAGGCTAAATCTGTTAAATATGACTACGTGGAAATAAAGCATCTTTGTCAGTGATGAAAATGAAAGACACGCTCGCACACTTGAGACCGTGTCTCGGGATAAACAGAAAAGGCATTTGATTACTTGCTTATTCATTTGCTGATACTTCTTTCAATAAGTTGGAAGCACGCACTACGCCCTGTCGTTTCGTGTACCTTTACTGTGGATTTGTTTCTTTCGCACAGAAACCCTTTTTATGTTGAACAAGAACCACCCAACCCACCATAAAAAGTTGTTCTCTATCACTGAGCTCGTTGAGCAGCCTACGGGAATGGCTGCGTTGTCTGGGCTGCGTACTCTGTGCCCACGAGTCCCCGGCACACCAGGCTCATTTCGACGAGTGCCTCCTTTATGAGGCGCTTGTTGGTCCTCTCCCTGCATTCAGAGAAAAACATTTTCCAGCCACGTGTACACACAGAACTGAAGATCAGGCTAGTTTGTGTTGAGTCATTATAACCTGCAGCGCAACAGGAAGACAATAAACAGATGAAGCGCACATATCACTGCGAGTACTATATACCGTGTCTTCATGTGTATCACCAGCTGTACATGCAGTCCACACCAGTGATTAGACAACGCAATTGGTGGTAACAATTCTGTTACCACCAGTTATCTCCACAAGGGGTAAAGGGGTTCAGCATTAGAGTGTTTTAGTTTGACGTTTTTACGCTCCGTGAAAACGTGAAAATCACCCGCCACTCCGCTGTGGCTTAGCGGGGCAATTCAGAGTGGAGCGTACTGTAAGGACGCTCAACTAGAACACTCTATTGCCTTTTTTTCAAACCTGAGAACACATAGCGGTGTGTGCGATGCCTTTCAGTGATTATAGTTCCAAAGAAACTTTCAAAGAAGATCTGATAATAGCAAAGATACAAAGAGCAGATGGTAGTCAGTGCTGCGTCCGCGTCTTCTCACTTGTCCTGTTTTATTGCGTGGTTTTGCATTATGTAAAAAGTCCAACACTTACTTCTGTCATTCTTCCTAAACACTCTCAGCTGGTGTGACGCTGATAGCAATGCCCTGCCAATCACTCCTCTCTTTTTCTTCCCACATAGTAGAATTTCAAGGCCATAATCTGACAAAGGTGCCCGAGAACGACAATGGAGCAATGACAGGATGGGAGAGACACGTGAACAACTTGAGCTTCCACGTTTGAGATTGGAGGGGTTTGCACGCATGCGCAAGCCTCTTCTTGAGAGTAACACGCATGAACAATTGCTCAACGGCTGGCAACTACGAGTTGGCAACGACAAGTCCTATGAGATCTACAACGTGAGGAATAACATGGACCCTGACATGGACTATGACAGACTGGGGCAATATAGTAGAGGCCATGAAAGTTGCAGGAGAGCGATAGTGGTCTTTTATGTGAGATTGCAGGCTCCCTGCTGCATGCAGAAGAATATTGCTCGCATGCTCATGGCAGCGTTGCCGACAGATTGCAAATGTTTCCTTACCACGCTCAAAAAGTATTGCAGTGCCCCTTTAAAGTGCCATGTGCGGCCCAGTCATGGAAGTTTAGAAAGACTCAAAGACGCACAGTGCATTCGGCTGCAAAAGTGACGAAGCCAAGTGTATGCACTGTCATGCCGGGCTCCATCAACTCTGCAGTTGAGCCAGAGCAGCATTCTGCCTTGCGCTGCTGGCATCACCACCGTGCACAAAAACACCAGTGTTCTTGCAAGAAGTTGTGCACATAATGCATTGTGGTGCATACAATGATCTGAGCGCAACAGACAGCACAGTTCAAACTATGAACTTCAGTCTCATCTTGTGCAAAATTGAGATGCAAGTCCTGCAATGTCGTTGGTGATGCGCACCATCGTGCCAGCATTGTGAGATGCCTGGTAGCTGCCGGGGTACCGTTTCTGCTAAGCCGAAGCAGTTACCTCGCATGCTGCGTGACACCGTGTCACCGAGCCAGGGAACATGAACAAAAGTTAACGAAAGATGAATTGGTGCACTTGCCTGCGCACTGCAATGCCTGTCACTGTGCACCTCTTTTTAAGGAGATAAAGATTCTGGGAAGAAGCCATGACCAGACTGCACGCGAACTGATGAAGGCTTATTACATAAAAAAGAAAGGCCAAGGCTGTGTTAGCGACACCTCCATTAGGTTGTTTCAATCGGAAATAGATTTTGTTTATAATTGGTTGCCACGCTAGGCTGATGAGTGTTCTTGTTTGCTGCGATCTGCGCATGTTCTATATGCCTATATATGCCCACGGGCTGCCGTGAATAAAACAGTTGAAAGTTACCGCCCGTGCTGTTTATGTGTTCTCTCCCTCTGTCCCCGTCTTTATTTGCGGTCAATATGATATGCAGTTACCAACACTGCTTTGCATGAACCAAACACTACTACGGCAGTGATCTCACCTAAGTAGCAGATGTAAGTAGCGCACTCTGTGTTCTTGCTTCAACTGTGGACTTGGAAAAGCTGGCTGCGAGAGCAGTTGCGTGATGACCTGGGTGGTGGCCTGCAGGTTCTGCCTGGTCAGTGCCAGCACCACGTCAGCCATGGGCTCTACCGCTGACCGTGGTGACTCACCGCCACCAACCACCTGTGGTGACAAGACAGGCATTCAGTATTCCTTGCACTTCTTTTCTAGGGCAGGACAACAGGAAAATCACTTCTGTGCGGTCCATTTATCGAGGGTATTTAACTTGCATGCAATCAGTTCATAAACATGCAGTGCATTACACTATCCGTGAATACAACAGGCATTCCAGTGCAAGTCAAATAAATTGAGACATCTTGCTCCAGCTACTAGAGTTATGTCAATGAACCAGCCTTGTGCATTTCAGAAGTACATTTACTGCAGCAAATTTCGCTTGTTGCCACTTCAATCTCGCAAATGCATGTCTGTCGTCTTCGCAATAATGCCGGTTCGAGGCAAGAGTTTGACAGATGGAAAGAGTTTCACATAATAGTTCTGCAGAAACGTTTGCTTCGAGTTGTTCACAAGTTCGACTTCACCCTGCCATCTGCTAGCCGCCTGGTTAGCTCAGATGGTAGAGCAGCTACCCCGGAAAGGCGGTGGTCCCGAGTTTGAGTCTTGGACCAGGACGAATGTTCCTCAAACTGTGAAGCTTTTCTTTCGAGGAACTCGTATGGGTTTCCTTTGTAGAAAGTGCTACAATTTGGTGATTGTCTCATTTTCCCTTTATTAATTACTTCTTTTCACTTTGTGGGTTTCCGCAGAACTATTACGTCAAACACATATTAGACCCTTGCCCATTTTCCTTGCTAAAAATCAGATGTGCAATAGGTTTCTACATTGTTTAGAAGCTTTAATGTTATCTCTACTTTCGTTTCCTACTTTGGTCGCGCAGAAAGCAGGAGCGTGTTTGACTCAGGGGCATGTTAGAATTTGGCAAACAGTGCCAAATGAATCAGAGGTGTGTTTTGATGTTTTTTCTGCATCTTGTTTAATTTGACCTTCCAGACAATTCAATCATTTCTGTCAGTCCCGTCAGGGTCAAATTAACAGAGGTCAATTGTATATGCATACATATACAAATAGGCACATACACATTGCATGCACGCTGCTCGGGCCTATACCAGTAGGGCACCTACCCTCTCGTATCCCTAAATGCACCCTGAAACACTTTTCTAACTAATCATAGAATGGCATGGCTATTAAAGGATGACGTTGTATGAATCTCATGCTGCAAGAATTTTCCAGTCATTCAAGCATAAGTGAAGTTATACCACCAACTCGCGGCTTTCTCTTTCCATCTCCACTAGCGCGGTGGAAGCTACACAGGGGAGAAGTCAAGGGAGCAAAGCCCTGCCCAAAAGTATAGTGTCTCAGTGGCAAAAGGGTTAACCGTGCATCGTTGCGGCAATGGCTGCAGCAGCCCGTGGCAGCCGTGCTAGACAACGCTATGTAGCACATCACTGCTATCTTTAAGGCCACATGCAGCAGACGATAATATGCGAAACTTTTTTTTTTATGCGAAGCATATTAACGTAGGTTTCGGGCCTTCGCACAACGCCCGGCAGTGGCCACCATCGACCCTGAAGTGGGGTCACGTGACATGACGTCACACAGGCTGCAGATGGGGCCTCATATCGCGCCGTCGGTCGCCTCCCGGCGGTGGCTACCATTGACCTTCAAGTGACCTTCAAGTAGGTCATGTGACATGACGTCACGTGATGACGTCACACCAGCTGCAGATGGGGCCTCATATCGCGCCGTCGGTCGCCTCCCGGCAGTGGCTGGCCACCATTGACCCTGAAGTGAGATCACATGATGTGACGTCACCACGCGACGTCACGTGGTGACGTCACACCGGCTGCAGATGGGGCCTCATATCGCGCCGTCGGACGTCGTTCGGCGGAGGCCTCCACGCTTCGGTTCGCGCCGTCACGCGCGATGCGGGGGCGGCGCCACCATCGCTGCATCACGTGATATGTGACGTCACGCCAGGGATGAAGCGGCGCGCGCCCGCCGTCGCGTCAGTCTCTGTGCCCGCAACCGCGCCAGCGTCTTTGCGTCGGGCGTGTATGCGGTCAAGATGCCTCCAAACGCTAAGGATACGCTAAGGTTAAGCTCAGTGGATGCTTCGCATCCACTGTGCTTAACCTTGATAAGCCTCCAATTTTTTTTTTGTAATGCAGCAGTATAAACATGAAATTATTTTTTTTTTAGATCACAGACGTATGTTTCATTTATTTAACTAAAAATTTGCGACTGCGTAATACTGAGAATGATCTCACCATCAGGAAATCAGCCAATAGCTGTTTGTAGGTCCAGCTGCTTGAGATGACGCTGTACGACAACGTTGCAGAAGCAAGGGCAAGCAATTTTTTTCAGTTTTTGACACCAGATTCTAAATTCACTGCTGCATGCAGCGCAATAATATCTGGCTCACATGTTCACAGGAGCCTCTTATACAGATCAGCAATGTTTTCTTACTATGTTCAAGAAGTGTTTCAGGGCTGCTGCAAAAGATTAGCCAACATCTCGGTCTTGAGGAATACTAAAAGAGCACATCTGTTTTCAAGAAATTTTAATGGCCATTGGTAAAAAATATTTCGAGGGCTTTCAAGGAGCTGTACACACCCTGTACACTGCCAGTGGACGACACTATCAGTGCTTGAAATGAACAGCCCACACAAGCGATCACTCGTAAAATGAAATCAAGCAAAACAAGCACACCATGAGACACCTTTCCAGAAGGGACAACCGGTAAGCGTTGACTACTTGTACAAGTTGTACAAGTGACACATGCTGCTGGCTCTGCTGGATCACCTCAGCCTGCAGAAAAGAACAAAAAAGGTGCTGCTGCTGAGCTCACCTATGGATTGTATTTACTCAAAGACATGTGCACTTTGTGAATATGTTCATGGAAAAGCTTCATGGGAAATAGGCTCTCACCACTCAATACACATGCGGTAATTTCTAGCTGCTGAGAGTGAGAAAAGTATGGGAGAGAGTACAACGGGTGGCAGTGGGTGTGGGTCGCAACAAGGACATTACTAAACGCTACCGCGAACCAAAAAAATGCGTTCAAGGCCCAGCCTACTTCCCAAGAGTCAACATGCAGATGGATCCCAAGGACAAAGCTGAACGGTTTCAGAGCAGGTCGGCTTACCGATGCTAGCTAACTGATGCCATGCTCCTTCAGCTTTGTTTACTTCCTCCATGGGGGCCACAAATAATATGTCTTCACTCAAGACACCTCTTCAAGTCCATCAGTTATTTATCAATTTCAACATCTAATTAAACATTTTCATTCTGTGGTTTTATGCGACAAAATCACGATTTGATCACGAGGTATGCTATAGCGGGGGACTTAGGATGAAATTTTGATGACCTGGGGTTCTTTCACGTGTGCGCACCTAAATGTAAGTACATGAGCGCTTTTGCATTTTGCCCCCGCAGACGACCCCACGCCAAGTTCCTCCACCTATTCCCGTGCTTGTCTCTCCCCTCCCAAAGCAGGAACTCACACGGGTGTGCACACCCACCTCCTCTGCTCATCACTTCCCTAGCTGCGCCGCGACAGCATTGCACATAGTGGTTTCCTTGTTCAATTTAGGTGAAGTGATCGACAGTAGTTTGAACAAGGAGTGTGTCTCGAGCTAGGCTTTCGACAATGGCACTTGTCTTCGTGGAGGCAACAATTGCTACAGCTGCTCAATGTAAATGTGTGGTTCATGAAATTGCTTTCCTTCGCAGAATTTAAATAGCTTACTCTGCCCCACCCACAATGGCAGAAAAAGAATTTGCTGGCGCATGGAACAGGATGAAGAAAAGCAAGACTTTCAAAAACAAGCATGTTTAGTTGTGTTAGCATAGAGGAGGAGGAGGGTGCGGGAGGTAGGAGGGCAGCCAATTTTTCCATGTCATTGGTAAAATAAATATAGTCAATAATCTTCCTGCGTAAGAAAGCGCTGTCAATTCCAGGTGCCTAACTTTTTTCATAAGAACAGGAAGTAAAAAGCGATAACGTTTTGACAGCTCAAAAGCAAGCAACAAAGAAATTGGAAAAAAAAAAAGGTTCACGGAAACTGAGTTGTATCGTAGACGTGTATTCGAACTCATTGCTTTCATTTCACATTTCTTCCACTTATTCAATTGGCTTGGTAGCTCTGTGATTATGACGTTGCGCTGCTTAGACTCGGACTTCTGCCATGACAAGATGCCATGGCCAGGGTCAGAAGGGAGGGAGTGCTTACTACCATGAGAATTTCATTTACATTCTCATGTAATTCACTTTTGCCGAACAGCTGTTATCAAATCCCTGTTATCGTGCAAAAGCACACCCGTGATAATGCAAGAATTTCGGAGGACAATGTTGTTTCTAGTGATTAATCGTGTTAGAATGAGGAATGTTGCTGAAGCCAACATTTCGACAAGAGAACAAGTCTTGAAGGGACACTAAAAAGAAAGACAGGTTGAGCTGTATAGTACTAAATTAGTACTTTATTCTACAATACCAAGAAAGCAACTCCTACCATGAGAGAATGTGTGGTACGAGAGAGCATGAATAAAAGAGCGGCGGCAATGCCACTTTAAGGTTCGTGCACCAGTTCGCAGCGAGGTTTCAGACTGACAGCCAGCTGGTTTGGTCTAGTTAATTTCTTATATTGGCAAGTATGGACTATGTTTATTCTAAAGAAGCCAAAGAATGAACGTGGCAAGTTGCTAAAACGTTTACTATCCACAATGGCCAGAATATGAGAAAATTCTTTAAAATCAGTGACATTACACTGACGTTGTGGTGCAGGGTGTTTCGGCTTGAAGACAAGAAAAAATGTTGGGCTTGATTTTTCCTTCCGATTATCAACCTCTCATGAAATTAACCAAAATACAGTTTCTAACGAACACTATCAATTTACACTGACTTAATGGTCCTCTTTAAAGTAATTATTAAGTAGTAACAATTAAAGTAGCAATAAAGAAACAACGGAATAGACTTACCAGGAACAGTGCAGCTGCCTTGACTGTCCCTTTCTCAGGAAGTGTAATGGCCACGATAGCTTAAACAGAAGCAAGGAACGTTGACATTGAACTAAAGAGTACAATACTGAACGAAGTTAAAAAAAGGGGAGGGTAGCGATAATCAAGATAGTCAACTTCAATTTAACGAAACTGCTCATACCATACTCGTTTACTACCTATGCGCGGTAAAGTGTCTCTTCAATGTCCCTCGGAGATATATGTGGACAATGCAGCTAACACTCTTCACGAAATCCATTAGTCAGGACTCAAGTTTTCAACAGAAATCAAGTTTTCAAGAGGCCTGTTTGATGGTCAGAGTTGTTAGAACTTGGTAAACTACTAGTAAGCATGACATTTAGCCAAAAGGTGAACATGTAAATGCCACTTGAAGTTCAGCATTTTCTTTGTCTGTGTGGCACATCTTATGTTCTGCAGGCAGTTCTGTCAAACATGAGCTGCCATGGTTTTTTAAAAGCAAAGCTCTTCTTTGCAAACCTCGCCAGGATTCGTGAGCATGGCTGCAGCCTGGCTGTTCCCTTGCTGATTAGGCCAATCGATCACAACGAAGCACATGGGCTGCGTATTCTGTTGAGTTCCTTGCAGCAGCACCAGATGGTGCTTGCCTTCACTCATCTGCGAAGCTAGGGAAACGCGGTAAAGCTGGGGAAACGATGCAGCATGTTTTATTAGAATGTGAAGACGTCTACCCAGCGGTCGATTTAGGCACCACTGGCCTCCTTGAAGCCCTTGGGTTCAGCGGGAGCAGTGGTAAAGCAAACATGTCCGCGAATAGGCATTAGTAAGAGGCGATTGGAGGATTGGTGGAAGAAAAGTAGCGAAACGACAAAAGACGGAGACGTCCAAAAGCACAGTTCGCAATAGGGGATCAGAAAATTTGGGTGTGGCAGTTCATAGTGTTCTTTTTTGTTTTTTTTTGCATTGTTTAACATGGGTAGGACATTAGGCAGTATAATAGCTAGAGCTTGGTGGCGCAACCCACTGCCCCGTTCCAAAGGGGACGCTCATAACATCCATCCATCCATCCTGCGGTGCTAGCCGTACGAGGGAAAGTAAAAAAGAACCAGAAGGCTCACCTTCGCGCACGTGTGCCTGCACAGTAATGAGGAAGTAAGCGCTTCTCACAAATAGAATGGATTCCAACTGCGCCATGTACATGTCTACATGCTGCCTCAGAAACCATGATGAGTTCAAGGTGTTCGTCGTACTCGCTAGTAGTTAGCAACTATGCTTAACAAAAGGCTCGGTATAATTTGTGTGCGCTTTTGTGCATTTGCACCCGCCCACATGTGTGCACGTGTGTGTGCTCACGCGTGTTCCTGTTTCAGCTCTTTATATACACTCAAACAAAAGCTTTGCTGTGTAAGGATTCCAACTCATTGACTCTGCTGCAATTTCTTTAATACTAATGACGCAAACTTCTATGGGCATAAACAACAACTCCAATATCAATGATGACATAGAAACCTGCAGTGCCGTAGACACCACAGAAGCGTTGACTGAAAGAGGTCCTTATGGAGCCTTTGCAGGCTCATCGTGATGGTGAGGAAACTGTCAAGAAGTTGCAAGAACCAGTGGTGTTTACACATGATGCAGCCGATAATGCTCTCATTCCTTGGAGCATTCTTATTCAACAACACGAGGGCACTAGAGGATTTGTAAGCGAGTTAGGTGAAACAGCAGCTTTTGTGAAAACACACAGCTTTGCACAGTGACAGCATCTAAAATTACTGAATGGCATAAACAAGGGCGACTTTAAATTATGCATATGCAATAAATGTCTCCTCACTTCACATACCCTTTCGCTTTAATATATATTTGGGTGCCCCTGTAATAGCGTAATTTCTTTTCTGTGGATCACTTCTGTTAAGAAACTTCTGATAAGGCACACATTTTGTTTGTTCATCTGAATTTGTCCAAAGTAAAGCCTAAAGCAAGCAAAAATTATGATGCAGGCAGCTTACCACACTGGAACGCCATGGATAGGTTGACGGCATCACTGCTCAGCAGGTAAGCAGCCTTGCGGGCAAGCTGCAGTGACACCATTTTACATTTGACGCTTTAAGTTCACCAAAGGCTAAGCCTTATACAACCTTTTTGCAAGGTGACAATTCTGTGCAAAAATTTAAATTTTATTTTGACGTCTCTCTTGCAGTGAATACAGACAGGAACAAAACAAAATAACGCAAAAATTAAGATTTTTCAATTACTTACACTGAGTCTATAAATGTGGTCTTGTCCTAATAAGTATTTTGGGTGCGGGCACAAATCATGTTTCAAATGCAGCTTGCATAAATGACCTATAATTGTCAACAACCTAAGAATGCAGTCATGAGTACACCACTGCACAACCTGAGAAGATTTTGCATAAATGTGCCTGCCAATTACACTTGCTCATTTCTGTGATGTCACAGCAGAGGCACAGAGAACCAGTGCAGTTTTCTGGGTGGAGCCTTTACTGGAATGTTTGGCTGTTATGGAGTGGAGGCATTTTAGCAACTTGCTTTATGCATTATGTAAAAAAGTAGTGAGGCATGCAGACAGGACACAAGAGTAGAGAAGTGGACAACACTGTGTTGTCCACTTTTCTACTTTTGTGTCCTGTCTGCACGCCTCACTTCTTTTTTGCATAATGAATCCTTACCAACTAGCTCAGCTGTCTGTCATTCTTGCTTTATGCCATGCATTTTTCACTTCATTTTATTTAAGAGCATATTTCAAAAAGTACTGCATACACATCTGGGCCCTTAGCAGTATTGCTAGTTTTTTTACTAGCTGCCTATGGCAGACAGTACAATCAGGTCTATCCAGCCAGGTTATAATTGAAGAGGTGGATGCTTAATTATGTTGTTAATGAAGTTTCACTAATTGACATTAGATTCACAAACTTTAGAGCGTGCTTCAATTGCACAATTAAAGGTGGGCGTCAATGAAATCTTAACAAAAACCTCATGTCTTCACAAAAGCCCTGATGCTATGATCAGTTTCGATATATCTGTCTACAAAAGTAGTTCAGACACACTATCGGCATGTGGCACCTTCTGTGCTTCCTAACTCACAGAAGGCAGCACGTCACGACCTTTAAGACAGTTGGCACAGTACAGAAATTCTGCAATGCCACCTTTATGCGAGATTTCAGCAACAACTGTACCACATTTTGACGAAGAAAAGCTTAGGGATTGTCAGGAGTGTAACTTATTGCTCCACTGTGACCTAATTTTTGTATAAACAACCACCGCAATCTGCTTGTATGTGCTGGCCCGGTTTTTCCATGGCTCCCGTCCTACACAAACTTGCACAGGCGCCTATTAACCTCTGAACCCACAAAACGGCTGAAAGTAACTACCAATAGAATAATTTGCCTGGATGCTTACAGTGCCAAGAAGCTGGTAAAATGACTCCAGGACAGCTGTGCTTTCTTGAAAGTCTGCGATGTGAACAAGAGGAAACAAATA
This sequence comes from Dermacentor albipictus, assembly GCF_038994185.2. NCBI lineage: Eukaryota > Metazoa > Arthropoda > Arachnida > Ixodida > Ixodidae > Dermacentor > Dermacentor albipictus. The sequence continues at coordinate 24,593,067 of NC_091829.1, forward strand.
TTCGCAGTGTATAATGAACCGCACTAGTAAGAAGGTAATGATAAACCACTGCATGCAAAAGGAAACTTTGAAGAGGAAGGCTTGAGAAGAGGACGGCAATGAAAAAAAGAAGAGGGGGTTTCCAACACGAAGCAGGTAAGGAAGTAACCGTGCAAAATGTAAATGGGTCCTCAGGACTAACCAGGGCCTGTGCAATTCAGTGAAAACCAACAGCGATGATTGAAGAACATTTTGCAAAGGAAATGCATGGCATATTTTGTAAATTAAGGTAGTGGTTGCTCAAGAGGTTTGTGATTGTCTCCATGACATAAAGTGGAACGCTGGTCGCACATGTCCTCTGATTTTGCAATGTCATGGGTTTTACGAAAAAATTGGTGCAGTCCCAGCGACTTCTCCATAGAGACTAGAGACAACACGTTAAAAACTCCAATTCTACAATGTGAGATTATGCATGTCCTGTCTCATATGATGACCCACACAAAACTACAAACCCTATGGTGGACACATGAGAAGCATCGCCACCTTCTGGAAGCTCCCTCACAGTGCTGTCCCCTCCATCAGGAAGGGTAGGGCACCCCTTCGCATGCGGAAAGCTCAGACTGTTCTCCAGGCTCCCTGTTAGACTACTTTTTTCCTTCCCTCGCATCCTTTGCCCTCACATAGTTTATTTCTCTTCCTTCTCTTCACATCGCTCTACCGCCGCCCGGCTTCATTGTTGACTCACTGCACTTTCTCCCTCGCTCTGCATTTTCTGTCAGCAGCGCCTGCTCCACTCACTGGACCCGTTTGCATATACAGCTGACAGCACTCTTAGCTGCACAGTTCAATGCGTCCGTTGCCATATCTTGCGAAAGCGAAACTATCTCTGAAAATTATCACTCAAGAATACCGCTCTAGTGTGCACAGAGTAGCGTGAAAGCGTGTGCGAAGATTGAATCAATTAGTCACTGGAAGTCACGTTGCTCGTATCAGAGATAAGTGTTCACACATGCAGTTCCGAGCTTTGTCTATACGCAAGCACACCAGACTTCTCACACATCTGTTATCTGGTTTCCAGTTTTGCGGTGGTCATTGTATCATGCCGACACGGCTGGCTGCCGCTTCGGATGAGGACTAAACCACAGATGCAGCTGTGCTTGTGCCTATGTTCACGGATTTGCTACATTGCATCGACAACATTCGATGATTCAGTTGTGCAGGCAATGAGGCCTTAGGTGACCTCCTTGCGGGCTTTGCTGCACTTGAAAGACAGCTGCAGTGCATGGCTCAAGAAAAAAAAGAAAGTCTACGAGAAACTGCCCAAAGTTTTTAAGTTTGTAAATCTGAAAAAAAAAATGTCTTAGCATGCTGGCAGGCACAGATCACAATCACGGTATGCTAAATCTCTCGAATAAAGAGCGATTGGCAACTGCAATGCAGTATTCTCTTTGCATTTACTTCTGGGCGGTTTAGTTTCTGTGTCCTGCAGAGTATTAATTAGCCTATAGGTTAAGTTGGAGCTCCTCACAACTCTTTTGAGCAAAAATGCGTATTATAGACAATCTTTGTTGGACAGATTATAAGACACCTGGATTATACAATGCTCTTGCATAGTCCCGAGAAAGTTGTATAATCAGGGTTGTACTGTGTTTTGCACACACAGGCCTCAGTTTCTCTTCATTCGCTATCTAGCAAGTTCAAGCTGGAGATGTATGTGGCCACATTGAGCAGTTCAATTCTGTGGCTTAACTCAAATCGAAAATTTCTAGACACAGTTGCCTTGACTCCGAGGCAGATGGGTAGACTTCCGAGTGAAGCTCGTGAAAACCTTGCAAGTTCTTTTCGGTGTGTCATACGATTTAGGCTGTACTGCTTATGCAACATCACAGGTCCCAGCACGTCTTAATCTCGGAAGACATGCCAAGGAGTGACACGTCCACTCACATTTCAAATGTTAAATTTTGTACTGAGGCTGTGCTATGTATCGCACTATCTGAAATTAGGCTTCTTGTGGGCCAAAATTTCATTATAGTTGGCATTTAAGCAGGTAATTCTGATGAAAGTTTTCAAGAACTGCACCCGAGACTTGGTGGATATAGTACACTGATGGCAAGAAAAGAGTAAAGAGTTTGATTTTCAGCCTTGGCATTTGCGTTCAATAAAGGCACAGTGTAAGAACTGTTGCGCACTAACATTAGAGCAAACATTACAAAGCTCCACATAATCAAAATTACCCTTTATCTCTAAGCTATAGCCCCAACATTTAATGCTTATTTTATGTGTGTTCAAATGCTGGTTTGAGCAAACAAATATATATATACGTGAGATCTTGGAAGGTACGCACTGCTAAATGATGTTGCCGCCGGCAACAAGGTTGCATTACAGATCCGTCCCAGTGCTGGAGCTGCAGCTGGGTGAGGCTTGTCAGCAGGAATCGATAACATCAACAGTAGTGGCCGACAGGCTTCCACAACGCTTGCCTGTGGAGATGACAAGTTTGCAAAATAAGCACTACGGTGCATACCTGCCAAGAAAGCGTACCGCACAGATAAATGCACAGGCTTACACCTTCCGAGCATTTGAAGATGTGTACACAGTGGAATGAGAGCAAATGTGAGACTATTTTTCATCGTGCATCCCAATGCCAAAGAAAGTACAGCAGATGACACTAGATATCAGTAGGCAAATTTGTGCTCGTAATCAGATTTATAGGTAGTGGACAACACTACTAAGGCTAGAGAAACTTCTTTTACTGCTTTGTGACCAAAAAGTGTGTCACAAACGAAAGAAAGACACAGTTATGTGCCATGAAATTTGATGTAACATTAAGTCTCATACCTTTATGTCACGAAGCATAACGTATTTATTAAATGGAAAATGTCCCAGTTCTGAAACTATACACCGAATGAACAAAGTGTCACATTACTGCAACTAATGGTTGCAGTAATGTGATTTTGGTCGCAGCTTGCGCTTGCGACCAAAACATGAACATATTAAAACATGCGAAGCAGCTATTTTGCAGGAAGCATTGCAGATCAAAAACTGTGCTGCAAAATGCACGGAGTGAGACTTCCACGGTTGCACCATTTGCCTAGCCTCTGCAGCATTGCCTGCTAAGTACGAAACTATAGTGCATGAATTGAACCCGCAACCTTCATATGACTGACACAATGCCCCACCAATTGAGCTACGGTGACAGCTGTACCCCCGTCCACTTTCCCAAGTATTTGTGGACGTGTATTAGATCAAGAAGTTTGCAGGGACGACATGGCCACAATTAGTACATGACCGGGGTAGTTGGAGAACATTATTGTAATTATTATTATTATTGTTGTTGTTGTTGTTATGATGATGATGATGATGATGATTAGATCGAGCCCCAGGAGTTTCAGCCAGTGCCACTTGCGGCCATGCGGCAAATGTGGAACATCCTTTCAACTACGGCCGTCACCTAGTATGCTAGCATGGGATCAGGCAATTGGGCAGTAGCACAAGCTTACACATCAGCACACAGCTTGACACTTGCCTGGGGACATGCCTCGTGAAGTTGAACCAAAAGAGACAGGAGCTGCTCGGCTGCAGGCAGACCCAGTGAGACAGCTGCTCTTTTGACACATTCACAAAGAGCCTGCGAAGCAAATAAAGATAAAGTGCAGTCTGAGTGTGTGCTACTTGTAACCTGCATACCTGTAATGCATACGTTTGTGCAACATTACGCGCAGCATGTTACAGCTATCTTGAGCGCTATATGTGCAGCAATGACCACAGCAGCCATAAGCACTGAAGGAGCCATGATGACAACTTTTTTAGTGCTACGAGAAGCCGCACTTTGCCTTAATCACGAGCTGAAATGCACTGCAAAAGCAAAGTTAATTCTACTATGTAAAATTTATGCCATCAATTTTGCGGTCAGGTTTCGGACTGTTTTGGAGCAGATGACAAAGTTGTGGCCCCAAAATTCCGAACATCACATGGCGGTCACTATTTCAAATTGAAATTTTAAATTAAACTATGCATAGAGGCACAGTGTTTTTGTATCGATATCGGCCCCTCTGCTCATAGTTACAATGACAAATTAAGAATAGTTAGATGACCATGGCCCCTTTCATCTCCCGCTGCGCTCCTAATCGCTTTCATCCTTCGCTGTGTTTGTTCACTCAGTTACGAGGGACAACACCAGCGCTCGCTGCAGAAATGGGTGCGTAAGAGCTGCACTCTAAAAATTGCAATCAGACATACTATATGAAGTAAACGCAAGCAGGAAGCAAAAGGTCTATCGTTGGTTTTGACTGTCCCTCAGTAACTTTCCATGCAACAATGCTAAATTACAAGTGCACTTTGCACCATCGATATGCAACCGTGAAATTGCTGTGGTCGCATGGGATCAGCATACTGTGTTGCCAGTTGCAGGCCAACCAAGCCACTTGGCAAAACATTTGTTCAAACAGAATGTACCATATTAAGTAGAATTTTCTGAATGTTTAGACTTTTCTGAACTTCCAAGGAAACAAAGCCAATTTACTGTAACTGATATTGCCTTACATCTTGCATTTTCAGTGCAGTCGAGTATTCATCGGGATAATGCATGGGCAAATTAGTTTTTTTACGTGCAAGCGTACATGCCCCATTTGTCAAATCAGCAATATTATGTTTGTCACTACGAGGGAAGCAAGCGTTGGAGGAGGAAGGCACCTGGAGGTGGAAAAAGAGAATAATGGCAGGCCAGAGCAACATCCGTCGCATGGTTGAGATCAATGATGTGTACGCGACCGCGTTCGTACCCTCCCCATTTGTGCGTCAATGCCGCGGTGCTCACCGTGCATGTTTGGGATGTCTCTTCTTTGCATATGCAGCAATATGCACTTTCCCTGTGGCACATGAGGCGTTGCACTGTAGAGATCAATGTAGCTGCGTTTCCAAGGTAACGTAAGCAGCTTCACGTGCCTGGCCCTGCTGAGCCCATTACCCTTATATTCTAGCACACTGTAGCCAAGGAAATTACGAAGGAGTGTGCCGAGCCAAAGCCACCTAGTGGCTGAGCGCGGCAAAGTAACGCAACCTAGAGGAAAGTCTAGGTGGTATTGAGCGAAGTGAGGAAGGAGGCAAAGCGTCGCAGAGGAGTAGAGTAGGCTGGGTTGACCTCCTCTGGCACTCGCTATGGGTTCTGTGTGTGCTATGGACGTGCTGGGTTCGTCTCATGATTGAGAGGCCAAGCGCTGAGCAAGGACGGAGCAGCAACGCAAGCGGTGGGGCAGGCCGAGCACGAATCAATCAACCTCAAAGTTGTCGCCAAGCACCGGGCACAAGCTTAACAGGTCCGGCAAAAGGCGCAGGCTTGGCATCACCAGGAGGCTCCCGAGGAATGTGCTAGGCAGCTTGCCACATGCCACCGTCCCACGCGCAATGCAGAAAAAGGGAATAGCACCCGTACGCCTGCACGTAACCCACGTTCATGAAGTGAAACGTCGCTGTAACTTTTATTCCCTTCGTTATATCCTATATTTCGTTGAATACTACATATTATTTACAACCGATGTTTCATTGCATCTATATTTATGACATATGTTTGTCATATAGGCTCGACAACATGTCTTTAGCAGATGCCTACCTCAATGGTGTCCTCATCACGGGCATGACTGGCGGCAACAGCGTGGAGAGCAGGCAGGGCTCGTGCAATCACTGGTTCGACCAGTGAGGGCGGCTCCTCCCGACCTGCCAGCCCCGACAGGAGTGCTGCCAGCTCGCGTAATGCCTCTCCCACCGCGGGCGGCCCTGCTTGCAGCAGCTGTAGCTGGTAATCCAGCACTGTGGATAGCCAAGCCTCGGAGAGTCCGAGGTTCCAAGACGCCAACAGCTGGCCGGCCAGGCTTAGCAAGCGAACCTTGGGGGTGAGGAGAACAACAAAGCAAAAACTAGAAGACACCAATGACTCTTATTCCCTTAAAGGGCCCTACACCAGGTTTGGGCATTACAGATAAGAGCAATACACGTAGGCCATGCGCTGACAATCTTGACTTCACGACCTCTAGTGATAACTAAAATTTCCAATGGGCCTGGTGAGCCTGGGACCCTTTAGCCCTACAAAGCTTAAACATCATTCCACATGACGGAGAATCAGAATAACTTGTTCAGCGTTATATCTGGCCATGAAGAGTATAAAAGAACTGAAAGTCAGGGTAGTTAACTTTGATCACTCTTCAAACGGCTTTTCTAGTGCAAGAAACAACCCGGACAACAAAGAAGCACACACTGACAGCGCTGTCCATGTGTGCGTCCTTGTAATCTGTGTTGTTTCTTGCGCAGGAAAAGCATGCATGAAGAGTAGGTTCATGCCCAAAAGAAATTTGAGTAAAAAGTTAGTATGGTAATTAATCAATAATTTGTTTCATGATCTATACCTACAACAGAAAACTTCCTCCAGTATATCAGAATATGCCACTATGGGCTTCGTGGTAGTTTTCTATGCTTAAATCAATTCGAAAGTGTCAGCCCAACACACCATCTCTGGTATGCTCAATTTACTGTATGTGGGATTAATTTAGATACTTGCTACTATATTCTGGCCTTATGCATGGTTAGCACTAGCACAGGCCAAATATTGATACATAGCTCAAAACTGACAATGCCGGTTTAATAAGCCGGCAAAACGGACATACAAAAAATACTTGATGAAGCTAATGCACGTCTGCCAACCTGCGGACTCTTAAGATTTACAAAATTCTGCAGACATGGCACTGACGCAGAGGGGAATAGCACATGTATTTTTGAAAGTTTGCTCTGAGCACATGTGTTTTCAGGGATACATACATAGTTCATCGACAATGATTTGCCTTTATATGCAGCACATAAGCAACAGCGAACTTGGAACGCCAAAGATTGACGAGTGCATTGTCTTTAGATTACAGTGGTTCTTTCAGCGACTTTGCTGGGGCCAATTTCACCCTCTTCAGGAACTTGCCTCTATAAGCTTACTCTAAGCAAGTACCCCTTTTGCGTCCTTTCACCAATGAAAGACTTCAAATAGAAGGCTCGGAGATCAATGAGAAACTTTTTTTGTGAACAGAATCTATTTTTCATAAATACTGATGTGACATTTGGAAATTCATAAAACAAGCCCAAATTCATAAACTTTACCGAAAATTCTGGGGAGTGGGCACGTATACTAATGTGCAGGCTCACCCTCTCACGAGGACGCAGTTGCTGTCCCAGAAGAAGTCGCTGGGTGACCTCCAGTAGGGGTTGGGTGTGTGGGGCAAGAGCCTGAGGGCAGTCTCGGGCAAGGTCCTTGAGGGCCAGGGAGGCTGCCATAGACATCCTGGGGCCAGCCTCCAGGCCCGCAAGAAGCACAGGCAGCACCACGCCAAGCTGCTGGGGGTCCCTGCAGGCACGGTGGGATTACAGCACAAGTATGCATATGCGTAAGCAGTTGACCCTCGGTACAGCCAAACATCATTATAATTAAGCCGCATCCAAAATGGAAATGACTTCAACATATCTGTTATTCGTTATAAGCATAAAAACTGATATCGTAAAGGAAATCGTGTATTTAAAACCTGTTATGGGGCAGTGCTACTGATGTTGAAGAGGCCGAAAAGGTGGCCAGAAGTGCAGATTATTTAGGTGCAGATGCTGCTTCAGAATGAGTGTTTTCGAGCTGAGAAAACAAAATGCCCCTCTGCTATTTCATTGGGAGCTGGTCTCAAGATCTAACCTTAGTGCCCCAGATTAGGCTTAGTGGTTGCCGCTCAAAATTTTACCCTACATAATAAATGCACCCTCCAACTTCGCACACTCTTTTTCTTTTTGTGTGTTCAGTATGCAAATATGTACAGCACATCTGATTTCTGTCATAAGCACACACATGCCAGACACAAACATACGAGGAAACATCTCTGGCTTCATTATATGCTGCTTCGTATCGTTGTTTGTTACACCGAGGTTTGACTGTACTAAAAATAGTGCGAATTAGGAATCGAACTTCTGTACAGAGAAACAAGTAACACTAGAAATGCCTTCATTATATCTAATGCTCACTATATGCACATATTCTTTAGACATTAATATTGGCGAGAAACAAATGGCAGATACAAGACGAGACAATACTGGTGACAGGAAAGCAAACATATTTGTTTGCTCACAACTCAGGATTTGTATTTTCGCAGCAGGAATTGTCAAACACTCAGCAAGAGCAACTTGAAACGCATTCTGTATGCACGTCTTCACAGACTCATTGTGCAATCACATCGGTTGGTCACATACATACACATACAGGGTTTGTCTATAAAGTAATGAGACTGCATCAAGGTAAAAAAAAAAAACTTATAGACCCAACTGGTACATATTATTAAAATTCTTCAAAATAGCCTCCTTGGGCATGAATGCACTGCTGCCAAGGCGATTCCCACTCTGCACAGGCTCCCTGGAAGTCAGCTGCCATAACCTCTTTCAGAGACTGTGACAGCAATTAGGATGGCGGGAACAGTGTCAAAACAGTGGCCTCTCAGGCTTCTCTTCAGCTTTGGAAACAGAAAAAAGTCTGCCGAGCTCACATCGGGACTGTACGGTGGCCGCGGCAAGGTTGCAATCCCTATTCGGGCCAGGCAGGTGGTCACACCAAAGGAGATGTGGGCTGGAACCTTGAAGTCGAGGTTTTGACGGAAGCCCGTCTGGTCGGGAGGCATCATGAAGAAGGGAACCTTGTCGTGGTGGAGCTTCCAGCGATCGGCAATCTCTTTTCATTTCATTTATTGGAGCCTTAAAGGCCCAGAGGCATCACATAAGGATTACATAAGGATTACCTTACATAAGGATAATCTCCAGTCATCATTTCTGTTTGACGGCTCTGTGAAAGTGCTCAAGGACTTCTTTGTGGGACATGCACCCAAGCCTTAAAGGCCCAGAGGCATTACATAAGGATTACACAAGGATTATATTACATAAGGATAATCTCCAGTCATCATTTCTGTTTGACGGCTCTGTGAAAGTGCTCAAGGACTTCTTTGTGGGACATGGCATTGATGCCATGTCCCAGGTACAGGTACAGATTCTTTGTGGACCACCCCACACTTGTCAAAAAAGACAATGAACATTGTCTTTACTTTGGACTGACAGTCTCGCTTTCTTAGGGTGAGGGGAGTTCACGGTGTACAGCTCCGAACTTTGGCGCTTCATTTCGGGGTCGTACAGGAACACCCGTGATTTGTCACCTGTTATTATGCCGTATAAAAAGTCCTGTTCATTTCGTAACTGCACCAACATTTCATGGGAAACGTCAACTAGTCACTGTTTTTGTTCATCACTCAACACTTTTGGCACCAATTTCGAATAAATCTTTCGCAAGTTCAAATTTTCCTAAATAATCTTGTGAACTGTTGTTTTGCACATGTTGAGGTTTTCAGCAATTAATCTGATACTCGAATGACTGTTGGAGATCAGGAGATTTTTTCACTCGGCCACATTTTCGTCCAAACAACTCGTTGAAGGGCATCCAGATCGCTCCATGTCTTCAATGGTATCCCATCCATTCTTGAACTCACTGAACCACTGGGAAACCTGGGCCCTTGACAGGGCATCATCTCTGTAAGCCTACTTAACCAAGGCAAATGTCTTGGAAGCAGTTTTTCCCAGGTGAAAGCAAAATTTAAGTGTGTACCGCTGCTCCAGCAAACGCTCCATTTTTTGTTTTCTGCCGTAACAAAAACTCTAAAACAGCTTTTGTGCCCCTTCAGATCCTCACTGCGCCAGAGCTCGGACGCGACTGCCTCCTGGTGCATTACTTAGTTTAGAACCCTCACCACAAATCCTGCCTCTAGGGGGGGGGGGGGCACACTACTGGCAACTGCAGCACCGCGCGACAGGCAGTCTCATTACCTTACGGAAAAACCCTGTAGACACTCACGCAAAGAGCAAGTTTGTAATGCAGCATTGCTCAAACGCCATGTTTGGTATGCAGCAGCCTGCCGACAGGCCATCAAAATCAGCCTGTCGAAGGCATCACACTTGTGTTTCGTTCCCACAGACCCGATCAAGGTATTTGTTGCACCCAATAAGATGAGAAATACTATTACATATAATGAAGGTATTTCCATGTCAGGTACGTCTTCGTTATACAAGATTCAACTGTACATCCTTTGTCAAAGGAAACAAAAGCCACTAGGAACATGAGCACTGCGAAGTCTTGGCTGTTTCATAACTTGCCCTGTTAGAACTCCTCACAGTGTAGTACTCTGGACAGTGAAAAGAATTGACTGAGTATTTGATTTCCAAAGCGACAGCTCAGCTGGACCATGCAGCAACGCTGCTGCCCGTGATCACGTGGTAGCAGTGAGAACTTGTAGTGTTGCATCAGCAATCGGCGACAGTTTCTTTTGGCCATTTGCGTCAACGCTTGTCGTGATACACTGTACAGTGCAGTGCACAGATTTGCCGCTGTATTATTCACGGTCACTACTACGTGACAACATTGATGGCCTGAATCAAAAATGTGCTCCCTGAACAGTTCATGGATTAAATTTAAGTGCAACTAACCATCAAATGTGGTGCAAGTAGACACCGGGGAAAACGATTTCTTACGCTCCCGAGATAAAGCTTCTTAACGTCAAATATGCGAGGTTCAAACACGTTGTGAGGTTCACACAAGTGAGCACTCAACTGTAGCCAGCTGCCAAGGGAGCCAAGGCAAACTAGGGTAGCTGGCTGGAGGTGCGGGTTAGACATGAGGCGAGGCAGGGCCGCACGGAACTGGGGACCCAGGTACGGCTCCTGGTGGGGCCTGACGTTCTCTGCCACTGCCTGGAGTGCCAACAGGCATGCCTCGGCTGCCGGCCACGCCCGGCTGTCCTTCTCGAGGGCCCGCATCGCCAGTTCTAGGTGAACTGCGAGTGCCGCGAGCAGGCTCTCCCGCAAGATATCAAACAGGGCCATCTGAAAAAAATAAAATCGGGCAGAACCCACCTATGACGACTGTCTGAGGAACAATTTAGTTAGCTTAAACTGCAGCTCACCACGAGTTATAAGTAGTGGTGTGCTAATATTCGAAAACTCGAATCGGTTAGTCTTCGGTTGGATTCGTTTTAGTATTTGAAATATTTGAACCCCGAAAATTGCTCTCAGTTCTTTAACTCAGCTTCGCCCCAGTACAGCCGTGTTATGCGGCGAAGCATACGAATTGTATTGCGGTGAAGTGTATTTGCTGTGCAGTGAATCATATCACAAGAAGTGCGTACCATCACAGGACCCCTGCTGGCACTTATGGCTAGCTGGTACTATCAGCTCAAGTTCCCACACTGTGCAACCTCCTCTTGCATCTAGACAACACCAGACACCAGGTGGAAACCTCTGTGTCTGCTACTAGTCTGGGGCTAAGTGCCTGAAAACACTGTGTCCAAACTACAAGTTCGACCAAGTAGTAAGTCAGGATGCTGCAATGGCAAACTGCTTTAAAAACCTGACTTCAGAAGAAGCAAGGAAAATTTCAACAACAAGGAGCCCAGATGTGTCCTCAACAACGAAAGACTTTGAAGAGGTTCTTTACACATCAGCACTGTCAGACTGAATATCTACCAACAGCAATTTTCACTTGCTTGTGGCAGCAATTTTCCCTGCCACAAGTACAGGTTGAAAGACGTGTGTGATGAAATATTGGGCCAAAAAGAAAATAAATGTGAGTGGTGGTGAAAGCACGGTTCCCACTGTTGGTTCGGCTTGCGGAGAGATACCTGCCAGGAGGGTGCTGCTACTCCCCAAACATGTCGAGCACCTATCCTTCCTTCAAGACAACATTAAATAACTGCAGTTATGATCATTTCGAACGAAAGTGCTGTCCAGAGAATTTTGTTGATCACTAAGCAAAATTTTTCCATGTGCTATTTGCAGTGCAATAAACTCGCGTTTTTTTCCCGTACCTCTGGTTGGTGAAAAAATTTCATTTTTTGCTAAACCAATAGCATTTGCATTAAAAAAATATTCGATTGGCACACAATTTTTATTATTGGAATTCACTTTGAAAGTGAAAATTTCATATTGCGCACCCCCAGCTATAACACCTATGAGCGTGCAAATTGTTGCAGAAATTTCATGCTAGCCAGGCCATGGCCCCCCATGCGTTCGGCACAAAGGGTACAGAAGTGGCATAAAGTGACTCAGGCAGCAACACAAAGGCATACCCAAACCCTATGACCACAGCAGAATGTGTCCGTCTCCATAGGGAGTGCAAGCACAGAAGCCCCAACCATCTACTAGTGCGACGGGCTCAAACAGCACAGGGCAGCCTCAGGTGCCGCTAGCAGGCAGGTAATTCCTGAACCCTACAGGCCAAGCAACCTCTGTAAAATCAACAGGCCCACTACAAATAGGGAGCAAGCACGGCTACTAAATTAGACTAAGGCCCCCATTAGCTTAGGTGCGTAAGCTTTCTAATTCATGAATAAGTATAACTTCTGTATTTGGTTACGTCATCATTGTACCATAGTGCCCGTACACCCTCTGCAGCATGCACAAGATGTTTCCCGTACCCCACTGCGGCCATGTCCTTGATACAGCTAACCCTCTTTTCTTTTTTGCATATTTTGGTTGCATGGCTGAGTAAAAGATTTTCGTACTTTTCCAAGTTCTGTCTTTAGCTCTTTTCAAAGACAATGCGATCGAGCTTCAGCTATAAGAAATTAACCAGGCACGAGCAGAAGCAGGCAAAATATACGACATTATGGCAGACTAGTGCAGGAACCTCAAAGTGACATCAACACCCATCTTTTGTTTTTGAGCCTTTTCTGTCTCCTCAAGCCCTTTCTTGCAGTAAGAGTGGAATTTTAGGTATTGCAAAAGGGTAATTTATTAACACAGCTGAAATAATTTGTCTTAAGTGTCTCTTTCAAGTGCTTGCTTTTACACTGTCACAATCGGCTGCATGCAGTAATATCTTGGGGAGAGGAAAATAAATCATTGAAATAGCTTGGCACTCAATTATTTTGTCTGATCGTGTGCTGCATGAATTTCTCAGCTGAATGACTCCCACATAAAAGCATCTATTTCTACTAATCGTTTTCTTCCTTCATCACTAACGTGCCGAAGGCACCTCTGGAGCACCTCTGAGATAAGTTGCATATGGAATTAGAGAAACTATTCAAGGGTCTCCTCTCACCCTCACGTCTTTCGGACAGAGGAAGCAAAGGTCTTTTCTACACACCCACTGCTAAGATATTAAAGAATGCCATGTCTCACTCACAATGCAGTCTCCAATGTCCTGGCGACAGCACCGCAAGGCATCTTTCTCCTCTGAAAGCAAACACCATGTTCACAGCATACAATGCATCAATCGTAACAACACTGCACAATAAGGAGCTTTACTAACCATGCCAGCACAAATTTAGCCCCAGAATAGCAACCCACTATCTTTCACAAAGCTAAACCAGAAAAATAACACAAAATGTTTTACTTTTACTTGAAGTCGAATGCACATAAGAAAGTTGTGCATAAACCATCAATCATGATTGTCAAAGTAATTGCACAGCCGCAACGAGAAATTGAATGAATGAGTGCGAGCGCACAAGAGCCAACAAGACAAGGAGTGAGCGAGAGAGTGAGGAACAGAGAGCGAACAAACGTTTTCCTTGCTGAGTGCAACTACCAACCTCGGACAAACGGCAAAAAGAGCTAAAGAAAGTATTTGCTTTAAGAAGCTCTTGCATAATATGTGTAGATGCTATTGTATCTTGACAAACATGATGTCAAGAAGTGTTCTTTACAATGCACACTGCGTTAGCTGTGTTACCTCACCAAAAGGACCCTTCCTGCACCTAAGGAGCCACAGTACACTGCACAGTAAACTAGTACACTCTTATACAAAGGTTCTGAAGCAATTATGCAATCACGTGCCTGTGACAGGTTTCCCTAGTTCCCTAGTTTCCTGGTTTTCCTAGTTCCAGTGGCTGTGGCTCTGTGCCCCAAAAATTCAGAAACAGTGTGAAGCCCTTCGCTCAATCCTCGGGGCTTTAGTGCCACAGAAGCATTACAGGGATGCCAGAACACGGCGCAGTGAGAAGTCGGGCCAAAAGCACAGTGCCTTTTGGAACTTCTGACAAACATTGTGTAAGCAAGGCTTTGAACCATACGTGACCAGATCGCATTACCAGAAGAAAGATCACTAACTCTTTGCAGTCACAGGTGGGCCCTTCCAGACACGTAAAATTTTTTTTCACACTTCTTCAGCTATTGATTATTGCACTTCCTGGCGTCTCCACATGAGGGCAGGGCTTTCTTAGTGGCACGATACGTGGAATTCGTACATGCTTTTTGTGGCACAGAGTATCAAGGATGGCGACGTTTTCTCCATGTGCAATTCAGAGAAAGAACTCGCATTTGATTTACGGAATTTTAATATTACTTTAGTGCCGAGAAGCAAGTTATTCTACCTTGAGGTGACCAGCATAGGAAAGCACTGAAGGAGATAATGATGAGGACCCCAGAGAAAGCAGTTCTCGTGGTGATCAACAATGTGATGCAGGCTAGAGACTAAGAAGTCTAAGAAATAAAAAAAATATTTCCAAAATAAACTGTTTGCAACGAATTTGTTAGCATGAGTGGTATTTCTGCACAGTAGTCAAAATACATAAAATAATTCCTCGCCAGAAGGAACCACAAAGTGAGCAAATGATCGTGATCAGAAAGGGTTAGATTTACCTTTATGGTTTTGCTATAAAAGACAAACCTGCTAACATTGACCAATGCTAAAGCTAAAAACCAGGGCGTCTACCATGAGGGAAAACTCGAAATTTTAAGAGAATCCGTCAGTTCTGGAAAATTCAGGGAAAAGCAGGAAATTTTCTCCACAACTGTTTTGAATCAATGAAAATGCTGGCTGAGTAGCACCAACAACCATGATAGGACCCACCAGAGAAAGACGACACAGTGCAAACCGACAAGTGGTTTAGTACTGTAAATGAAACTTTGCTCATACAGTCGATGATCATTACAACAGACTATGATAATTCAGCAAAAGATGTTCGTTATATCCAAACTCCGTTCTATCCAAAATTAGGGCACGGTATGTTGTGAAATAGTGAAACTTCGCACATACTGCTCTCTAACCCGCAGATTTGTCCGCAGCAGTTGCACTCGCACAATACACACGCAGGACGGCAAAGTAAACGGCCGAGTCAACGGCGGGGAGCGAGCTCGAGCACGCCGCAACCTCCGATGACGCAAGCATCGGCTGCAGTTTCTTCTACACACAAAACAGTGGCCGGCAGTATCAGCTCAAGTCAATTTTATCTTTTGCAACAAGCGACAACTACTGTCAAATCTATAGCACAAGTGAGAGCTGCGGTACAAGGCAAGTTCAACTCTGAGTCCACACCTGGCCACCGCTATCTGGCCACCGCTGTCTGGATGCTTTCTTTGGGCGAATTGATGAAATTAGAAATAAAGCGTTCTCAAAATGGTACATTTTGCTATTCTTCCCCCTTGTTTTTGAAGCATCGCATGCTATGGCTCCACTTCGAAGCTGATTAGGTCCAGCAGGGCCTTCAGCGCTTGCTTGGCACTGCACCAACAACGGGGGTCTGCTTGCATGGTCAATGCGAAAATTTCTTGCCAGTGGGGTGTGGTGCAGCACACCGTCATGGCAAGCTTGCCACTACTGTAGTTGTTCCTTAAGAAAAAAAAATTATGTTTGCAAATTCTGCAAGCGCCCAGAAATATTTCTGCGCAGTGCACTGCTGCACACATTAGTTGTGTGCAGTGTACTGCCGCGTGCTGGGCATGTTGGTATGCGAACTTTGGTAACATTGTTGGACAAAAGAGAGACGTAGACACTAAGATGCGCTCATGATGTCCGTGTCTCCATTCTGTCCCAGTCTGCTTGCGCAAAGAGGAGCAGTTCACTGCCACACGCACACATCACCGCACCAAAGTAGGTTGTATTTACAATGTCTACACAAAGTTTCCCAAAATTTGCCTGCTCTAGCTGATAGCGGGATTCCGGAATAATTTGGACTACCTGGACTTCCTTAACATGCCCCTAAATCTAAGTACAAGGGCGTTTTTGCATTTCACCGGGAAGAGACTTGCTTGTAGTGAAATGGGAAACACAATGTGCACTGGTGTTTACACGTGAGACAGGGCAGGCAAGCTGTTGTGGCAGGCGGCTACTGTTATCAATCACATGCACGGGAGAACATATTATACGAGCATAGTCTAGCGCTGTACTGAATACAGGTGCTGAAAGATTGCATTTTCCAGGAATTCATAAACTGGTAAAAAGAAAGCATAACTGCATCGTGTAATTTTTCGTCTACTCAATTGTGAACGTTGGCACCGAGAAACTGCACGCAACGGGATCATATCAACGAGGTTTTACTCTATCGGCATTTATGCACATTGTGCTCTGCTGCATTCATCCAATGTGTGCTATCTTGGTTATTAGTGTTACTCAGTTGTACTTGGCACATTACAAGATGAATAGCAATGTGGCAGACAACCAGAGAAGATAACATACCTGAATCCCAGTGAGAGTTGTCTGGAGGCAGCTGCGCTTTGCGCAGAAGGGCCTCGAACAGATTCTGCCAGAGTGGCTGCAGCAGAAGCAGCAGGGATTCGCGCTGGGAGCCCTCGACTGCGGAGACTGCGTCCTGCAGGGCGTGCCAGGCAGGAAGAGAGCCTCTGCTCCACGTCTCGTCTATAGGGTACTGACGAGGCGTCCCAGTGAACTTCTGCGAAAGTAAAGTTTGCAGAGGGGCTTCAGGCTCACAAGGAGTTTCCTGACCTCTTGCGAACACAAAGTGTTGCCCACCCTACCAGTGCTTAGCAGTAAATGACCCCATCCTACAAGCACAGCAGACGCTAAGAAGAAAAACTGGTGGTGCAACCATTTGCAATCCGCAACCTCTTTTTTTATGATGGGCGTGTAATTTGTGATGATATGTTTTAATATGTTATGATTTAATATATGTTATTGTAACCCAATACCTTATCCCCGTGCCGCCGAGTTTCCCATCGTTGCGAGGGAAAGCCAACTTCTGGGGGCACTTTTGCACCGCTTGTCATTCTATATATCGGGAGTTGCTGGTATTTTTGTTCAATGTAAGCATAACTTTTGCTATACTGTAACTATACCGTGTTCAGAAATTGTTCTATATACAGAACAATTCGATGTAAACGGGTTCGATATAGTCAGGTTCGACTGTAACATTGATTTCAAAGTATCTTTTTGTGTTTGAGCTAATTCGTCTCAGCTAATGTTTCGGCAATATTTTAAGTTCATTCTTTAGCTGTATTAAAGTACAACTTAATCTACTGCTACACATAAAAAATTGACCAAACCCAATCAGACGCTCCTGAAGTCCATGACACTGTGGCAGGCTGGTGTGGGAGCATCTTTCCTGGCTCACCGAGCTTCTTCGCATAGCAAGTTATTTTTTTTCTTCTTTTTGGGGGGTATTAGAGAAGGGTTATTTACTAACATGTGTTAACTAATCTTTTGCATTAGCATCTCCTTGAGCTACGTAAGGTAAATAAGTGTGTGCAGTAGATCATGCAAGTTTTGACTACTCACCAACAGGTGGTCAAATAGCCTCAGTATAACAGGCTTGTGGTCAGGCTTAGAGAGGAGCATCGTCACCAAGCTGTGGGTGTGGCACTCCACAATTTCTACAAGCAGACTGCACAGGTGACCGCACGATTCCTGCAATAACAACCACACATGTGCACATCACCCACTACCGCCAAGATCCAAGACCTGCTTATTGGGAAATCGCTGAACCACAGTGCGGACAGTGCATATTTTCGTTTTGTCAATGGCGCAGACACGCGAGAGCTGCGCCACCTTTGCTCGATCCTTGTGCGCACGTGTGAATTGCAAGACACAAATCTGGGGTCAGTGCCCCGGTTCTATGGAGGAGTATGCACCTTGCTCCATTTGTCCCTAGCCAAAGGCAATGCGCACTACGCAAGAACCGATGCTTAACTTCTGTTCAAACGGGATCACACCGGTCGATACAAAAGAGCATACAAAACAACAAATTAGCAGTAACAATGTGTTATTATTCATTGGTCTGCTGCCTCTAAAGCAGATATCTACCTAAGGCCCCAGCCCCGCACTGAGCGACAGGTTGCTTCGCTCACCTGGGCAGGAACCCTCCATGTCAGGCTTAGTGGTGAAGCATAGGTAAACAACAACTACTGCAGAAGTGAAAGGGGGAAATAATATAACACCACAAATACAAAAAAAGGAAAAAATTTTTTCAAGATGCTTTCAAACGATTTGCCTCTTAACACAAGCGCAGCACTACGACTGCTATGCCACAAAAGACAAATGGAGGGTGAGCCTGATCTGTAGTACTTGTCTGTGGTCGCATAGTGCAGCTCAGCTAGGGACAAATGGGCAAAAGCGTGTTTGCATCCATATTACTAAAGCTCAGCGCAGTCGCCAGATTTTTCTCATACAACTCATGCATGCACACATGCGTCAGGGAAACGTGGTGTACCTTTCTCGTGTCTGCGCCGTAGACAAAATGGAAACACGCTTAGACAAGAGCACGAAGACTAGGGGTAGAAAAACAATATCGCGAGCTGAAGGTCAGTGCTGATGAAATTCACCACTGGTCATACGTTCCCGTTCAGAGTCTGTGTGCCCGCACTGAAAGAAAATGGTTCCAGAGTACTAGTTTTACCATTTCTAGTGTATCGAACCTTACTACAATGAAGTCACATCGAGCACACAAATACCTTTGTTATGACCGATATTTGTTATAATCATTACATATATTTGTTAGCATATATTCATTACATGCTGATATCCGCATCTCGAGGTTCAGCTGCATACTTGGTGACAACTTCTAAATGTAACCTTACGTTTACGAGCTGCAGTCTTAATATATGATCCACTTAATATAATATTCAGGTGCCATGAAAATCGCATAGCTATAACCAATAAATGTAATGGTTGCATGAACAAAAGCAGAAGGGACAAACATGGAAACGTTTTAATTAGACAAAGAAGTAAAGTTGAACCCATTAATAGCATTACTGGTTTTAACAACACTCGGATGTAACGATGAGCAGTTGTCGCACCATGAACTTTTGTGTGCTCTGTGGCAAAATAAACTGCTTACTACAGTGTTTCCATGCCGCATTACTGGCTACAACAAATGAGTCCGGCTACTGGGTGTCTGTGGCGAGAAGAAAAGGAACGCAAAATTAAGACAAAATATGTGAGCCGCCGCACTCCCTGCATGCCTCGCACCCCGCATCCTGCACCAGTATTGTTACAAGTGAGTTCGACTGTACTTATATAGCAGAATGCATCACAGGCTGCAAACAACTGCACGGCAGAACTCGGGTGACACTTCTGAGACCACACTACAGCGTTGCCTGCTAACTATGGAATGGAGTATAGTAACAAGGGGGCAGCACCATATCCTTTACCAACACAATGCTGACTAAAATATCACAAACGTAGTTTTGAAGTATCGAAACAGTTATCACAGTAAGCAGTAGAGGTGGGCAAGCATTGCCACAAATCACGGACCAAGCACTGCAGTATTAAGAACTTCTGTAGCCAAAACCTGCTCGCCATGGATGGAAAAAGGCACAACTCTCTTGCCTACCTCCTAACAGTTCTGGCTGCAGAAATCCTTTATGAAGACCGCCTAGCTCCAAATCACCATCCCAGACAAACACATAAGTACTGACTAGCCTGATAAGGTGACTGAACTTGGGTGCTGCCAATTCAATTTTCGTGAAGCAATATTCAAGTGCCATTCAACCTTACTAGTAACCTGAGGAACAGCCGCACAGTGTGACACCCACTTAAACATCGAGAGTACTATGAGCTCCCAGCACAGCAATGGGCATGTAACAACCTTTTCCAGCTGCAGATAATGATCTCAGGCATTTCAATGGTGCCCATTTCACGTGATTGCAACTGGGGTTTGTGATGTCGACATTGCCCAACTGGCCGACACACACCACTTGTTCTCACTCGCAAGCTCACTTTTTTTCTACCCCGTCTGTACAGCAGCACACACACTTAGCGCTAACAACTAGCGGAAAATGAAAGGGGAGAGAGAAGGTTTCAAAGGTGCAGAGAGGAAGACAGGCAAGTGGTGCAAGAGAACACTGTAATAAACAGAAAGTCATCGCACCAAGAAAGTAGTTGGGCACACCAAATGCACTGCGAGATAGGCAAGTCAGGATTTCTGTATACCTTCATGTTATGTACCAGTGTGCTCGCCAGTGGTGGTAGGAAAAGGCAACATTCCTATGCAAATCAGATTTAACAAAAGGCGCCTTGGAAACACCTTTCATTAAAGATCAGATGAACTCTGGAAGATAAATTCCCAAAAATTTCTCGAATATGTCTCCCAGCTGTTCTAACAATGCTAGTTCTTCAATAGGTAACACGAACAGCAGTGCAACACTAAAAGAGCAAAAATACTGACCGTATCACCAGAGGCCATTTTTTCAGAGTAGACATCTTCCAACCGCACCACATGTTCAACCATCTCCAAGACAAACTTGGGGTACCTGCAGCAGAATATGTGAACTGCAATCATCAGAGGGCTACTGAAGTCGGCACTTCTGTAGCTGAGCTCCAGCAAACTGTCTTCCTAATTCAACGGAACAGTTAAGTGCGCTCTGTCAAGTTGCATCCCACTTAGTTTATGTGGTGCGAAACAAAAATCAAAGGGCAGAGTGAGATACATATTTTAATGATATGCTGAGGATGTTAGCCTAACTCATTACATTACATGCCCCAAAGTTGCCACATATTCCTCATTAGGCATCCACAACACTAGCAAACAAACTATGTCAGGATTGTTTTTTTCTGCCTTGTATGACGAAACATTAAGGTTAGTATTAATTTATTTCTCGAATCACAAAGAATAGGCAATTGATACCATGTCTAGTAGAGAATGTGCAGATATTTAAAGGGAATATTTGAACTAATAAGAAATCAAATATTCTATTCAACTTTAGCACCAAATCAAAGACACTATGTACTCGCAAATCCAGATACTTTTCCAATGATTTTTAAAACTGTACACTGTTGATTCTGCATAAAGAAACATGAAAGTGAATCACTGATCCAGTCATTATGGACACAAAGAATGAGAAGGTATGTAGTAGATTCAAGGCTTGGGCCGGCTTGGGCCAATAGATTCAAGATTTGGGCCAGCTGGCCCAACCTGTTTAAAAAGGAAAAGAACCGCGACTTCAGACGGGATGAAGACGAATGAGATAAGAAGGTAGTACCACTCGTACTGTCCACTCCTTCGTCTTACGACCCGTCTGAAGTCGCGGTTTTTTTTTCCTCTTTAATTACGTAGTAGAGCAGGCCAAGTTATAGGAGAACCAGGCTTTTCCAGCTAAATCGCAATCATTTGGACTAAAACTGGCATTGTTTGGTACTATTTATGGATGCAGCATCTGTGTTCTACAAATTAAATCTGAGTACGCTTGATTGCAACATCACTTGATTATAGAATGGCCCCATACAATGCGACCAATCTAATCAGAGAAGAAGCACTATTATGGCTCTGGAATGACTGCAGGCAATACACTCTTCCTATTTAGTATTGAAGGTATACGCAGATGCTAACTGGCTGTCAATGAGTGCATCTTAAAGCTTAATTCCTACCATGCACAGCCACATATTCTCTCAAGGGCCCAGAGTACGCAAACAAAATTATTTGTTCGCAATGTTTACTCTGCTAATAATACCCAGCTATGAATACACTACAGGACTCTGCAAATACCAAAGTTTTGAATAAGCAATCAAACATAATCTTATTCAGCTTGGTCATAGTATCAAATAGACACTATTCACAAGCTTTAATAGTTTTCAAGTACTTCACATCATCAACCATGCACAATAAATCACGAAATGGAAGCACTAAATTCTGGGGTTGCCAGAATAATCATACGATCTCGAGGTAAGATGTAGAGGGCGACTTCAAGTTAATTTTGGCCACCTAGGGTTCCACAGTTTGCCTTTTACCTCCACTGAAATGTGGAAAACGAGGACAGAGATCAAGCTCACCACGTCATACCCAGCAGCGGAATGCCATAGCCATCGCAGTTGGGTTAGGACTCTAGCTAAAAGCTTATGCTCAATGAAAGTCACAGCAAAAGCCAAAAGCCTGAGCAGCATCAGTTTACTGTCATGGTTGACAGCCACCCACTTGTGAAGGTCCGGTTGTCCTGCAATGACGGTCAGTACTTCAACGGCAGGCCGGCAGAACTCGGGCTCCCGGACGCACATGAATATGCGTGGCAGCAACACCAACTGCTTCTCCCAGTCAAAGCCAAGCTGGGACCACGAGCTGAGACAACTCAGAGCATCAGCATCTAGTACCGCGAGCTGGTTGATAAAGGTCAAGATTTTGCCACTGGACACTTCCAGTGGCTGTCGACTTGGACCTCGGAGTGACTGCTCTGTCGACTGCAGCTGTAATGGCATATAAGCAGAAACATGAGTTTTTCTCTTAAATGTATAAAAATTATTTCATGCTTACTGCTGCTCAGTTTTTACTGAAATATTGCAGAAAGATCGCATTTTATGGCCCTGATCACTCAGTTTAACAAGCAGCACATTTACTTGCTGGTTTTCAAGAAAAAAAAATTTAACGTTGCTTTCAACTATGGGGAAGCTAGCTGCTGCCAAGGCAGCGCTAGCATCCACTTGAGTCGCTTCCTGTTGGAAGCTGCAGAAGGCAGCCATTCCAGGAGGGTTGTTTACTGCTCTTCTGGAACGTGCAGCAACCTTGCCAATATGGCTGCCTTCCACAGCAGCTGACAGGATTAAGTCACAATTAAATGTTAAGATTATAGTCAAAATTAAATGTTTAAAGAGAAACACATAGGAGCTTTTGAGGTTAAAGTGTGCTGCACGGTACAAGCCCAAAATCACTAAATTTATTAGCCGCAAATATGCCCAAAGTGTCCGATTCATTAACAATTGGTGACATGAAATTGGAGGATTTTACAGTGTATGAAAACAACAGAGTGCTGTACTCTTCTACTAGCTATGGTCACAAACTGCTCGGAAATTCATTTATTCAGATCTCAAGGTCTGCAAGTTCTTTAGGCTGGCTGTACCCAATGCGGCCGCCATGGCATGGGACTAGAACCCTTAATCTCGTGCTCAACTGCAAAATCCCACAACCACTAAGCCACCTTAGCAGGTGACAGCATGTACGTACTTCCTCGGGAATGAAGGTCAGTAGCTCCAACAGGAGTTTCAGGAGGTGGTCAGGCTGAAACAGAGAGAGTTTGGCCTCATCTACACAGCCTTTGTGCAGTCAAGTGACTTTCCAAGCCTTCCACAATACACTAACATTTATTTCACTCTGCTAAGCTAACAAGAATGATTATTCTAACCTGTAACAATCACAGAGCACAGATGAACAAAAGCAAAGCACGCACTGCAGCCTGGTCTAATCTAACCTAGCCTGATCCAATATACTATCACTTTCACAACACTATGTTCAATGCAATGCCTTCCCACACTGAAGGTCTAACCTAACCTAACTTAGCCCAACTTGCTATCACTATTTCACGACACTAGTTCAATGCAATGCCTTTCCACAGCACCTGCCTCACATAATCTACCATAACTCAGCCTACTATACCACAGCTTTTGCTCAAAACAATGCCTTCACACAGCTAACAGCATTTGTCGACATCATACATTCACTGCCAATCCCATCACTTCAATGTCAAAGTGAACCTTTGAAAGAATGAATGTGCATAAAGGTGACAACGCAAAGCTGGCTACCATCGGTGAACATACTCACTGCCAGGATTGTGAACACCTTTGGACAAAATGACAGGAGCAGGTCGTCAATAGCAGAAGGCCAGAAGCTTCCAATTGTGTTCACAACATATGATGCCATCTGGTAAATAAAACAGAATTGAGCACAACAGCGTGAAGTTACAATTGCCAAGAAAGTAATAGCAAGCTACAACTAATGTAAAACAAAACACAATATTTGTAAGGTACATGCACCAAGTGGCTCTACCAAATGCAACTCTCTGCTTTAAACAAACAAGCAGAATAAAGGGAAAAGAGGGATGCAATTTTTGTTAGCTACAAACATATAAAGAAATTAGACAATGAAGCCAGATAGAGCTTTGGAGAAATTATTCATGTTCATTGAAATTTAGAAATAACAAAAAGGGAAATGAACATAAAATTAATTGAATTCAATACATTCAATTCATCCCACACTGTTCAATATAAATGTTGACCAGTGTTGCCTAAATCATTCACTGCAATACCGCAATAAATAAATTGCACAACTGAAGTTCTCCTGTAGTACTTACAGCCACCAAGACTTTGGTCAGGACGAGCTTCGGGCCAAGTGCATACTTCACAATGGCTTGCAATAATCGGACTCGCAAGTCGTCATACTCATGTGGCTGCAGTTGGTGCCAGTGACGTGAGAGCTTGGTGTGTAAGGTCGTTGCACCGAAGTACTGAACCTCCACTGGCTGCAAAGGCATGGGAGCAGAAATTAAAGAACCCATTTTCACCCTCAACGTCTTCTCTTCACCGTGATCAGCAACATCAAATTTCACTGAAAGTTTCGAAGCATGTTCCAGCGTATCTCATGCTACAACAGCTCAGTAGCACTGCATTAAAGGCACTGCCAGCCAATCTATGCTAGTGCATACAGATGCCAATGTGAGCCAATTGAAGACGTTGCCAGGTCAACACCAGCCGTGGTGGCTGGCACCAATCACTCCCAATCGTACACATCAATCCTAACCTAACCTAAAGTATAACATATTGTATTCAGATGACAAATGAATAAGAGTGTGTCACAGACAGCCATGTGAACACCATTTTAGGTTAGAACTGAAATGTGTGAGTGATCCATGCCAGCCAATACAGCTGGCGTTGGTCTGGCATTGGTATACATTAGCATGCATTGGTTTACACCAACTGGCACTGCGTTCCAGAATTAAGTGTGTGCTGGTGAAGAAGACTCAGTGATAGGCTCACATAATGAATTTGAGTGTGCCACTGTGTCTTTCAGTTTTCTTCTTTCAACACATTGGTTATGATTATGAACTAGCGCAAGCATATGAATGGCAATTTTCACTGATGTCTCCTTAAATCGTTAACAAGCTTGAACTGTACTCGCCCTAGCAGTTATGCTTGAACCTTACACGTTAGCTAAAGCTGATGTCTTTCATTGATATTTCAGGTGCATGTAAGATAAACCACACATTTAATATATTTTTCAAATACAGATATAATGCGCAATTATTCACTGGGATAGACATGCCTTCAATAAAGCTCTACTACAACTTCACGATTTCGAGACGTGTCCTAAGTTACCGAAATGTTAAACAGAACATTTGAGGAAATTAGATTACCTTTGAAGTATTTCTTGCTGCAAACTAATGCCCACGTAGCCTAGCTGTGACAACAGCAGAATATGACAGTTTCAAGAAGTCCACGCAAGAAAATACATCTGGTATGTTGCAAAAGAACCTTGCAGTTCGGAGTTGCTCTTACCAGTGCAACGTTAATAATGTCTCAATTTCTCTTTGCTCGTAAATAAGGTAGCACATAATATGATGTCTAGGTTGTGAATTACTATTTTTTCTGTGATTTTGCCCAATTTACTTTCTATTATGTTGAGAAATTCTGCTTGTACAGTGATAATGACAATTTTTTCCCCTCATCAAAACTGGCGCTACTCATTACATCCGTGAGTTCAAACAGGACTGGAATATCATTGTGTACCAATTTAAAGGGATGGTACAGCAAAATGCTCAATCAGTATATAAGCTATTTTCATTATTTTAGCAGTAATAAACCCATCATTGGAATGGTAAATGAAGGTCAAAGTTCCATTTCTTGAATCTTGCCCCAAAGCCCTAGTGCAAGTACATCAGTGCCACATTATGAATTTTGAAGCAACTTTTTTCTATCTGGCCCTGTTGTTGTGCAGCAGAACCTAGAAACTTGCCAAGTTCAGTGTTTGGTTCCTTTAGATTATGATGTAGTACATCTTTACTGATAAGAAATTAAGTGGGCTCGAGCAAACGACAAGGCGAGCCGGTGTGGAAATTTCGAGGCAGCATACCCACCCATCTTCTTACGCTAAGGGTGGCTTTTGCTAAAGTGGAGGGGTCACTTACTAATAATAATACATCTAAAATAATTTATCTCTCTAGTGTCCCTTTAGGGAATGTCAACACCCTTTGAAACTTTGGCATACCTTGGTCATGTCAAGAAGCTGCCAGGCAATGTCCCATGCTTGGACTGACGCCTGCATCCCAGTCAGGTATCGATTTGCTTCAGCGCAGCCCGCACCCGTGTTGCAGTAAAGCTGCCTCAGCGCCTGCACATCATGTTTTGGCAAGTCACAAGGAAGTATCTGCAACTTACACTGATTTTTTGGCCCCTAGCATCCAAAATCAACACTGGGACCATTAGAGACACTGGTGGAGGGCTCCAGATTGATTAGGATACCTTGGGCTTCTTTTGACGCCTTAACCCCTTCAGGTACCAGTTAATTCTGTTCATCGAAAAAGAAAACTTACTCTCACCAGATAGATATCTTGCATCTTTATAATCACAAAAAGTGTAAGGCTGCAGAATGAATCAAGAATTTTTCATTTTTCAGCAAGCTTTCATCAAATTCACAGAATATAGACCGTAAGAACACTTACTATTCACATCTATACAGTCACTTGAAAGATATGTTGGGCGTAAAATATTGAGAAAAACAAAAAGTGAAGTTGCCAGATGCAACGACACACTGACGCTGAAAGAAAACACCGAACCACCTACCTTTCAACTTATTTTACTAAAACATTTTACACATGTTATTCAAACTTACAGAACATTGTTCACAAGTGTTTCTAAGGTTTAGGTGACAGATCTTAAATACTCATCAGTGCTACTGCTTTTGATGTACTTGCTTGGCCTGCACACTTGTGCATACAGCACCTGACTGGGTTAAAGGGTTGCTTTTATTTTAATAGGAAAATCACCATAATGGCTTATTATTTAGTATTAATGGTGTTAATATTATACAAAATGTAATGTAATAAAAGCAATGATGATAGAATGTCTACCATCATCAATGTTGTGAGCATGCCTTGTTCATAAGCCAAAAAGCAACGATCACTCATGACACATTGTAGATAAGCCGAGGTTGAAAGGGGCCTTAAAACACATTTTCATGGAACCTCAGCAACACGCTGCAGTGAGTGCTATCTCAATATATTGACAAAAATTTTTTGAAAAGCTCCTAATATAGATAGTGTGTGCAAAATCAGTTCCCCAAAAATCTGCAAGGCAGAGGAAATTTTATGAACACAAAATGTTGTGATCCACCAGACAGCAGCACAAAGCAACAAAGATAACACAAGTTTCTTGGAAATAATGCTTTGCAGCTGAAGGAAATCCTTGCCTGTAGATATAAGGAGTGCAATCTTTTGCTTGCAAGTCGATTAGATTAGATTATGGGGTTTTACGTGCCAAAACTACTTTCTGATTATGAGGCACGCCGTAGTGGAGGACTCCGGAAATTTCGACCACCTGGGGATTTTTAACATGCACCTAAATCTAAGTACACAGGTCTTTTCGCATTTCGCCTCCATCGAAATGCGGCCGCCATGGCCGGGATTCAATCCCGTGACCTCGTGCTCAGCAGCCTAACACCCTAGCCACCGAGCAACCACGACGAGTTTTTTGCTTGCAAGTAATTCATGGTCACTGTCAAGAGCATCCATGGGCCGTTGCAACCTGCTGTCACACCATTGCCTGACATGGTGGCTGTGGTGGCTTAGCAACTTGGTGCCGCGCTGCTAAGCCCGAGGTCTCGGGATCAAGTCCCGGCCACGGCAGCCGCATTCCGATAGGGGCGAAATGCAAAATTGCCCCTCCATTGGGGGTATGTTAAAGTCCCTCAGGTGGTTAAAATGAATCCAGAATGCCCCACTACGGCATGCCTCCTAATCAAATGGTGGTTTTGCAACGTAAAACCCCAGAATTTAATTTTTACTTAAGTGACCAGGAGTTAACCCTGTGACCCTCACACTCAGCAGTAGAATCTGATAGTCAATGAGCCACATGAGTGAATATTCACCATCTTGTACCTGAACAAAGTCAGCAAAGAAAAAGTTTATGGATCCCAGAATCCGTGCAAAAGATACATATCTCCGCAGCTTTGTGTTCAGATTTCTAGCTGCATTTGCATTGTCTGGTTCTTTTCTCTTGTGCACATGTCCGCATGCCTTACCTTCTGTCATGATGAATCCCTACTAACTAGCTCATGTTCCTGTCACTCTAAGCTTGTTCTAGCATGTGCAAACATTGTGCTGTGTGAAGAAAGACTGAAGTTCACAGAAAGAGAACTAATAATAGGGCTAGTTGGAAATAGTGTTTCAGCATGTCCGGTATTCTGGTATATGCAAGGATGTTTGGACAATATTGGATGCTTGTAGCAACAACTTGTGATGTTTCACCTAACTGCCATGCCTTACAGAGAAGCTTTTGCATTCCACAAATATTGCTGTAGAAAAAGAAAGCACTTAGAAAGGCAGCATGTTCATGATTACTCCGCTGCAGAAAATTTATACACCAGTAGCGAAGTAGAATACACTTGGTTACTGCAATATTAGCTCTGTAATCAACTTGCGTGATAAAATCTACATGACAAAACTAGTCCAGTAACACAAGACAAGACGAGGAAAGAGTGCCAGCCCTGTTTCTTTCACTCATACATTTTTAGTGCAGAATTTGACAATGATGTAACACATAAAACTAAAGGCACCTGTGCCTATCGCTTTGTTTACCATTCCTGCTATTTGAAAAAGACAAGTCCATTTGTAGAAACGTCAGCTCCCGATTTCACCTTGCTCTCGTTTTTCTCATCGTCTTGAACTTCCATCTCCCGCCTTCCCCGCGTTTACTCCCGCTGCTGGTTTTTCCAAGCAACAGGGATGACAGAAATGGAAAAGGAATCTTCACACTCGCAAACGGCGCAGTTTTCCAAGTTTTCCTAAGAATTGCAAATCGCCCTTTTCTTTTAATGTGGTATTGCAGGACTGCCATGGATGGCTCTGAGAGAACTCCCTTTTAGACATGCTGGTTGTGACGGAATCTGCAGCAGAACTGATAGTTAGGCGAGTTGGTACGAATCCATAGTGAAAGATTTAGCAAGTGGTATTTTTTGATACTGACATTTCGTTTTCTGATAAAAACAAACTAACACGTGAAATCACAGGAGCGTTTCATATCAGAAAGTGTGCTGAAGAATGCATAAGCCAACCATCGGTTGCAATATGACCTGAAAATGAATTTGCCTTATTAAATACTGGT
This sequence comes from Dermacentor albipictus, assembly GCF_038994185.2. Taxonomy (NCBI): domain Eukaryota; kingdom Metazoa; phylum Arthropoda; class Arachnida; order Ixodida; family Ixodidae; genus Dermacentor; species Dermacentor albipictus. The sequence goes on from NC_091829.1 coordinate 24,622,390, forward strand.
TGAACCTTTTTAATCTGTTTCTGTTGTACTGCTTACTTTTTCTTGTTATTTACTGTTTATTGTTGCACATGCTCAACGCTGATAGCTAGGGTGTATATGTTCTGTATCTTTCCGAAAATAAAACAGTTGTGAGTAAGCACTCGTGTGTCCCCCTTCACTGTGTCTTTGTCAGTTGTGCGCGCTAAATATTTCACTATGAGTGACGGAATCTATTCACAACTTTCGAATCATTCGTGCGAAAGTACTGAACATGCAAGCGCGCCAACTTCCTGTGGGGCACCATATTAAAAAAAAGGAAAACTGAAACTAAGGCAGAAACTACAATACCAGAACAAAACTTTTTTTTTATATAGGTTTTAACAGCATTTACGCGTACAAACGTGAATCGACAAGTTCACGTTTTGACCCACAGATTGAGCTTCGCCGACGAGTACTTACAGCTTCGACGGTCTGTAGATTGTAGCTCATTGTGCGAAGTTTGTTGTCTGGGTCGGAAGGCTGTTACGAAGATGGTCACCTGCCGTCACCGCGGGCTTGTACTTCCTTCGCAGCAAATGCTGCAGTGTTTATGCACAAGAAACTTAAGTGCGGCCCGGTTTCTGATGTCCTAACGCCATTTCAGCGAAGAGCACCGCTACAAAACTAAGCAAGAATGTTCCCACAAGAATTCCAGAGCATACTGAACTCGAAAACTAAATCCTTTGCAGAACAAATCGTCTAATGGAACAGTAAGCACAGCACGAAAAAGTTTCTCTGCCAGCGTTCCAGCGTACTAACGACTAACGCTGGGCGCAGCCATGACACCACACTTGCGATTAGAGCGGCACCAAAGCAGCAAAACAAATATTTAAAAATAACAAATTTATCTCGCAGTATTGCAACAACTCTAAGTTGGTTTATAAGAAGTGCGTTTTTCAACATTTTAGAGCAATTTTCATTTCACAAGCAACGTGCGTACTTGCATCTTAAGCGACTACAGCGCTTTAAAAAACGTAGCGGTGCCTAGCAGCGTATCTTTCTCGAGGGGAACGAGGGTCGTTCTACTGGGGTGTATTCTCCCAACCTCGCACGTGCGCTCTGGTCGGTTCCGTTTTCGTTGGCGGCCGCAACTTGTCTCCGCACGCCGCACCAACTTCCCGGCCGGTGCTTTCGTGCGCGTTCGTCGTCCCGTAGGGCGAGGTGGCACTGAACCCCCCCACCCCGAGTCAAGCCACGCGAAGTTTGCGCGTCCTATTTGCTTTCGGTGGCGATCGCCGATGATCGGGTGAGAATTATATATTTCATGCCCGCGCGCACGCACGCACTACGGACGCTCGGTGCCGAAAAAGAGAGAAGAGGAGGCTGAAAAAGAACGGAGGAGGTGGGGAGCATTGTTTCTGTGTCAAGCGGCGCGCGGAGCGCGTTGGCTCAGCTGGCTGAGGGTGTCATTGACCTTCCCAGTCGAGGCCAGTGCCCTCTGAATGGAAGCGGTACCGTTGCCCGCCCGGACCTGAGGAGCTCCGATCCGAATGTCGGGTAAGCAAGCGCTTCGATCTCTTTGCGGGTCGTACTCGCGTACTTCTTGTGCTTCGACGCGGTGTCTGCTTGCGGGTCTTTGTGGTACATAGCCGCGGTGTTTGTTGTGGAGCGAAATCGCGTCGCTCTAATATTTTATTCCTCCCTCGAGCGCGCAATACATAACGTGCGCGCTTGGTGGTTTTATAACGCGCTTGCAATGGGCGCGTGCTGTTGCGCTCGCCCTGTGTGAAAGATTGCGATCATTCGAGCGGGAATAATGTAGAACCCCTGTTAATCCGATTTCCGCTTGCACGATCGCATTCTTTGGTGTTGGCGTTTAATGAAACTATAACGGGACAGCGCGCATTTCGGATGTGCGCGTGCAGAAATTGGAGAGTGATTTTTTTTTATTTATTTACACCACACGTAGAGTTTTATTTCGCTCACTGTTCTAGGTCACACATATTGCGCGCGCGTTGGGTGCAAGTGTGCACACTTCCTTCGATCGAGAAAAAAAATCGCTGCACGTTATATACCATCCGCAATAAATTGCACATTTGTGGTCGTTCCTGCAATAATCAGAATTATATATATAAGCCTGCTGAAAAAATATAATTGAACTGGGAAGATTCTCATACGGCATCAAATGATAATTTAAGCCTGTTATATTACGTGTAATGTATATTAGAAATTGTAAAATTTTACCGGCATTCCCAATTCCTTTGCGTTGGTGTTTTGTGTGGTGTACTATGTAATAATTGTTCTTACAGCATTACAAATCAAGTAGAATGAAAATGCGTACATTAAATGCTCATGTGAACGAATGTAGGTATATAAAACGACAGCAGCTCAAATTCTATTGTTTTGTTTTGCACAGATAAATTATTCTGTTGAATCTACAAAATAACGCACATACAATTATTAATGGTCAGTATATTTTCAGAAAAAGTCTATAAGCTCTTTGAAATTGCGTGGACAATTTCTTCAAACACGTATTGAGTAATCAAATTGCCTCACGCCACAGAGATAATTAAAAAGGGTATTAAATAGTTGAAAAGGCAGCACGTAACTGTTCAAACAATCAAATTGGTTTCTACTGCAATGCAATATTTTTAGATATCAAATTGTATAAGAGCGTATATTTTACTGTCATTAGTGAAACTTATAACTACTTACATTTTCTATGAAGTGATATCTAAATGGAACCTGCCCAGTTCTTAGATTGATAAGCACTCGCATCTGACATAATAATTAGAAAGTGTTGCATGATTATGTGCATCTGAAGCACGCACATACTTAAACATGAGTGCAATATGTATCCCTTAAACTTTCTGGTTTCATGGGCAAACATATTTTGGTTTCTTATAACCATGGAACATATTTATATAATCATGGTAAATATGTAAGAGAGATTGAAAAAGTTTTGGGGGGCACATAATTGCGAATATGTTCCTCATGACTTCACCAAATGCCCTAAATTTAGGCGAGTAAAAATATGATTGTACAGCGAAGTACTGACCACCTCTTTCATTTATAGGATGACTGCACAATTTGTGACAAAATTTAATTTTCTTCTTGAATTTTGTGCTCCGGAAGCTTTTGTTTGTTGCAGGTGCATTTATGTAAGTGACCTGCAAATAACCAAAGAAAGTAACTCTATAAATTACAATTTTATATCAGCAGGGGAGCTTGCACTTACCACAAACTGATTATTTCCATATTTAATGTTAAATGAAAACCTACTCTGCTCTCTCATTTGATGTGTAAGTGATGTGTAAGTGCTGAATTGGGTTTCATAGTCACAATGCACATTGCTGGTCAAGATGCCTTTAAAACTGGTTTTCTTCTTAATAACTATGTGTCCTCCAGGGCTATAAATATTAAGCAGTTAATTAGTGATAGTAACAAATACACCTTGAACACATGGTCCTCTTGAATTTCTTAATTACAAGATGCACTCCGAGGCTGCATATAAAGAAAAAACGGCTGATTAGTCATATTAACTCATTTGGCAACCAGTACATGTGATTCAACTTGTGATGCTCGCAGCAGCTAATAGTATGTTTGTAAATAAAACTATTTTCTTCTGCTACACTGTGAGTATAACTTTTTCTTCATGTGACCTTAAAATTTTTCTTTATCCATGGCACAACTAGAGATGCTACCGCACTCATCATGGGCTACAATGCAAGAACGCATAGCAAAGCCTTGTAGCTCATACTGAGCGCAATGGTACACCATTTTTGAAGCATAAACATAGTTTATGTGATTGATTGTCTCGAAAGTGCAGCAAGAACAGTTGCTGAATCACGCTAATTTTCTTTCTTGTGTGATTCCTTTTCTTGTCTTTTTTTTTTTCCAAGCCACACATTATGAAGACTACAAGGCGGCCCACAGAGTACATTGCCCCGGGGCTGCCAACACCGGGTAGGTGCAAAAAACTAGTGATCCATTTGGCTGTGTTCATGAGAACCAAGGTTTCTCAAGACTTTCTGATCCCAGGAAACTTATGCCATTCTGCCCAATAACAATATGCCATCTTTCCTATATTTTAACGAGCTACACTTTCTGTAACTGCCGTAGCCCACATGTGTTTGCCAATATAACGAGCGTGGATGCAATAAATTATCAGATATATTGAAGCAAATAAAAATCTTAGCATGTAATGGATACACGCTTATAACAAATACTAGCTATAAATAAGGTATTTTAGTGTTAGATTTGATTTCATTATGATGTTTAATTGCACGCATTCCAGTCCTGTGTGAAAGTGAAAAGTCGTATGTGATCGTGCGAATGTATCTTCCAAAATATCTGGTATTTTAACAGCAATTTCGGTAAATGCAACAGCTCTTTTCACTTCGTAGTGCCCTAACTGCATTGTGTGTTGAATGCTGGTATCATTATAATCCTATTGCATCTTCAACCTTTGTAAAATTTGTCCTAGCTTTGTTTCTATGCCATGTACCTTCCGAAAGTAAATCAAAAGTCACTTCTCTTAATATATGCAGATTTTTTTAAGTCCTCCAGCATTAGTCTTTAAGAAAGTCAACTTCATTCAGTCCATTTTGTCTGTGTTCCAGAACATAATTATATTTATTCCTATAAACCAAGTTCATTCATTTAGTTAGAACCAACTGCACGCATTATGTTTTATGAAACATACACTCAAGGAAGTATCATTCACATGAAATAAGGTAGAGAAGTTTCACTCATGTATAATTTCAAGAACGCAAGGGAATGATTGCAAGATAAAGCTGCTGTGCTATTTGCTGAAGTGAATTAACAAAAGTTAATCTCTTTTGGAGTGTGGTCACTATGCACTCATGCATAGTGGAGTCTTTTGTCACACAAACAAAATGCAGTTATGAGACGAGCACGTGACCACACACACCACTTTTCTAGTTCTGTGTCATCTTGTTTGCATTACACTAATGTTCCAAATGGCACAGCAACAATCCCACGTCACAACCTTAGCTAGCCCTACAAAGCTTGATGTATCATTTTTGTTATGTTGATGGAAAATTCCAACTTAAGCAGAAGAAACCTAACGAACATCATATAGTAACATTCTTTTATACACCAGAGCGAATATTCAGTTGGGTATAGTTCATCAAGTCAGTTACTAAATAATCAATTTTGTGCAGACAAATTAATTTTTACTCAACATTGTATCATTTTCTTTTTTTGGATAAGTGTACTCTCCATAGGCAGATATAAATGTGAACAAGTTGTTTCAATTTTTCTTGATAGCATCTGGGCTTTCTGAGGTTAATGTCACTGGAATACTGGCACAGGGGTCGTACCACTTCGGGCCCGGTGGCACCGTCTCTGGTGGACTACTTTCCACAGGCTGCCGGCGACGGGCTCAAGGTGGTCTGGGAGCATGCCGTCAACAGCCGGCAGCGGCTAGCGATGGCCTTGCGAGGACCTGGCATGATTCTCGAAGGAGACGTCAGCATGGGTGCCAGCGGTCGTTACCCAGTGCCTGTCATGGCGCACCCATCCGTTACAGCAGCCTTCGGCAATGGTGGTGGGAATGGCGACTTGACACTGGACGAGTGGCTGCATGAATTGGCCCTATGCGGCATGCCTAAGGGTGCCAAGCTCGACTTCAAGTCTACTGAGGTCGTTGAACCTGCCTGCCGTATCCTGGCACGCTACATTGACAAGGTATCCTCGCAGGCTGCATGCTTGCAGACACAGGCTGCTGCTGAGTGACACAGAACGATAAATCAATTTAGACCAAGAAAATTTTATTTCAATACTCTGAAGATCTGCAGCCGCGAATCTTCCTTTTGTTAGGCTTCAGTTCATGCTGCAATATTGTTTATGACAGTGGGCTACACCATACAGTGGAGCACACAATCTGACGAATCTGGGATGACTGCATCGACTGTGCAAAAGGTGCTGACAGTTTGTGCAGGCATGTCTCCTGCCTTTATTGGCACTTAACGGTTACTCTGGATGGAGTATTAACGGTTACTCCACATGTGCATAGTAAACCACATATTTGTTTAAAGTATGCATGTAACACAGATCTGACATGTAAGGCATGCAATGCAGTCAGCCACAAAAGTTTACAGGACATAGGCTCCACGGAAAGTGCAAACTTCCACTATATTAAGACAAGAGTACTTCATTTTAATAAATCTAAATTAGTCAGAGCGAAATTTCATTTTAACAGCTGGTAACAGTGGTAGTGATGGTGATGAAGAATTGGTGCCACCACACAGTTGCAAGGGCCTGTGGTGCTGAATGCCGATGTGCTGCCAGGACCAGACTGTGCGGCTGTGCCTCCTGTGGATGCCTGGACTTTCTTGACTCTCTGCCGAACCCGTTTCCCTCGCTCCATCATTTCCCTCGGCTGGACTACCCAGGAAGGCTCATGCTTGAAGATGGGGTGGGTTCTCCAGCATACAGTATTGTACAGTATTGACAAGAGGCGTGGATAGTTATGGAAAGTTATTCATAGTACTACTGATACAATCAATAGTTGAGTTACTGTCTAGCTATTGATGGTAAAAAAAGAAGAACTGATAGTACTACTGATAGTACACTAGCTGAAATGATCAGCCCAATTGCTGAGAGCATGCATTCTACAGGTATCGAAATTGATGCAACATACTGCAAATTTACTTCGCAGACACATTAGAGAGCAGTGTTTGTGGAGCCTTGGATTGACATTTATTATAGAAGTAAAGTGATGGCACTATATCGAGAGTGTGCTATCACTCTGCCTCAGAAAACTGCCTACATTTCCATGGAAAATAGTTTAACAGTTTTGCATCACCAGTGAACACACACCTGAGGGGCTCCAAGGCATCTTTCAAACTATGTTTCTTTGGAAAGGTCCTGAAGAGAGCTCAAGAGAGTCTATAGAGAGCAGATTAATTAGACATGCACCATTTCTAAGAATAGGCCATCAAAAGAACCAATAAAATGCCTGGAGAGGCATTTGAAAAGAAGAAAGCACGTAGATATCAGACCAGACTATGGACTCTGCTGTGCTCAAACGATCCTGACACAAGCAGATTCATTGACCCCATGCAACCTGTTGCATTTCTCATTGATACTAGAGAGCGAATGGCACATAAGTCACCTAATACGCGACCAATTAGCACAACAGCACAATGTTGGCTGAGTAAAATGTATATTTAGCTACTGTCCCAACTAATCTAGTTTTCTGTGCACATTATTCATTATAGCAACCATATCTGAAGGTGTCTCTATCCAGATGGCCTAGGGGCAGGTCAATGGGTCTTTGATGGCAAGAAGTTTGAGAACCACTGTTGTAATATGGCTTCTGTTCATGAATGGTGAAACTGGAAGGGCCAACTAGCGCATGAGTGCTACCAATCTAAGGTGCCAACATTTGTTGCCTCCTCTTCATTCATTTCATTGTTTGACCAAGAGAAAACCTGGAACTGTGAATTCCATTATACTTCTAGATTATATATATGTATATCAACTGCTTCCACCTATATATACTAATACAGAGAGTAAACTAATATATCCCAGCTAGAAACAAGCCAGAATGCAAATCTACTTGTAATAAAATCAATTTGTAATGGTATTCTGAGCTGGTGGTAAACAGAAAGTTGTGTCACACTGTTTGAGGGTTTAACTGAAAATAAACTGTGGAGGTTGTTCCCAATTAGGAGCCAAATTGGGCATTTTTCTTTCTTTTTTTTTTCTCCTACCAAAACCAAGGCCAAGTGAACTTAGATTACAGATTTATTTCATGCTTTGCCTGTACAAAGGCAGTGCTGCCTTCCTTGGAGTTGTAAAGGAAGTCAATCGAGTACTTCCTGAATATTGTACCGCTTCTGTGCCTTGGACGAGCTGGATTCATCCACGCATTTCTGATAAAAAAGAACAAGGATGACCGATGAAATGCCATGGACAAGCTGGTTTCACCTCAGTGCTTCGCTGTGTTTCTTGTAGATTGCAGGACACAATCTAAGAGGAAGTGCAAGTAGGAGCGAGTTTGTTCTTGCAGAAGAAATAAAACAAGGTGGCAAATCAGTCCTTGCAAAATCATGCAGCCGGCAGTTCAAGCTTTGCCGGCTTTCTTGTGAAAATGAAAACCCAACGTCGGCTATTAATGAAGTTCAGTGCTGTTAAGCTTCACTTTTTACATTGATGGTTAAGATCTTGACTAAATAAACACATTAAACATTGTCTGCAGTGTTTTCATAACAAAATTTCTCGCTAAAAAAATTCACCATTTTTGTTCAGAATTTTGGAAAATAGTGTGGTACAAAAGTGTTTAAACATGACCAGCCTCTGGAATGTGTGTGACATTTGTGTGTATATCTGATCACCGTGTATGTCATAATTATCACAAAACACCTGAAGTAGCATGCCAGGCAAACATCTCCTGCTTTCACTAAAGACAGCATCTCTCTCTCTGTGAACATGTCAGTAGTCTGCACTCTTGTGATCTGCCTCTCTATTTATTGTGATAACAATTACACGGACGCTTTAGGTGCGTTCAGGCCACCAGCACAGCCGTTGTTGTGCTGTCCCGCTATTGATGGCACGTGCACAAAGATGCAGGATGCATTTGGCTGCAAAAACAACAAGGTGAAGTGGATTCGCCGTCAATGCTACGCTCAATCGCCTTAGTATCAGAGCAAAGGCAGCGTTTTACCTTCCCCTGCTGGCATGAGTGGTGTCTATGTGCATGCTATAAGCACACTAGCATTCCTGCTGAGCTGCTCAGTGTATCCACTGGTCGGAGCAGTAAAAATCAAGCTAATGTTATCCGATATGACACAGGATGCTGACTAATGCATACGGTTTCCTGTCATTTTCATCTTCTGCAACACCCAGGCACAATGCCACTCGCAGCACTACTCATCACGCCAGCATTGTGAGACGCCTTGTATATTCCAGGGCGCTGTTCCTTCTGTCCAGCAGCAGTTGCCTTGTGTGCTGCATTGTGCCAACATGTTGCAATCATGTACAGTTAAACTTCCATATAACGTTGTCAGTAAAATCGGCGATTTGCTTCGTTATATTGAAATTTCGTTGTATTGGATCTTATTGCATTTGAACTTTATACAGAACATGATGTAGCTCCACTTCGGCAGTTGCTCTTGTCGCAGGGCACGTCATTTAATAAGTGCGTTTGCAAGGAGCCGCTTGTAATTTAATGACTTGACCATCTGTGTTTGTGGAAGTTTTCGTTTACTGTCTCGGCATTTTTTGCGGCGACAGTGAAATTTCAGTTATATTGAAATTAAATACAGACATACTTCATTAGATTGAGGTTCTACATACATGGTGTTCTATGGACAAGAGGCTATGAAAATTTAGATACTTTGTTATATTGAGAATTTTGTTATATCGAAGTTCGTTGTCAAAGTTTAGCTGTACATAGTTAGAACACTGTCCAAGGAGTTTTAGCACAATGCTTCACCCTTCGGGGGAAACTGCCAAACTCTTCTCCCCAGAATTTTGATGTTGCCTTTACAAGAGCTGCAAAGTAAGTCGCATGTTTTACAATCGTAACAGACCTTGCCTTCCGCTCCATCCAGGTACACGCGGGATATGGTCGAGAGCATGGGAGCTCTGGTTCGAGAGTACAACCTTGGTCAACCCGTGAGCTTTCCTGTGTGGCTGCCTCTGGCACGTCGTTCACTGGGCGACCTTCAGCGGCTGCTGGCACAAGTGCCTCGTTCTTCACTGACTGTGTTTGCCCGCCGTGGCGAGCCCTGGGCGGCCGCACTGCCAGATCTCGCAGCTCTGCGCTCAGCCTTCAGCCCGTCACTCGTCTACTATGACCTGCCACACGACCTGCTCCAGGCTTTTCTGCCACTCTGCTAGGTGAGGATGCCGTAACGGCAGGCTTGCACTTTTCTCTGCAACCAAGTCACGTCTTACCACAGAACAAATGCTGAGAGTCATAGCGCTCGTGTTTAGCGTTTACTTGAGCTAACTGGTGAGGCAATTGGATTTTTAATATCCCCCCATGTTTGCCTAAAAGAAGCCTACTTAGTTTAAAGGTATATAATCTCTGTTTAACTGGCATGGATCTATCAGGCTGAAACTTCAAGAACAACAAAAGAAATTGAACAGAAGCTAGAGACCATGCAATCAGCGCTGAATCGTAACATTGTGGGTGTAATGCAAAGCAGGGAAAGATGGATGTGCTGATCCTAGTTAAGCTTAAGGGGTAGTGTAGAGCTTAAGGTCCTGTAGTGTGTAGAACAGATGACTGTCTAATATAATTAGAGTAAAAGGATTGATGCCAAGGGAAGGAAAACACATAGTCAAGGACAGCAGAGAATTAGATGCAGTGACGAGTTTAGGAAGTTTGCAGGCTTAGGAAGAGTTTGGCTGACACAGGGCAGAGTAGAGACCTATGAAAGGGTATTCGTCCTGCACAGAATTTTAATATATGCTGATAATGATGATGACACCAAGTGTAGATGGCCTTAGCTGGCAAAACGCAGCCACATAGCTCTGCCTACTGCGTATCCTTAGGACCATTTGCCTGTCTCCATCAGGTCAACTTTCTCAGACATTGTCGTCCGGCCATGTTCGTCGTCAACTTCGGCCAACTGTTGGAAGCCAGCGACCCATCCATGAGAAGGGCATCCACAGCGTGTACCTGTGACGACGAAAGCAATCAAGACACCTGTGAAACTTCCGGCATCCATGTTGCCTTGGGTGCTCTCCACACCGGTGTTTATTTTAACAACAGTTTCGGCACCCATATAATGCTGTTGGTCTGTTATGTCACTCAGACTTAGTAGTACACCAGCTGCAATTTCTGGAGATTGTGCCAGGACGATTTATGCGAAGCATGCCTGCCCACTGTAGCTGAGAGATGGTAGTTTTGTCTGTGGCCATGTTGAATGTGTGAAGAGGGCTGTTGCTGTGCACACTGGAGATGTTGGCACAACTGGCACATCTTCACAACGAGCTTCATAACTAATACACACTGCACCTTGGAAAAAAAAAGACAGTGAACTTCATTTTTGTTTGCTTGCACTTGCTGTATGTACTGTGGCAAGCTTAGGCATTGAGATGCCTGCTGTTACACTGCAGCCATGTGTGCATGGTGCTTAGATATTGAAGCAAGTAAGTTGCGCCACATATAGGCAACCTTAGAATGCTTTTCCATTTTTTCGTCAGTTTTATCAGACCCTGCGCTCCCCGAGCACCTTGACCATGCAGCTATTATGGCAGCCTCGTGGCCTATAACTGAGCTTAGATAACTTAGCAAGTGAGGCTTGCAGCTTTCTGTCACACGGTTGCCATTTCATCTAGTTTTGATTGTCTGGCGTATGTGCTGAACAGGCATGACATATAGAGATTTTTGCCTTCATAGTGGCCTTGTAAACAGTCATTCGACAGTCCTGTGGCCCTCGGCTGGAGAGTTGCAGTAATGTAAAGCTTACGGCGCAATGTGGGCCCTGTTTCTGTTCTTGTGCCATTAGTACACAGCAGAAGCGCATGGGACCAGGGTGTGGTCAGGTTTATAGTTGTTGAAGAGATGGATCTAGAGAGTTGTGGTTGTATTGACATGCTAGTTTTTATAGGAAGTGCTGTCTGACACTGAGAAATAAAAGACACAGAGCTGCGGCAATGTTGTGTGAACAAATTACTTTGCGAGTGAAGCTGGAAAAAGCCTTAAACAGCTTGCTGACTCGCAAGGTTTCAGCTTGAAATGAGTAAAATGTACACAGTGGTCCAGTACTCGCATGCCCAGAAATGTTAGCCCCAAAGAGTTCATTTATTTCTACAGCTTTGCTGGTGATAAGCATCTAAGGATAATAGAAATAATTTTAGCATATATAGAGTATATACATAGCAATCATTTTAGCTAACATGTATGTTAGCATATGTTGCCTGGGCCTGTGTCATGATGATGGAATCAAGAGATATTTGCTTTCTACTTGTATTGCAAAAGTAGACCTATATCGTAATATATGTCGACTCATGGCCCCATCACCGAGACATTGTGCACTACCATTTGCTTGCACAAGCATGTATAAATTTTCTAGAATAAATTGAGAAATTGCCCACCCCGCAAAAACTCTCCAGTCTGCACAAAGCCATGGCTTACCCGTTTATTAACTGTGTGCAGCATTTGATTGTTTATTGTTCTGTGCTCTTTTCAGAAGAAAATGATTTGGTATAGGTACACAGGTCACTCACAATAATTTGAAAGTGCCCTATGAAAATCATAAGAGAACATAAAAAAATTTTTAGGAAAAGGAAGCAGTCAGAGATGCTGTACTGACTACCAACTCTCATGTTTATTGTGCCAAAGGCAGTCTACTTACACAAAGAAAAGCAAGCAAACAAACAAAAGCCCAAGACCTTAAAAACTGTAAAAAATGGAAGAAACTGTGAACTCGCCTTCACTTATGCTGTTCGGCAAAGAAATTTTGCAACTTTGCTTAGACATATAACATATTCAGATTATGGTTTCCCCCACTTTTATTGTTTTAAGAACCTCACACTTGTGTTTGTTTTGTTGCTCTCTCCATGTATATAACTGCCTTCTGCTCAATATGCATGGCAGTTGGTAGTAAGCAATGTGTCCATGTCTACTTCCTTATCTCAATTTTTTAAGCAGCTTTTTTTTTTTGTCATGACAATTGCTCATAAACTAGCTTACCTTTGTAACCTGTTGCCGTTTATGAAAAATTGCTGCTTTTGCACCGAGAGATCGCCCACTCCACATTTCCAGATTACATATGTTTGCAGTGACTTGAGATATTACAGCAGTCGCATTGACTTTCACTCTTTGCGACAACAACTTCGCATGACGTTGGCGCAGCTCTATGTTTCAAGATGCCTTAAAAGACAGCAAGGAAGAGTGTGAAAGCGTTGCGTGGCAGAAAAGAATTGTTAAAGAGTTGTTGTCCTGGAAAGTGCAAGGGGGACCACACCAGATCGAGACTGATGCAAGAGCAATGTGCTATGGCACGGTATGCCTGTGTGTGCGCATGTTGAATCATTGTATCTAGATGTTGTCTTTGAGCATGCAGAAAACATTGAAGTACCATGTATACTGGTTGTGTGCACCTTAGAGTGAATGTATTGTCACCTTGTTTTTGCTGCAGATGTAGGGTGCTTTGCCTTTTGAGATTTCTTTAAGGACATGCGCAGCGTGGAATGTAGCTAGGGTAACGGCAGCGTGGCTACAACTCGCTACGTGTGGCGTGAATTTTCTCACACTAAAGGTCTCACGTGAGTCCCCATATAGACTGCCTTTTCATGCCCATGCTGGAAACAAGCAAGTTCATTAATCTGCCTATTTACTTGAAAAGATGTGCCGCTGCTCTTAGCTTTTGGAGTGCCTCATTGCTATTTCTTCTGTGTGTATTTTTGACTTGATATGAACATCTTCAATATCGGCTATCTTCAAGGTGCTTATGAAACTTTCAACAGTGCCAGCTGAAAGCAGTAATTATAACACAACAGATCAGAAAACACCCAATGAGATTAAAGTACACTTTAGAAGCATCAAATGCACAGTTTTAAAATGCTAGCATGTAAGGCAGCAAACACAGGAATGCAACTGGAACAAATCTTCAGCTTGGCACCACCTGGTGTTGGTCTGTCAACATAGCACCATGTGCTGCTATCATTGCCAAAATGCATATTCTGGGTATCTGTCTCGATCGATTACCATATGGTACAAAATATACATGCCAACAGTGCCAAGCTGAAAATATACCAGAAATACAATACACTCCGTGTGGTTGCAGCTTTAGAGATCATCAATAGAGTAATATCCAATAAACTGCCAGCAAGCTTTGGTGCAGTGCTTTAAATAGGGTTCTGCCTCTCATGCACTGCAGAGAAGCTTCATACAGATACTAAAAAATATATGCTATTATGTAAGAAACTTATTTGTGTGTGCCTTGTCTTCATCTGTGCTCTCTGATCTGGCAAGCTTGGCTCGTATATGCCCCTTAATATCTACAAATTGGCCATGCAGAGTCTCATGGTCGTCAAAATCAGTCTTTATCTACACTGTTGTGGCACCTATTCCTATAAACAAGTACAACTAGCACGGATTTTCATAAGTAGGCAACCTGTAACTGCAGTTTAGTACTTCTGAGCTACATCTCAGTTTCTTTTTCACCAAGACAAGCTTTTTGGTAAACACTGAGAGAGAACTTTGCATCATGGTGCCTTTTAATGCAGTTTGAGTTGACTTGTAAGGCAAGGAAAGCTGCAAGCTGTGTTAGAATCACCTTAGTCTAAAGCAGCGGGCAACAAGCGGGTCTAAAGCTCTGTTGCAGTTTGTTCATATGAGCAAATATATGTCATAGGATACTTAGCAGTCATTTGGACATACCTGCATGTTACAGCATGTGCTATGCAGTGTCATTTGATGTAGGCAGCTTACATCCTGAGCATGAAAGGCTTTGCACATTTCACCTCATATCACACACTGAACTGTGCGAGCAGCCATGGCTCTTAGACAAGAGCCACAAAAATTCCCTGCTAAAGAAGACCCTGTATGTGGCAGTTTCAATATGGGCTGCAATTTCCTCAACCAGTCAGCCAAATAGCTTAATTCCAGAGCTTACACATACTGATAAAAACAAACCATAAGAGGCCTTGTAAAATACTGTGTAACTTCAGAAGTAAAAGTTTATGCTGAGTTGAGTACCCATCGTAAGTAGGCAGTCCTATTGAAAAGTAATAGCAAGTTTATATGTACACCAGCATGAGATGCATTCAAAATGTTCACAAACCAGTAGACACAGGTTTGAAGGAAGCTGAAAACTAAATGAACAACAGTTGCACAAACACAGAGAAACATCATGCACGTCAAACAGTGCATTGAATAGTAGTGACTTGTGTTCCTTGATTACATCTCTCTGTTCACTTCAAAACTTTAGCGAAAGAGTGTCAGAGTAAAGGTGCACATGCCATAATTTCTCAAATATAAATAGATCTTGTCATGCACAAATTTTGCAATGTGGGCAAAGGTGCCTAGACTCACTAAAGGTTCAGATATTTTGTTATAAATTAAATAGGACCACCCAATGTCATGCCACAATTGAGAAAAACTGTGGTCTCCTAGGCAAATCACTGTCCACCATCACTGCATTCTTTTATCTGTAGTCGCTCATTTTTTATGTCTGGTGCTTGCATCCATTTATTCATACATCGTTTTATTTGAAGCTTTCCTGTCCTAAAACAGAAGCTTTCTTTGATTCAAGAAAACATGGTTACGTGAACTTAGCCTAGGATGGTGCATTATAACCTGGCTTTCCAATTCTGAGGCCGTTACTTGGCAGCATTAGGATGTGTTGTTGCATGCAGATGCATTACTTCATAAAAAAAAAGAAAAAAACCTGCGAACATGTCAACAATGCATACTTATGATTGCCAAACTTAAAGCAGACAGCTTTCATGTCTGGTTAAGCTTCTTGACACAAAGTTGCTAGGTGCAATGCACAACATGCTATGGTAATTTTATATGTGAGGCCAAGATGTAGATTCTGTCACAATTCTTACATAATGTGTTTCTCTTTTGCCTTGCATTACCAAATGATTGTATGGCTTCCCTGCTAAACACAAAAGGATTCTGCAAATGCGATAGAACAAAAGGAATCTGAACTAAAAAATGTATTGATTCGAGAACAGAGGAAGCCATTGGAAAAGAGGACTTGACAGAAAACACACGAAGGCTAGGCCTGCCAGACACCTTTGAGGACACACACATAAGTGAAAAGTAATTTGAAGTACAAAAGCACAGTGCAGAGTGGTACAACATCCGCTTATTTTTTTTCCATCCCGATTGGACGGGATGCTGCCATGGATCTAGCAGTTACATGAACTGTGAGTTGGAATGCTCCCATAACCGTAAGAGTAACGAAGGCAAGAACACAGAGCTTAAGCTATCCTAATTTATCTCACTCGTCTACAAAAACTGTTGTAGGTCCTTAAGTGCTCCCTTCAAGCACTGCAGTGTGCTTCTCGATATTCCTTCAAGTCCTGTAGGGCTGTACTTTGTGAGGATTCCTTCTCATTCCATCCTTTTAATTTTTCTAGTTATCAGTCGCAACAAATAGCCAATCCCGGCAATGACATTTAATGACAAGCTAAAGGAACAGGACCAACGCATAGGCTTACACACAGCTGGAGGTGCAGTCAGTGAGATCAGCCCGCTAAATCTGGCACAGATATGCTTCACAGTTATCTGGAAACTATGAGGAAAATGCGTCATTCTTGGCAGTTCTTTTTGCACTCTTCTCTTATACCACGTGCTTGCTTCATGACATTAACAATTTTTTCATTGATAACACAGGTATCAATGTAAAATATGTGTAATCCGGAAGAGTGCAATAAGGCTCATTGGAAGATTGAAGGGCACTGAATAACAAGTTAATGATTCCCAATTTCAAATTATTAAACCAAATATTCTTGAACAACTTTGGCAGACATGGCCCTGCAGCTAGCTGCTATGAAGCCAACATCAGCCAGAAAAGAAGCCAAGTGACAAAGAACACTGCTGGCTATGCCCCCACCTGACTAGTGGCTGTTTTTTTTTTTCCTCACCCACAAATTAAAGTAGGGATAAAGAAAACAATCGCTACACAGTATGCAGCCATGACCTATCTATCCTTGTAGCATCCTTCTCGAGGACAGCAGCATTTGCTGTACTTTTGATTAAAAGAGTACTGACACACCTTAAAAGCTGCAGAAACTCTACCGCATGTTTCGTGCATGTAAAAGAATGACACATAGCAAGTGTGAAGGTGGGGAAACATTACATATTAATTTGGTACCAAGCATCAGTCTAAAAATGGTGTACTTGGTGTAATCAACATTACCGTGACGTCACGACACAGAGCAAAATTTTCTGACCTTGTGCAGCAATAGGGCTAAGACCAATGACGTTGCTTGTAAAAAAAAAGAAAAGACTGACAAGAGTGCTGCCCGGGTTTCTTCTAACTGTGCTTGTGTGTGTGTCCAGTTCAGACAGAGCGTGCCAGTTTATTGTGATGGCATGACACATAGAATTCCCGAGTACCGACGCCGAAGCTTGTTCATAGAAACAAATATTACGGTCAATTATCTTGGGAGCTCTGGCACTTGCCAATATTTTTCCTAATGTTCAGTGTGTTATAACCTTCATTCAATGCAAAAAAAATAATAATAATAATTTTTCATTTTCACGTCAGTACTCCTTGAAGTCCAAACAGCTGGACTTCCGCATGCCTGTATTTAGCTCTTACGGCACAGCATGGTATTGAACCTGTGTAGCAAAGCTTCACAATCAATGGTAGATACAAACTCTCTGCCTCAACAAGTTGGGCCTGTACAATATGTGAGCCTTGTTATGTGCAGTGGCCTTTCACGCACTCAAAAGCACCGTGCAGCTAGCAGCATGTATAGTGTAGGGGTGCACGTTTATAGTACAGTCGTAGTTGTTGCTTCAAAATGTTGTTGTTGTGAGCTACACGACTTTCTTGAAACTATGACATGATGGGAAAATATGCCTTTTTTTTTTCAGCAGCTCGCTGGAAGCACAAATAAAAAAAATTTTGAAAGCAGCCACCTCTGCCCTATCATTGTCACAGCAGCAAAATGTGTTTGCATGTGTATAGCCATGTTTATGTTGCTTTCAAGTTGGCGCACTGTTTGCTTTTATGCAATGCTATCAGGACAGCACACAAATGTAGGAGGTGGTGGAAGCTAAGCCACCAGAGCTGCCTTGAAACTGACTCAAAATTTATACACATAAATGTGCTTAACATACACAATGACGCTAAAGACCTTGACATGGCAAACAGAAATATAAGGAATTATTTAATGTAAAAAAGTAAATCTGAAATGTTTCTTGCCAATATCAGCTTATAGTGACTGTATACTTATAACAAATGCCAGATACAACGAAGATAATTTTGAGTCAAGTGAGGCTTCGTTATCATGAGGTTGTACTGCATTAGTAAACTGCACTTTTGCACTACCAATATGGCTACCATTACCGTCAGAGAAGGCTCAGTAAGCTAGAAAGGATGTAAAAGTGAAACACTCGAAGCAATGCCATCGTAAAATACCTGCATTAACTCACAGTGACGTCGTGGATCTTGACAGCGTCTACTTATGCATAGTTAATTGCTCATCGCTAAAGAATTGCCTGTATTTCATTCAGAAAGAATGAAGACTCTTCCTATAAAGTTTACAATACTTTTCATTAGCCAAAATTGCCCAATATAAGCTAAAATACTTTCGTCATCAACAGCGCTTTTTTCTGTTTGTTTGTTTTTACTCAGTGCAGGACAAAGGCCTCTCCCTGCGATATCCAATTACCCCTGACCTGTGGCAACTGATTCCAACTTGCACCCGTGAATTTCCTAATTTCATCACCCCACCTAGTTCTCTGCCGTCCTCGACGGCACTTCCCTTCTCATGGCATCCATCCTACGTATTAGATGGCCTGCCCAGCTCCATTCTTTTCTCTTAATGTCAATTAGAATATCGGCTATACCCATTCGCTCTCTGATCCACACCGCTCTATTCCTGTCTCTTAACGTTACACCTATAATTTTTCATTCAATCACTCTCTGCACAGTCCTCAACTTGTTCTCGAGCTTCTTTGTCAACCTCCAAGTTTCTGCGCTATACGTTAGCACTAGCAGAACGCAGTGATTGTACAACTTTCTTGTCAATGCTAGTGGTAAGCTCCCAACTAGGATCTGGCAATGCGTGCCATATGCACTCCAACCCATTTTTCTTCTGTAAATTTCCGTCCCTTGATCAAGGTTCCCTGTGAGTAATTGACCTAGATAAACATACTCCTTCACAGACTATAGAGGATGACTCACGATCCTGAACTCTTGTTCTCTCGTCAGGCTATTGATCATTATCTTTGTCTTCTACATATTAGTCTTGAACCCCACTCGTACACAATCTCTGTTAAGGTTCTTAATCATTTGTTGTAATTCGTCCCCAGCGTTGCTGAACAGGACAACGTCATGTGCAAACTTAAGGTCGCCTAGATATTTGCCGTTGATCCTCACTCCTAAGCCATCCCAGTTTAGTAGCTTGAATACTTCTTCCAAGCATGCAGTGAATAGCATTGGAGAGATTGTCTCACCCTGCCTGACTCCTTTCTTTAAAGGTATCTTTCTGCTTTTCTTGTGGAGAACCAAGGCAGCTGTGGAATCTTTGTAGACATTTCTGATGATATTAACGTATGCCTCTTGTACTCCTTGATTATGCAATGCCTCTATGACTGCTGGCATCTCTACTGAATTAAAAGCCTTTTCATAATCTGTGAAAGCCATATAGAGAGGTTGATTGCACTCTGCAGATTTCTCAATTGCTAGATTGATGACATGGACGTGATCCATAGTAGACAATCCCTTCCTGAAGTTGGTCTCTTTCCCTGATTTATTTTTTTTTAAATAAGGTTTTACGTGCCAAAACCACAATCTGATTATGAGGCACGTCGTAGTGGGCAACTGCGGAAATTTGGACCACCTGGGGTTCTTTGATGTGCACCTAAATCTAAGTACACAGGTGCATTTCGTCCCCATATGAATGCGGCCGCCTTGGCCGCGATTCGATCTTGCGACCTCGTGCTTAGCAGCCCCACACCATTCCACTAAGCAACTACTGCGGGTTTTTTCCTGATTGACTTGGTGAATATTTTACACAGTACTGAAAGAAAGCTAATGGGGCTATAATTATTAAATTCTTCTTATGGATTAATATAATGTTGGCATTCTTCCAGCTCTCTGGTGCACTGAAGTCATGGCGCAATTGCGCATAAAGGGCCGCAACCTTTTCAAGCATATTTCCTCCATCTTTGATTACATTGACTGCTCTTCTATCTTCTCCCGCCACTTTTCCTGGGGACATATCTTGCAAGACCATTCTAACTTCATCGCTAGTTATATAGAGGAGCCTCTGTGTCCTGTTCATCACTACTTCCTCAATCATTTGTTGTAACTCATCTGCATTGTTGCTGAATAGAACAATGTCACCGGCAAACCGAAGGTTGCCGAGATATTCACTGTCGATCTTTACTCCTAAGCCTTCCCAATTTAATAGCTTGAACACTTCTTCCAAGCATGCAGTGAATAGCATTGGAGAGATTGTGTCTCCCTGTCTGACTACCTTTCTTTATAGGTATCTTCCTGCTTTTCTTATGTACAATTAACGTAGCTATAGAACCTCTGTAGATATTTTCTAAGGTAATTACGTAATGCCACTATGACTGCTGATATTTCTACTGAATCAAATGCATTTTCATAATCTATGAAATCCACATAGAGAGGTTGATTGTACTCTGCAGATTTCTTGATTGCCTGACTGATGAAATGGATGTGATGCACTGTAGAGTATCCCTTTCTGAAGCCAGCCTGTTCTCTTGGTTGACTTAAGTTTTGCCGCTATTCTATTGGAAATTCTCACGGTGAGTATTTTATACAACACTGAAAGTAAGCTAATGGGCCTATAATTTTTCAATTCTTTAATGTCTCCCTTTTTACGGATTAGTATAACGTTGGCATTTTTCCAGTTGCCTAGGACCCTTGAAGTCGATAGACAGTTGCTGTAAAGGGCTGGCAGTTTTTCAAGCATTACGTCTCCTCCATCTTTAATTAAATCGACTGTTATTCCATCTTCTCCTGCTGCTTTTCCCTGGGTCATGTCTTGCAAGGCCATTGTAACTTCATTGTTAGTAATAGGAGGAGCCTCTCTATCCTGTTCATTACTACTTCGAATTAAGGTAGCATGGCTGCTCTGGGTACTGTACAGGTCAGTATAGAATTCTTCTACTGCTTTTACTACATATTCTAAATTGCTGATGATATTACCCTGCTTATCTTTCAGTGCATACATCTTGGCTTGTCCTATGCCGAGTTTTCTTACTGATTTCATGCTGCATCCATTTCTTACAGCTTCCTTAGTCTTTCTCACGTTATGATTTTGAATATCCTTGCGTTCTCCTTATTGATCAGTTTTGACAGTTCCGCAAATTCTATCTGATCTCTTAAGTTGGACACTTTCATGCTTTGTCATTTCATTATTAGGTCCTTTGTTACTTGGGAGAGCTTACCTACTGGTTCCCTTGGTGCCTTGCTTCCCACTTCAATTGCTGCTTCTTAAGCCAGCCTAGTTACAGTTTCATTCATTACCTCTATGTCATCTTCATCTCTCTGTTCTAAAACTGCATATTTGTTAGCAAGCACCAGCCTGAATTGGTCTGCTTTACCCTTACTGCATCTAGATTGGCCTGTTCCTTCTTGACAAATTTTACTCTTTCTCTCTTCACATTGGGAGAAATCCTAGACCTCACGAACCTATGATACTGCATTCTACCCTACCTAACACTTCTACATCCTACACTACGCTTGGATTGGCAGAGTGTGTGAAATCTACTTCATTTCTTGTTTCTCCATTTGGGCTTTTCTAGATCCACTTCCTGTTGCTACACTTCCTGAAGAAGGTATTCATTATTCGGAGCTTACTCGTTCCTGCAAATTCTATCAACATCTCTCCTACAGTGTTCCTAGAATCGATGCTGCAGTTGACAGTTGCTTGTTCACCAGCCTGCTTTCCCCCCACTTATGCAATGAAGTCACCCATGACTACAGTATACCGAGTTTGCACTTTTCTCATAGCAAATTCAACATCTTCATAAAACTTTAGTGTTTCTTCATCATTGTGAGTGGAGGGTGGAGCGTAGGGTTGTACTACCTTTATTCTATATCTCCTATTCAGCTTTATTATGACTACTGCTGCTCTCTCCTTACTGCTGTATAATTTGTCAATGTTGCCTGCTATGTCCTTATGGATTAGGAGTCCTACTTCGTATTGTCTCTTATCTGGAAGTCCTCTGTAGCAGAGGACGTGGCTATTAGCGCTGTATAAGTCTCCACACTTTTTCTAACCTCACTAAGGCCAATAATGTATCATGCAATGCCCAATAATTGCTTAAAAGGTCCGGCTAAGCTACCTTCACTGGAAATGGTTCATGTCTTGGAACATTGCCAGGTTCAGTTTCCAATGGCGGCCTGTCCGGGTCCAGAGATTCTTAGCACCCTCTGCTGCATTGCAGGTCTGACCGCCACCTTGGTCAGGTGCTCCGCAGCCGCTGGGGGTTGAGGGCCACCGGTTAAATGTTGGGATCATGAGGGAGGTGCTGGCCGAATGCTGCACCAGGGAGACAAATTCCTGTTCTGGTGAGGAGGGAGTGCCTTTGTTGAAACTTAGTTGGACTTATTAATTTGGTTCCACCTAGACTGGCATTGCCCCACTTGCTCTCAGCATCTTTTCTTTTGCTGTCTTGGCATTTTCTTGGCATCTTTTCTTTTGCACCATTCCAAGTCTGTAGATGCAGTGTACTGGAGGAGTCTAATTTACGACCTTCAGATTAGAAGCTCAATGTTCTACCTCTGCTCCATGCCACCACCTCAGTCACATAGCTACAAATGGAACACTTCCAAGATACTTTAAATTCATAAAGACACAGCGACACACCATCTTAGCACCACAATTTTGCTTACGATTAGTCAACCTTTTTCCTCCAAATTAATGAAGAGTACATAGAAGCAATACTTTACCAGTATAAGCTGATTTACTGTTGGCCTTCAATGCCTCTTCAATTCTTGTTCTGAAGTGCAAGTTTACAGTATTTGAGAAATGTGTAGAAATTGTGCATGCGATGCACGCTTACAAATTTTTAACAAAAGCCAGCTATAGTATAGTGCCTGGCATCACCATCTAAATCTCTTCCTGTGGGTGTCGAGGTTATTATTATTATTATTATTTTTTTTGTAATTGCGAACTGATTTTAACCAGCCAGACTTGCAAAGTTTAGAGTCGACTGCATTTTCAGCAGCATAACGTGCCATGTAGAGTGCCACCTAACTTCCCGTTGAGCTGCACTTCATTTCGTACATAGCAGGCAATACTGTGGATGCGGGTACTAAAGCAACATTTTCGTGCCACCTGCATGCGATAAAAAAAAGTAGC
Source organism: Dermacentor albipictus (assembly GCF_038994185.2). Lineage (NCBI taxonomy): Eukaryota > Metazoa > Arthropoda > Arachnida > Ixodida > Ixodidae > Dermacentor > Dermacentor albipictus. Next base: position 24,645,367 of record NC_091829.1, read on the forward strand.
ATGTTTCACATGACAACACGACAGAGGAATGTGTTAGGTAATTCGGAATCACGTTGGTTTCATCCATTAGACACAATAGACGATGTAGTTATTGCATAGAAGACATCATGGGTCTGAACCATAACCATAGAACCATAAGTGGAGTGACACAATTGCCTAATTGCATCGCTGCACAGCTCTAAGAGCACACCACCTGCATTCATGACTAAAACATAGTGCATGACACACTGGAAGCACAAGGTATACAAACAGTATGCGATTTTACATAATGCCAATGCCACACATATGTGGTTCCAAGGCCAATGTTCACTATGAAACGTGCAGAGTGATGCACTTTTGTGCCTGGACTACTCGCAGTGTTGCCTCCTAAGTATGAAGTGTAGCGAGACACTTGCACACATTGTGCAAGTCAAGGGAAACGGCATAGCGATCTGTAAGCATTGCTGTCAGTATAGGCAGTTAAGCCTTCATGGCAAATGCTCATGGGCACACGCAGCCTGTCCTTCTCTTTGCTATCCCTGTGTACTACTTCACGGTAGCATTAGAAACCTGTGCTGTTTGCTGACCAGAAAATATAATGCGAGAGACAGACATCCAAATAAAAGGAATTCAAAATGGCCATTCTATGCAATTCCACGAGACATGGAGACAGCAACTGCAATGCAGCTCTGAAGAGTGCAACTTATTAGCTATGTGGATTGATTGTTTTAACTCAAAGATCTGAGAAAAAAGCTTCAGTTTCTGTACCGCCAAGCAACAAGCACCTGTTTCCTATAAAGAGCTTGCACAGCTCGACCCTCACATCAGCGGGTGCAGGAGAGGCATTAACTCAAGCAAATCTTGGCCTGCATGCACAAAAGTTTTCTGGCGTGCTGTTGCCAACCAGCCACCACTGCTGCAATCGCCTTATCAAGCCAACTGCTATCATCAGTGTCACATGCCCAAACACTGACCAATGAGGGGATGCTCTTGAGAAAAAGACGAATTCATCACATAGGCATTGGTCAAAGCTTATTAGAGTTATACCCTGATATAAAGGACATGGAAATAACAAATTATCACTATAAGAAAGTAAATCTAAAATGCACATCGCCAATATCAATGTATAATGGATATACACTTATTATGAATATTAGATACAGTGGCGGCATTTGCGTCGGATGCAACTTCATTGTAAGAAGGTTTAACTGTAGTACGACGACGCTGCGCGATGCCTGCATGGAGGACCAAAGTCCTCCACTCCCCGAATTAGTGCAGGCAATGTATCCAACGTAAGGAGACGTGCCGTTTGGGCCACAGAAGTCAGAACTGTGGTTGGTATCTCCCTTCAGCTGCAACAAGGGAAGCATTCAATGACCGGAGCACACACCCTCAGACACACAGAGCCAACTGACGCATATATATTATGGCACATTTACACAGTCATGCCACTAGGCCACCTTTCAAATGCTTAGGAAAACAATAACATGGCACTACAATTACACTAGGAGTGCAGAAAATGAACTCTAGATTTTCAGTGATTTTAAACAGCCTGGCCTGATGCAAACGGCCTAATAATACAGTGCTACTGAGACTGTACTCGCACCACACTCATCACAGACAGGCACAAGTGAAGCAAATTATCTTCACACAAATCCTACCAAGTGCCGCACACTTGGTGTCAAAAAGCCTAAAAAATGTGACTGTGCTAGGTCAAAGTTTGGTCCTGCCAATTCCGTGCAGTAAAGGAGGTACTGCAAGAGCACGAACCTCTTGCGCAATTTGTCGTGCCACCTTTCAGTTCTGCCTACTTCTCTATAGTGGTGAATTTGATGGACCTATACTGCTGTGCACAGATTTCAAAAGTGCCACAGCCAAACATTTCTGAAGCAAAGAACAGATTAATGAAGCAGAGGTGGCCTAAAGCACTTGGACAGCACAACACTATTGGCTGAATGAGGGCAGACTAGTTGGTGCTTGACAGAAAGCCAAATGGCATATTAGACAGGGCTGAAGAGTAGAGAGAAGCAGACGACACAATGAGAAACAGACAGAACAGTGCCTGTGTAGTCTGCTTCTGTCTACTTTTGCTTCACGTAGAGTGACTTGTGTTCTTCCCGTCTTTACGTATTTAATAGAAAAACATTGGTCATTATATAGTGCAGTTTGGCTGTGGTCTTCTTTTTGGACAAAATGCCGACACATCGTGCAGTGGTGTGGTGAACTGCACGAGCTGAAAAGGGTCCGTGATTTCAAGAGTAATAAAACTGATGTATTCCACGGATGAGTGGTTCCCATTTCTCATAATCAACTCTGCCACACTGAAAACCAAATCTTTCAGTACTGCACAGAATTAGCAAGGCTGCATACGTTCCCAACAGCAAAATATGGTTTGAACACAATACAAAACTGCAACACCAAGATTAAAAAGCTACTACATATAAAAAGGAAGTGATGCAGCACAGGGAACAAGGACAAAAACACCTTGTTGAGCACAAGGTTTCCTGCCAAGAAACTACAGCCACACATAAATGCGTTGCACAAGCACAAGTTACAAGAAATATATTTCACACAGCCATGCATCACTTCTCATACGTATATAGTATAAATACTACTGATACACCCAACTATCCTCGTACAAATGTGACCAGCCCTTTATTTCAATCGACCAAAACAGAGATCCAAGTGCCACCTCTTAATTATGTTTGTCTTAGATCTAGTAAACTCATACTAACATGAAACATAAACATACAAGGAAATTGCAGGAATTGATAAATTTAGTATAAAGCTGAAATTTGTTTTTCCCCGCATAGAAACAACTACAGCCCACCAAGGTTCTAATCAACACCCCTATTTTCTCTTGAACACAATGTTGAGATTTTCCAGTTTATTTATCTTTGCACAATAACATCTCTGCCCGATGGCCACTTATTTGCCCGTACACTTCTATTCAAGATGTATCCACGATTACATTCCTTTTTTAATCAATAGCGGATGTACAAAGAATGTCTTATGCTAGACCAAGCCGAAGCTTTTTAGACAAAGTAACTTTATCTTTGTCTGCTTGTCCAAATATTTGCTCCAGCCCAAAATGTCCCTTGTTTGCTAAAGCTGAAAAATCAGGAAAGCAAGTACAGGCTGACGATATTTAACTATCATAAACAGATGGTGCACAAACAGAAAAACGAAAGAACACAAGAGCACTGCATTTCCATTCTTTTGTTTGTGCTCTATCAGTTTGTGCTATAGTTAAATATTAACTATTAAATATTATATCACGGGCTTTACCAACTCGCCTAATTCGTAGTACTTGTGTGTCTCCATTCTTGTGTGCTATCTTCTTATGCTACAGTTAATTATGGTCATCCCCTGCTTGAACGATTACTTAGTCTCCATCTGTTTCTGAATCTCCATCTGGACTTTTTTTTCTTTTTTTTTTTCAGTAGTGCTATGTGGACATAATCGTCGACGGTAAGAAAACACCACGTGCACAAAGCTGCAGAAAGGAAAAATTTCCATAAGAATCACGATTACTACTATTGTTCTATATAAAAAAATTCAAGTGTTATAGACTAATGCATGCTTCTGTTGGAGAGGCATAGTGCAGTGACTGCTAAAACCTGTAACACAAGTCACACTAAACATTGCAGTATCAGTGGCATGGTGAAGTGCTGCAACACAGCTGTGGCAATGAGCTGTAACAGCAGCACGAGATGCGACAGAGATCATTAGGTTATAAAGAACATTAGACAATTCAAAGGAGAACTGACACATATTTTTGAAGTTGTAAACGGACTACCGCATGCTTCTAGTAAGAAAGAGGACAACACTTAACAAGTATGAAGTCGTCGTCGACATTACTGTGACATCATAACACAGAGTAGCTCAAGTCACACATTTGCAATGTAGGGTTGCCAACTCTTGAGTGGACGAAGTCGGGACGGGGAGAGAGACCTGACAGTACCAAAAGCCACCAGTCCATACATGCAACAAAGTTACCCAATTTCTTTAGTCCTACCTTGTCGCAACATGCGTCAATAAGGTGCAGTATAGTTGCCTGGTTAAAACGGCTACCAATACAGATAAGAGTTACGGTGAATGGTTATGGCCTACAACAGAACTAGAAGCAAGACTAAAGCAAAACTGCCTTTATGTTTATCACAATGCAAGCGAAGATAAAAAGAGAAGAACATACAACCGAGCTATCACGCATTAAACATTAAATCTGATTTACTGATCGTTATTCAGTAAGGAAAAAAAAGTTGGGATATTTGCCAATACCGACTGGGTTAGGTCGGGACTCTGGCGTTTACTCAAAAGTTGGGGTTGTCGAGCTAAATTTTGGACACTTGGCAAACCTGCACAGGTGTGGTGACGTAGTTCATAAAAGAAATTAAAAAAAAAAATAACAGGACTAGAACGTAAATTTGGTACTCCATAAACTTATTGTGGTTTCCGAAATGCTTCAGTACTAAGGGGCTTGGATAACTGAAATACACTTCCGTTGTTTTCATAGCAGCAATGGCAGAATGAACAAATGAAACCAAGTCAGTCCACAAGAAAATCAGAACTATTACTTCGTGCAACCAGTGAACTTGTAGAAGGCACCAAAGTGAGTGATGTGTGCAAAATATTGACAGCTGTGCACCGGGCCTAATGAAAGTGAGTGACTGCTCCTGTAACGCAAAATGACATGGTTGTACAACCAACAATAATGCATCTAGGTCACAGGCACTGAGAAAGATGAACTGTATTGTAGAAATTAATAGTCAAAACTTGTGTCATTTAGGCACTTGCATTTCTTGCATGCATTATATAAACGAGAGATTGCACATCCATGCTGGACCTCTAATATGTCAACGCAATGCACGCTTTGCATAAGAGAAGTACAATAACATGTGAAAAACAAACATGTCACTGCAAGACAGGATGGCATTCATCAATGTGAGCCGTTACCCTGTGATAAAAAAGCCAGAGAATGTACATCAGCATAAGAGAAGTACAATAACGTGTGAAAAACAAACATGTCACTGCAAGACAGGATGGCATTAGTCAATGTGAGCCGTTAGCCTGTGATAAAAAAGCCAGAGAATGTACGTCAGCATAGTTGCAGAACATGACAAGGAATCAAAAGTCAAGGGCATACGACGACTTCTGTAAGCAAGAATAGAGAGGCACACACACTCATCTCGTATTCAAATATTGCACGCAGCCACAGACGCCTGCACAATTCATCGAGAACAGTTTGACACAGTCAACACCACTGTAGATGAGCTTTTCAAAAAAACCATTAATCATCATATCAAGAGGAGCCAACACACAAAGACACCAAGGACAACATAGGGGAATTGAATTGAATTAGAGAAATGATAAATTAACGGCAATGAAAGCAGATGAAGAACTGGCCGCAGGTGGGGAACAACCCCCATCTTTGCATTACACGTGTGATGCTCTAAACAAATGAGCCACCGCGACGCCGTTTCCCCATCCACTTTCTTGGGTATTTATATTTTACAACTAAAACTAACCTTGGGAGTGTTAGCCAGTGCCACCACTCACAAACCTTGGTGGCAGATGACATCCAGTCTGCCACAGGCGTCACGAGTACGTGATCTTTTTGGGTGAATGCAACTGGTCAATAAAATAAATTAATAAAAACGGGCCCCTCGTGTAACCCCCTTTCTTCTCGCTCAAAAATCATGCATGTCACTCGTGGCCTTAAAATTGCCAAAAAGAAAAAGTGATGCGTGTTTAAATGCGTAAGCATCTCTATGCCTACCCAACGAGAAATTTGTCAGTGATGTGTTTTTAAATGCTTAGGCATTTCTATGCCAACCCAATGAGAAATTTGCTTGTAAGACAATGAACGGCTTTTAGCCCCTTAAGCAATGGCTCATACCCACATAAGGCAGAGGCTACAAATGCTCAGCAAAGTGTAGTGAAGAGTGCACAGATTAATTGAAATCACCCACACAACGCACAGAACAGCGTACATTTCAATGAAGAACAAGCTCAAAAAAAGTATCCGAGCCATCAATAAAGCATTGCATACCCCCATCAGCAAATGTAGTGGTAGTTCTGTAACAGGTTCACTAAATTTGCCTTAATTCACCCTAACACCAAAGGCCGTAGGTTCGATTCCCACCAAAGATTGAGGGTCTGAGTGCCTTAATTACATCTCAATTAATTGTGGACAATTAACTTCACCTCAATTAACACCAATGGCCTTGGTTTCGAGTACCATAATGAACTCTATCATAATTAAACTTGCATTATCATCAAGTTCATAACATTGATAATGACAACGGGCTGCTAGGAGATGAGCAAGTGGCATAATGCTTACACACACTTGGACAACTGCCAGAGGAGTTCCTGAATTAATTTTTCTTTTTTTCTCCCTAAAACAAAAGAAATATTTCCTGTTCATTCAAAGAAAAAAACATGCTTTGCATTGTGCCAGCTTTAAATGCAAGCAAGGACGCAGTGCTTGTCGACACCTACATACCACAATGGTTAAAGATGCAAAAGTTTTTTGCACACACTGGCCACTTGCACTAGAACGTGGATAACTATTTATTCATCCACATTCATTCAAATTATTTTGCTTCAACTAAGCACTACAAATATTTTCCCTTATGCTGTCCTTCAGGCCATTGTTTGTTGGCTTTTTATTATTTAACTAGTAAATTGAGCGGTCGGTTTCCTTTCCTTCCGATCATAACACAGTGATAGTTTCAAATACGACAGTTGTTTTATAGAAAGCTTTCTCTTTGTATTTCTACACTGTGTTTTCTTGTGAGTGTTTGGTGTAAAGGACCTATTGAAAAAGCAAACTGTGTTGAATAATTTCTTTAAAATTTGACATAAGCAGGCTCAACAAAAAAAGTAGACGTACGAGTTTGTCTCTTAACTCGATTCGGTTCATGAAAAATGCATGCCAGTCAACTTCAAATTTATTGTGAATCACCTTATCTTTAGAGCTTGTTTATGAGTGTCATATAGACACCAATACTTCAATTTTTCATTTGCATCTAGTTCAGGGCAGAACCAATTTCAAAGGAATATATTTAGTCACTGGCCAATCTTTCAGAGCATTACTTTTTCCGATCATTCGATTATTTGGACATACCCACAGTAGCGACTCCAGCTTATTGAGTCAATGTATAAATGAAGCTGAAAATTCAGTTGCTGTTACATGAATATATGTGAATAAACGTGATAAGCAATTCTGTTTGTAGCACAGCTTATTCTCGCAGCCATTCTTCACAGAGCAGACACTGCTTACAACATCCCTACAAAACGATGTCAAAACATGCCCTCATTCTTTTACAGTAAGCATCGCCTGTCACATCAGAGTCCTGTACTAAAAGTCCGAGACTTGTATGCCTACTGGCAGCAGGCACTGTGTTCAATATTGAAAACTTTTACCTACAACTGCAAGCTCTGTAACTGAAACACATGAGTATGGAACCAAGAGATGGCAAAACAACTACAGATGTTTCATGTTTGTGCAAATTGGTGCTCTTGTAGATTTGATAGCAGCTTCAGCAAAGAATTTAACAATGGAATCTTCCAACGTGACCTTCATGTGTACATATCAAGTATCAACCAATTCAGGATCTATAATCTGTTATTGACTTTGTCTGCACCTAAATGAGACTGAATTCTGCTCTTGACAATGAGCTAATTTGTTAGCAATGCCAATTTGCTGTTTGAGGTAAGTGAGAGTCATGTTGCCATGGGAAAGAAACATGGTACATGTGCAGAGTCAGAAGTTGCTTAGGAAAACTTTTTTTACAGCAGTCAAAACAGTGCAAGCTCAAAAGCAGCCAAAATAAAAAAGGCAGAATGAATACTGTCAAATAAAATAGAAATATTGCTTTAAAAAAGTTGCAAGCACTAAACATGTACTACAGTGACTAACTAAGGAATTATAGGCACTGGTGTTACAAGTTAACAGAGGTGAAAAATTAATGGGGCTAATTGGTTCGTGTTCATTCTAAGATTGGATTGGCTTGAAAGCAAAACACAAATTGCAGACAGACACACACAGGCGTCTGTCTCTGTTATTCATGTCACACTTTCAAACCACTGCACTTTTAAAATTAACAGGGCTGGTTATAATCCTGCATGCAACTGAAGCAGCTATCTTGTGAAACAAATAACTTCACAAAACCTGTTCCCAATGTTGAGTGGTGTGTAACCTGCAAAAGAATGTTCCGAGGTTAGAGTGCAAGACTATGTATAATGACAAATCTCTGAATACCACTATAGTTCTGACAGTACCCAAAGTTGCAGCTTTCCTTCGTCATAATTACATATCTATGACACTGAAGGTTGCCCTTGAACAGGCAGTTATGGCACTTTATCATGCAGCCTGTTAACAACAAAAATATAACACCCTGAAGAACTGCAAAATTATCAACATATGGGAGCTAGTTGGCATTTCGTTATACGCAGTGCCACAGCAATGTGAGTACAAAGTAACAAGTGTGAAAGCCGGCCTGCCAGATTGCAGCAAGGAACGAAGACACTGCAGTTTTCACACATGTGACCGATGACAACATAAACACGTGCTAAAGAAAAAAAAGGGTCGGGGGGGGGGGGGGACCACACCACTGCTTGATGCAAGAAAACAAGAGTCCAGTGGACACCAAAGTGTCCATGTCAATCAATTTACAGGTAATTCACACCATGGCGTGTCAGTACGATTGCAAAGCAGTCTAACATCAAGCACATCCACAGGTGCCCCGTCAATCTTAAGCTTGTGTCTTGCCTTGACTTGATACCTTATGTCACCCAGCCCAGTTCGGCGGTCCCTACGACGATTCTCGCGCCTCTGCTGTGCCGTCCGCGCTGTGTCTCTCGGCCGGCGCCGGCGGTCATGCAGGTGTCGAAAAGTGTCTTTTTTTCCTGTTGTAATGCCAACAGGTCGTGTAACGTTGAGGCCAGCCTCGCGAATACGTGCATAGAATTCATCATCCTCGAGGCCCCAACCCCAGTAGCGGTTCGAGATGCCGTTCAACTGGCGGAAGCGGGCTGTGCTCAACAGAAGAATGCCACCAACAAAGGTTGGGTAGTGGTACCGCGGGTGCAGGCCTGGTGCAGCGAGGTGGTGCGGGCCACCATTGGGAGGGAATGCATAGCTTAGCTGGGGGTTCAGCGGCAGGAGGTCAACGTCGTGCATGGCAACATAGTCACAGTCTGCCTCGCTCTCCAAGAAGCCAGCATTGATAAGCGAGCCTCGATTGAATCGCAGCGTGTCAATCTGCAAAATGCAACAAGACAAAACTACAGTACAGCTCAGCTGACAGAGTTTCTTTCAAAATGCAGTGAGACGTGTCCCTGTCTACACTCGGCGACAACATAAATTTTCTGTAAAGGTTCCACCCACAAAGTTGCACTGTACTTGCCCATTATGCTTCTAATCTCAAAAACATTGTTCTCGAGAGACGCCAATATTTAAAGTAGTTCACCTATGCCATGTTCTTATGCAAGCTCGTAAACACAAGTGGCTACTTGTGTTACAGCAGTGTATTTGCCACTTCAATTTTACGTTGTCACTGGCTATAGGAGTCTCACTTCAACCTGTGAGTTAATCATTAACTTCTATATTTCTTATCACAATCATCAGCAATAAACCAAAGCCAATATTCCGATTGTGCTTGCAAGTTCTATATCAAGTCTTCTTAAGGCCCGTTTGGCAAACACTTCACACTACAGGTACTATGACAAGCGAAGGATATGTAATCAGACAACCATTTGTGTACTTCTAAACTGTTCAGCGCGCGACATTTCTCACGGCAATAATAGGATAACAATTGAAGCGGTAAAGTTCTAACTGAATGGTCGCAGAAACAAATGACGCCACAGGCAGAGTTCCAAGCTTCGCGAAGCGGAAGGCAGTGCCGCCGAGATAGATTACTGTCGGAATGCGCTTGGTTTTAATTTAAACGCAGCCATTAGTCAGGTGTCAAATTATGCAAGAGAGACGTGCATGAACACGCGGGAGGTGACAGCAAGATTCGACATGACATCCCTAAAGAAACCACCGCGCTCAGACTTCCCAGACTCAAGCAGCACGAAACCACGCACCTGGTTCACCACAACCAGCCTGTGCCGAATCTCCTGTTTGCGCAGAAAGCGGTGCAAGTGAGGCGCCAGCCGCAACAATTCGTCGAAGCGATCGCGAAACGGAATGATCACTGCTAATCGGTGGTCCCCCGCGCTTCCGCCTTCATAGTCGTCGTCGTCTTCGTCACCAGAGCTGCAGGCCGTCGGCGAACGTAGCACCAGAGTGAACGGCACAAGCAGCGTGCAGAGCAGGCCGCACAGGAGCAGCGCGAGTAGCACGCGCCGCCCGTGCAACATCGCGATGTCTCTCCGGCCGACACAGCGCTGCAGCCCGTTGGCTGCCGCCTGACGCCGTTGTCATGCAGAATGTCGCGTGCACAGGACGCTTACGCCGTGCTGGCCGACACCTGGCAACGGCCGTGGCATTGCGCTCTTATTTCTCCCGTTCCAGCTCCAGTGTCTCGCCGTTCTCGACAATCAGTCGTGCGACATGCCCATCATAGAGAATATGTGCCCATGCCCACTACTCAGGCAAGCTGCGACAATTAGTGGCTCCACAACCATGCTTTTCTCCAGCCTCGGGGAACAGCGATATTATACGACTGCCGCTACAGAGGCTTTGGCGCTGGGGTAACGAGCGTTACTTATTGTCATCGCTTAGTCAACGTCTAGGTTTATTTAATGTGGACCAGAAGGCTGCTGGTTGTGATATACAAACAAGGAGGTTTTAAACCTCTTGTATACAAACACAGAATATAATGTAGCCTGGAATTCCGAAGATGAAGTGATTCTGTCAGATTTCATTTAATTGAGAAAATAGTCTCAGATAGTTTGTCGAAGCTGCTAGCTCCTACACGCTTTTCGTAATGAGGAAATTGATGGAGATGTTGAATAAACAGGCGTTTTGGTCAGTGGTGTAGACAGCATTCCACAGAACTTGTCCAGAAAGGCAAAATTACATGTCCGATTTGTACAAACTTATGCCTTAATTGACTTTCAGAGAGGGTTCGGAACTCAAAACCATACCTCGGCCTACTCCTAGCTCTAATGCTCGGGATCAGCTCTAAAGTTTATGCGGTTTTGGCTGTAAGCGGTAAAGTTTAGAATGACGTACGTACTCTAACCTGATTTCAGAGTTCTCCGGTCATTTATCTGGTTGCGGGTAAAGTTTGAAGGACTTAGGTTACGGGGCCAAGTCAGATGACCTGACAGCCCTTTGTTTTAGGGGTAGACAATGGAGCAGCCTGTAGTTGCACTTGATGCAAGACACCAAGAAGTCACACGCACGTATCGCCTTCAGTAAGGTAGAAACTTGGGCCGGTTGGTTTAGCATAGTTCAAATACTGGAAGACCAGCGCTTAAACAAAATAACAGAGAATAACGACACAGCGCAATGTGTGTCTCCTATATAAATTTGGTCTTAGCGCCGGTGTCCAGAATTCGAGCATTTAGCGCGGATGTTTGGAAGTATATTGCGTATTTCTCAGTTACTGAGAGCGTTGAGAAATCAAGACATTGCACGTATGGCTCATGGCAAAATTAAAGCATATTTAATGTGTGCCTTAATGTCATTTCAGATATTGTTTTGATTTTCTTCTTTTTATGCCACCATGACAACTAGCGCCTCAAGCCACCTAGTGGCTGCTTCTGCGTGTGTTCGTCGAAACCCATTCGAAGACGTACTGACCAAGTACTGACGTCGCACTGCATCGAGTATGGCATCAAGCCATCGAGCCTTCTTGTGAGCGCATTGGTCCCTAGAACAACCATACTTGTGAGTAACCGTGTGCCGACTTTTTTTTATATATATATTTTGTTGGGGCTTCAAGATGTTTCTCGTTATATATGTTAGATTGTGATCGGATGACCAGAGAAAGCACATGTATGATACGTGCTCACAAAACATATCGCTGCTACGGCGAAGCCTGGGGATTTCAGCTCGCTCGATTCCGTAAATCTTTGCGCTAACCGCGCGCGAAATTTGAGTTAGCAAGCCACTGTGTTCACCGAACTACCACCGCCTCGCATAATTGGAATGATCACGACATCCATCCCTTCCTATTTCTCTCTCACCAGATGTGTGAAGGCGCCTTAACCTCAGTCGCAGCACTGTTGCCACTGCAGCCTGTCAGCATGCGAGCGTAAACCAGTGGCGTCACTAGGGTTAGCGGCACCCGATATGGTGGACCGCCGAGTACCGTTAACGTTTCTGTGTTAGCAGGCTGATAAACAATAGTGTGTGCACATTTTTTTTTTTAAATAGATGATGCAAATAGTTATCGTAAAATGAATGTGCACATTAAGATAAAGAAGAAAGGTGCACATGACGTGAACAAAAGATGCAAACTCTGAGCATGTAGAAAGACATAAATTTCGATGCATGTGCACACACAATGTACTATCAGCGTCAAATGAAAGTTGAACAGCGGAGCGCGTGGCCCAAGCATAAGTGAAGATATAGTGCGCGCCGTGCAGTTATCACCATTGACAGGGGCGCACATGCGGTTTGGCCACACTGCGCGATCCCCCTCTAGTGAGATAGTTTCGCTTCGGTTCTGTTCATACATTTGAAAGAAGAAAATGAAGCTAAAATGTTGTAGTTTACGGCGAGTCTTGTCGCACAGATCGCCGAAACCACAGGTGCTGTCGGCGCGAACAGCGGCACGCTTGGTGCAGTTTGCACCGTCATCGCCCACGCCGCGCGGGCGAATCCACCTTGCGATCAGCGAAATGCGCCCTGTGCCTTTTCGCTTCTTTGACGAGTAATTATTTGCCGCTTCACGAGGATCGAATCAACGTTATTGCATAGTAGGCTGCTATATGTAGTAGCGTTTGATTTGTCATATTTAGTGCGTTAACTATAGGCAGAAAAACACGCGGTTGCACAGCGCATAAACAGAAGGTGGCTGCTGGTCACGCTTGTGAAGAGCCGACAACCCGTCGTAACGCGAGATCCACGAGCTGTTCTCGCCTTCGCCACACGTCCGTAATGCGATATAACTCGCGAGACATGGTCTGCGGGTGCCGGTCTCCCACGGCCGTACTGCAGTGCGTTCCTTTGCACTTCTCCTTATTCCCTTGTATGGCCATTGTTGACCACAGGATTACTGCACAACTTGTGATCAAAGTGACCTTCTACTGTATTGGGCGGGATCGAATGAAGTAGCTAGGGCAACGTAACGTGGCTCAATACTAAACGAAGGAAATTATTGTAGAATAAATTGTTCGCAGCCACGCCTTTAGCACCACCGAACCTGCGCACAGCCCACTACTGTCCAGGAGGTATACGGCGGTGGTAAATGTCACTCAATGGAAAGATTACGTTTCCTGTCTCTGAGCTATGACCCACCTTTGAGGGAGAAATGAAGTCAGTGGGCGAGAGTTTTTGGTTTTACCTTGGACAGCCTTGTAGGGCTGCGCACGTGTCAACGGCGAAGCCAACACCCATGTTTGTTCCAAGCCGTCTGAAGTAATGCGCGTACACAATCAAGGAAGCACATAAACGCTTCGCAAGCGGTCGACTTAACGAGCCACTTTGTTTTTTCCATTACACGTGGCCGGGGGCGGGGTGAAGTGTAGCCGGGGTGATACCCATGCCAGCGCCCGTGCTTAGGGTGCCTCGACACCAACCCCTAGAGTTAGTACAATATATGGCTTACTCTATATGGCTCCCTTCAGGGAGTCATAGTTGCACCGCTGGCGCCACCTCCAGTGATACTAACGATGATGATGAGCTGAGGCTGACCCATTGGTAATGAGTGGGCTGCTTTAAAGCGCCCTCGCCAGAGAAAATACTATATACGCGGCGATAAAGAGCAGTGTGTCTATGGAGAGGGTGGGGAGACAGGCTGATTCAAGTCTGTCCACAGCCCGGCCTGGTGCACAGACACTGACGTTGAGGCGCTGTAGTTCACCTGTTCCCTTGAGAGTTGGTCACTCTGCGCCCTTGCCAAGTCACGCGCCACCACTGTACGACTCTGTCCTTCGTTACGCGCACTGCATTGGACACCGCCGCCTTATTGGGTTACCGCGTGTGCTCCCAGTAAGCCGTAAACAGTAACTCTTACTGCCTCTGTTTGCCGAGCGCCATCACGTCGTTAGCAGGACTTAACTCCGCGCGCGTTGCCCCCTTACGACTAAAGCCACTCCATACACGTTTTCGCCCACCACGATGGAGGGGCCTTACGGCTTTCGCGAAAGGTATGTTTGCCCTCGAGGAACGCGCGCGGAGTCATGTCCGACCGCGCTGCCGAGAAGCCAACATTTTACAAGCGACGCTAAAACTCCGCAGGGCCCGCCGACCAACTGCGATTGAGATCGGCACTGTTGTTGTTGCTTCTTCGATGCAGCTGTCCAAAAACAAATGCGTTCGCAAGTGTTCTATCGGTTAAATTGCGGTATGAATATCGCACGACGCACTGACAGCTCCTGCAGTGTTTTGAGGTAAAGAAATAAAATAGCGGTTTATTTTTTTTTTCTCTATGCAAGGAACTGCAGAAGTTGCACAATTCGATGTACCCACGAGAATTTTTACGTGTACAATAATTACGTAATGCATGCAGCATTAATCAGCGAGTGTTTGTGCTACATAACACCCATAACACGGCGAAATTTGCCCGTGACCTGTAAAACGCGACAAGATAACCGTTCTGGAATCGTTAAATCAGCGTAGTGGTGCATAGCCAATGCAAACAGTCTACGGGTGCATGCAATTGTCTCGTGCGTTTCACCTGGATCATATTCATCACTCATAATTTAAACACGGGGAATGTTGGACGCGACAGCACTGTCCCCTGACTATGGCCATTCACGTCTTTCACCTTTCGTGCAGCGTTATCTCTCACACGCGCACACTAAAAAGAGCGCTGCTCCTACGCGTGCAGGGAGTGGCTTTCTCGCTTGACATTGGAGCCTAAGGTGACAGACCTTAATGCAGCCCTGGATCCCTAGAGGGAGCCATGGCCGTATACAGTACCTCTGCTAATCCCTACAGGCGCTAATCCCCGCCTGTCCTATACTGGTAATAACAAGCGCATGTTCGCTGACAGATGCTAAAGTTTGTCAAAGTGTGTCATCACGATAAATGTTTGGAGACAGGATAAGCTCCAAAGTGTGCAAGGTTTTGTCAATCTGTAACGTTTCCCTTCTTCTCTAATGCTTGCTTGTTACTCAAGCCGACAAAGCGTCCTTGGGGTCGAAACTGTCGTCTTGACCTATTCTGCCAAAGCGTCTGACGCATAAAACTCAGTGAAACGTAAGGTGCAGATACGTCCAGAACACTCGTGAGGGGTCGGGCGCTCTGTTTTAAAACCTCACTCGCTCCTCCCTAGCCATTTTACGACAAATCACAACGCACCAGCGACCTTCCTGGGTCAGCGGGCGTGCAGGGAACATTATTTAATTGCCCATTGCACTACCAGAAAAAGAAAGGGATCGGAAAGACAGCTGCCGATTTTTTATTGTTTTTTTCGCTCGCGTCATCTCGTTCTCTGAAAATGGAAACGCGAACCACCTCCGGAGTCAGAGTAAAGCATTACGCCTACTGTACAGTTGTACAGTGTACTAGACTATTCTAGTACACTCTACCTACAGTACCTTGATGTACTGGCTCTACTCTACGGGGACGCGCGCATGACACACTGGTTGGAGAGGCTTCGCGTGCTGGTCTGGCTTTCGGCAATGCGGTCCTGTACTCGGAGGTTCGAGCAAGGTTGCAAATTAAGCAACGTGGAGTGGGTAGGCTTGCGTTGGGAGCACACGGAAAAACACCAGATCAGTGCAGGGCACATGGTGACATTGGACGGACATCATTCGAAGGCAGCGAAACTAGCAGCAAGACAGACTTTGGTAAGCGATTGAGAGAAATGGCGGAAAAGTGGTGGGCAAGGAAAGTTTTCAGTTACTTGTACATGAGGAAAGTTGACACAAAATGCAGGAAGGGAACCAGAAAGTTGTTAAGCAAATATTTGGACAATGGCGAAATGGGAGGGGGGGGGGGGGGGCAAACCAGTAAACATCGGTTAAGAAAAAGGTAAAAGAAACAGAAAGGGGGCTGTGGAAAATAGGGATCAGCACTGGAAACGTACAGAACTTTCGAGAAGGAAATTGCCGAAGAAAATATCGACGGCAGTTCTAGAGGAAGGTCTTTGTTGTTTGAAGCCAGGACGGGAGTATTCCGGATTAAGACGTACCGAGTCATGTACCTAAGGGGTAGACAGGTTATGTGGTGCGTGTGGAGAGGAGGACGAAACGGCTGCACACCTGATATTTTTCTGTAAAGGGCTTCGCCCTACAAATGGGCGAACGGTGAAAGGGGCTGAATTTTTCACAGCATTGGGGTTTAGGGACAGCTAGTGGAGGCATAATATACTTTAAGCGGGTAGAAATAGCCAAACTGAGGTTATCTGATCGGTTGCTAAAATCAAGGCAAGAGTTAAATTTCACCCTCCACTTAGTACGAAATATAGCACTAGTAACGGCTAGGTGGCGCGTGCTGTTGCCCGATTTGAAGGGTTCAGCCTTGTCCATCCATCCATCAAATGGGGGAAAGTAATCCAAAAACGTGAATGTACAAACCGCTTCACACAGGGCTAACGTAGCAGTGACCGAGTGTATTCTACTTTGCTGTTGGTGTAAATTTTCGACAGTAGCATAATCGTGAACACGTTGTCTTTTTAAATGTTTTACACTTGGTTACTGCTAGCATTATCTATGTTGAATTCGGAGCGCGAACTACTAGGACAAAAGCAAAGGCACGAGAAGAGACGAGACACAGCGCTGACTTCCATACCAACCCGCCCATTTCTTTCGCTTCTGATCGTGATCTTGTGTGTTCGGCTGGTTAAGCTCCGCGCCACCAGGTGGCTGCACCGTGCAGAACGCTCACGTTTGTGCGAAAGCCGCTTCATGACAGCGGCAGTAGCATGGGAGGGCTTTAGTCTATGCCTTCGCCCATCCGTCAGAAAGCTCCGCTCACCTGCAGTGGCACAGGCAGCGAACATTACGCAGTTGGGCGTGGTGAGCCAGGATGACTGAATGTGAAAGTTTAGGCGCGCAGGAGGGCGCAGTAAATATCTGGCGATGATTTCCCAACTCCACGCCATACGGTGACCAGTGGCTCGGTAATTAGCAGGAGACACACGGTACGATTTGGCGTCCGATCCGACGTGCGGCGCCGCATGCTCCGGCGTGCGGCATACGACGATTCGGGGCACACGGTGCGTGCATCCGAAAATTGTGCGGCGCGTAAGCTCCGCCCATAGCCAGCGCCCCAGCTTGACTTCATAGCCACGTCGAGAAACGCATAAACAACTCTGCACAACACTGCTTCGCTTTACGCGAACACTGTGAATAAAATTATGCCCCTGCGAGTGACAGAACACTTCACGACGGCGCGACTCCGCTAACAGCCAGCGATAGGGCCGGTAGGCCTAGCTAGGCGGACGCCGCGGCCGACGGCGCTTACGATCGAACCCGAGCTCGTCGAAGAGCAGTTATGTTTGCCAAAACAATTAACACTGTACACATAGGCCGCCCGTAATTAAATACAATTGGTTTACTCGACGCAGTCGTTGCGAAGGGCAATCGTGCAAGCGAAGCGAGCAGCCTCGCTCAGACGGTCGGTCGCAAAGACGACCGTGCTGACTGCCCGCGAAGTGCCCTCGCGACGCAGCTCCCGATCTCACCAGTAGCTTAGTGCTAGTGTACTAGGCGCTGCTTTGCATAACAGGCACACGTTCGAGATAATTTTACTGAACTGGTAACTATTTCGTGTCGGAAACAAACTGCAGCAGGCAAGGGAAAAAAAAATACACTGCGACAAACCGGCCAGCTAGCGCCGCCTCCGTAGAGGGAACGTCAGAGAACGTCACATGCCAGCCGCGCTGTCATTGGCTGCGGCCAGACGACGGTGCGGTTGTCGGACGCGTCGGACGCGTCGGACGATGAAAATCTGCCTGGTTTGTCGCACGCCGGACGTCCGATCCGGCGCTTCGGCACGGCAAAACACCTCGATTCCGGCTGCTGTTCCAGCGCGTCGGACGCCGGATCGGACACCAAATCGGACCGTGTGTCTCCCGCTAGGCGCTCTTCAGCGACGGCGGCTTCAAGGTAAGCGGATCGGCTCACTCAAGGTGTCTGCACTGCCCAGAAGGGTTATTAGGTGCCGCGCGCACAGCCGTGACCGCACCGGTGCCGTAAGTCCGCGATGAAACAGCGTTCGGTAAAAACTGCTTCGAAGGAACAACATTCCACGGGGCGGAGCTAGCCTCGTCATTCTGTTCGATCAAATGTATTCGCAGTCTTTCCATAAAGTGGCGTTCGATGAAATGGGTGGAACACGGATCATATCCCACATGTCAAACGTTACATATGCGGTGGAATGTCTCGGATGACACAGTGTTCGACGAAATAGGCGTAATCCGGTCTCGCAGAGCACGTGTCGATCCAGTAGCCATGTCGATCCAGTTGACGTTTCACCTCACGCGCAGAAACAGCGCCACGACATGTCGCGGCAAACGATGCCGCAGGCTGGACTTTTTTTTGGTTCAAAGAGATTGCACGGTGACATCATTATGTTCTGCGGGTGTGTTCATGCACACCAGGACAGTCAGAAGAGGGTACCGGCTATGTTCTAATCTAAACGAAGTTGCTATGTGACATGAAACTTCTCTATACATCAGAACTGAACTTACTTTTTCAGCAGGCACATATATTTCAGCATGAAAAAAATTATGCAGATCCCATGCGCTGTGTGAATCGATGCAAGCGAAGTTTCCTGTGCTCTCTGCTTTAGTTGGGTATAATTAGCGGTGATGTGGACGGCGAATGTGTAATTTCTTTAAAGTTTAGACCAACACGAGAGCGGTGAGTTGACGTTGAATGTTACCTTGCGTACACCGCTGCCGTTTGTCTTCATAATACACAGAACACACAGAGAGAGGTGTTTGCATGAGGCGTTGTTGTGCGCCATATTTCATAACCCCTGAGAGGGTTGAGCGTTGTCATTACTCACATGGCACATCGCATCGTGGCAGAAGCATTAGATTTGAATTAGATTATGGGGCGGTACGTGCCAAAACCACCATCGAATTATGAGGCAGGCCGTAGTGGCGCACTCCGGATTAATTTTGGCACTGTGGTGTTCTTTAAAGCGTGTCCCTAAATCAAAGTACATGGGCGTTTTTTATTTCATCCCCGTCGAAATGCGGCTGCCTCCGTCAAATCCGTGACCTCGAGCAATGCCATAGCAGCGAAGCTATCGCAGCGGGCACACAAGTGTTGATCTGACGTGTGACCGCTTCCGTTCTGTCGCCTAAACCCTGCGGTGCGCTTTAATTAATACGGCTCTGCTTCTGCACGCCCCGCGTGAGTTGTCCGCTAGACAAATTTGCATGGTTTTATTTTTCAGAAACAGCAGAAACGCACCGTACCGTACCTTGAACTTAATCAAGCGTTGCCTTGCCTTCTACCCGCCGTGGTTGCTCAGTGGCTATGGTGTTAGGCTGCTGAGCACGAGGTCGCGGGATCGAATCCCGGCCACGGCGGCCGCATTTCGATGGGGGCGAAATGCGAAAACACCCGTGTACTTAGATTTAGGTGCACGTTAAAGAACCCCAGGTGGTCAAAATTTCCGGAGTCCCCCACTACGGCGTGCCTCATAATCAGAAAGTGGTTTTGGCACGTAAAACCTCATATATTATTATTATTATTATTATTGCCTTGCCTTCTCACGTGGCAAGGCTGTTGTTCACTCGTTTCGGGACTGCTTCGGTTCTAACATTCCCTGCCCCCTCTCCGCACTCCTCTCTTCCATTCTATGTAGCTTCCCTCTGGACTTGCACGTTGGTAGAAAGGTAAGCGCTTGCGGGGGTCACGGATAATTACAGCTGTCAGAGGCTAAAGTGGCAACGACCCGGGAGCTCCGCAGGGCATTGTGCACATTCGACGCGCTGCGGTCCAAACGAATTCCTCGTATCTTTTCTTCTCTGCCACGCTTCTTCCAAGTATATACACGCTCTGGACCACCCCCCGACGCGGTGTGCCTGACAGCAGCAGCAGCAGTGGCAAAGTCGAATGAAAAGGCAAAGAGAACTGCGCTTTAAAAGAGTTCAGATGCTCAAGGAAAGACAGCATGTCTTGGCCACAAATAACACAAAAAGCAGTATTCCATGTATTGGGCAAAACATTTTGGAGCGGTCTTGTACGAAGTCATCGCAGAATTTTCAAATGTCCCTAGGGCGATGTTTCCACAGGCGACGGAAACGGAATGGATGTCGGGAAGGGCAATGCAAGTTCAAACGCCTTGGCGGATCATCACATTACTAACCACATCATCGATTGGGATGCTGCGAGCATAATGGCGATAGAGAAGCGCCTATCTTCAAGACTACTCTTGGAATATTTACATATTCAGACGTCTAGGAACGCGATTAGCCGGACACGGTTAATTTCCCAGAGATATACATGCGCATTCTGCGCCACCCAACACATAAATCGCACCCGCCGTGGTTGCTCAGTGGCTATGGTGTTAGGCTGCTGAGCACGAGGTCGCGGGATCGAATCCCGGCCACGGCGGCCGCATTTCGATGGGGGCGAAATGCGAAAACACCCGTGTACTTAGATTTAGGGGCACGTTAAAGAACCCCAGGGGGTCGAAATTTCCGGAGCCCTCCACTACGGCGTGCCTCATAATCAGAAAGTGGTTTTGGCACGTAAAACCCCATAATTTAAATAATTTTTAACACATAAATCGCCCCCTCTTGCGCTCATCTTCATTGTGAACAGAGGACCCTTAGCGGTCTCGAAACGTCATTTTATGTTTTATTTCCTTTTGAACCTTAGACGAGTGCCAGTTTATTTGACAATGTTATCACCTTCGCCTGAAGAGTTTTCATCAAACTTTGGACTATGAAGGATCTAATGTGGCGACGCCCAGGGAGCTCCAGAGAGAATTGTGCACATTCGACGTGGCGCAATGACACAAACGAGTTTCTTGCGTCTGCTTTCCTCTCTGCCACGCTCCTTCCATGGTTCCGCGCTCTGAACCACCCCCCGACGCGGTCTGCCAGACAACAGCAGCAGTGGGAAAATCAAAAGAAGGAAAGGAAGTTTCTCTTTAAAGACGTTAACTGAGGCAATGTAGAAAATGCGGCTTACACAGTCGCACAATGTTCCCGATTTTCAGAGCTTAAAAAAACTATATGCTTTCGTACTTTATGTAGCTGCTTTAAACCACTTCTGCCTACTCGAAAAGTACATTAGATTGTCTGCTCAAGCCTCCAGCTCATAAAAAAACTGCGAAACACTGTGACACAAAAGGTATAGGATCCCTAAACGTTTCTTGGTGCGTGTTGTACTTTTCCTTGCTACACCTATCATCACCAAATTCGACACGTCGCTGGTGACTGTAAAACATTGAATTAACCACTTCACATAGATTGCACGAAGTGCGTTGTAGCTGCATGAGTTTCATTAGCCAAGTTTAAAGTAAATGTGCGAGGAGCACACAAGCATAGAACTTTTCGTTTCCTAGTGTGTGGAGAGATTTTGGTAGGTCTTACAAACATTTTGCTGAAATAAAATAATAGTCGAGAGCGCCTCCGCCCCCTCCCGAGTGTCCTTATCTGAACACACCGTCGTGTATAATTCCCTCTTACGCATTGGTAAGCCTTCCATAAAAAAAGAAAATTGATTTTTTTGTTTTTGTTTTATCGCAGGTCCTTTCAATGAATAAGTAGTGACGGAGGCAAAGGATCTGAATCTGGATATTGGGCATACCGGACCATCGCGTTTGAGAACGTTCCTGTCCCTCGCATCGCTACGAGCCTTGATACGTTCTACCCACTGCCTACATTTTGTCAAGTCTTGTCGTGGACCGCGCAAGGATGCAACCTTCAGCTGGACCTTCCCGCTCACTTCCGTCGACCTCTGCTGATAATGGGCAGAGAAATCACAACCTGCCAACGCAGAGTAACCGTCAAGTGCTCAAGTTTAGTCTGACACACGAACTTTTCCCCGACTTGCGTCAGCCTGCTCCCGCAAACGAGAATCGTACGCTTGGGCCTTCCAGCAACTCCCATCAAGTTAGCAACCCCCCGAGAGATACCTACATGCACTCGGCGTTTACTTCACTGCGCTGCAAATTCTGTGGATCAGAGTGCTCGGATAAGGGTAGCCTCCTCCGTCATTTGCGAAGACACAACCGAGTGCTCTCTCGCGAGACTGATGTCTTGCTGGAGCAATTGGTATCCATTCTGGACGCAATTGATGCCGACTTAGATGACGCGCCGAGGGCAACGTTTTCCGGGCAGAACAGAACAGCGAATGTAACCTTAGAACAAACGCAAGTTCGTGAACGTCTGGCAACACAGCTCAGTTGCCACGTGCCCGACCAAACGGCACAGCAAACCCACAGAGTAAACCCGTCGAACAATGTTGGTGTACTTCCAGGTAAACCCAATGCTCCTGAACAACTCGATGGCTGCGTAGACAGGGCGGGTCAAACAAGTCAGACACAGGTGCTCCCTCACCGAAGGCAGGTCTCTGCGCGCCGAAACAGTGTAGGCCCTGTGGTGGAATCTTCTCAGAACCTGACAACTTTCGGGACAACTTTAGAAAGCTGCCGCACTGCACTTGGTAGCGGATGTGTAATTCAGCAGCCCGCCCAGCACGCCACAGCGCCCGGTACGACGGTCGAGGACAATGTTCGCTGCACCTTGCAGCCAAACTGCGCTGGAACTGTGGAATATCGTTTGGAAAGCCAAGCTGTGAAAGCGCGCAAGAGAACGTCGCCGCCGGAGCCCAGGGCCGCCCCTGATTCCGCACGCTGTTCTGAAGGGCTAGTACTGGCTCAAGCTACTTTAAGCCCTACGCAATACATACTGTACACTGCGAATGCACCTGTAGGCGATTCAGGGAGCGACGTACTTCGTTCGCCAACAGAGGTTGCCCCCAACAACAAAGACGCCACATCGGGATTTCACAACATTGTGAGTACTCAGCACTTAGGCAGTAGCACTACTACTTCGCCGCTGTATTCTGAAAGGCAGGGTCAGGCTGTTCAAATAGAAAGCACTACTATGCACATCTGTAGTACCGGGCGATCAGCATTGGATGGGTCCTTGGTGAATCCCCTAAACCTTACTATAGAAGCCGACGGCGCTTCTATCACATCGTCGACCTCCGGGCTTAGTACTTCCCGACCAAAACGCGTAAGAGCAGTAACCTGGATCCCTCCACAGTATGACGACGACAACAGACCTTCCTCGAAGGCATCCGGAAGCACTCCCTGCCACGAAAGCATAGGCGACGAGGTGACATCACGGCCGTTACCTACATCGTGCACTGAAACTAACGCGCATGGAACCTCGAGCACAGACGAGGTCACACGTGCGGTACGGGAGACAGATGGCGGGGTCCTGGTCGCCAGCATCTCCATTAATCATGAGCAGGAAGACCGGCGTACTGCTTGCGACGAGGACACTGCGGACGATGCGAGTTGGGCGCAGCACTGGGAACAGGAATTCGAGCATGTTAGCACAGACGAAATCACGCTGTCTCCACCACCATTTGACTTACATACTCGCGAACGGCATGCCATAAAGCAAGAGAAAGAGGAGACCATCGCCAAGTACGAGGACGTCGCCAAAAAGGGAAGCCTGGAAGAACCAGCCTATGACAACGCCGATGCTGCGCTATCTGCACCGTGTGTCGCGGACCCCACGTGTGGGCGGGGCATCGTCAAGGACGAGAGTCTGGAACATCCATCGGAAGAGCAATCCCTCGGCAAAGCTGAACTCCCGTTGCCTGCACCAAGCGTCGTGCGCCCCCAAGGCGTGAAGCGCAAGAAAGGTGTGTCCCGGGACAATGTCGCCAAGGATTCAAGAACGGAACAGCGATCGAAACAGTTCCAAGTCGGTTCCGTCGACGAAGCAGAAGTGTCCGCCGCTCCGCCAGGCATCACAGAGCCCGCCTGCGGGCTAGGTACTTCCCGACCGAAACGCGTAAGATCAGCGACCTGGAACCCTCCAAGCTATGGCGACGACAACCCACCTTCCGCGAAGGCGTCCGGAAGCACTGCCCGCTACGAGTCAGCACCGCCATGCTCGAAGGACGACAAAGGAGTTCCCGCGTCCCCGCGAGGTGCGGCCAAGACCTGGCAATGCCCGTCGTGCACCAGCGTGCTCTCGAGCAGGTCGAGCCTGTGCCGACACCGCCTGCTGATGCATACCAGGCAGAAGCCGCTGAAGTGCCAGCAATGCACCAAGACGTTTCGCTTGAACGAGACGCTGAGAAACCATGTTCGCACCGTGCACACGGGCGAGACCTGGCAGTGCCCGTCGTGCTCCAAGGTGCTGTCGTGCAAGTACAGCTTCGACCGACACCTCCTGCTGATGCACACCGCTCAGAAGCCGCTGAACTGCCCGCACTGCACCAGGACGTTCGGCTTGAAGGAGACGCTGCGGAACCACGTCCGCTCCGCGCACACCGGAGAGCGGCCCTTCGAGTGCCACCTGTGTCCCAGCTCGTTCGCCCAGAAAACGTCCCTCCATCAGCACTTGGTGTGGCACAGGAACGAACGGCGCTTCGAGTGCAAGCTCTGCCCCAACACGTTCATCGTAAAGGGGCACCTGAAGCGTCACATGCGGAGTCACACCAACGAGAGGCCGTTCTTGTGCTCCCTGTGCCCCAAGCAGCTGTCCAGCTCGCACGCCCTCAAGAGGCACCTACTGACGCACACCGGCGAGCGGCCGCATAAGTGCGAGGTTTGCGGCAAGACGTTTCGACGGCTGTCCACTCTTCAGGCCCACGTTGTCAGGTTTCACCCGACTGAGATTAGCCTCGACTGAATGAGCGGGGGTGCCTTCCACGCATCTTGATTGCTGAATCATCAGCTGTGCATTTTTGTCACGCGTCTGGTTTTGGGGCTCCACACATTGCTCCCTCATGTGCCTGAGATTGATGTCGGTTGTTTTTATCAAAGCCGCGAAAGAAAGATTACCGACGCCCTGCCTAGTTAAAGTAATAAAGAAAGAAAACTGTGCCGTTTTTTTTCTCTTTTTTTCAGTAGTTGTATGTATCTGTAAACCCGTGGAGTGAATGTGCGACATCTATCATGCACTCTGGTCGAAAACTTCACTTGTGCTCTTATGTTGTGAACCGTTTTAACAATAAGTGTCGCATCGTTTGTTGAGGTAGTACTCGCCTAAAGTAAGTAGATCACTTGACGAGTTCGGGCCGTTCTCGCAGCACGTCGTTCGTCTCCGCCAAAAGCGACGGCGTGTTCTTTTTGAAATCCTCACTGTTAGAGGAAGTGTTGTACCGCGCTTCATTCGAGGGAAAATATTCACCCTTTGTGAACGCTTTATGAAAAAATGTAGAAGCAACAAAAGAATACGTGGATGACACGATACGCGTTCATGTTAGGCGAACAGCACATGCTGTACGGACTCTTACTTTTAATTTTTAAGACCTACACATGACTTTATTTTCTGCTGCTGCACCGGCAGTCCTTATTTCGTGCAACTTCGTTACATTTCCGGCGTTTAATTTTTTTGAGGACCTGGGTTAACAGCACCTCGAGTACAGTTTAGGGGTAACTTCCGCCATCAGTTGAAGTGTCACGCCTAGTTTTCTGAAACGTGCGCAGCACGAGTGCATGCATACATAGTGCATGCATACAGAGTGCATGCATGCTGTCGTCTCGGGGGTGCTGTGGTGTGTACACTGCGCATGTACAGGAAGGAAACCACCAACATTGTCATCGCGAACTACGTTCTTGCACGTCAGTCGACAGGTAAAGTACAGGGTGTTTCAAGACTAAGTAGTTTTAAATGATAGGCTTTCGGAGGTAGAATTGTTGTTCTTGCGTGAAGTGATCAGGGGCCGCGACGGGCGCTATCGAACGGGTTGCAAGTGCTATTTAGAGGAACAATTAACTAGAATTTGAAGCTTTTTAATTATTCTAGTTGGGTGTTTGTAATGAGGAAATTTTAGTGGATCATCAGTCCATCCGGTATCAATTGTTGGATTTGCGAAATTGTAATTGCGCGCCTAGCTACAGCGCTCATAACCTCAGCTGAGTGACGCAATGCCGCGCCCACGCGCTGATATAAGCTGGAGCGGTGCGCGTTACGAACATCCCGCGCTTTTTCTGCAGCCCGAACGGAAAGTGGTGCGTCGTGGCCGTCGTTTGCGTGCGGAGGCCATGACGCACGCGCAAATAATAATAACAGCAGAAACTGGTAACTTCGTAATCTAGAAATCCGCGGTATCAAATGCTTTTGCAGCGCATCAGCATCGGCTGTTTTATCCTTTCCGTCACTCAACGTGGCTGCAGCGGCGTGTGGCCATTTTTCGATGGATGAGGGAGTCGACATGGTTATTGCGTGCGTAACGCGAATCGAAACCGAACTTTAGCCGCACGTCTGTACGCTGCACGACACCCCGGTCGTCGCGTACTATCAGTTCCTACGTTCAAGACGGTGTTCAAGCGCTTTCGGTACGTCGTCAAAGAAGAAGACGTTACCATATCCTGAGCGAAGATTTCGAGACCGGCGTCTCGGCCTACGTAAAGTGAGAGCCACAGGCGAGCGTAAGAGAAATCGCTGGTACATGTCAAGGCAATGTCACATCAGTTTGGAGAGTGTTGTCGAAACATCCTATCACCTATCTCTACATCGGAGACTTGCGGACAGCTACATCCAGCGGAGGCTAGACTTCTGTAACTGGTACCTCATCCAGTGCTGCACTCACTCCTGTGAAAGCAGAACGACGGGCAGCTTTCACAATTTGCGAGGTGGGCTATCGGCATCACTCTCACTTCGCAGCGTTGCTGGCGGAGGGACGCTTTCTTTTCTAGAGGCTGCTCAGATGGAAAAATTCTGCTTACAAAATATCCACGTGCATTTGGAACTGCTGCAGGTGTACACTACCGATGGTGAGATTTGCGTTGCGCCATACAAAAACTAGGTCCTTAAAAATCGGTTGTCAATTCCTTTAATTACATTGGCATTCATTTCAAATGTAGGAAAAGTTCGCAGTTCCGCCCGAAAGGCGAAGCACCGACTGCGATACCAATTTAGTATATAGCTGTACGAAGTAAGGACAATAGGTTTATCGGCCGTATGAACGTGTTAACATTCGCTTACTAAGTTAACAATGATAGAATGTGTAAGCGTGGCTCAACGGGGACGTAGAAAGAAACACACACACACAGAGACAGCGCTGTCTTTGGGTTTCTGCTTCTTTCTACGTCCTTGATCAGTCCAGCTTACACATTCTATCGTGGATTCAAACTGTCCTGTCAACATGTTTCAACTAAGCTAACCAGCACGGTGTCACGCGCGCACAGGTAAGCATGAACACATCTCGCTCGATGACAGCAAAAACTGTCTGAAAACGCTGGAGTTAGGAATCGTGACAGCAGCCGCGAGCCAATTGACCTCCGTGCATCTGTCGCTTCAACGCGGACTAAAACGTGGAAAGCACAGCGCATGCGAAGCTATCGGCACTACGCGTACTCTGCAAACATCGCAGATCGCTTTCAAAACACGTACGCCGGCAACGCGTCCCTGCGGCGTCCGTGATTCGCGTGGCCAACGTCGTAGTAGACGCCGCGGTTGTCTCCAGGCCCGCCGGAGCGGCGGGCGATAGCATTGAGGCACCCTAGCAGCCGCCGGAGAGCGCCCCTCCTCCCTTGCCTGACCTCCCTGCCTCGCGCGCCACAGGAGAGGGCACGCATCTGTGCAGCGTTCCTCGCTAGTGCACGCGAGATTGAACCGCGTTCGCCGGCTCACTCTCACAAGCTTTCACTCACACGAAACCTCACGGCGACGGCAGCAATGCGCCTGGAGTGTCCGTATTATTATCGCAATAAAAGCTACCCGGCCGTGCAATCGTGCTTCAGGAAACGGTAGCGCCTGCGTAAAGCGAAGGCGGGGACTGTGGACTACAAAAAAAGAGATGGCTATGGGGTGCAACTGAGCGTGTCCCTTATAGCCACTATGTCTAGGGGTCTAAATATAAGGAGCTTGACTACAGCTAACGTTTCGGTGCGCTGACTACTGTGTCGGTTGCTGCCTGGGCACCGGTTTACGGCTAAAGAACAAAACAAGAATAACAATCTTGTTTTCGTGGGAGTGCATGCCTCGAATATCAACAATAACGTCCGTGCCTCAATAGAGCGCCGTTCTGTGGGACGCGAGGTATGAGCTACGCGAACCGTGCTGGGGGAGGGGCACTGGGATGTCGAGGACGTTACGCACGTGCAGCGCGCCTCCACCTCAGTAGCCAATTAATACTCTTCTCTTTCAGTATTATTTTTTTTAACTCTTCTAACAAGGGGGCGGAGGGTCTGTCTGCATTCCCCGAGTCTCTGATTGCGCCCTCCTCGCGGATATTTTTTTTCCTGCCGCGCTTGTTCGATCTGTGCGTGCCTGCACGCGCCGGCCACCCTCCTATCTATCGCCCCCCCTCGGCGACGAGGTTGGTTGCGCCGCGCTCGAGCAACGAACGTGCGACGCACGCCTGCGGAGGGGCGGGGAGGTGGGTGGGGGTGGCGATAAAAGCGTCTCGTCTCTCAGCGGACACGCTCGCGTTCGTGTTGCTTGCTTCTTTCTGCTTGTGGCGGCGCACTCGCTCGCCTTTTCGAAAGGCGTGTGGAGTCATCGCACGGTAAAGAGAGGCGGTGGCGTGCAGGCCGCGGCCCGAAGCGAGGAGGCACTCCGCCGTCTCGACGCGACACGCGAGTGCGTTGACAGACATCTCGGCTGCGGTAGCAGACGACGGACGGGGAGAAGAGCGGAGCAGACGACGCGCAAACCGCCAACGGACGGCGAGGACGCGAGGGTGCGGTTGTTTGGGGCTGGTGGGTGGCAGGCGGAGGAAATCGGTGGCGGGTGCGACGACGGCGGGAGGTGGTGCGGTGGGGGTGCGCAGGATTCTTCCCAAGGTTGCCGTGCGTGCGCGACAGATTCGGCATCAGCGTCCGCGCGGCAACGGCTTTCGCTCGCCCCTGTGTTTCTGCAGCGACGGGACCGGAGAACCGCTGGCGGCGCGCCGGTGCCGCGGCGGGGAGCTGCATCAGCAGCAGCTGGGCGCGGCGGCATCATCATCCGTGGAGGGGGCACCAGGATGGGGTTTGTCCCGCTCCTGTTGCCGGCGCTGCTCGCCGTAGCGGCAGCGGCGTCGGCGGCCGGCTTGGACGGGTTCGACTGGGCCGGGCGGCTTGCGCAGCCCACCTGCCTCGAGATACCGGCCAACCTGACGCTGTGTCGCGGCATCGGCTACACGCGCATGCGACTGCCCAACCTGCTCGAACACGACAGCATGGCGGAGGTTCAACAGCAGGCGCGCTCCTGGGTGCAGCTGGTGAACCGGCGCTGCCACCCGGACACTCAGCTCTTCCTGTGCTCGCTCTTCTCGCCCGTCTGTCTGGAGCGGCCCATCTTTCCCTGCCGAAGCCTGTGCGAGGCCGTGCGCAGGGGATGCGAGTCCACCATGGCACACTACGGCTACCCGTGGCCGGACATGGTCCGCTGCGACAAGTTTCCCCTGGACAATGACATGTGCATCGGTGTGCAGAGCGCCGCTGCAGCGAGCGAGGCCTCGGCGTCGGTCGCCTGCAGGGCTTGCCAACAGGCCAACACGACGGAGTCGCTCGTGGACAACTACTGCCGCGCCGACTTCGGTGGGTTTGCCCCGCTTTCGAACCTGTCTCTAATAAATGCGCACGCGCTCACGATTTCGGTGCGCTTATTTGTCGGTTTGCTATCGCCGCCTGCAAATCGTCCACGTGTGTTTCGATGGAGCGCGTTTGTGCCCTAGGATGACGTCACGCGATGACAAAGCTGGCAAGGATGTTTCGTAACGTGGGGGTCTGCTCAGCAGTTTAGCTTTGCAGTGTTTTGATGCCGTCGAGAAATGATGCTTCTTTAGGTAGACGAGAGCTCACATTTGTGCAATAAGTTGCTGAGCCGTTTGTATAAGGGAGACTCGACAGTTTTCGTTGCCATTTATCAATATAATGTGACACAGTTGGCAGTTATGGCTCATGTAGCTGAAGGATAGGAAAGAATGAGAGCCTCTTTGTCAGTTTTCTACAGAATGATTGATTGAAGGTGTGCATCTGTCACCAGCCTTTTATAATGTATAGCGACAGATGGGCGTATTGTTTCCATTCTCTGAGTGTTTCACATGATCTTCTTTAACTGTGTTCCAACAGCTTTGCTAGTGTGCATAATTTAGGTATGCTTTCAGGTATATACTTTTTTTCAAACATCTTGTTAGGTTGTACAGAACAGCTGGTTAACTTTTGCTTGAAATAAAGTAACTGTGGTACTGTTGTTGTGCTTTTGCCCTTGCTTTCCATGCAGAAACTTTTAAACGGGAACAATCTGCACTCTTGCTGCAAGTTGTCTCAAAACCATTGCCACGCTGCATGTGATGGGTGGCACTTAAAGGGTTTTACAATGTATTTACTCAATTCTTGAAACAGTGAATGATTGTCAAACTAGTTGGTTAATCATATGACCATAGTGCTCAACAAATCGATTAGAAAAGAAATACCAATTTATGTTTGACATTTGTGTTAATTTCAAAAGCATGGATAACGTTGATATAACAGTTTTTGCACTATCAGTTTCAAATTCAAGGTTTCTTTGGTAGTCAACTACAAATTGTCACAAATTTAGCGACATCATTTTGCCCACTAGCAATACGTACCGGTATGCAAGAAAATATGTATGTGCAATGAACTTGCAATCCATCTGGTTGTAAGTGCATCTATATTTGTCCCCTTGTTTCAGTGCTAGGGAATGACATGGCACACTAGTTTGTATGCATTGGTTAAATTTTCTTGCAAACTTTATGAAAGATTCTAGTCATACTGTAAGGGTTTGAGGTAACAGATGAGGCTGACATGAGTCTTGCATTCTCTTCTTTGAAAAGGAATTTAGATGGCTTCTAAGTGACACACAGGACACATGACAAGACATGCTTAGCAAAGAGGCTGTTTTGTGTCCACAATCACTCGTAAACATAGCCCCGTCAGTCCAGAGCACCTTTGCATGCACTTTGACATGTGCAATTTGTGATTTGGTGTGCGAACTCCACAGTGAACTTTGAAGTTTCAGGCTGTGAATTGCACCGATAGGGCTTTATATTCTGAATCTGCACAACGGATTGAAGAATGCCACAGTGGACAGCTCCAGATGAACTCTCAACATCAGGTGTTCTTTAATATGTGCATCACAAGGAAGCATTTTTGCATTCAGTCCTAATTGGAATATGCTGCTGCAGTGTGGAGTCGAACCTGCGAACTCACACCATAAGTGTGTGTGACTGTGCACCCAGGTTTCCGGGAAAGTTTTTATTTCACTGATGCCATTTCTGGCCACATTTCGCTGCAGCTATGCTGTTCTTTCACTAGGCCTAAATGAAGCGCAGACTGGAAAGAAAAATTACCTGATCAGTGGTAAAAATAAACTGTACTGTTTTTGCACACATTGACTTGTGTGAAAACAAAAGTATATGTTCTATTTTGTCTTTTCCATTTTGTGTTTTGCTTTGGCTCACCAGTACATAACTGACACTCTGGTTGAGTTCATATTGCATGATTAAGGTAAATATAGACCAAGGAAAACAGTCAAAAAGGAGGTATGGGCACATATAACACCTCTTGCTGTGCCTCTGCAACTACTCATTTGCATTCTGCAAAATTGTCCCGACTTTCTTCCATTTTGTGACGACAGTGGTGCGTGCCCGGGTGAAGCGCCTTCAGGGATCTCAGCTGCAGTGCAAGCGCTCAAAGCTGCTCAAGCTGCGCCAGGGCCTGCCACGACGTCAGCTTCGGCGCCCTGTCCTCAAGGCGCCAGACTTTGAACGCTGTTGCGGCCCGCTCAAGGGACAGCTGCTGCTCATGGGGCTGCGTGCCGAAAACGGCAGTCTGGCCCCTTTGCTCATCATGCCCTGGCGCCGCACCACGGCCTTCCGCAAGGCCCTGCGGCTCATGCGCGGAGTTGACTGCGCCAACCCGCTGCAGCACTAGTCGGTCTTGGAAAGAAGGAAGGTTGGCTGTGACACGTTTTTCTTCGGACGTGCAGCTGAAACCCAGAACGTCCTGTCTTCCAGCCCTACGATGGCCTGGACAGTGGGGCCGCGCATTTCTCTCTTGCTGGAGGGTAGCCGGCATCGCAAACGAAGCAGATGTGTTGTTCCTGGCAAGTCTTTGTTGAGGGTACATGAAACTAAGTGCTTGCCTAATTTGCCTGAAACAGCAGAAGTAAGGTCATGTCCGAGAGGAAGGCAGACAGGTGCTCCGACTGTTCTGTATTGCACTCCATTTCGCACTTTACCGAGGTTTTGCGACAACAGAAAGTGCATAGCATTCTACTTTTCTACCACTTCCTCTTCCTCGTACCTCCTTAGTGCTTTTCTTTTTCCTGTCTTTCTTTTGCCATGAACATTAAATATGCACGTCACCATGCAAGAAAGGCAAGAATTAAAAGCATCAGTACTCCTGATAAGCATATCAGAAGCAAAGTTGCCAAATCGAACATGTCAGTGTTGTGAAGCAAAGTAGGCGTTTGGTATTTTACGTCTTCAAACGAGACATCATTTTGTAGTCTGTTCAGTACTACTGCCTGTCATCTAATAGAAAATGGAGGTGCATTTGGTACATCTCTGCAATCTGCACTTCATGCAAGACTGCAGATTTCATGCTGCACAGCTGACGCTGAACACAAGCGATAAGCTTCTGTGCCATCTACGCTTCATATACAAAGTATGGCTGGCAATGACATTAGCATCAATGCCCTCTCGGAAGAATCAGCGCCTGTGTGTATTGCTCCATCACTGCAGTGATCAATCAGTTTTCAAAATATTGCTTTCCATTTTCTCTGACTGGCAATACAGGGGAGTAGATGTGAACGAAGAACTTGGCAGACGCCTTATCTGTGAGCTTTGTTTTTAATGTTACACATCTAGTGTTTGTGCTGACAGGATGAGTCACTGACATCATCATGTGAACAAACCTCTATTCCCACAGTAAACTGCAGCACTGATGTTCCACTCAAAGGTAAAAGTAACCCTCAGGTGGCCAGTTAACCATATTACTCTAGCACTCTCAAAGGTGTCACACCCTGTTGGTTACACTTTTCTTTTATGACAATAACTGTCATTGTTGTGAACATTTTCTTTTTCTTGTGCTGCTTACCTCGTAGGGGTCGCACACAGTCCTGGTGAAAAAAATGTGCATCCCAGCTGGAAACTATAAACATGTTTGAAATATGTTTCTGTTGACATGGTTGAAGCCCACTGTCATTTTAGCAAACTTGCTGTTGCACTTAGCAGAATTTTCTGTAATGGCGAAAATATGCTTTCAGGAAATTTCCACAAAGTATTTAGTCTATTCTAGCTGGTATTAAATGATACTTCAGTGAAATCATTGGGGGTGGGGGGGGGGAGCGAAAAAAAAAAGGCAGCACTATTTGCAGTGCCTGTCTTCACTGTAAACGTTTTTGGCAAATTGTATTTAGAAATATGGAATATTTTTTCACAGGCACCAAACAAACATTTTTCTATAACGTAAGCAAACACTGCCATAAAAATTTAAACACCTTAGAAGTGCCTTTCCAGTATTCACTGCATTGCTATCACTAAAATTGAAAGTTTTGCTGAACAGAAGAAAAAGTCTGATAATTGCATTGGAACCTAATTTGCTTACCATATTTTGGGAGGATTTTTTCTAACCAATTTATCAGACCACATTGGCATATAGCACATGCAAAATGGCAACACTTGAGGTTTTGCATGTTAGTGTGCAACAGCAACGTATACAAGGTGACTAATGCTTTTATTTCTAGGTGTATGTAATTGCAGCTGTAACACTATGGTACACTTCAATTACCTTTCTTTCTAGGCACACTGTCACGGACAAATGAAACACTAGCGGGAAAGTATAAAGTAGGACAGCTCTCACAAGTAATAACTCTGGAGAGAGTGCGGTTTCGCGCCGCTGTATATCCGGTTGCCGAGGGTGGTGGAGGCTCCAAGCTAGCCGTGCAAGCTGTAGTTGTGCCGACATCAAAGTGGCAAAAGCGGAGACGAGAGAACGCATTCCAGTTAGCCCTAACTTGTTCGTGTTATATTTATCCATGACAGTATGTGTCCGAGTACATGCATTTATTGGAAAAAAAAAAAACATTCTGTTTGCAAAGACAGATACATGTGGGCTCACTCTTGCATGCTGTTGAAAGTGAAAGCAGATCTTTTATATGTAGAGTTATTCTTTATATCATAATTTTTGCCTCTCGTTTTATCCACAGCAGTTTAAGTTTTGTACTCCATTGTGAATTAGTCCTGCCTCTCACTTTCCGAATGATAACCTATGATGTGTGGGTTGATAGCAATTAGATAATACACTGTTCTGCGCTGTGATGGCCCCAACAAATTTTTCTGTAAAGAGGTAATCAAAATTCTTTTCCTTTGGTGCCGCTGCATGTCCTTATGGAGCCTGCATGCCATGGCGTTCTGACGAAACTGAAATACAAGATGGCTGATTCATTTAAGTTGATTGCTCTTTTTCCCTGTGCTACTTCCTACTTTTCTTTGCACATTAGGGAGAGCTTTGACCAACTTTCATGTCAGAAAATAACTCTATCAGTGTGTTTTACTGTGTATTGCAATGTAGCCACTTGTGAGTTGAAAGTTTGTCTTTTATTTCTATTGCAGGCAAACCCTAATTGCAAGCTAGTTGATCACTCGCTTCGACATCGAATGTGTCTGACTGCTATGTGCAAGCACATTTGCTGGCTTAAGTAATTTCAACACTTTGCTTACTGTGCCTTGCGTGCAAGATTTAATTTCATCCATGAAAGGGTATCCAAGCTGTTTATGTTCCAACACAAAAAATAATGGTTGTAGTGCATATTTCCTGTGCATTAGCATATTTCACAGGCAATTTCTGAAAGTTATAACTGGGGCAAATTGGTGGAGGCAGGCATTGATTGTCATTCTTATCCCTGTTTGATACTGAACCAGGCAATTGTCTTTTCAAAACAATGCAAAATTGAGGTTTGGTATAGTTTCAACAAATAACAAATGCTACTGAACTCTAGCCCCAGTCACTTTCAAGGTAAACTTTGTGGACCCAGCTTGCTGAGGATTAAAAGGAAGAAAGAAAGAAATTTGCATTGAGGTGAAATAAATTAAGAAATCATTTGGGTAACTTGAGGAAACCCTTCCTTGGGCACCTACATTGCTTTATGTATATATATATATATATGTTTTGCGCTGCAATTCCCAATTACTTTTCTTGGCTGGCCAACTTGATGCTAAGGACATACCAGACTCTGCTTCGCCCTGAGGAAAACTAAGTAAAAAGCAATAACCCCAACTTCCTAAAGTTGATAGCATGCCATTAAGAACAGAGGCTGCAAATTTGACATCACACTGCTTTGTTACGTACAGCATGCCAACATGGCACTATCGACTTGAGCAGCTCTCCGAAATAGGAGGAGCTAGAAAAACAAATGCAAGAGCTTAGTAGTTTAGCTGTAGAAAAAGCAGCCATGAAACCCATGTGCCTTTTTCTGACAATTTCCCATTGCCAATTGCAAACTGCAGTCTTACTTGTGCACGGTAACAGTGAACATGCCACCAGTTGTTCAGACAGGATGCCAGGCTTGCACGCAATTACTGCCTGCCAACTTGCGAGCGGCATAAGAGTTTTTTCAACTGGTGAGCAGCACAAGAGGCTTCGTATTGTCACTTTAGCTGTTTATTTTTAAGTCTTTTGCGGGAACGTACATGGAACTTTTGATGTTAGATTTACTTATCTTGATCTACTACAGTGGCTATGACATTTTACAGCAGTGCACTAGATTGCATGTTCGAATTTCTGAAATTTAAGAACTCTGCTGTAGTCCTCATGCGACCAGAGTTATGACTAGCAGGTCGTACTGAAATGTTTCAAATGTGCAAGCTTTCGTTAACGAGGTGACATGACCACAACTAATTATGTCTTGTTTAGATAGATGTAGCCACTGGGGGAGTGATATTCTAACCTTTGAATACTACTTAACTCGCAAATAACTGGTGTGTTTGTAGCCTGTTGTATGTAAAGACTGAGCCATCTTGAGCCCTCTTCGTCCAACAATCATTTATCTTTTGCATTTAAGAATTTTCTTCCTACTGCTTACGGTTGCTTGTGTTCATAGCTTCAAGAATGACATCTTGTCTCGGAGTTCTGCATTTTATGTGAAGCTTCAGGATCTCTAATTCTTCGTACGTGAGATCCCCATTGAAGTGTGCATTTGATGTCCGAGATTTCCCAATGTCAGTGCCATATTACACAACGTAGTGTTATTTCAGATGCAAGGCCATGTATAAACAAGTGAAGCTTTAGTAGATGTTTTTCTTTAGAAGTATTTTTTTCTGCCATTTTTTCATTGTAATGAAAGATAGTTACTGGTGTTGTACCAACTTTTTTGCTAGACACAGTCTACCATTGCCAAATTTTAATTGATTGAAAGGTATGTTGTTTTGTCGTCAGGTAGCCTTAGTATGCAGTCATTTGATATCTAGCTATATATGGTAAGTGCTGTATGTGGGGGATTTACTCCAAGTCAACCAAATTTCCAGTAGGCAGGTTAAGCAGAACTCAAGTTCATATTCAGTTCAGGTAGAACGCTTTACGCTGCCTCTGGTTCATCATGACCAGCTTTGCCCTTTGCATCATGTTCAGGGCAGATAACATTGATAGCTCTTTTGTGAATTCGAGATTTTTCATTTCAGCAGTGGCAACCCACAATCTTTAAAAGGATGCTGAAAAAATTCATAATCTTAAGCTCGAACAGTAGACAGAACATCTTGAATACCAAATGTGTCAATTCTCCCTGCGTGCAGGAACTTGGTAAACCAGAAAGGATATGGGAATTAGACTTGAAAATCCACACACACGCTCTCATGGACATCACAGATAGGGACATCATTAGCTCGAAGCCAGTAATTTACTAGTAAAGGGCGATGTCAGGGCATTCAGAAGTATGCAATGACCTAGCTTCAGAGCTTCTGGAAAGTTTTGCTAAGCATGAACAGACCCAAATATGCAAAAAATTCCATTATATCTCTGATGACCTATCGATGTCATTTTGTTCCATGGTTTGTGTGTGGACTACAGTTCTTATTGCTGATATTTGACCTTTTTCTACCAAGTATGTGCGAATTTGAGTTTTGAGAGTACGCTTTACCAGTCGAAATTGATTTGTTTGGTCTCTAGCATCCCTAACAGCCAAATGTGCCATGATAGTGCCAAGTTTTTTTTTACTAGGTAAAGAAGTGTTTATACTGCAACTCTATTTTGCCATGTTTACTGCACAATGCCCTTCCTATGTGGCTTGCATTAAACCTACCCGAGTTTGTTCTGAGTATTTCATTCACTAGTTGCTGTTTTGAGAGTGCTGTTTTCACATT
Source organism: Dermacentor albipictus (assembly GCF_038994185.2). Lineage (NCBI taxonomy): Eukaryota > Metazoa > Arthropoda > Arachnida > Ixodida > Ixodidae > Dermacentor > Dermacentor albipictus. Next base: position 24,682,894 of record NC_091829.1, read on the forward strand.
CATTTGTTTTCTCACTTTCAGTATGTGAACTGTCGCTTTGCAGGTCACAATTTGTCTGGTTTGTCGTGAAAGACAAGTTTGAGTAAAGGTCGAGTGAGGCTTCAGCTTGCATTCAGCTGTCGAGTGCTCGCTCTGAGCCCTAGAGTCAACCCTGTGTGCCAAAGGATGTTGTGTGTGTTTTTGCTTTGTGGGGTAGCTGTTGTAGCTGCCGTTACTGTGTGCCGTGATGAAGGAACAAAACGAGATAACCTATCACATTTGAAGTGACTGTCAATTTTATTCGATGGCCCGTACAAAGGCCTTAGCTTGCAGTCAAGTGCCACAGACGCATCGGCCAGAAAGCTTGTACATCAAAGTCATTTACTGGCATACCCACAACTTAGTGTTCATGTTGTGTGTGCTTCTTTTTGTCATATTTGTTCTTCCACTCCAGTGTGCTTTATTGTTGTTTTGTACGATTTTGTGAACAGCGTTAATTTCCTATATCTAGCATGGACGCTTGATAGGGATGCCACCTGTAGTCCCTTGGCTGTGATAAGCTTTTAGTGAATAAAGTGTCGTAATTTATTCCTCTCTGTGCCAATATTCGCCCTCAACATACAAGTACTGCGGGCCCAGTGTTGGTGATGGTGCTGCAACATCTGTTGTTTAAGATCTCAATTTCTTGCCTTACTCGCAGTTTTACTGCAATTCCACACGGCTGCTGGTATTTAGAACAATCTATTCAATTACACCTTAGACCTCTTTCCACTATTCTCCCTACTGCCCAAGGACTGAGCTACAAAATTTCTTGCTTAAAAGGAAAGTAGCCAGGGAGAATGATCGAAATGTTGGCTGAAATCAAACCAGTGTTAGAAACACTCTTATGTACATTCAATGTTGCATCTCGCTCCGAGACTGATGAATAGTGAATGAAAAAAAGAATGATAATCAGGCCTACACCTGAAGGATAGTTTTATAGATCTTTCCAAGAACTCGTATACGTTGCAGTAGCGTATGCTGCACTCTCTGAAGATTATTGCGAAGATTGCGCTCCGAAGATTGCGCGCCATGCCGTGTGCAGTTCATGATCAGTGGCAACAATAAATTTCATTTTTGCAGGTCAGCACTGCATTCCTGGACCAAAAGGAAGATTGCATATATTTGAGTTGAGCTTACTTAAGTTCACATTATTTACCACATACGAGCTTCAATAGCAATGCTAGAATGCTATCCTAATATGAAAAACACTAAACACCATTTTGAGTCTTTTTTTTTTATTGGGAAAAATGTTTTGATGTCTATTCTTGAAAAATCGCACAAGTTAGTCAAAGATCTTGTTTATACATCACTTTTGTCCAGTAATGTCAGCTGGTGATTACAAAAAAAAAAACTTTATAGGGGCACTGTTTGAGTTTGTGCATGTACAGATGCTTTCATACGAGTTGCAAAAGGGTGCTTGTGACCAAAGAGGCTTCGAGACTGCACGGTAACGCCCCGACTCACAAAAAATTATTGACATTTATTTACCCTGTTTTTCGTGCATTGGCGCCGCTCCATAGTCCTGGAACCACTTCCACCACTGGCACCGTGTTGCATCTCTTATACAAGCGATTTCGTTTTCACCAGTTTCCAGGAAGTTTCAACTTTTGAACATCCTATATAGCAGAATAGGAATTAGCTGTCTTTACTGCCCATTAATTTACACATTTTTCAAGATTTGTCTATAAACAACCACATCATAGATGTTTAAAGCTTTGTGCACGACCTACGTTTACAACCTAAAAATTACTTCCTTTGGCATTTGTAGCATGTACTGCCACACAGTGGAATTAATGCCAAGCATGCTATTTTAGAATGTGGTCGTTGAGATTTTCGATTCCAATTAGTGGCGTTAATAATCTCGAGAGCCATAACTAGTAAGGAATGACGTGGACTGGTCAATCTGTCATGAACCTTTGGGGACTGCAGTTGTATATATATTTTTTACTTTACATTCTTGTCGGTTTTCCAGGCTGCGCAACATTATGATATGGTAGAAAGAAAGAAAAAAAGAATTTCAGTTCTGCCCGAAAGGCGAAGCACCGATTGCGAAAGCAAATTGGTAGATAGCTGTACGAAGTAAGGATAGTAGTTTTATCAGCCGTATAAACTTGTAAACATTCACTTACTAACTAAATTAACAATGATAAAATGTGTAAGCGTGACTCAACGAGGACATAGAAAGAAACCGACTGACAGAAACTTTGTGTGTCTGCTTCTTTGTATGTCCTTGTTCAGTCACGTTTACACATTCTATCATGGATTCAAACGAAATAGCCCTTTTAGCATCTGTTAACTAAATTAACCAGCACGTTGTCACGCGTGGACAGGTAAGCATGAACACATCTCGCTCGCTGAGCACAGAAACTTCATGTGAAAATTCTGGAGTGAGCTATCGCAGCAGCAGTAATCAAATTGGCCTTTATGCATGTCTTGCTTCAGCGCGAACGAAACATCGAAAGCACAGCGCTAATGTTGGAGCGCCGGTGGGAGGCGCATGCGACTACAGGGCTGTAGAGTAGCTACAGGGCTGGTGTCCGGGGTGGTGATGGCCGGGATGCAGATATTGCCTGGTCAAATTGCTGGCAGTGCACTTTGTAGCCTGCTGTTCGAGTGCCTACTACTGTTTTTAACGATAAACCTTAAGCCGCTGTCTTTACGTTGCAAAATCTTAAAATGTGATTTCTAATTGTTGATACGCTTGGCTACCTTTTCTGAACAAAAGCGCATAATATTTCTCTCAGTGCGGCAGTCACAGTTCGTCTTTTGCTGAATCCGCTAGTAACCTAATTTACCATTGTTACTTCTGCATGAACCAACCATCGCTATTTGTCACAATACGCAGCATTCTCGCTTCCATTTCTTACGAAGCAGGGTTTTGAGGAGCGCTGCATACGATTAGTTTCTGTATAAATAGGAGTGCCTTCACCTAGTAAAGTAAGTTAACGTTCATATACTTCACTGGTTATACTCAAAGAAAAATGATGCATAGCCCGTTTCACACACAGATTCTATGCAGAAGTTCAAAATTCTAGAAGCCACAGATGGAGAGCTAATTCCTCATAAACCATGCTGCCGTGGAATACGTGGTATCGACGAGCGTACTAAGCGTCGAAAAAACAAATTCAGGGTTTTTGGTTGCCAACATCGCAGCACAACCTGGGCTTCCTTAACTTGCACCTTAGCTTAGCCATATTTCTCAAATTTGCTCTTCCGGACCTGTCGCGATAACAAATTTACCGTGGACTGCTTCATTACGGAGACAGTGCAAAAACTTAAAAAAAAAAGAAAGGCGAGACAAGAAAGATCAACAGGACAGCACCAGTCCTGTCAGTATTTCTTATTTTTATGGCGCTGTATCCCCGTAATGAAGCTTTACCAACAAGCTTTTAAATCTTAATGTGCACTGTTGTCCTTGTACTTGTGACGGAAACCGGGTCGAGGTGCTTCTCGCATGCGTAGTCGCAAGACTTGGTCTCCACGTTCGAGAGCATCCTACGAACCATGCGTTCGACTCTTTTCAGGTAATATGGAAACTGCGAGCTCGTACAGGCAAAACCTGCTGTTGTAGTCGGTGCGAATCACTCCTTGCCTACAATCCGTCTTCACCAGGCAAAGTCGCAGCTCGAGATACTGACCCCTCTTCCCTCTCTTGCGATTCACAGACTGTTCGTCTCAATTTTTAAGCGCTTACCGACAACGACGACGAAAGGTTGTTCAATATTGAAGCATACATTGCTAAACTAAGAGCGTATCGTCTGCCCGCAGCACTTGTCGGCGACCGCTTCCAAGGATCGACACACGGCGTCTGCTAGAGCACGCGGCGCGACCGAGCTGCCGGATTCATCGTCTCTTACGGCGCCTGAGGGATTTGAATGATTATAGGGGAGGATAGGAACAGTTAAAAACATTTGTTTTAATTTCTTTCACACTTTGCATACAGTTACAGGTGTTTACACGTTCAAATTTCCCGCTAGTTCAGCCTTTTAACGTGTGCTGCTGTGCAGCGGTGCAGACGTGAACCACCACCAACGATGCGTGGCCTCCGCGATCAGCTCCGGCAGCGCGCCGTTGCGCGTCGCCGGAGCTGATCGCGGAGGCCACGAACAATAAGACGCGTTTCTCACCAACCGCGTCGTCGGAACACCTTTTCTTCTGCTTTGAATGCTTGGAGCAGTTTGTCCGTACTCTACCCATACGCCGTGTTCACTTGTTGCTGGTGGTCGTCCCGTTTTGTTACACGCGGGGTGTGTCCCGCTCAAACCATGGAAACGTGCGACGATTATCCAACATCATTGGTCAAGCTTCGAAACAGCCAGGAAGAGTTTGAAAATCAGTTCTACGCGGCAGAAGAATGCAAGCGAAATGAAATCGCCGCAAGATATATAGCCGAAGTGTCAAGTTCCGACGATCCTTTCATCGTCGCCGACTTGGGAACGGGCAAGTTATGCTGTTCTTGCTTCTGGTTAAACGAATCTGTCATTTGTAACCTGTCTCTCTTGTACGACAAGCTCGGAGGTGGTTGATAACGCGGCGAAACCAAATGCTCGTGATCAATTAGACTGTGCAACACATTCCTAGCCGGGGCACGCTTATCCTGGAGTTGTTGCTGAGAATCCTGCTCGTGTAAAACAAAACAAAAGAGAGAGAGAGAGAAGCTATTTAGATGAACCGGAAACTACAGGTGTTTTACTATAGGGCCATCTGGTGGGCTCGCAGAACCCATCACTCCCAGGACCGATAATAAAGTTTATGACTGACTACATTGATGTTGGCTAGCTGGATCGTGCTTTGTGTCGATGTGAAACGGCTAACACATTCAGCATGCACTATATATAGCAAATATATAGCACCGAAGGTAATGACAGCGCAACTATATACTGAGCAGCAGTACCTTCAATAAAACAGGAGATTACCATTTCGAACTGTAATGTATGTGCCTATGTTCAGAATGTGCCAGGTCTTCTCGCGCTGCATTTCAAAATGAACTGTAGTGATGTTCCATACCTTGCAGAAGAATTCCCATTCCTGTGCACGAAAATTCTCTATTTGCGCCAATTTTCCTTGCAGTGCTATAAAAAATATCCCCATAAATCTCCCTCCACATATTATTATTATTATTATTATTATTATTATTATTATTATTATTATTATTTGTTTTTAACACATATACACAGTTAACAGGAAAGGGAAAGCGAGGAGCAGGCTGGCAACTGCCACCAGAAGGGGCACAACGCCTGCCTACTCTTCTGAAGGGAGGTGACAGCAACACAGAAATGGAAGATAGGAAGGAGGGGAGGAAAGAGGAAAGGAAGAGCAACAGGACAAATCTAAAGACTAAAGTAGAACACAGTACGCTACGCATGTTGTTCTGCCGAGTTTCGACTCTGCAGCCGGAATTAAAGTGATGCCGCGTCGAACAGCCTACATGGCTAGGTTAAACACACCCACACACACCAACGTGTCTTGGCAACTGTCTGTGAAGTCATGTTCAAACCCTTGCAGTTTTTTCAACGTCTCGGTTGGACAGCAATGTATTGAGAACTGAATTTTATAATCTCGGTTCCCAACATATCTTCTGTGTAGACAGCACTCTAGCATCGACTAGTACTGGTGACTCGCAGCTCTTTAACGATTATAAGGAGGTTACCTTATGCAATATTGATGCAACAAACTGCAGCTCACATGTTGTACTCAACAGCACACTCGCAACAATGACTATTAGAACTTGAAGCTGACCAACTCCTAGTTTTGCCCATGCACTGAAAAGTATGTGCTGTGGGTTATTAAAGTGATGGCTTGCTCACAGGCATAATTCTAATATTTAGTTCACCAATCTTAGAATTCCCTGTAATATCGCAAAGACTCCCTTTCGTCCAAAATTGTGGCCGAAATTCCCCGAAAAAGGGAATTTCTTCACTGAACTCCTGCACGGAGCATCACTGATAATGCTGTAGCTTTGTGTGTATTGGTTGATGCCAGATTTAGATTGATCTATTGACTGCAGCATTACAAGCAGCGATAAGTAATATAGCAACTGAATGTAACGCACAATGCATGCCACGGGAAATACCGGGAAAATACAGCCAATTCCTGTATTTTTCCAGATTCGGAGTGGATAAACACATCACGACCTTTGGTGGCTTCCGACCTGCGTGGCCGGGTCGTCGTGCTGGACTTCTTCACGTTCTGCTGCATAAATTGCCAGCACATACTGCCCATAGTGAAACATCTTGAGCAAGAATTCCCCGTCCACTCTGGTCTCCTGGTGGTTGGGGTGCACTCAGCAAAGTTTGACCATGAGAAGGAGCTAGGCAATGTCAGCAAAGCCCTAATGCGCCTTGGCATCATTCACCCAGTAGTAAACGATGCCCAAAGCTCTCTTTGGAAACGTTTGAAGATCAACTGCTGGCCCACATTAGTTGTCCTTGGACCATCAGGACAGGCTCTGCTGTTTCTTGTGGGTGAAGGGGCGATTCAGCTTTTGATACCCTTCTGTCGGGTGGCAATGGCCCATTTCCTTCCTTCGTCTCTGACCTCATTGCCATTGGCTCCGGGTGTTCTTCCCACAGGGATGTTACGCTTTCCAGCCAAAACGTGTGCCACTGAGACAAGACTCATCATTGCAGATACTGGTCATCATCGCATCGTCATCACGGATCATAGTGGCAAGGTACTTCAGATGGTGGGAGGCTCCGAGCCTGGTTATCAAGATGGTCCTCTAGATTGCACGCTGTTCAATGAACCAAATGGTGTTCAGTGGCGAGATCCTCACTTCATTCTTGTTGCTGACACTGGGAACCATGCCATCCGTGAGGTCAACCTTGAGAACAGCACAGTGAGCACCTTGGCTGGGACAGGGCAACAAGGTGAAGACACCGTGGGAGGCCACCTAGGACAACAGCAGCCGCTCAACTCACCATGGGACATCTGTTTAGTGGACGACATAGTGTTCATTGCCATGGCTGGCTTGCATCAGATCTGGGCCTTCTTCCTTCGAGATGAAGTGCTATTTGGAAAACGGCGAGTTGACTTTTTGCTTCTTTTGTAGTACAGAAATCAGACGACAATATTTAGTGACATTTCGAGCGAGTGCACTTCGCCTCGCTGAGTGTCACTTTGGCGGCATGGTGCTAGACAGAAAAACTAAGTGCCATTTGGGATTAATGACAGTGTCAATCTATGAAGCCATAAGGGTTGATGTCACTCTCGGCATTTTGAGTTTTAGAAACGGTTACTGTATTATTACAAAAAGATGTTTCTGTACAAAAACCGCTGCCATCAAAAATAGAAATGCTGTAATCCCATCAACACACCTATTTGTTTTGAGCCAATACAAGCAAGGGACATATCCAAAATCCACAAGGTCAGAACTGCGGAAGCCAGCAAGCATTAACGTTTCAAGCTTTCTTTCTTTTTCTGAAGGGAGGGGGGGGGGGCTTCATTCATGACACAAAGAAGCTCGTAACATTTGAAATCATCAAAAAGTGGTATAGGATTAGTGCCGACTCTGCTGTGAGCATTTATTTATTTATTCTTGACACATTGCTGTTCAGACTATATATACACTTCAACACAGAGAAGTGAGTTCTTTAAACACGTCCTCTGGCAAGTGCACTCCACAGCAAGTGTTACTAAATGTTTCCATCTGACAGCCTGTGAGTAATGTTATTGCCGAAGTGCACTCCCTCAAAGTGTCACTAAATTTGCCCATCAGACTGGGGTAATGGTGTGCCCACTCAACTTCTTTACTCTTGCTTTTCAGGACTTGCAGTGCAGGCACATGTGTGTGCATTGCTGGAAGCGGTGCTGAAGGGAACAGAAATAACAGCTACCCTCTCAGAGCAACATTTGCCCAGCCATCAGGGCTTTGTTTTCAGCCACCCTGCTCTCTGTACATTGCAGACAGTGAGAGTTCATCCGTAAGAGTGCTGTCGCTGAAGGACGGGACGGTTAAAAATGTTGTTGGCGGAGGCCTTGATCCTACGGTAAGCTACTACGTACTTGTCTTTTGAATGAATGCTAGCCTTATGTTTAAAGAACAGCACAAATTCTTGGGCAACACACAAAAAAGGGACATGATGCAGTTGCTGACTGGCGACAGTGAGTTTACTTCCATTGGCATGAATGCATAAAAATCAGGAAGAAAGTTGGAAGGTGATTCAACCTCTAGTCGATTTCGATCAAAGCTAATCTGTTCCAAGTCTGGGTGAGAATGGGGCAGAGTCACTGCGTGCGACACTCTGGTTCATCATCCCTTGCACGAGGAGAGTAGGACACGAACAGCGTAATTTTTTTTTTTATGCACTATCTTTGGTATCGGGCCACATTTTCAGAGTGCACAACCTCCACGATCGATTCACGCAAGAGGCTAGAAACCCAGATACCCAATAATTAAATGTGCGATTAACTCGCTAAGGAACACATCGTCTTCAAGACAGAGCAGTGCACATGCCCCAACATTAATTGACCTCAAGGTTGAAGTTGAGCTCAAGGAAGTCAGAACTTGAGTACACAGTGCTGTAGATTACCTGCCGAGTCTAACTATGCTAGACCTTTTTTGTGCAGTAAAACAAATGGCTTGCTACAATGCAAGTGTCTGTAAACCTATCAATGCTTCTACTACCAGACATTTAGAGCAGTGCTGGTGCTTAACTCTGAGAAGCAACTTCACCTCAGAAAATAAAAGCGAGAGGTGTCCCTTTCTAGTGTATTGTTCATATATTTGCACTGTTTTTCAATGATGTCACCCAACCAACTCACCCCATCTTCTATTCTTGTGAACTTCCACAGGACCTATTCTGCTTTGGGGATGCAGATGGTGTAGCCTTAGATGCAAAGCTTCAGCACCCCCTCGGTGTTGCCTGGAACACTGCTAAAGGAAAGCTTTATGTGGCCGATAGCTACAACCACAAGATACGAGAAGTGGACGTGGAAAAGCGATTGTGCAAAACATTTGTTGGAGGCGCAAGTGATAAAACTCTATCTGAATTGCATTCACAACCAGCAAAGCTCAATGAACCTGGAGGTTTGTGTACGTTTGGAGGCAAAATGTACATTGCAGATACAAATAATCATTGCGTCAAGGTTGTTGACCTAGACTCTGGTTCTATTGAAGTGCTTGCCATTGCTGCTCCTCACGTCACTGACTGTGATGGATTGAGCGAAGAAAGTGTGAGTGACGGAAAGCGCGTGTTCAGTGTAACGCTATCACCCGGAGGCCACCTGTGTCTTAGGTTTGAGCCTCCAGCTGGCCTAGCTACTGGAGCTCCAAACCGATGGAAGGTTCATTCCAGTCAACATGTGTGGACGCAAACTCCTCTGCCTGCAGGAACACTGCAACCTGCAATGCAAGCCACTGCTGAATTGACACTGCATGAACGCTGTATTGAGCGGAACCTGAATGTTCAAGTAACTTTTGAAGTTTACATTTGCAAGGGTGATGTTTGTGAACCTCATTCATGGAATTTTTGTGTTGCAGTGTCCATAGATGACAAAGGTCCAGAAAAACAAGAAATTTACTTTTCAAAAGACTTTTATGTGTAAAACCACTAGGGGCAAAAGCAGGATACCATGTAAGCTATGCAAAAGCTACACGTCTTTGTATGGTGTGCCTATAGCCTGCATTGGAGAGGTGCAATACATTGTTTGTGCAAACACATTTTTATTTGTGTACATGGCCAGTTTTAAAATGCTTTTTCACAGCTCCTGTGCTGTCATTCAGAGACTATCAAGGTCACAATCAAAAGCAACAATTAAAAAGAAAATTATTACGCTACATTAATGAAGCAGAACTTTGTCTCTATCTTTCATACATTCATTCATTCTCCCACATAACCTCCATTTGTCTGCATAATTTTGTTTCCTACCAAATGGGAACCTTGAAGGTACCCCTCCAATAGAACTCCATTCCAACTTTGTAGAGAGTGTTGCACTGATTCATAGATTGCCTATATATCACAGAGTTCCACATTCTTGGCCTCGCATTTGAAGCAAGTGTAGAAGCATTTCTCTTACATTTATGTGATTCTCTCTATTAAGGGACAAATGTTATGGCTGGCATTACATACTGCAAGGCGACTTTTCCTGTAGGTCATTTATCGTGTTGAGTGACTGAGTTTCTGCACCATTTCAATGTACCAAGAAGCAGTTATTTACCTGTAACCTAGGCTTTCAATCATCTCCCAAACTTCATTTTGACCCATTTCAAGCATTCTTGCTATTTTGGCTATTGTTACTTGCCCATTTTCTCTGATGAGTGCATCAGAGGTTTCTTTACTGCCTTCATTCATGGCTGTCCGAGGGTGACCATTCCAACTTTAATCGCGATTACTGGTCTGGCCATATTTAATATGCCAGACCCACCTTCGCACATTGCTCAAGCTCTCTAATGTCACCATATGCAAGCTGAAGCCTCTTATAAATTTCTAGGGCTGTAATTTGCTCTTTCACCAGATAATGTATTACTCACATTGACAGAACAAGACTATGTGCGCTGCCATTTTGTTTAGTATACTGGTGACTGGATTATGCTATCTGTTGATGCCAAATGTCCACATGATTACAACAAAGATGGTGCCACATATTACCAAACACTCATTCTTGTTGACTTTCGGACTTTTGAACAAAAAGTTGGTCATTACATTTTGTATGGCCCTCACAGAGTGCTGGGACCACAAACATGAAGGGAGCACGTTTAAATGTTTGTATGTGTCCTCTTTCATGTTTCATCGCTCCAGTGGCCTAGTTTCTTGGTGACGAAATACCAACTAGCTCAACTATCCGTTCTGCCTGTAGTGTCCACACTTTTGCTCCTGGCACTGCTAATTTCGAGGGTACCTGATGTCTTCCATAATGAGTTCCAAAAAGCCATGAACATGTTAGCTTTGGGTCTTTTAATGAAGCAGTGTGCTTATCATACTGTAAGTGTGTGCTGTAAGCAATAGGCTTTGTTGAAGTCACAGACATCTGTGAAACGACATCTGTGAGCTGCTCATTGTCTCAAGCAACTTTACAGCCACCCGACGATGACCACATATGATGTCCTCTTCTAACCTGTTAAAACTAACCTGCCGAGGATGACAAGGCTACCTTTGATGAAGATAGGTCCTCATATTAAAACGTTGACCAGCCTTTCTGAGGCACTTTATCCATGTTTTAAACTTTTATACCACAGTATGATAGTCCCTCTGACAGCCCACTTCTTGATTTTGAATAGGAGTTAATACTTTTAGAACTTCGATGCAGAGAAAACAGAGGAAGGAAAGGCACGGTATTACTTTGACTTTGCGTAGTTGGTTATCCCACTCGCAGTGCAAAGTTATTCATGGGAACTCATGTCCCAATGACTGTAAAATAAAAGAAAGTGAGCGAAAGAAAATCACCAACATGCATGCTGAATACTTCGTTGTTGCTAATCACACTAAATTTGGTCGTCGCCACTAGTTAGTTGCGCCATGCAGGCCGTCCACAGTTGCACTTCTGCTTATCCACTAAAACGCCCATCCACTTCTGCTTGCGTTTAGCCAAATACCTGGACACACCTATCATGGCAGTAATCCTCCAGCGTGAAGTGATGGCAGGAACTGCGTAGATGCTGGCGCTGATCGGATACCGACAGCCTGATGTGCTGCAGCCACTCCATTTGCACGTTGCTTTGCAGAGGAACATGATGTCTCAGCTTGACATGCCGCTAACTGTTACGTTTACAGCCCACAATGTACCAAGGGTGATCCATGGCACTCGCAAAAAAGAAAGCTCGAGACCAACATTCACCTCCCAGCTCGCGTCAACATGGAGAATCTTGTAACACAAGCAGACGACGCTTGCTGTGTGCCGGAAGTGCATGTACGTAGTGAGAAACTTTCGTATATTTTCCTTCTGTTCATTTTTTTATAGAAACAAATTAACCAACATTCAAGCTATTATGATCAATATTTGTCCACCATAAGCTAAGTTATCGAGGACCCAACCTGGGTAGCCAATCGGATAGTCAATTAGGCTAAATAGGTCAATTGTGAGGGGGCAGCTGAAAACTCGGGGAACAGCGCCGCTGCAATCAGTAGCAATGCAGTTTTAAAACCTTATAATAAATTCCAGTAGAACCTCATTGATATGTTCCCGTTACATACATTTTGCCGGCGCCAACGTTCGCAATCGAGAAAGCACCCAGTAGAGTTACACTCATTTTTCACCGGTTTATACGTCCCCAGAAAACACAATTTTTCGACACCAACATTCAGTATGTTGCCAAACTGTAATCGTATGATACGTTTTCCAGCCGCTAGAGCCCGTGTAAACAAGAAAATGCGCGAGGCGCGTGCGATCGATCACAGTATTTAGCTTCACCGCAATACTTGGCTGCCTGTCTCACGTGAAAACGCTGGCAAGCACTCAGTTTGTCATTTGGGTACCAGCAAATCTTCGGGGTAGTAACATGCCGCATTCACAGCTATCGCAGCCAAACCTATTGCGATAAGCATCTTCACTTATCTCTATTACAGTGTAAGGTACGTAGTGCCATTGGTAGCGTACTGCACGCTTTTAGTAGGCGGTAATACAAATGCACTGCCGTTCCATGCTGCCGGCAGCGCGATGTGGGCATCATGTTTTGCTTCAGCGGCACCCGGTGTTGCCACCATGCTCGATTTCGTTATGGTTTTCTGTCGCCCTCTTAATACACCACACAATAGGAAAACAAGAAAATGCATATTGAGCCACCGGAACACCACCAGCTCCACGCGCGAAGGCATCCCGTGCCGTAAGGATCCGCGCGACGCTTCGCATTACACAATGTCAACAATAGTTAAGTCTAGAATTTGTTTCGTTAATCGGATCGTGCATTTTTTCGGTTAGTATGTTTTTCTCACATTTTTCGCAAAACGTATGAACAAGGTTCTACTGAATACTCTTTAAGTGGAGCACTCAAGTGCATCACTTAATGATCAGAGGGATCTACCCTAATGACTCAGTTGAGATAAAATGAACCAAAAAGAAAATGAAGCGCAGTCAAATTAGTGGAAGTCCACTGTATTCATTTCAAATAGATGCACCTTGCAACTTACAGGTTACACTTCATAAGATGCAACATGTCCTGTAAAGTAATTGGCTGATTATTCGTTTTGATTTCTCATGCAAGTAATGTTCACCACTTTGAGTAATAGAGCTCAAGGACTAGCATCGTGCTATCTGCTGTCTGCGATATCTAAAAATCCTAGCAGAACCCATCTCACCATGAACATTAATGCGATTAGCATTGAAGCAATGCAGCAGCACCCTGTATTTTTCAAATTCTTCACTTCCGTGTAGCCAACTTCAATGTTGCATTACTGGCATCATATTCACTTCTCCGTACTTCCACGGTCCTTGCTGAATGAATGCTCTCATCCAATTCTGCTCACTTGACTTCATTCTCTACACTTGGCTCATTTGATGCCAACCACTTCACTTCTCTGTAGCCTGCTTCTTCAATTTTCTGTTGCAAACTTCTTCACTTCGTGCCCCATATTCTGCTTGTCTATACAGCCACCTACCCAGTGGCACAAACCCATCCTAGAGGATTAGCTAAGGATGTTCAAATAACCAGTGTCACTTACCCAGTTGCACATGGCCCATGTTGCCTATTTGGGCACATACCCAATGTTCTGAGTGGGCTTGAAAGAGGTTAGATACAGAGAGACATACCAAAAAATGTGTGATTTTCCCAAAGAACACTAATCTCACTAAAAAACACCCTGTACATTGTATTTGCTGCAAAAGCTCTGGTAATGACTATGTGTGAGAATTACAACTTCACTTACTGACCTGTCCAACTGCTCTGTATCTTTTGTTCCATCACTGCTTGTTCCATGATTTGCTCTGAACACTTAGTTGCTGTGAGGTGCAACTACTGTTCTTAAACAAGTGCTGCTTCTCACTGCTCAAAAGCTTCCGATTAATCACATTGTTAAGAAAAGCACTTGTTTCATGATGCACTGCTAACTGTAAAGTAGTAACTTGTTTATTTTTTTGGAATGAACACATAGCAAGAGCATTTTTACCTATGGTGGTGGTGATGTAGCAACACGTGGGTTTAGCCTGGCGATCAAGGCCGGCAACTGCACTGTGCAAGCGTCTCTTATAACATCACCGTGGTGTTTCACCACATTTCCATCATACCAGTCCCTCTTAGGAATCCGATAAGCAGACATGAAGTTTCTTTGCGGTCTATAACTGGTACTTCGGGGAACACAAGGCATTGGAGGCACATATGTGGAAGGTCCCTTTGTTGCAGATTTTTCAGGACAGCGTCCCTTTCGTCTCGGAATTTATGGTACAACTATGGAAAGTGTACAATGTCCCCTGTCTGGTTGCATGTCGTACAGTTCGGAGAACTGGTGCGCCCCGTCTTAAATAACCATGCAGGTGTACTGGCAGATCCTGTCCTTATATGATATAGAGTCAGGCTTCCTCTTCACGAAATCTATTGGTTATGTGTGGCAGATGTGGTGGAACCCAAAGTGATTTCAAAAGTCAGATTTCTTAGCTTGATTGCTCTTTGGGCCCTTGACCTTGGGTTGGACGGAGGAGTACTGCATACAAGAGCATCAGCTTTTTCTTTGTCAGCAATGCCAATGTAGGAGGGAATCCACTGAAACTTTACCATGAAGACTTTGTTGTCGATTTCTTTCATTGGGGCTAGTGATTTGTTTGGGAACTTGGACGATAGGCCACGGTAGATTTGTTGCCATGCGGCCCTTGAGTTTATAATGAGGACCACACTTTGTGGAGGCAACATCTTTAATTTGCGCAGAGCAGCAATTGCCATGCCTTCAACAACTGTCGACAAAGCTGTACAGCCCAGACGGCCAGACCATGCATATCTCAGAGATGGAATAGAATGCAGCTGCACAACAATCTTTGTCTAATTTGACAGAACCATGTGTGTACACTAGGAGGTGATTCGAATAAGTTTGTAATGTTCTCTGCAGGAATTGCCTACACAACAGTGTCAGGCCACCTATTTCATTAAGAGAACTGGTACATAGCTTAGATGTCATGAAATAAAAATTGTAGGGCTATCCAAGTACTGAACATTCTGATCTGAATATGAATATTCAAGAAAAATGATGTCCGCATATTGTATCAAATAATGAATATTTTCCCACCTCAGCAAAGTGAAGTATAAAGTTTTCATAGAGTCTGTCTGGTTAAAAATGGTTGTTTACGTTACTTGATATGTGCATGTGATGCCAAACTGGAAATCCAGTCAAATGAGTAGCTTGCAAGTAATAAACAACTTCTTTCAGCTACGTTGTGCACATTGGGAATGACCGTAACAAAACAAGAAAAACAACATGTCACTGGATGCACACACATTGTGCTCATTGAAGGAACCAATACCACAGCACTGAACGCTGGTTTGAACAGATGCGACCAGGATGACACTGACCAAACAAAGACAAATTTGCCTAAGTCAAGACAACAGACATATAGGTCACCTAAGGGCGAGGCATTCATATTGTTTGACCGCACATGTCTGTAAACAAGTTGGCTGCATTCACTGAGGAACTGCTGCCTATTTACGGCACTTGTGGCTGCCCTGCAGAAGCGTCTTTAGGAGCAGCCCCGACTTTCATCAGTGATCCTCCCACAAAGCTCTAATAAATGTCGCTATTCCTCATATTCGAACAGGAACAAATATTCTACAATTTAGAATAATGAATTCTCATATCGAATAAACCGTATTCAAGATACTGAATTTTGCATGCAGCTAAAAATATTTTAAAATATTTAATGCAAGGTGCATTCTTTAAAAATTGGTTCAAGTAGGTTTGAAATGTTATGTTGCCATCAATTTGAAGTGTGTTACATGAAAAATAACACTGCATACATTAAACCCTACATGTATACAGGAAACATCTGAAAAGCAACTCCAGTGTTTCTTCATGTGACCAACTTTTCATGGTCTGGAGTCTCGCCCTCGGTGGCGCACCAATTCAGGTGACCCCGAAAAAGAGTCGTGATTGTGTACCTCTAACCGGCTTTCACCGGTAACGGAAGCTGGAACATCGTTATATCAAGGTTGAATTCTACACTAAAACAATCTTTGTTCTATCCGATATATCGTTACAAAAGCACACAGTGGCATCGGCTGCAACAGCCATTGCGAAGTAAGCGCAATCATGGTGCTATGTGCCGGCACCGCAAGCCACCAAAGGCTCGGATAGTATAGATGCATTTACTGGACTTTCCACTGCTTCACAATACTAAATTACGAAGACGCGCCTTGTATTGTCGTGAACGTGCAGTACGTAAGCTCAAAAATAAAAAGAAGGTTCCGCCCGAAAGAGCACCGATTGCGATAGCAAGTTCGTAGATAGCTGTACAAAGTGAGGACAGTAGTTTTACTGACTGCATAAACTTGTAAACATGCGCTTTCTAAGTAAATTAACAATATAATGTGTAAGCGTGACTGAACAAGAATGTATAAAGAAACAGACACAGCGACGGCGCTGTCTTTGTGGGTCTATTTCTATGTCCTTGTTCAGTCGCGCTTACAGATTCTATCATGGATTCAAACCAACTAGCCCGCCAGCGTGTTTCAACTAAATTAACTAGCACGGTGTCACCCGCGCACAGGTAAAGATGAACACATCTCGCTCGATGAGCGCGGAAACTCGCTGTCGAAATGCTGGAGTGAGGAATCGCGGCAGAGGCAAGCGCATTGACCTTCGTGTATCTCTCCCTTCAACGCGAAGCAAACGTCGAAAGCACAGTGCATGCAAAGCTGCCGGCACTCTGCAAACATCGCAGATCGCCTTGACGATGAGGCCCGCGCAGGCGCACACTTTGGCCACGTCGCAGATCGCTTTCAAGACACTCGAGCGCCGGCAACGCGTCCCTAGGGTACAGCCTATGGCGACCGCTTAAGGCGTCTACTATGGTGTCCGCCATTCGCGTGCCCAACGCCGTAGTAGATAGCGGTTGTCTCCACTCTATGCGGAGCTGCTTGCGAGGAGGAAATCGAGGCACCGTAGCAGCCGCCGGAGAAGAGCGCCCCTCCTCCCTCTCCTGACTCCCCTGCCTCGCTCGCGACAGGAGAGGGCACGCTTCCGGGCCGGCCCACGGGCTGCCGTGGCCCGGCTTCACGGCGACGGAACCTCACGGCGACGGCACAAACGCACCTGTAGTGTCAATCCGACTTTTTTCATGCGCATGCGCCCTGCCCTAGCGGATTTGTCGCGAAACGTTTTCGAAGGGTCGCGCGCGTGGTTGCTCACACACACACAAAAAAAAGTGTTCGGTCGCGCACAACTGTAAACATTCGTGCCGTGTGCGGCGTTGAAACTCCACTGGTAGCTCGACGTCGGTGCGGTGGCGAAAACGTGCGTAGCGTAAGACTGCAACTCCACTTTGAAAGAAAAAGCGGCCAGGGCCTCGTCCTAACTGCACCATGAACCACGTAGTTGCCGGCTTGCATTGACAGCTACCAAAATTAATGAAAAATTCTCAGTGCATTTCCACTCTGTCAGGAAAGATGACCAGCGAAGCTGTGTATGTATCACCACCGCCGCGGGTCGGCCCTCGTATGGGGAGTGCTTAACGCTTGCTTCACCTCCGCCGCGGGTCGGGCCGGTATTTAACTATCTCCGGGATTGACCCACGTATGGGAAGTTTTCTTGCTTACAATGACACGAAAATTTCAAGAGAGAAGCAGCAGCATAAACAACCGCTTCGCTCACTTGCCAACGGTGTCAGCTATAGCAGCCACCTTTTCGCAAGGGAAGAGCATGGCCTATAAATGAGCACTTATGCGAGCACATTTTTCTCTAATAATGCTTTATGGCACGCGAAATCGTAAGAACGAAGGCGTTATAGAAAAACGAGAATCAGTAATAAATCAACAGCCCGTAATATCTCTATCTGGATCACAGCTGCCATTGTCTAAGTGGTTCGGCCGCTCATATTGACTCGTCTCAGGGTGGAACAACACGGCGCATGTGCGCAGATATATTTTGCTACGTTTTGACCTTTCATATCAGCGATGCACCTTTTCTCCAATATTTGACGCTAACAATGGTCTGTGGCTGTAGGTGTCAGGGCAAACAAGTGCACGCTTTGCTTAAACTTCGAACACTTCGAAGATACAAACAGCGAGTTCCAAGTGCAGAAATCAGCGACAACAAACTCCAAGGCAGTCGTATCGGCAAACGGAACTCAGTATGCCTTTATCGGCCGCACTGTTTGCAGAACAGCGCGCTCAGGCCTGCTCACCCAGTAGTCGGTAAGTGCGACATGGTTTCCAGGAACGACATGCTGCCCCGAAGAAGCCATTAATGATTCCGCGAACCAGGAAACGCACAACCGACGCGCACTCAACGTGGGCTCAGGTACAGATATTAATAATGATTCCATTAATACTGTTTCTACCACCACCACCCTTACAAAACGTTTTCAGCAGCGTGCGGCAGAGGGCAGCACAGGAAAATGAAAAATGCTGGTTGCTATTGCAATAATAATAACAAAAAAAAACTTTATTTTACTCTAAGGAATAAATTGCCGTGCGACTTTTGACGGCGTTTCGAAGTACGATGCTTTCAACGCCTTCGATGAATGAAATCGCCGTCGCCAGTTCGGCTTTTCCCACCGTGAGGAGCTTCTCAAGGTATGGTGCAGTCGATGGTGCGATCGAGGTGATCATGCGTAAGAAACTTTGGTTGAACGCTTACGAGCAACTGACAAAAAATGCGCTCGCGCATTTCAGAATACGCACTTTTCTGCGTGCGCACTTCTATATGTAGGGTTAATAGCGGGACAAATATTCGCTTGCTGTAACGGACAGTGCGATTGATTTTGCATTTCGTCAGAGCCGTAGGAAGCCCTATGACACCAAGTCTGGTCATCCAAATGTAAACTTCGTTTTATCAATAATACGTTATATCCGTGTTCGTCAGTATGCGAAATCTTAGTGCAGCGGCGTTTACGTGAATGCGACAAACGCGGGTTGAGTTTTCCGGTCAGTTAGGGTGAACAGCTTAGAGTGAGCGCTCGCTTGACCTACAACTGTCTCTAATGGGATAGGCGGCACACTGGTCACGTGACCCTCCGGCCCCACTGAAACTTGTGGGTTAGGGTGCGGCCTGCCCAGCGCCTCTCTGTCCCACGTTGCCCTCCCCGTCGCCGGTCAAGTGCGGCGGACGAGAATCCATAGAGGATACTCGCCCATGGATGGAGTACACATCGCGGATGCAAGCGAGCATTCTGTCGAACGCTAGCCGGCGTTGACGCCGACACACCAACGAGAGCAAGAAGTGGACGCATTCCCTCTTCACAGTTGTCACGAAGGGACTCCGGGAAGGCGAGGGAATGGGCGCATGATCCATAGCCGAGGGTTTCTGCATAATTTTCTTGTCCTGTTAGTGTGCGCTGTTTTCATTGTGAATTTCATATATCAAATGTCCTAACAGCAAGCTCTCTTGAGGCAAATTTCGACATCCGCCTTGGGCCGAATTCTCTATGGCTCTGAGAAATCCAACTGCGTGTACAGGAAACAGTCAACATCTTTCATGTAGGTTCAAACGTTGACCGTTTGTACTACGCGCAAGTATCGCACTTTGTTTTTCTTTTTTCCTAAGGTAGTCGTGCACGAAACCGCATTTGTTGCAGCATGCGGTGGGCGGGCTGTTCGGAAATGCATCATTTGAGCTTTATTCCTCAGCAACTCTGGGCTGTCATTGTTCTCAGAAAGTAAACCAGCGGGCAAGACACGCTGTGTATTGAGCTTCAACAAGCATTGACAATCACACAACAAGTTCGCTTCAGGCATTTTGGACTATCTACATGTAGGTGAGGATAGGATAGCAATAGGGGCTTGTTGGTACGGCATATCTTATTTTGTTATAGCGCAAGCTTGACACGGACAAAAGGAAGGCACATCAGACACACACAGCGCTGTGTGTGTCTGATGTGCCTTCCTTTTGTCCGTGTCAAGCTTGCGCTATAACAAAATAAGCTACATGTAGGGTCTTGCTAAAGACACTGTGGTTCCTTTGGATCAATTTATAAATTTAGCATGAACAGTAAAGATTGACTGACGCCAGGTACAATTTTAGATGAAATAAATGTCAAAGGTTCTTGTGCATCCATCGTTGCTCATTGCTCGGACGCTTGTTGGGAAGCAGTTACACAAACTCCCGTGGGAGTCAGTTAAAGATAAGGTCCTTGTAGCAGGACAGAAGGTAGACAAGCGTCACCCGGCAGTTTGTTGTAGAACGAACCAGCGTGTGTCTGTCCGCTCGATCGAAGTTCGACTTAACGAGCTCAAAATACTTTCCGTCGCAAAGAACGAGACAGCGCAAGCGGAGACACTTGACTCGCACCGTATCAATGGCCTTACTGCTGCGGTCGCTAAAACGAAGCGTTTCACTGTCCCAGCCAATCTCCAGTCTCTCAATCTCGGCACAGTTATTGGCAATGGCGTCAAGCATGGAGTCGATGTGAATCTTCTGGTGAATCTTCTTGCAGCAGCCAGTCGCCATCCCAGCGACGAGAATCCTGGTCGAGAAGAAAGCCGAGCTTAGATTGCCGTTCGCAATATTCAACATTGATATTTTTAACTTCCTGCTCTACCGTTAACGCTTAGACCGTCTTCCAGCTTTGCATGTGCTAGCTGAGCCTTGTGCAGGTTCGGCTTGGCTAACACGCGCAAACATGTCGGCTGGCGGACTACGGTTGCGATAACGGTAGACCGAAAGCGGTTCGCTAAAACTGTCGAACGGGTAATTTTAGCATGGAGGCACTGGGTAGGATCTGTTTCACTCCCCATTCCCCTACCCATGTGTAGGGTAGCAAACTAGACTCAGTCTGGTTAACCTCCCTGCCTTTCCTTCTACCCTACTCTTTCTCTCTATCTCTGTTACCCTCAACGGAATACCTTGTTACTGGTAACGTGAATGGGAGTAACAACGCCACTAGCGGCTTCCTGTGACGTATTACACAAACAACGTGTTAGAAACGTTTTTTTTTGTTGTTGTTGTTACATAGGTAAAAAAAACAGAAAAACTGCTAGCTAACTCTTACGTCGCTGCCGGCACTTTGCACCAACAGCTAAGTCGAAATAGTTCGTGACTTCATTAGTAACTTTGTGTCCCACCTATTTAAACTCTACGCTACAAGAGGGCGCCACCAACGCGACAGCTCACGTGCACGTCTGCGGCAACCCGATGTCCCGTAAATGGTACTACGTATGCGGACAAGCTAAACATTTCGAATGTTTGACGTACCGTATCTTTTTGATGATCTGCAAGGTGCTTTGCCAGAACTGTTCGCACAGGTGGGGAATGCCAGACAGAACAAGCCCCTGAAGCATGTGGCCCTGCACCTTGAGGAATTTCAGAAGCGCTTCCTCGGACAGGTTCTCATTCCTGTCAAGATCCAGTGCTATCAGGTTCTTGACGTTCCCCTTTTCCATCCAGTCCTTCAAGACCTGCAAAGTTTCACCAGTCAACTGACATTGTACCTTTACACGCTTCGTTCAAGCCAGGACCTGATCAGTGAAGCCATCCTGCTGGCCCGCGCATAAGTAACGCAAGTTTGGCAACCGAGAGAGCAGGTCGCTAAGGCATTCTGTAGGGAGCTCTGTGGCTGTAATATCCAGCTCCTGTATGTTCGTGTTCTCCCAGTCGGCTGCCATCACGTGCTCCGCCTTAAGTCCTAGGTTGAACAACACAATTAGGGGCTTTTGTAAAGGAAACGCCTTAGAACAAAATTTGCTTACCTGTCTGCTGCATCAACAGGGTCTTGAGCTTTTTACATCTCTGAAAGAGCAGCTTCAGTGTGGAACCCGTTACCTTAGCGCAGAAGTTCAGTGAAAGGCACTCCAGTTGAATACAGTTACTGCTGAAGGCTTCAACGTGACTGTCGTCCACAAACGCGATACCGTACATGTTGACACAGCGCAGATTCGGCACAGCACTTTTAATCTTGTGAATATTGATGACTTCGTAAATTTCCTCCTCTTCCTCTTCAACCTTCTCATATGTGCCTAGCAAGAGCAGAGAGAGAGGGGGAGAGATAGAGATGAACTAATGTTCAGAAACAGCTCTTGATTACCGGCGCATAAATCTGCCCGATGTGACTATTGAACTCGTGAAACCAGCGCCAACAGAATACAGTAACACAAAACACACTGAAGAAACCGCGGCATATTACAGTAAGCTCACTTCTATTTTTTGATGTGCTAATATACGTATTCATGCGAATGTACATTCTTGCTTTGTATAGCTAATAGAGAAAGGAAATCAGTGACCACGATGCCAAGATCTCTTTCACATGTTATTATCGTTGTACTTAGTTAAGTGCGGTAATGTAAAGCATTTGTTACATATTTCCGCTGTATTTGTTAAGTCTCCCGCAGTTATGCTACGTATTTCGTATATTTTCCCGGACGTACCCCAACTGTCTTACATCAGGCTCTTCTTCGCTAATGTTGTTTAAATGCAGTTGCATTGTACCACGTGATACCGATCACCCGACAGAACGTTTTAAGTTCGAGCAGGCGCACATCGCTCACCGATGAGGTGGAGCACCTCGAGCCCGTTGATGAAGTTGTATATCTTCCGCATGAAGCCCTCCATGAAGATAACCTCGGAGAGGCAGATGCACATGACGCGCAGCTTGGTGGGGAACGTGTGCAGGTCGTTGAAGTCGTGCAGCTGCATGGCCGTCGAGAAGTCGAGCAGCATGTGCGTCAGGTTGGGGCACTTGTTGCCCAGCTCGTGGAGCACGGTGTGCGTGATGAGCTCGATGGGCAGCTCGATGTAGCGCAGCGAGGCGCCGAACCGCACCGCGATCAGCGCCAGCAGCTTCTCGATGCTGGCCACGTGGAGGCCGGACACCTCGGGCCGCAGGGACACGTGGGTCCAGAGGCGCGAGTCGGCCGACACGGTCCGCCACTTGCGGCACACGCGGGCCAGCCGGCCCACCTCGCGCTGCGGCAGGTACGAGAAGATGAGCAGCAGCACCTTGTCCGGAAGCTTGTCGATCGTCTGCGCCGAGAGGTGAAACGCGAGCAGACGACGTTTCATTTGCTTCGAGATCGAGAGAAAGGACACGGCAGTTCGATAGTCCCGACAGTGGGCAGAACAGCTAACGGACGGTTTACTATGTAAATGACGGCATGGAATCGGGTGGAATTGTCAGAGAAGGAAATCTCGTCGCTCCATCGACTGTCGCAGATAATCAAAAATAACGGATTCCGAAAAAAAAAATAATGTAATTCTCGCCGTCGCAGTTTCACTGCAGTGACGGACGTCACAGTCTGCTTGATGACCGCGAATACCATTATTAATAAACGTGATTTATGAATTAGTTTCTTAATTAATGGCTTTAGGGGACACATTGTAATCGCAGCATTAAAGACTAGTCAGTATTGAGACCACAACCTTTTGCTGGAAACATTGTGCCTAGCACTATTGCCAAGAAGTACGGACTTTCAATGTGAAATGTTTGGTTCCTGCTCCAGTTGACAATGTCCGTAGTGCATTTTTTTCCCCGCAGCGCGGAAACACGATGGCTTAAACAACAGGGCATTTCGATTAATGTTTTGAATAGCTATATCTCGAAGCTGCTACAAGGCATAGATTTTTCTAGCTAACACTTATGCTTTACATGTTTCCGACTTCAATTCCGCAATAGCATGCCCGCTAAGTTAATTATTAATCGCCATGAAAGTTATCAGGCTAATTCCAACGTCCGCCACTGCAGTAACACAAAACGCATTGAAGAAATGCGTTTGCTCCCGGAAACTCCGGCAACAAGAAAATATTGTTTTGCCTCAGATATCCTCCATTTTCATTGCCTGAGACAGCCGTCACAGATACACTCCGCAAACTAAATTCCTACTACGTAAACTAATCTACAAAGTCGAGTGACATGTATAAAAGTCCAACAAAGCCCTTCATCACAGGACGAAAACACGCTATAGTCGTCGGCAAGCGCTTCTCAATGGCACGCAGGAGTCGCATACCTCGGAACATTCGCGGTTATAGACTGCCGCAAAGCACAGTGACCATACGCACCACAGCGTGCCTGCCGTGAAAGGAGCCCCCATGGCTTGATTCCTTGAGGTTGGCGATTGCCGCCGAGGACACGTCCTGCGTAACGGCCCACATGCTGCTCCTGCCGCCCTGACTGCTGCCGGCGGGTCTCGCTTTCTACGCCCGAGGATCTGTGCCTGCGCGTGCGTGCGAGGGACTCGGAGAGCCCGGCCCGACTAAATTTAGGCCGCGTATTTATATTGCCGAGCCCGGACCTCCTCTCCCGGAGCTCCGGGTCTTTGCTGTGAGCGCTCCGTTGTGTTGGCGTTTCCTTTCCCCCCTTCCCCGCAGTGGTAATTCGTTATGTTTTTTTGCTGGAATGCGGTGGGCGTTTGAGACGCTCGCTCGATTGGCCGGTGATCGTCGAACTGCTACAGGCGGTTGTTCCGCTGGCGCGGTTGAGTACGAAGCTGTACGCGCCGCGGTGACGCTAAAAATCACTCCCGCCCCCCCCCCCTCCACCCCCACTTCCCTCCCCCCCACCATACACACTTTTTGAATTCGTTGGTCTATAAGCAGTTAGACCCAAACTTCCAGCACATCACTAGAAAATTTGAATGTCTGTCTACGGTTGAAAATATTCATAGTCTGCAGACCTGAGGCCAGGTCTGCCACAACCAACACTGCAGTTTCTTTTCTTCTTCTGCAGACCAGAACTACTATATAACATGTCTTTAGGGTGAGCGTTGCGAATCCGTATGTCAACACACCGAGATAGCAGAATAAACCAGTTACGACACAGGAAAATAATAATAATAATAATAATAATAATAATAATAATAATAATAATAATAATAATAATAATAATAATAATACAAAGATCGCATGACAGTGCGTTTACTCAGTAGACATGACTGTTCTACATTTCGACAGCTTCCACAATAAGGCGAACTAGTGCACTGATCTCGATCAAGATCTATAAATCGACTGTGTCACCAATATAAAGAACCTTTCCTTCCTTCTTTAATTTTCTTTCTTTTGCGAGGCTTGATTGCCTTATAACGGCTGCTCGTACAAAAGTATGTTTGTTGCACGTTCTAACGTCCCTAAACAAAACAGGGACTGTGAGAAACGCCATGGTACCCTCTTTCACAAGGACACGATGCAAAATAAAGGAAAAAAAAGAAATAAAGAAAATGTTATAGGTAGCAACACACGAGTTGCCGAAACAGATATTAAACGTGAGTCATCATGATGACTAAATATGCAATTAAAGCCCGTACGAGTGCAGTGATATTTAAGCAGCTTAATGTAGCTGAGAATATTACAGAAACGGCAGTAGAAATTGCGCAGGAAATATATGCATCAGTTCCTACCATCGCGCTCTAGCGTTACACAAACATCTTTCGCCTTTTTTGAACGCTACGAAAGCGCTCTCTCCAAACGTCCTGCAATCTCCAGCGCACCGTGTAGAGCTAAGTTGAATATTGAATATATCTTTATTTCGAACAGATTGGGGGAGGCAGGGAAGAAAAGCTGCAAGTGCAGCTTGAAAAAACACCCTGGCCCCTATGATCCCAAGACGTGGGCAACACGGGGCTGCCACGTGTTTTTGACAATACAAAAATACAAGTTCAATGCCATACGTTCGTATGCTTCGTGCTGTTTGCGCTACTTCAGTGTCGTTCTCATCGCCTGGCACATACCCGCGGCGACCATATAGGATGTGGCAATATGAACCCCCTGCGGCCAGTCACCCGTCACCTGTGCACTACAGACGCCGGTTGCTAAGACCGCGCTACATGTTCTAGATGCTTTGGAACCGCTCCTCGCGGCTCTACAATAAGGCATCATGGCGCTATCTATTGAAAACTAATTACGACGATCTGCAATAATGCAGTGGAATGCCAGAGGCCTACGAGGCCGCCTGGCAGACTTTCGCCAATGGATGTTTAAATACCAGTTTCCCGTGGCTGTAATATGTGAACCAAACATGACGTCTTCACTACATGTATCTGGATATGTGCCACTGTGGTCAAAGAATGATCACAATTCAAGCAAAGTGCTCACTTTTGTTCGTCGGAATTTAACGTGCCTTCGTAAAGACATTCCTGCACATGCTTCCAACGAGTACGTTTGCATAACGCTGAATTACAAGCGGCGCACACTCTCAGTAATTGGCGGGTATATACCCCCAACATCGAGCATAGACTGTTCATATTTGCTGTCCATACTGAAAGCTTGTCCGGGTCCCCACATAGTCATCGGTGACTTTAATGCCCACCATCCCATGTGGGGCTCTGCTTCGACGAACGCCCGCGGTAGAGACTTGGCTGACTTCATGCTTAGTCAAGGCTTGATGGTGATCAATGATGGCTCGCCAACATACCTTCGGGGCTCTAACTACAGCAGTTGTCTTGATATTGCGTTTGTTTCAAAAAGCCTGCTGTCTGCTACACGATGGTGTACTGATCTCGACACCCATGGAAGTGACCATCTACCAACATATGTTCAGCTGAAATGGTTACGTCCCCCAGCTCCTCACACTGTGCGTTCTATCGATTGGCCAACATTTCGAGAATCTGTGACCAATGCATGTCAAGCCATCCAAGCACCATCCAATATTGAAGATGTCATCGCGGCAACTTTACGTGACACAACAAAACACCTCAGCGCACCCTCACCGAGATCATCTATTGATGACCAGTACGAGCGACTTCGCGCGATACGGCGTCGAGCAGAACGGAAATACAGAAGGACCAAATCACCATTAGACGTCACTGCATCACGCCGGGCTCAGCGTCATGTCCTGCGACACCTTGACAAGCTTGACAAACAACGCTGGAGATCATTCTGCGGCTCTCTGGATCCGAGAAAACCTCTCTCTAGAATTTGGAAAATTGTACGAAGCCTTCGCTCGCCTCCACAACAGCTTCATCCGTTCGGCGCTGTGGCCATACGGCAAGGCCGGCGTGAAGTTGAGGTCGCCGATGACTTCTGCAAATTACTCGTGAGCTCTTCGAACGATATACCAACCCATTCACGACTGACTTTCCCGTCATCTAGTGATCACCGTCTGGACGCACCTTTTACTATGCACGAGCTCGACGCTGCGATATCTTCTTCCCGCCGGTCAACTTGTCCAGGACCAGACGGAATTACATACTCCGCGATTTGTCATCTTGGAGTAGAAGCTCGAGAAATTCTCCTGGCGCTCTACAACTCTACGTGGGACACAGCAACTGTGCCTAATCACTGGAAGTGCAGTCGTCTTGTGGCTTTACTAAAACCTGGGAAATGCCCACATGATCTCTCACATTATCGGCCAATAGCCTTGGCAAGCTGCGTCGGTAAAGTGATGGAGCGGATGGTACTGAGCAGACTGGAATGGCTACTCGAGAAAAGTGGTGGACTTCCTGATTTCATCAATGGATTCAGAAGAGGCCGATCATCAATTGACGGTGTGATCGACCTAGTATCTTCTGTTCAACAGGAAAAGAGACGCCGTCGTCTGGTATGCGCAATATTTCTGGACATCAAAAGTGCCTACGACAACGTCTTCCACCATTCGATTCTTCAGGCGCTTGAGGATATTGGTGTTGGTGGCCGGATGTATGCATGGCTGCAGAGTTACCTCAGTGGCCGCACCATTTTCATGTCCACTTCGGATGGTGAAACTGATAGACATGACGTTCGCAGGGGTGTTCCGCAGGGTGGTGTCCTTAGCCCAATATTGTTCAATATCATACTGGTGGGCCTTGCAGACGAGCTACCTGAAACAGTGCGTATCAGTACGTACGCGGATGATATCTGTATTTGGTCATCTGGGGTCACACGTCCACAAGTGCGTGCAAGACTCCAACGTGCGGCTACCATAACGGCGAAGTACTTGCGCCGTAGAGGCCTGCAACTCTCAGCAACTAAGTGTGCAGTCCTGGCATTCACGCGCAAGTCAATGTCACATTATCCAATCGTTGTCGACGGAACAGCGCTCCCTTTAGTCACCCACCAGAGATATCTTGGCGTGATAATAGACCGCAGCCTTTCTTGGACCAAACATGTTACTGCGCTTAGGGCTAAACTGACCAACTTCATACACGTTCTTCGTGTAATATCAGGACTGAGATGGGGCCCCTCTGAGCGAAGTTTGCTCCAAGTGTACCAGGCACTTTTTGTGGGCTACATACGCTACAGCATGCCTGTGTTATCTAACATGGGGTCCTCTTGTATACGCACGCTGGAGAGCCTTCAGGCACAAGCACTACGAATATGTCTTGGCTTGCCACGCTGCACGTCAACTAAGGGCACAATAGCGGAAGCGCGGGCTTGTCCTATCGACATATACAGGTCTTGTGAACCTGTGCGAACCTATCTTCGCCTGCTAACCAGACAATCACACCATCCACTGTCAACACTTCCAAGCACCAACCTTGACTGTGCTTTTTCTAAAGCTATTGCATGTCACGCAAGCATTGTACCTGCAAGATTCCAGGCCACCGACATCCCCGTGACACCTCCGTGGACATTGCCAAGACCACTAGTGAGGCTTCAGATACCCGGAATTAGGAAGAAATCTCACGTTTCCTCCATTGGCTTGAAGCAGCTCACCCTGTCCCATATATTTACATCATATAGTGGGACTGTACAAGTGTATACCGATGGTTCGGTCACGCCATCTGCCACAACGGCCGCATTTGTCATCCCACAACTTGGAATTACTCAACGATTTCGATTAGACCACAAATCGACATCTACGGCTGCAGAACTTGCGGGAATACGAGAGGCTGTCCGTTTTATGAGAACGCAGACACCCCATAAATGGACAATATTGTGCGATGCCAAATCAGCGCTACAGGCGCTAAAATACTTTTTAAAGAAAGGACCATACTATCTGCTCGTGCTGGAAATCGTCGAACTTTGTCACAGTGCCGAGTTAAGTGGCCACGTGATTACCTTTCAATGGATGCCTAGCCATTGTGGTGTCTTTGGTAATGAACTCGCTGACAGTGAGGCAAGATCGGCCTCCTCTTCCTCTGATGAAGTACGGATTGCCTACTCGCGACCTGACACCAACTCCATGATCAAGGCACTCATGCAGGACCTTACAAAGGCTTACAGAGCCCACTCTGATAATGTTCACAGACGTCTACATACGATTGACCCAGACGGTAAATTCTGTTTGCCCCCGAAGCTTACACGGAGCAAAACATCATTGCTACACAGGATTCGGCTCGGCGTTGCTTTCACCCGTCGCTACGCACACCTCATCGGCCAATCGAACAACCCCGATTGTGTACACTGCCAGATGCCCGAAACACTGCAACACGTACTGTGCTTACTGCCCAGCATATATGCTGGAGCGAAGGACGTTAGACAGTTTCCTAGCCAGCGTTGGCAGACAACTACGGTCGGAGGAAGCTATCCTCGGCCCATGGCCCGACACTGCAATTTCAGTGCGTGCAACAAAAGTATTGTTGAAGTTCCTGCAGGACACCAAGCTCGACGAGCGGCTCTAGCGAGGCAACTGTCTCATGTATACATAAGCACTCACCACTTCTCTTATCATCATCATCCATCCCAATACTTTCACTCCCCTTCCCTCTTCCCCAGTGCAGAGTAGCAGACTAGAGCGCACTAGATCAGGTCGACCTCTCTGTCTTTCCAATCAATAAATTCTATTCATTCACATTGTGCTTATTTTCTATTACGCCAGTACAGCCTACATATTTATGACGCGCATCGAAAATCGCCGTCGAGTGTCCGAATGCCTGCGTGCGCGCAGCTCGCCGAAAAGCGCACTTCAAAGCTGGCTTCACCACAATAAGAACGTCGTTGCCAAGAAGCCCACTTCTGAAATCCTTCCTGCTCTACGGGCGATTGCACCAAAATGGGCATCGGGTATACGTGTCGCGCCTGCGAGAGCAACCGACATTCATAACTTTGAAAGTTAAAAAAAGAAACAAAAACTGCGATAAGCGTCAATTATTACGAAACAATTTAGGACACAGACAAGCACCCTTAGACAGCCGGTCACTGTGGTCTGGTCTCTCTTACAAAATTTCAGCAAACACTCGTCGCTGTAGACGTTTCCGGGATATTTAACGGCCGTTCTGGGAATCTCGGTAGCTCCAAAAAAGACAATGGACATACGGTGCTCACTGCGCTATCGTACTTAATATCCGTCCTTGTCATTTTATGTCATGCGACAGACCAACTCGCACTGACAGATCCAGAGCGGGCGCTGGGAACGGGGACCCTGCCGGAACGGCTGCTTTTTTAGGAATTGCCGATAGGTGGCGACACAAATTTATGTTAGTTATGCTAGCAAAAACGTGGCAACAGCTCGCTTCACCACAGACAAAGGCGAATCCGAATGTGTGTGCTTTTACAGCGAGGCTGTTTATGGCTAACATGCTACGACCTTTTCATGTGCGCGAGCAAAAACTCCGCGCGCTCTCTTTGTCGTCGTTCCAACCCTTGCGTGCCTAGTTTCCTTCGGCTCTCATGGGGTGGCGCGTACGTCGCGCGTGTCTGCTTTACGCCGGCGGGCGGTCCCATCGAAATGTCACGCATCTCCTTTCCACCGGCACCTCGGGGCAGCAGCGCTCCAAACACATGCGTGGCTGGTTTCCTCCGCCTCCCTGAGGTGACGGTAGTCGTCCATGCTGGAGCACAATAATAAAACCAGCAGCAGCCGAGTAACGCAATTCACGGATCATGAGCTATTGGTCGTGCATAGATTTGACTCAGGCTAAGAACGTGTCCAACGTTGCACTCGAGCAGATCCATGTATAAAAGCCGACGCGCTTGACCGGCAGATCATATTTTCGACAATCGCCGACTGTGTTCGCCTCTGTCATTGTTCCTTGAGTGTAGCCTATTTTTGAGGGCACAGGTTCGCCCAATAAAACGCTAGTTTCGTTACAGTTTCGCTGCTTCCTTCGCCGTGCCTACCACGTGACATCTGGTGGAGGTGCTTTTCGTTCATGTTCCGGACGCCCCCGACAAGCCGTGATCAAAGGCCGGACCGTAATGACAGCATCAACGTCGTACCACCAGCGTCGGTTGAAGATATTAATCTTCAACCCCACTCTTACACTTTCTCGGTTAGGGTCCTCAATCATATCTCGTGATTCGTCCCCAGTGTTGCTGAACGGGACAATGTCATCTGCAAGCTGAAGGTTGGTGAGACATTCGCCGTTGATTCTCACTCCTCAGCCACCCCAGTCGCCTGAATACATCTTCCAAGCATGTAGTGAATAGCATTGGAGAGATTGTGCCTCCTTGCCTGACGCCTTTCTTGATAGGTAATTTTCCACTGTTCTTGCGGAGAACCAAGGTAAGCGTGAGAAAAGAATATATATATATATATATATACATATATATATATATATATATATATATATATATATATATATATATATATATATATATATGCATTTAACATGAACTTCTTAATACGACTTTGTCCTGTTGTCTCGCTAGTTTCCCATGAGGACAAAACGAAGCCATAAACTGTAATCCTCGCATTTCTACCTTGACGCCAGCGAGCCAACTTTCACTCGGTCAAAATGGATGCCGCTGCTTTTCGAGCTTAACGCGTTCGTTTGCACGCCTCGAGCCTTGAGCCCCCGTGAGTATTTAGGGAACGCATTCATCCGCGCTGTGGGTTCGGCAGTGAACAGATCCGATGTCGGCTTAGCTTCGACCGTCACGGCAGTGTGAGCCGCGTACGCAGCGAGTCACTTGGACGCAACTCCAAGCACGGACCTTTCTTTCCCCCGCTTTTCTAGCCCTAATCCACCCCACGCAAATCTCCACAAAATTCACCCTCCGCGGAGCTCCCATTGCCGACGTCCACCACATCATATACATTTGCCCAGATTCTCAACCACCCTGCGAATGGAGACTTACGGACTCAAAGTTCAGAGGTCACGGTTTCCAGCTCCGATCCGGCTGTCCAGAGGCGGCTGATCAGCTGGACGCAGCAGGTCACTGAACGCCACCGCCCGTGACCAAGAGCCACCCTAAACTTAATTTATAATTTAAGGCTCCATCTTTAATAAATGTTTTCACCATCACCTACGCAGCGCAGCAAGGCTTGAGGTCCCCAGATAAAGGCTGGCGTGATAGGCGCCAGTGTTGCTGCAAGTGATCGTCGCGTTCTCAGTTCCTTGCAACAAGGCATTTTTTCTGGTTTCGAGGGTTGTCCACGATTCAGCGGCATCCCGTATTGCGCGCCGCGTGGCACTCTACCTTGAAGAAGCGGATTGGTCAATTCATAAGACAGGTGCTTTTATTAACCGTGCACGACGGGCAAAGCTGCGCAGAATCACTAAACGCTCTGGGAAAAAGTATTGGTTTCTTTTTTCCCTGCGTTTCTCCAGGCTGCAGCACAAGTTGACAAGAAAGTTTCTGACTATTACAGGGACGACGGAAACGAAGCATTGTCGGCTATTTGTAGCAGCAATGGCGCGCCCGCAATCATGATCGCGCTGTCCGATACTGGGTATCAGAGGAGACGGCTTGCACTGTTTTTGTTTTGTTTTTTGAAGCCTAGTGCGTCTACATCCGTTCGTACAAAGGTCATTGCATAGAAGTACTGGGTACGCTGGAGATGTAGTGTCTTAGTTTAGCTCACCCGGCCTTCCTTATCTCGTTGCACTTTAACTACAGTATAAAAATGGCCCCAGCGGCTCTCGGTATTTGCAACATTCAAGTGGCCCTTCAAGCCTGTTTCGGACCACTTCATTGGCGGAACGTCACAACCGAGGTCGTATGCACGTTTTTTCAGCGGAGAACAACAACCAAACATACAAACCTGCAAAAAAGAACACGGCTCTTTTCTGTTCCTCTTGTGTATACATTTTCCGATGTGCATGCGTGTTTGAATCTGTGTCTGTTGTTCATTGTGCACATTTAGCTCCAAGTACACCAGACTAACATACTATATATAGTGTTCTGCGTGCTGTCTCAGCTCGTGTGCAATTCATCCGATTTAAGCGTGGTGGTGGTAGTGGGGGGGGGCTTCGTCAGGTGTTAGCTTTTGTTTCTCCCTTTGTAAGCGTAAAGATGCACGCTTGAATATAGTTTTTAATTAAAGCGTTCAATTCAACATTGATATGGCCAAAATTTCCCCACCGCAGTAGCTTAGCCTCTATGGCGTTCTGCTGTTGGGGCAGAATAAAGGTGTGGAATTTAACGTGCCAATACGGCGATCGGATTATGATGCCCGCCGTAGTGGAGGACTCCGGTTTAATTTTGCCCGCCCGAGAGAGAGAGAGAGAGAGAGAGAGAGAGAGAGAGAGAGCAACGAATAAAGGAAGCACTGGAAATTGCGGTTACAAGGCCGGTTTAAAAAAAGGAAAATGAAAGCTACACAGGTCCGCGCCTGATCCGCCAGTCTTATAGTGGTGGTGTATCCAATGTCGCAAAGATGTCTATGTCCATGCGGCAAGGCATTAATTAGGCCACCTCGCGCTCCCCCCCCTTGCCCCCTCCCCACCCATTATTATTATTATTATTTTAGTGTTGATTGGTGATGTATAGATGGCTGGACTGGAATAAATTTATGGACATCTCATCGAAACTTAATGGTGCCTGGTGCCAACAGGTATTTCGAATTTCACAACATACAGTACACACAGAAAACAAGTTACGTATATCACAATGAAGGGAAAGTCACAAATTATATATCCCAACACTTCGCTTAATGTCGAAGACATAATTATATCATTTAAATATTATTTCCGATGTTTCTTTTTTTGACATTCTGTTTTTATGTTAACATGTTGTTCTAACAAAACTGATCCGGAGTCGCCCACTACGGCGTGCCTCATAATCAAATCGTGGCTTTGGCACGCAAAAATTTCATACTTGAATTCCTCTTCAGTAGCGCCCCCCCCCCCCCCCCCCCTCTTAACAATCCGATAACTGCTGACTTGATGATGAATATAGCGATTGAACGCTCACGGGCAAAGTATGACCAAAGCGCACCAGGCCAGTGGTAATGAGTTAAAAGTGAGGCGTTGAATTTTTAGCAATGGATGTGACGGGACTGTGTGGAAGGTGCGTAAAAGCAACATGTAATAAAATCATGGGAATGACTATGAATTGTGCCGAGGACATGAACGATACATTGTGAAAGAATTACGATATACTAAAAGTTAAGATATACTAAAATTTCGATATACTAAAAACAAACAAGGCATGTAAATAAGATGCTTGCAACTACACACGGGAACAAGCGTATTACGACATGTGTAGAACAACCATGTAAAATATAATTGTTAGTCAAAGATGATCGGCTAAATCAGTAAACAAGGCGTATAAATAAAACACTTGAACGGAAATACGATTACAAAGTCGAGGATAACGAAGTAATGTAAGATAGACCTCCGATAGCTAGTAATCATATCAATACAAGGAGCATGTCGAAGCACACAATAAACAGTTGCAAAATCCGCAGGCATGTGGCAAGCTTGTGTGATCGGCTGCTGTGAGAGGGCATAAGATAACGAACTCGTGTCAATGGGTTGCCCGAACTGTTTTTTTTTCCCTTGATTATTCGACGGCATACGCTTCGGGGTCAGCTTCCAGTCGATGAAACCTATCTCCGATGTTTGGCTACGGGCACGAGCTTGAGGCTGGTCCAGTCTCGCCTCGCGTGTCGCATTTGACCACGCTTCCTCGTCGCTTTGCTGCCTTCGTGCGCGAGATTGAGCCACTATCGTATATATATATATATATATATATATATATATATATATATATATATATATATATATATATATATATATATATATATATATATATATATATATATATATATATATATATATATATATATATATATATATATATATATATATATATATATATATATATATATATATATATAGTCATATAATGAGAAGCCAACAAACACTGACACCAAGTACAACATAGGGGAAATTGCATGTGCTAAATAAATGAAATAAAGTAATGATTAATTAATGGAAATTAAAGTGGATGAAAAAACAACTTGCCGCAGGTGGGAACCGAACCCACAACCTTCGCATGTCGCGTGCGATGCTCTACCAATTGAGCTACCGCGGCGGCGTTTCCCCAGCCACTTTCTTGGGTATTTATGTGTACTAGTAGAACCCTGGGAGTGTTAGCCAGCGCCCCCACTCACAGACCTTGGCGGCGGACGTGGAACGTCTTTTTTGCCGCAGGCGTCACGAGAACGTGATCTTTTCGGGTGAAGGCAACTGGTCAATAAACCCACATATGCTACCTGAAGGCATCAATGTTGCCGGATTCGAGACCCTCGTTATGTTATAGACGAGAAGAAAGGGGGTTAACCGAGGGACCCGATATTTATTAGTCATATAATGAGAAGCCAACAAACACTGACACCAAGTACAACATAGGGGAAATTGCATGTGCTAAATAAATGAAATAAAGTAATGATTAATTAATGGAAATTAAAGTGGATGAAAAAACAACTTGCCGCAGGTGGGAACCGAACCCACAACCTTCGCATGTCGCGTGCGATGCTCTACCAATTGAGCTACCGCGGCGGCGTTTCCCCAGCCACTTTCTTGGGTATTTATGTGTACTAGTAGAACCCTGGGAGTGTTAGCCAGCGCCCCCACTCACAGACCTTGGCGGCGGACGTGGAACGTCTTTTTTGCCGCAGGCGTCACGAGAACGTGATCTTTTCGGGTGAAGGCAACTGGTCAATAAACCCACATATGCTACCTGAAGGCATCAATGTTGCCGGATTCGAGACCCTCGTTATGTTATAGACGAGAAGAAAGGGGGTTAACCGAGGGACCCGATATTTATTAGTCATATAATGAGAAGCCAACAAACACTGACACCAAGTACAACATAGGGGAAATTGCATGTGCTAAATAAATGAAATAAAGTAATGATTAATTAATGGAAATTAAAGT
The DNA here is from genome assembly GCF_038994185.2 of Dermacentor albipictus. NCBI lineage: Eukaryota > Metazoa > Arthropoda > Arachnida > Ixodida > Ixodidae > Dermacentor > Dermacentor albipictus. Next base: position 24,718,874 of record NC_091829.1, read on the forward strand.
GGATGAAAAAACAACTTGCCGCAGGTGGGAACCGAACCCACAACCTTCGCATGTCGCGTGCGATGCTCTACCAATTGAGCTACCGCGGCGGCGTTTCCCCAGCCACTTTCTTGGGTATTTATGTGTACTAGTAGAACCCTGGGAGTGTTAGCCAGCGCCCCCACTCACAGACCTTGGCGGCGGACGTGGAACGTCTTTTTTGCCGCAGGCGTCACGAGAACGTGATCTTTTCGGGTGAAGGCAACTGGTCAATAAACCCACATATGCTACCTGAAGGCATCAATGTTGCCGGATTCGAGACCCTCGTTATGTTATAGACGAGAAGAAAGGGGGTTAACCGAGGGACCCGATATTTATTAGTCATATAATGAGAAGCCAACAAACACTGACACCAAGTACAACATAGGGGAAATTGCATGTGCTAAATAAATGAAATAAAGTAATGATTAATTAATGGAAATTAAAGTGGATGAAAAAACAACTTGCCGCAGGTGGGAACCGAACCCACAACCTTCGCATGTCGCGTGCGATGCTCTACCAATTGAGCTACCGCGGCGGCGTTTCCCCAGCCACTTTCTTGGGTATTTATGTGTACTAGTAGAACCCTGGGAGTGTTAGCCAGCGCCCCCACTCACAGACCTTGGCGGCGGACGTGGAACGTCTTTTTTGCCGCAGGCGTCACGAGAACGTGATCTTTTCGGGTGAAGGCAACTGGTCAATAAACCCACATATGCTACCTGAAGGCATCAATGTTGCCGGATTCGAGACCCTCGTTATGTTATAGACGAGAAGAAAGGGGGTTAACCGAGGGACCCGATATTTATTAGTCATATAATGAGAAGCCAACAAACACTGACACCAAGTACAACATAGGGGAAATTACCCAAGAAAGTGGCTGGGGAAACGCCGCCGCGGTAGCTCAATTGGTAGAGCATCGCACGCGACATGCGAAGGTTGTGGGTTCGGTTCCCACCTGCGGCAAGTTGTTTTTTCATCCACTTTAATTTCCATTAATTAATCATTACTTTATTTCATTTATTTAGCACATGCAATTTCCCCTATGTTGTACTTGGTGTCAGTGTTTGTTGGCTTCTCATTATATGACTAATAAATATCGGGTCCCTCGGTTAACCCCCTTTCTTCTCGTCTATAACATAACGAGGGTCTCGAATCCGGCAACATTGATGCCTTCAGGTAGCATATGTGGGTTTATTGACCAGTTGCCTTCACCCGAAAAGATCACGTTCTCGTGACGCCTGCGGCAAAAAAGACGTTCCACGTCCGCCGCCAAGGTCTGTGAGTGGGGGCGCTGGCTAACACTCCCAGGGTTCTACTAGTACACATAAATACCCAAGAAAGTGGCTGGGGAAACGCCGCCGCGGTAGCTCAATTGGTAGAGCATCGCACGCGACATGCGAAGGTTGTGGGTTCGGTTCCCACCTGCGGCAAGTTGTTTTTTCATCCACTTTAATTTCCATTAATTAATCATTACTTTATTTCATTTATTTAGCACATGCAATTTCCCCTATGTTGTACTTGGTGTCAGTGTTTGTTGGCTTCTCATTATATGACTAATAAATATCGGGTCCCTCGGTTAACCCCCTTTCTTCTCGTCTATAACATAACGAGGGTCTCGAATCCGGCAACATTGATGCCTTCAGGTAGCATATGTGGGTTTATTGACCAGTTGCCTTCACCCGAAAAGATCACGTTCTCGTGACGCCTGCGGCAAAAAAGACGTTCCACGTCCGCCGCCAAGGTCTGTGAGTGGGGGCGCTGGCTAACACTCCCAGGGTTCTACTAGTACACATAAATACCCAAGAAAGTGGCTGGGGAAACGCCGCCGCGGTAGCTCAATTGGTAGAGCATCGCACGCGACATGCGAAGGTTGTGGGTTCGGTTCCCACCTGCGGCAAGTTGTTTTTTCATCCACTTTAATTTCCATTAATTAATCATTACTTTATTTCATTTATTTAGCACATGCAATTTCCCCTATGTTGTACTTGGTGTCAGTGTTTGTTGGCTTCTCATTATATGACTAATAAATATCGGGTCCCTCGGTTAACCCCCTTTCTTCTCGTCTATAACATAACGAGGGTCTCGAATCCGGCAACATTGATGCCTTCAGGTAGCATATGTGGGTTTATTGACCAGTTGCCTTCACCCGAAAAGATCACGTTCTCGTGACGCCTGCGGCAAAAAAGACGTTCCACGTCCGCCGCCAAGGTCTGTGAGTGGGGGCGCTGGCTAACACTCCCAGGGTTCTACTAGTACACATAAATACCCAAGAAAGTGGCTGGGGAAACGCCGCCGCGGTAGCTCAATTGGTAGAGCATCGCACGCGACATGCGAAGGTTGTGGGTTCGGTTCCCACCTGCGGCAAGTTGTTTTTTCATCCACTTTAATTTCCATTAATTAATCATTACTTTATTTCATTTATTTAGCACATGCAATTTCCCCTATGTTGTACTTGGTGTCAGTGTTTGTTGGCTTCTCATTATATGACTAATAAATATCGGGTCCCTCGGTTAACCCCCTTTCTTCTCGTCTATAACATAACGAGGGTCTCGAATCCGGCAACATTGATGCCTTCAGGTAGCATATGTGGGTTTATTGACCAGTTGCCTTCACCCGAAAAGATCACGTTCTCGTGACGCCTGCGGCAAAAAAGACGTTCCACGTCCGCCGCCAAGGTCTGTGAGTGGGGGCGCTGGCTAACACTCCCAGGGTTCTACTAGTACACATAAATACCCAAGAAAGTGGCTGGGGAAACGCCGCCGCGGTAGCTCAATTGGTAGAGCATCGCACGCGACATGCGAAGGTTGTGGGTTCGGTTCCCACCTGCGGCAAGTTGTTTTTTCATCCACTTTAATTTCCATTAATTAATCATTACTTTATTTCATTTATTTAGCACATGCAATTTCCCCTATGTTGTACTTGGTGTCAGTGTTTGTTGGCTTCTCATTATATGACTAATAAATATCGGGTCCCTCGGTTAACCCCCTTTCTTCTCGTCTATAACATAACGAGGGTCTCGAATCCGGCAACATTGATGCCTTCAGGTAGCATATGTGGGTTTATTGACCAGTTGCCTTCACCCGAAAAGATCACGTTCTCGTGACGCCTGCGGCAAAAAAGACGTTCCACGTCCGCCGCCAAGGTCTGTGAGTGGGGGCGCTGGCTAACACTCCCAGGGTTCTACTAGTACACATAAATACCCAAGAAAGTGGCTGGGGAAACGCCGCCGCGGTAGCTCAATTGGTAGAGCATCGCACGCGACATGCGAAGGTTGTGGGTTCGGTTCCCACCTGCGGCAAGTTGTTTTTTCATCCACTTTAATTTCCATTAATTAATCATTACTTTATTTCATTTATTTAGCACATGCAATTTCCCCTATGTTGTACTTGGTGTCAGTGTTTGTTGGCTTCTCATTATATGACTAATAAATATCGGGTCCCTCGGTTAACCCCCTTTCTTCTCGTCTATAACATAACGAGGGTCTCGAATCCGGCAACATTGATGCCTTCAGGTAGCATATGTGGGTTTATTGACCAGTTGCCTTCACCCGAAAAGATCACGTTCTCGTGACGCCTGCGGCAAAAAAGACGTTCCACGTCCGCCGCCAAGGTCTGTGAGTGGGGGCGCTGGCTAACACTCCCAGGGTTCTACTAGTACACATAAATACCCAAGAAAGTGGCTGGGGAAACGCCGCCGCGGTAGCTCAATTGGTAGAGCATCGCACGCGACATGCGAAGGTTGTGGGTTCGGTTCCCACCTGCGGCAAGTTGTTTTTTCATCCACTTTAATTTCCATTAATTAATCATTACTTTATTTCATTTATTTAGCACATGCAATTTCCCCTATGTTGTACTTGGTGTCAGTGTTTGTTGGCTTCTCATTATATGACTAATAAATATCGGGTCCCTCGGTTAACCCCCTTTCTTCTCGTCTATAACATAACGAGGGTCTCGAATCCGGCAACATTGATGCCTTCAGGTAGCATATGTGGGTTTATTGACCAGTTGCCTTCACCCGAAAAGATCACGTTCTCGTGACGCCTGCGGCAAAAAAGACGTTCCACGTCCGCCGCCAAGGTCTGTGAGTGGGGGCGCTGGCTAACACTCCCAGGGTTCTACTAGTACACATAAATACCCAAGAAAGTGGCTGGGGAAACGCCGCCGCGGTAGCTCAATTGGTAGAGCATCGCACGCGACATGCGAAGGTTGTGGGTTCGGTTCCCACCTGCGGCAAGTTGTTTTTTCATCCACTTTAATTTCCATTAATTAATCATTACTTTATTTCATTTATTTAGCACATGCAATTTCCCCTATGTTGTACTTGGTGTCAGTGTTTGTTGGCTTCTCATTATATGACTAATAAATATCGGGTCCCTCGGTTAACCCCCTTTCTTCTCGTCTATATATATATATATATATATATATATATATATACAGCATACGGCGCGCGGCGACGCGACGTTTATCGCCTTTTGACTGTACACGGAACATCACAACGACGACAGAAATGCGCCTGGTGTGTCCATATAATTGCTATTGCAATGACAAATAAAGATCATAACATGGTCGTTCAAGCCAACAGAACACTGCCAACGGCCCAACGACGTTCTAAAGGACCGACTGCATTATCTTCTCCTTTAGGTAAGGGTGTAATTTATGCTGAGCATTCGCGCGATCGGGCCGACACTGACTACGCTATGCGTAACACTCGATACATGTACTAGATTTTATGTGCGTTCTGTTCTAGTGAATGAATCAACGAGCTGTTTAGAGCGTTTCCCTGTCGTTTTCTACGATTGCTTACTGTCAGCACGAACCCGCGAACCTTTCGTGTCGAGGCGACTTCATATCGATCGAGCCGAACAAAGGCTTATTCTGAATTAGGTGCTTAGAAAACGTATTGTCTGCTCGCAGATAGCGATCCGGCAGTGCTTCATTGTTAAAGAAACGCTTACTCCGTACGCGGTTCGCTTCGCTTTCGATAGCTGTGCACTCTTAAGTGCATCAAGTGCTTTCAGTTCCACCGTTATCCATGAGGTTTGTCAAAATTCTTAACCTGTGCCAACTGACGATAACTGGCCCCTTAGAGTGGTCACATTATTCTGTACCCGTGAAGGGCGTACACATAATAGCCATTGAAGATACCAGCGCTATTAGAAGACGGGCGAGAAAGAGAGAAAAACATGACGAGCGCTTACTGCCACCAATTGGTTTTATCGTGCGTGCACAAATATATAAGCTTGAAAAGGAAGGGTAGTTGGGGGAAGGTAAAGAGAGAAGAATGAAAATTCCAGTCGCGGCATGGGTCTGAAGATAAAAAACGAACGTATACATCATGCTTCGGTCCCGGAGAAATCTGCACTCCTTGTCGGTGAGGACGCGTGAAAGGGCGCTGACGCATGACGGGCCTTTGCCCATCCCAGCGCGTTCTAATAGAGCTGTTTTCATTGTACGGATTCATACGAACTAGCTCGCGTTCAAACCTTCTTATATCGCCGCATATCTGTAAATGCCAATGGAAAACAAGCGCGCGCTCATCCCGCCGCCCATCAGAAAATATAAGCGCACCAACGACACTCAGAGACGAACAACAAAAGCAACAAAAAAAGCTTTGGGTCATGACAACGTCGCGTGATTTCAGTCGGTATACAGGATTCCTTTCGGTCGGTTCCAATCCTTTCCTATCCACTGTTCACTGATCAAAGTCATAACATGTGAACGGAGCGCTGTTCAAACCTGTGACGAAGCGCGAAAAGTTAAAGCATTGCAATAAAATCGTTTAATCATCCCGGCCTTGAATTTAAAGCGTTCCACTATTGGTCGTCTTTCATTACAGTCCCCTATAGACGAGACCTTTGCAGTAGACTGGCCTTCATCAACAAGGGGCTCATACTCGCAATCTGGAGTGACTGGTTATCACAAGTTGCCGGGCGGATAACACCCGAGAGTGTTCTAGAACATCACTGGCACTTCGACGTTTCACTATGTCAGGCTTACATCCGGGTAGACATCTCCAGTCACAATGAAAGACATCTCTCTCTCTCTCTCCATTTAAGCAATCTGAACGCAAAGTGCCTATCAAATTCCAGAACAAGATTGAAAAATACGCCGGCTTACACGGTTAGCGCTTCATGCCATCATTATTGACCAACTGACCCGGTTTTCTACCTGACTGAAAAGTAGGAATTTTGCTTCAAGACAGGTGAGCCGTGAGGTCGGTAAGAACGAGGAGTTGGCCGAACCACGGATTGCACGTTACCAGCGCAACCAAGGATGAGCTAGTGGCCGCAGCTTCAGGAATATAAGCATTGACAGCGCTCCCGCACTTATCTGATAGGTGCGCATTCGCTTTTCCTCAATAAGCAAGCGAAAATCGGAGAGAACGCGGTCTGCAGACACACAACGCGATAATCGGAGAGGCACGGCAGCATACACACGGGTTCAAGCCGTGCGATAAGATGCTGAACGTCGCCGCTGTATGGACAATGCGCTATTGTGCTTACTTGCCCCCCCCCCCCTCCCGTCCTTTTTTTTTGCTTTTTTCAAGGTCTAAAGGAGGAGATGTGAACTCAACATGTTTTCCCCATCTGATGCAATCGTATGACTATCAATCGTCTATGTAACCGTCTAATGGATTCGGTGCCACATTCTCGCATAAGCGAACGCCTGCCTGGCAGCATACTACGTTAACACAAGGGGCCTTAATTTCGGACGATCACTTCCAATCGCTTTCGCGAAATTTCTCGCGACTAGCATCGGACGCATCGGCGTCTCCTGTACGAGCGGAAAGGATTCTTCGCATGATTCTTCGCATGAGCGCAGCGCCATGAGAGCTGTAGTCCGAGGACGCCGACGCGTCAGGAAAGTGATTATGAGTACTCAATGGAACAATGAGTGTGCCGCAGCTTCACACACAAAATCACTCGCCATCGCAACCGCATTACAAAGATTTCGTGCGAAACGGCGGGGACTGCTCAGTGTTGACACAATGGCGTCGCACTGCGCACCACTGATCTTCAGGAATCTGCGCACGTGTGCACAAAAAGCGTGGTCCCGTGGTTTGTCACGTTCAAGTCCTCCTAACCACGGGTGCCGTACGGTGAGTGGTCCGAACGTTGACCCCACTGCGCTGTTCGCCGTCCGAGAAGCACAAACTGGTTGCCACCATGACAGCAGGGCTGACGTCACGTGCGGGGGAGCGGACGACGTGAGGGAAATAGGAGACGATGAAAAGCCCCTTTTTTTTCTTCCGGCGGGAGAAAAGCAGTGTGGTGGCGTGAAAAAGGATACCCGAGACTTGTCGGCTGCGGCGCTCATTTCGCTGTCGACACAGCTCCTAAAGCTGGAAAAAATGCAGAATAAAACCAAGTCTTCACTGCTCGAGCGTCATCATCTTTTCCACACGCTTCAACATCACTTGCCGTAAAGCGTTCGAGGTTCCGGACACCGACCTGGCACAGAGAGATACCAGGCGGCCAAGAGGAACTTTGCGAACTCATTGGAAACCCAATACGACGCTGTAAGCCAAACGGAACAACATCACCAATTTGACAATGCGGAGAAACTGGACAGCCTCCAACTCCTATTGTAGTCACGCGGAAACTCGCGACAGTGACTGATTGTACACCCGAAAGTGATAGTCGGAACACCGCCGCCTTCTATTTGATGTTGATTTCGGACCGGCCTGCGTTCCCAGGTGTTTTCGAGCCTCTGCGCGTATTGTAGAAGCGGTGAAGCCACCGGTCGTGCTGTCAAGGAAAGAGGGGGGGGGGGGGAGGATTGGCTGCGAAACTGTGCTGCGAAACAAAAGCAGCGAGTGGTGGTGGAAAGACGAATAAAACACGCACCTCATCCTTTCCTCCTCCTCCTCCTGTACACGCCCTCTTCACACGAAGAAAGGAAAAAAAACAACACGCGGAGCAGACTCGAGGCCACCGCTCTCACGTCTTCGTCCCCACAATCTCTCTCTCTCCGTTACGCTAGCGAAGCAGAGACAGAGACGAGCTACTGCAAGAGGAAGAGCAGTAGGAGGAGAGAGACGCGTTGCCGTTCTTGCTCAATGGGACGAAACCAGGGGAAGAGGAGCGGCGAGAGTTCGCCGTTGCCAAGCCGAGCGAGGTTCCGGACGCCCCAACCACTCAGACTCAGCTGCCCCTCTTAAGCGATAGCGGAGAGCGCCGTGTATATCATCGAAAGCGCCGGAGTCGCGCGAGACAACGAGCGAAGAGCCCTCGGACTCTTGTTGGCGCGAAGGGCACGCATCGTGACAGAAGGTCCGGCGGCGGCACTACCCGGCAGCTCGACGGCCGTTCGCATAGCGGCGGTGAGTTTTTGTTTTCACTGTATTAGCCACAGCAGTAGTAGTAGTAGTAGTAGTAGTAATAGTAGTAGTAGTAGTAGTAGTAGTAGTAATACGAAACTATATCTACTTAAAACATTTTTTTTTTACTTTTTCAAGATTAGACATACGGCGCGCTTGGTAACCCGTAGTCCAGGATTCCGTTGGCTGCCTGCGCCATATCTCTGCGTCAACATATAGTTAGCCACGGTATAGTGAACTAGAATATATTCTAGTACACTGTAGCCACGGCAACGTGGTCTGCAGGTGCTGTTGCTGTCGTCAGCCGCTCGGGGCCAAGTGAGAAGGCGAATGCGGTTTCGGGTGGGAGGGCGTCAGGGAGTGGGTGGTGCACAGAGCACGTGCGGCGTGTCGGGGTATCCGCCACACACGACACACTCAGGCGGAGCGGGGGGATCGGGTTTTTGCCCGTAGGTGCAGCGTTGTCGGTAGTGGGGGCAGGTAGATGGTAGTCATTATCGCAGTTGCCGCGCTCGCGTGCTCTCTCTCATGTCGGGAGTGATCGTGTCCGACTCGTTGAAGAATGCAGCCAACCGCTTCGAAGCAGAGCATGGAGCTACAAGAGCTCCGGATTAATTTTGTCGACCTACATTGTTTTCACCATTGTAACGTGGTTGCCCCTGCAGGGAATCGATCACGGGACCTAGCGCTGAGCAGCATATCGTGATACCCGCAGAGCACACAGGGCCACAGCGGCAGATTAACACAGTGAAAAAAAAAAGAAAGTTAGCACCCTTGCCCTTAAAATGTAAGACTAAACTGCTGATTGCGACAAATGAAGTTTTTCGTTTCTTTTTCTGGCATTTTTTTCCGTGGCAAGTAAACATGATAATATCTTCAACGGACGGCTCGATAACTACATGAAATCAACTTGAATAGCTATCACCCTCAAATTATGGCGTCGGATACATATATATATATATATATATATATATATATATATATATATATATATATATATATATATATATATATATATATATATATGTGCTCTTACCGTAATAGGAGCCCTGGTAAGCTAGGAAACGTGCAAGAACAAGAAACGGGTGGCGCCGCCGCCTTGAAGTTCCCGCACTAGCGCGCCGTGACGTCATAGATTGGGATGGCATTTCTTCCGAGCAGAAAAGATGGAGTCGTAAAACGAACTTGGCAAGTTTTGAGAACGTTTTATAAAGCCACAGGTGGTTCAAATATGTCACAACTGGAGCTTTGAACTTCACTTTCGCTTCTAATAACCAACCTATTGTTGAGAAATTACCAAAAATGCAGTTTTGAAAGAAAACTTTGTCTAAGGATTTCTCTTTAGTGTCTCTTTAACGGTAATTGTGTTATTATCATTTAAGCTCTGCTGGACAGGAAGTGGGCAACGCCTGAGAAAGGTAGCTCCGCGAGCGCGGGTATATATGGTTGCAGTTGCATCCGTGTGGATTGCCACCAGTCCCCGCAATCCGGGACAAGGAAGTGCTGAATATTAAGTTCCCTCCACAGTTTCGCGTGGGGTCCCCGCTATCGCTCGAGGCCCATGTCACGCGAAGCACAGGCGCTGCTGCTGGTTTCGAGAACTGATTACTTCGCTGTATCTCTTGGCAGGCGGCGGCAAGTGAACCTCTAGAGCGAGTGCCATTCTGTCTGAATGCCTCGATGTCCAAAGAAAGTGCTTCTCGCGCTGTCTACTTAATTTAGTGGTTTCAAATGTAGCACGTACTGCAAGGCTAGCAAATATACAGGAGGAAGTCCCAGCGCGAAGATCTGTAATGAGGCGTCTCATGATGTATTACGTTTAAAGGAGTACTGGCACGAAAATTTGGCGTCCCCCTTGCAGTGTTTAGCCAGTTGTCGACTCGATGGTTACGTTGCGATGCCTCGCTTCCTCGAGAACACCACAAATGAACTATTTCGTCAACTTTTGTACGGCCTGCCTAAAAAACCTCGTGAAACGCAGCGCGGCTTCGGACGTAAAAAAACGTGTTAGTCGTCGCATCACCAAAAGTGGAAGTGCCGGGTTGAAGGTCGTGCAATGACACTGTCGCCGAAAGCTGCCAAACACCCCCTCCGATTAGTTCGCTTCTCTCGGAAGCGCAGTGGGACGCCCTCTTCCCGACTGTCCCCTCGAGTACTGAAGTGTGTGCGCGTGTGTTTGCACACGTTAGGTGCGTCTGGTACGCTACAACAGCAGGTTTCGGTGACGCCATTGCAAACATATATTCACCTCCGAAGCGACACTGCTCTTGTCGCGCGTTTTGAAACGGTCGTATTAAAGGCTACCGTAATTAACTATTCGCTACGCTTTAGGGGAATTGAGATTGCATAACGTAATTTCTGAGTCGAGGGTTATCCAATAAGGTAATAAAAACAGGACAAAAAATTTATATCAGTACTTCATTAAGGGGAAAAACATTAGCTCGGGACCAACTCCGATTGGCCTATTCCAGAAACTTGTACAACGCAAAAAAATACTCTCGTTACCCAGTCGCTCAACCGATTCGAATGAGAGCTGTTAGGAGAAAAAAAAGTCGAATTTCACAAGCTGCAGAAAGCCGGACTTTGATTAAGTGCCTCAGAGGTTTTATAAAAAAAAAATGCCGGAAATGTCAGTCATGTAAAAGAACAGACGCCCAAACTTTACATATTTCTAACTCCGTAAAAGAACAAATGTCGCAGTCTTGTAAAGCCCATCTGTTGGAGCACCTCAAGCGGAAAAATGGGATGCGTGAGCACATGTGAAATTTCTTACAACGCTTACGAGGGTTTTGTACAAGTCCTACTCGCAAATTAATGGCGCATTCCAGAGCGATATATGGTAACAATGTCTCAATGGGTGCACTTTGCGGAATTGCGATATATATTTTTTTCTTTTTCCTATTGTCACTGAGTTACCAGTATCGTACATTTGATGATTCAGTCTTCGCTACTGTGAGATTTTCCACAATATTCGTAACAATATATTGATGAATTTCCCCACAAACCTGCTCATATAGCAGAGTTAATTTTTTTTTCTTTTCATGATGTCTACCAAGTTGACATTTCCAAATTCCCTGAGTTTTCCAGGTCTTCCCTGAGTGCCTTTGCAAAACTTCCAGAGTGACATAGAACTTTTGTTTTATGTCAAGACGGGCAGACGGCATGTCGCCCGATGCTGTCACTCGTTAGCAAGCATGTTAGAATATAACAAAAATGGCTTATTCCAGTTTGAATAGCGAGGAGCAGTGGTTATTTTATTCAAAAATAAAACAGAAGGGAGGGCTTAGTAAAATGCACAGCGATAGCTTCGAAAAAAAAAATGGTCAAGCCCATTGCAAATCGAGTCAAACATTTTCAAACACGAATGAAAAGAGGTGCATACAGAAGCAAATATTTGCGACTATGAGCTATTTCTATCAAGTGATAGCAAGCTCATTGGCATGAGACCAGGGCCCGCTTGCACAAAACTCTTTAGTCCGGTCTTATTCTGATATTCAGGCTCATTCGAATCTTATTGGAGGCTTAATCTTCCCTAGCCGGTAAGTCGCTTGCACGAAAGACACTAGACGGAAACAAGATGCCAAATTAAGATTGAAATGAGACCGGAATCTAGCCTGCTTCGAGCTGGCTTACCCAAAAGTTCCACAAGTGATGTTCCCTCTCAGCTGCTCTATAGTCAACCTCAGCTGACCTTTTACACACTCTCAGCCCGCGCACAACGCCTCAGTCTTGCGTTTCACTGCTGTAAAGGATCGGATTCCGCGGTGCCGCCGTGGACGTCTGCAAAACGAGCCGATGTTTATGTTCGCGACGCCTGCCTCATCGGCGTGGAAGGCACGTACAATAAAGGTAAAGTTTCACCGCCGCTCGGCTATATACTCGTCGGTTGCACTCAAAGTTCGTTGACTTCTATCTGCGCGCGTCTGTCTATAGCGGACGCATTTCGCGCCCCTATAGCCCGGTGACCCGGATGTAGCAAGCACACGCGATGGAAGACGAAACGAACACTCCAGCGTCCAGCAACGACGCCCCGGCTCCTCAGCCCCAGTCAGGGCCGGATTAAGAAAAATGGGGGCCCCGGGCTAATGCGCATGCAGGCCCCCTTTCCCTATACTGACCTCCCCCCCCCCCACTCCCTGTCGCCTGCTACGCTACTGGAAATATGCCATGTTTCATTTTATTTCCGCCAAATTAAAGAGAACGAAGTGCGATCAACGGGATTCATATTATTGTTATTATTGTAAGGAAAACAACAAAACTTGCTTGAACGCGTGGTCTTGCAAACACCAACACATATGTTCACTTTGTAATTATTCTGGATTCTGTTTTCAGCAAAAGCTAGGCTTTAAGGAAAAGTTGAGTGCACTCGAGACGAACAAGAACGTAGAAAAGACAACACAGCTCAGATGTCGATCCTTCTGAAGCTAGGCTTTGTTTGCATCACTAAGTTTAATCCCGTGAGGAGACGCATGGTTGTATCCAAACATTATTTATTAAAATTCGAGCAGCAATCGTTATACACATTACTCGATAAATATGCAATAGATATACACAATACTTAAGGCAATGGAAACACCATCAAAATGCACTAGAATACAGATGAAAATTACCAACTGTAATTACAAAACATTTTTTGAAAATATTTTCGTTCACGGTAAGACAAGCAAGGACGACACTAAATAAACGTGGCACTATCAAAAACAACAAAAATACAGTTCTTTATAAGCACGCTAAATATCACGAGAAGAACAAACAAGAGACGAACAGCGAAGATTTGCATATCTTGAATTACACTGCTCAGCGTTTCATTGGCAACGTGGAGGCTGGGAGGCGACACAACGAACTTATTGGAACTATTCATGTATAGCGCAAACAGTCCTCTTTTAAAATGGCATCTTTCGCGCCTTCGCTTTGGGGAAATCAGATATAGGCTGTTCGAAGGATAGATCGCGGAGGAGGTCACTTTCAATGGACATGATAGCAAGCGAGTTCACCTTGTCGTCAAGGACGCTCGAACAAAGGCGATTTTTTTATCAGCGACAACTTGGAAAACGATCGTTCGGTCTCCCAGTTTACCACGGGTATGCTTAGGTACATTCGCAAAGCAATAGAAAGATTCGGAAACACATGAATAAGCTTTCTCTCGTGCAGCAACTTCATTATTCCCAGGGGACTCGTGTCCTGGCACACAGAGTTTTGCAGCAAGTTCGCAAACTGAACGATTTCAGCAGGAAATTGTGGCTCCAAATCATTTTTGTAGGTTTTCACCAACTTCTCAGCCTGCTGTGCCAGAGAGGCCTCGTTCCCAACTTCTGTCAGCAATTTTAAGAATCCGAACCTTTCGCAGAGCTCAGTGTAGGCAGCCTTTCGCACTCGCAAAGCAGAGCCTAGACTGTCAAGTACAACATTGTAGGTCTCTACGACAAACCTTTTTCTACCCTGTAGCGCACTATCGCTTTTTCCGTCCGGGTGCTTACTCAAAACGATGCGTTTGCCCTCATCCTGATAACATTCATTGGTACTTAGCGTGCGTGCTCTTTCTTCGAAGGTATCAAAGAGAGGTCGCAAAGAATTAACAAAGCCTTCTAGCGAGCTCAGCAGGTCTACAGCTGTTGAAATATCTAGGCCTGGTTTCTGAAGTGCTACGCTCGTTTTGTAAAAGCGCTCCAAGATTTCACTCCAGAAAATCGCCATGAATGCAGTCTCTACACTTTGTCATTTTCTTGAAGAGAGACTGCACTTGTTCCTAGTGTCACCATTTTCTTCCTCGTTCTTTGATATAGCTTCAAGGCAACACAAGACTGCATTGAAATTTTTCAGAATGGCCTTACATGATTGAGCGTGTCTTGACCACCTGATCTCAGAGAGGCTTTTCAAAACAAGCTGCTGGCCAGTTCCGCCCATGCTGTCCAAAAGATACTTCCATCGCTTAGGTGAGGCAGCAAAGAACACATACAGTCTCTGAATTACAGTGAAAAATTTGACTGCCTCAAGGCAACTATCAACGCTACACGCGCCAACTAAGTTCAGTGAATGACCAGCACACGAGACGTAGACTGCCAATTCGTTCAGGTCTTTGATTTGACCTTACAGTCTTTTGTACTTTCCTGACACATTACTCGAATTAGCATATGCTTGGCCCCTACAATCATCAATTGAGATGCCATTGGTCGTCAAGAGAGTCATCGCGGTAGCGAAAAGATACAAGCCGGTATGCGATTCTATTGGAACAAATCCAAGAAAGCATTCGTACTCTTTCCCATTTATATAGTATCGTAAAACAACTGACAGCTGATCAACGTGAGTAAGGTCTGGAGTCGAATCAACAAGAGAAGTGCTTTGCGCGTTTCACTTCGTCAACGAGACATTCCTTGACAGCCTTTGCCATATGCTCGATAAATTCATCACAAATGGTTTTTGACAGACACGATGGGTGACATTTTCCTTTGTTCCCGTAGCGTTTGATGTGCTCCTCTAGAAAGGGATCAAACCTGGCAATGGCCTCATACATTCCCAAATAATAGCCATTTCTCGGTGAACCAAAAATTCCTCACTGCCCCTAAACGCTAGGTTGCGCTCAGCTAGAAGCTTAACTACAACGACTACGCGCTTCAACACCTCTGTCCAGTAAACGGTCTCAGTGACAAGATGCTTAACCAGCTCCTTGTCAATTGTGCTGCTCGAGTTAGAGTGGGCGAGCCATGCTGCCACGTAGTTCTGGTGCTCGACGCTATTGGCATGCGCGCAAACCTTTTTTTTCTGCCCTTTTCCAATCAGAAAATCCGTGCGTGGTGAAAGCACTGGGGTTGCCTGAAATCGAAAATAGTTTGCACATGATACAGCAAACGGAACCTTTGGACTCCGAGTACATTAACCAGCCTCCCCATTTACAGCCTTTCGCACGAAAAGATGAGGTGACATATAGCGTTTCTGAGTTTTGTATTGCTATCGCTGCCAAATGTCGACAGCCTTGTCGCTGGCAGGGAACCATGGAAGCAGGTCACTAATGGCGGCGCGTGACTCAACCGCTACGCGAAGCCGCCTATTCTACATCACAGACAGGATCGCAGGCCATCGCTTTCTGGTGGACACTGGTGCAGAAGTGAGCGTCATTCCTGCCTCCCGCCTCGACCGACACCGTTGTCCGAGGACTGCGCCTTTGCAAGCTGTGAATACATCCACAATCGCAACATGCCAACGCTCTTTCACCATTGACCTGGGCCTGCGTCGCATATTTCGGTGGATTTTCCACCTCGCCGATGTGTGCTTCGCAATGCTAGGTGCGGACTTTCTTACCCATTTCGGTTTGAACGTGAATCTCCGCTCCCGTGTACTTGTCGAGTGTACGACCAGCCTCTCCCTGCAAGGTGTTCTCGCACCGCTGTCCGGCTCTACGCAAGTAGCTTGCCTTTAGGGTTACGGAATGCAGGCCAGACTTTTCAACGCTTCATCAATGAAGTCATACGTGGTTCACCACCAGTTCTTCACCAGAGCAGCACGCTGACCATCTGCGGTTGCTGTCTTCGTGACTCCAGGAACATGGCTTGACTATCAACACAGCCAAATGTGCCTTTGGTGTTGACAACGTCGAATTTCTTGGACACCTTGTCACACCTGAGGGAATCAAGCCATTGGACAGTAAGGTTCAAGCTCTGCGGCATTTTCTACGCCCAAAGTCGCTTCGCAAGCTCCGCAAATTTCTCGGGCTTCTGAACTTCCATCGTCGGTTTCTGCCTAATATAGCGCGCATCATTCTACCTCTGATCGACATGCTGAAGTCTACAAAGGCACCATCTCCGATCTTGGAGTGGACATCCGAAGCAGACGCCGCCTTCCAAGAAGCCAAGAATGCCCTGGCAAGCGCCACCCTCCTAGTGCATCCCCTTATCGACACGCCCATACGGCTCATCACCGACACTTTCTCCAGTGCCGTCGGTGCAGTTCTGCAACAATTCCAGCAGAATCTGTGGTGTCCACTCGGTTTCTTTTCGCAGAAGATAAAGCCGGCAGAAGCTCGATACAGCACTTTCGACCGCGAACCTGTCTACCTGTCCTTTCTATAACCTGTCTACCTTGGCATTCGCCACTTTCGCCACCTTCTCGAAGGTACCGCGTTCCACGTACTGACAGATCACAAGCCGCTCACATTCGCTTTTCGTGGAAACCACAGCACACACACGTCCCGGCAAATTCGGCACTTGCATTTTAACTCCTAATTCACGGTCGACCTCCGGTACATCGAAGGACCCGTTCATGCGATTGCCGATGCCCTGTCACGTGTCGACGCGCTTTCCGCTGCTGCTGTGGACTTCGACATAATCGCAGAGGCACATGCTGACAATGATCTGCGTGACCTGCGTGTAGGGTCCACATCGCTCTCGTTTTCTGAGGTGCCACTGCCGTTCTCCGGTACGATGGTCTGCGACATGTCAACAGGCTGTACCCGTCCATTTGTGCCTTCCTCGCACAATCTTCAAGTTTTTGGCAAGCTACACGACATCCCTCAATGCGTCGGTCCTTTCTATTCTCGCCCTCCTTCCGCCGCGCGTTCGCCCCACGGACCACTTGAAGCATCTTCTTGGACGCCCGATTTTTCGGACCCCCTAAGGTCTCAGACAAATCAGACAAAAATATATGCATGCCTTTTACTGCGATGACTGTGATGTGCTGGTCAACAGTGGACGGCCGCCCGGCGGTGGATTGAAGCAGGAGAAAGAAAGCAAATTAAATTGTGGGGTTCGACGTCGAAGCTGCAAAGTGGGTCATGGCGGAGAATGAGGTGTAGTGGGTAAGCCACGGAGTGATGCAAGAGAGTAAACAAGTTTCTGAAATGTCTGTGCGCTAGAAACTATCATGTGTGCGGTGTGGAACACCTCCCATTCTAATGCAGTCCGGCGTCACAGAAGAGGGGCAGTGCGCACGTAAATCTGCAGTACATCACTGACCTGCAAGCCATCTGACACAGCCTTTACATGCACCCATGTTTCCTTAAGATTCCCTCTCCAGAGCAAGACCAATACAACATCATAAGAGGAAATGTTCCAGGAAATATATTAAAAGATATCCTCTTAAGGGAATACAGGGTGTCTACCAAGTTGTCATTTCCAATTTCCCTGAGTTTACCAGGTTTTTCCTTAGTGCCCTTGCGAAATTCCCTCGGTGACGCAGAACTATGTTTTATGCTAACACGGGCTGAAACTATGCCACCCGATGCTGTCACTCTCCATTAAGCGTGTGAAAAAATAAAGAAAAAACGACTTAATCCAGTTTGAGTACCAAGGAGTAGTGTTTATGTTATTCAAGAAGAGAATAAAAGTGAGGGGTTAGTAAAATGTACAGCAAATAAAATGTATTCGAAAAAAATTGCAAATCGAGTCGGACATTCTCAAATACGAGTAAAAAGGAGATACACACAGAAGAAAGTATTTTCGACTATGAGCTATTTCTACCGAGTGATAGCAAGCTCATAGGTATGAGGCCAGGACTTTGCCACAAGTGATATTCCCTCTCATCAGCTCGATAGTCAACCTCAACTGTCCTGACACACTCTCAGCCCGTGCACAACGCCTCAGTGTTGCGTTTTACTGCTTTAAAGAGTGTATTTTGGTTTGCATTAGGGACACCTGCATCTCGGCGTCAGCCAACATTTTGTTGAGCTCAGGCTCCTTCAAAGAAGAGTCGACATGCTTCCTTCCTCGTTCATCCCTCAATGCGTCAGTCCTTTCTATTCTCGCCCTCCTTCCACCGCGCGTTCGCCTCACTGACCATTTGAAGCATCCTCTTGGACAGTTCCAGTCAACGTCCGATTTTGCGGACTCCCTAGGGGCCGCGAAAATGTCCGAAAAATCGGGCAATCAGAAAAAAAAATATATCCATGCCTTTTACTGCCTCCAAGTGGCTCAGTTCGCCACAGGCACGTCCGAAGAAAGCTCCGAAGGATTGCCAGTACACTTATTAGGCACATCGGTGCTCGTAATGTGACAAGAGACCGCATGTGCACGCGTGTATAATTAAGAAATACATACTGTGTTCAGTGACAATTTTCCCTTGCCACGCTTAAGCTTCACCGCAATACTTTGCGTACGCTTCACCACGTCACAGTTCTGTACTGAGGCGAAGCTGACTTTCAGAAACAAAAATCGTGCAACGCGCCGTGCTTTCCGAGCGTCGAAGCCAATGACGAGGATTACAAAGGCGGAGTCAGTGTCATTGCTGACAACAGCTAATTCTTTCAATGAAAACCATACCACCGATCGGCAAGAAGCTCGAAGCAGCTAGGCCTACCGTTGCCGCGGTGTTGGCTACTACGGCTGTCAGCGGATCTGGGTGCGAGAGCGCCGGTTCGAGGCGGTGAGATAATCAAAATGGCGGTGGCAGTGGCTTTGATTAGTGCCATTTCGGACCTGGGGTAGCGGCAAAAATTCCGGAAAATCGGACGGCGAAGGGTTCACGGGTCTGAAATTTCAGACGTTTTCATACATCGACTCTATGGGGTACGTGGTGGTGCCGCGAAGCCGTCCGAAGTATAGGGCATGTCCCGAAAATTGGGGGTCCGGAATATCTGCCGTTGACTGCACACTGGCAACTCCTCGAGCCGACGACACGGCGTGAAAGACGATTTGCTACGATCGCTCTCTGTTACTCGAAGTAGCATTAGCGTGACTTTCGTTCCCTTTCAATAAAATTACGGCTAATTTTCCCTGATAGAGGCACAAATTCCCGAGTTTTCCCTGAGCATTTCCAGACTATTCAAAATCCCCGAGGATTCCCGGTTTTCCCGGTTCGTAGACACCCTGCTTTTACATAAAACAAACCTCGCCAAAACCGGCGCAGTGACCGCCGTGCCAAATGGCTTCTCATTTCTCCTGTGCTTACGGACGATCTCCTGACGTATGGCTTACCCTTCAGAAGATAGAACAGTAGTAGTAATGCATAAAGATAATATATTGCGCGCCAACGAATATATTCAGAATTGAAAGAGCGAGCAGGAACAGCAGAATGCAAAAAGGAACGATAGCACAAGTTTATGATATGTATAAAGAGACATATGTAATTCAACAACCATTTGAAAATTGCTACGCAAGTGGCAGCGTTAAAGTGAAACGGCGAGTCATCGAGAATTTCATGACTCTGAATTGGATTGTCTGTTTCCCGTAGTTAGTTGGAAGCCTTGGAAGAATATATTTGGAGAATCTAGAAATGTTAAGACAATGATCTGCACGGTGTCTGTAATGAATAAAACGTTTGATCCATATGAATTAGGCGATAAGCCTTTTTACACAAGCGCGTCGCAGCAGATATGGATGTTACATGCACATATTGGCGCTTGAAAGCGCTATCACATTGAATATCTGCAGGGTTTTGGACTACGGCCTTAGTTGGGCAAAATCGAATGCCTAGATGTACCACGCTAGACGTTCCACTTCGAATCTCCAATGACAAATAAGCTATTAAAAAAAATTTTCGTGAGTTTAATGACGCCCTTGAGAACCAGTTTGATGAGTTTCTTCACATAAACGAAGTGTATAAAATGTTAAAGGGAAACTAAATGAGAATATTAATTCGACCTACAAGATCTAGTTTCTGTAACAACGAATTAGTCCTTCGTAGCGAGAAAAGTGCCTTTGTGAGTGAGAAAATGACGAAACAACGGGAAAATCAGAGTGGCCCCACCTGTCGTGGAATATGGTAATTCTTTTTTTTATGGGGTTTTACGTGCCAAAATCACTTACTGATTATGAGGCACGCCGTAGTGGAGGACTCCGGAAATTTCGACCACCTGGGGTTCTTTAACGTGCACCTAAATCTAAGTACACGGGTGTTTTCGTATTTCGCCCCCATCGAAATGCGGCCGCCGTGGCCGGGATTCGATCCCGCGACCTCGTGCTCAGTCGCATAACACCATAGCCACTGAGCAACCCCGGCGGGTAAAAAACTCGGCAGGTATGCATATAGAGTGTCCCAGCTAACGTTACCCAAGCTGGTCAACGAAAACAAAAATATTTATAAAACACGGCGCAATATACTATACTGAGACCTGCGGCGCTTGGTCCTCACCCCTCTGACGACCGAACATGGCAGGTGCTATAATTATATCTTGCATTGTATTTTTTTTTCAAGTATTTTTTTTCCTTTCAACAGCTTGGCTAATGTTAGCTGGGACACATGGTACAATAAGAGGTTTACAAATACACAGGATGGACAGACAGGATGGACAAGCAAGTAATAAGATAGGTTTAAAAAAAGAAAGAAGAAATGGGAAGGAAAGTTGCCTAGAAATAGTTGTACTAACTCGTATTTATATAGATAAAAGCAAACGGCAGCATTAAACATGAACTGCATAATTTTTCACGAAATTACAAATATAAAACTCCAAGTTACTATAAGGCACACCAAAGAGAAAAAAAAATAGTTTATCGACGTGGAGGGGATTACATTGCATTCTAACGAAATTAAAGTGTATGCGTAGTGAGTTATGAAATATATCTTTCGGGAACAAAGAGCGAATATATTTCGAAATCTGTGGTGTCAGTAACATACCGGCTCTGCGTTTCAGGTGCAAAATTCAAAAACGACACTGCGTATAATGTTCTTCGCTAATTATAAGCTTTTCTGAACGCCTGAATTAATTTTTTAGAGAATCAGAAAGATGAGCGAAAAACACAAATACTTTACCAATGAAAATCGTAATAGCATTAGGGGGGAGAGTGTCGTGCGGCTAACGGAGCGCTCGTTAAGTTGACAATATAAAGAAAAATTAAATGCGACCAGATCGTATATGTTTAGCTTGGAAGGTAAGCACATCGCTCGGAATACGAAGATGTTTAACACGAGGCTTTCTTGTTTCTCCGCAGACCATGCAACTCAAAAGTTTGATCGTTCTTGGAACAGCCCTGGTCGTTGCATCAGGTAAGACCATCCCGAGCAAGTTTTAGGTACGGAGGAGTCTGAGAACATCTTAGCACTGTAAATAGGAATGGTGACTTTATGTTGTCTGTCAGCGCGCACTGACAAGTATGACGTTATGAAGTATGAGAGAGAAAGAAACCAAGACGAGAAAAGACAGGGAGGTCAACCAGACCAGCGTGCTGTTTGCTACCCTACACTCGGTGTAAGGGAAAGGGGGAATGTAAAGAGGGAGAGAGTAAACACCGATTGCACGTGGAAGGATGCACAGGAGCGCTCGGTGCAGTTCAAGTACTGCACTAGTGCACGAATCGCTTTTTGTGCCAGTGATGGATATGGCCACGGTCTGAGTATAATCTGACTCAGAGAACTGACCCTAGTCCAGTCGGTTTAAGGTTGTCCGGATAGAGAGCACTTGGACGTCGTAGCGGGGACGGATACACAGTAGGGGCCCGATGGTTTCCTCGCACCTACACGAGTATCACGTCGGCCTATCGGCCTTTCCTATACGACAGGAGTAGGCGCACTTAAACGTCACTCCCAAGCGGCACATCAACGTTGCTTTGCCGCGGGAGATTCTATAAATGGTAGTCGCAGCCGTAGCGAGGGCTCCAGCTGACGCATTCAGCAATTGTGTGAGGTAATCAAGGAAGCAAAGAAAAAATTTAAAAAATAAAGACATTGTCCGATAACGGACTTTGTGTCGGTGCTCCTCGAACGTGCACCAGGGCGCATGAGCTACGGGAACACTGTAATAGGAAACATTGGTTGCGCTTTCTAGACAATCACATGTAAGAAGACAGGACAGGCGCAATCCTGCGCCTGTCCTGTCTTCTTACATGTGATTGTCTAGAAAGCGCAACCAATGTTTCCTATTACAATGAACCAACTTGCCCAACAACGCATCCTGCGGGAACACGTCGGATCGCTTCGAACGCTGCAGGCGCTCGGGTGCGCTTCCTGCAATGCGAGGACGGCAGCTTGTGCCCCGACGGCGCGACGTGCTGCAAGATCGACGACGAGGCGTGGGGCTGCTGTCCCTACGAGTTCGGCCAGTGCTGCGAGGACGGCCGCCACTGCTGTCCGACGGGCTACAGCTGCGACGGCGCCAACAGCAGCTGCACGCACAAAGTCACTCAGAAGCGGCTCTTCGGGACGGTGCTCGAGCGGGTCCCGCCGCTCGCACGAGACCAGCGCGATCAAGTGTCCGGAGGTGAGACGCCGCAACATAAAAATGGCTGTGGCTTAGCTAAGGTTAAGCCCAGGATGCGAAGCATACCAGCTTTTATTTTAACGCGACAGCGTTAAGGAGCTCGTGTCGCAGAAAAGCCCGGTTTCACCTGTTCCCTGAAATCGCGTCGGGCGGAACGATGCTTTCTCCCTTCCCCTCTCCGCAGTCACCGCTGTCTCGGCTTGTCTTTCTCGATGAATACCCCCCCTTCTGGTGTCGTCGGCGTCGGCTCAGGCGTGCGTCGCTTGCTCAGGCGCACATTTCGTTGTCGCGCCGAACGCTGCGCTGCTCGACGCTCACCGCGTCCGATGAGGGGCGCGTAGTCGCTGCGCCGTAGCCCATTGTCTTACACCCCTTGGCGGTTCGATCGACGGGAACGCTGTCGCGTTCCACTCTTGAAGGCGAAGCTTAAGCGTCCGCTTAATATGGCAGCTACGCGGCCGTGCGCGGCGCAGCAAGGAAGAGCGTGGTTGTGCGGCTAGTATGCTTCGCATAAAAAGCTTTTGCAGCGAAAGCAGTTTACTGGCTCGAAACGATGAAATGTATAGTGAGTAGGTCGACGGAAGTGAAAGGCCACACGCGCCATAGTGGATTCCTTCTAGAGTCCGCCACTGGTCAATCGCGCGGCTATATATGTCAGCTGCACTCTTTATAGAAAGTGATTAGAGCGTTGAAACAGGCAGGGGGCGATTACAAGGACAGACGCAAGCACTCGTGTCCGTCCCTTTCGTGTGTCTGCGCTGTAGTCGCTTTAGCTATGCATTACCAAGCTAGCGCGTTCGTATATATTGCGTTCTATAGTCTCGCATATTAGTATCATGTTTCTAATGCCATCCCCTTTAAGTAAGGGTGAAGACGAATAGTCACCTGGGCCTCTGTAAGCTACTTACGTGCTACCACATCATAATCTAACACTGTGCCTATCCGCTTTAGCTCGTAAGGTTACCCATGGATGTGACCATCCCACCCCCATCACTTTGCCGCTTTTTTGGCCACCGATTATCTAAACCTCTTTTGTTTATCTCGACCGCTGACAAGCTGAAGCTCCCCTCAGCTTTGAACCTAAGCGCTTCCGGAAGGAGGGCGGTCCTTACGGCTCATGCTGTATGAAAGTCCTGGCATTCCATTGCTATGCACTCAGCCGCCTACGGATTCCTTCTGCAGCGGACCGATGAGACCTCACTCTGTTTCGAATATTCGCTCACGTGTGTTCCATGCGTGTGTTCCATGCGTGTGTTCCATGGCCAGAAAAGCATTCTGGCCTCGAAACGCAAAGGCACTGCCCTGTGTGTTATCGCACAAATGTTGTTTCTCGATTTTATGCGCACCCTGTTTGTGAGTCTCTACGGACTTTATTGTTACCATCAGTTGCACCCAATTTAAAGTCTCTGTTTATGTTTTAATGACTCGGGGTTGACAACCTGTACCTTCGAATTAGCGCTCCTCCTTCTAGGATATATGTCCACGCTTTTGAGGCACAGAGGATGCACATATTTAGGTTACAGGAATTCACTGACTACCCGATAAAAGGGTCTATCGCATGTTATCTCGACTTGGACTCTCCTTGGCAACACTAAAAGCAATGGTACGGCTACGATGGAGGCCCCCATCTAGCCTCTACAGCTGAAGACCTAGGATCAACAACGCACGCCCCCGAAGCTTAATCCGAGAAGGACCAAGTCAATTATGTGAGACGCGCTCGTAGAGTTCATTAATGACTCGTGACAACGATCTAGAGGATCTCCTATGGCGCCTCCACCGATACTATTATGGGATTTGCGCAGCAGATCCGAACAAAATTTCAAAGACAATTCAAAGATTTCAAGGATGCCAACGGCCAAAATATGAGAAGCTGAAACAAACTTTACTCGCACAATGCACTGAAAGATACTGAAATCGCCTTCTTAGCTGCAATTTCTTGCAGATAAGCAGGTTCAGGCGGCTCATCTGAGATGACTTTTCCATCGTAATGATGTCAATCGCTGTCTGGAATAAATGGTTACCAGTGTCTCGCCTTCAACCAAATTAAGATACTCGTCCTGTTAAAGCCAAATGCCCGAAGCTGACTTTTCGCCACTTCTAAAGCATAGGGCTCAAGAGAGAGAGAGAGAGAGAGAGAGAGAGCACTTTATTTGCACCCGTAAGGGAGTATGGGTGATCTGGGTAAGACGCAGCTCCCCCTCTACCTCGCCCCCCCAGACGTCGGCCGGAATTACTTGGCTTCCGGCGGCTGCCCGGGCTTGCCCGATGACTCGAAAAATAAGGCAGTTGTGGCTGAGATCTGAAACAACTATTAAAACGAAATGGTGGCCCGGCTTGGCCGCTTAATCTGGCTTTGTCTAGCTTCACGATGTCAACGGTGACATGAACATGCCTGTCCTTGGTGGAAGTTGGTGGCTGTGGATAAGCCACATTGCAAGCGTTGAGCAACACTCCCAAATGAGAATGTCTATGTTTCGCGACAGTGTCCACGCTTCATGGCCCCTATGCGGAGTTTGTTACTTTGAATGTTCAAAATTCGTCTCCAACCCCAGTTTTCAAGGAGCACATTCATCTTCGGGGAGTTTCTGAAAGGTCCTGGAATCTGTTTTTTCCAGGAGTAAGGGTTTTCAAAGATTTCAAGGAGGACATGTACGAACCCTGCCACTAACGCCACTGCGCTAGAGCGGGAAATATTTTTGGCAATGAACGCGTTCTGAACTCGAATAAATGTTAGAACGACGGCAGCGATTGCCCTGGTGTGCGGGCATAGTTTGGAGGAGGAGGAGGAGGAGCAGGAGGGCTTTAGATCGAACCACAGTGTCGGTTTATAGCCGCGCTGAATCACGTTTTCGCGCTATCGTTATGCCCGCCAACGATGCTCCCACAGGGTAAAGTACGATGGCCCGTCTCGCGGCGGCTTCGCCACCGGATCGACCTTCTTCGCTTGCGTAGCCGAGCCGCCGTCGGCGTCGCGAAACCCGAGAGCTTCGAATCTCAGCGCATCGCGAGCAGGGGCCGAGCCGACGACTCTCCGCGGGTGAGGCGCCATCAATGCATCCCGACACCGCGGCTTACGCGTCGGCGATGCGCTGCAGGTGGCTCGGTCACGTGAGCGCAGGTCGTTCACTGTGCGAGCGAACTCGCTCGTTCTCACGCTACCATAGGAGATGTGCAGTGATTCGGAGAGACACGAAAGAAGAACACTAACCTATATCTAGGCTGTCGTCAAGATTGAGTGGCGTGTGTACCGAATCTGATCTCCTAAATCCGGACAGGACGCCGATATACGGGAGAAATACCGATTTTCACGTCCCGAGTAGTCATCCAACAAAAACATCTCGGCGTTTCACACTAATTGACTCGGAAAACAGTGCTTTGCACGGGCAGTTCCTAGGGAGCGTGAATACACTCAAGAAACTTACGCGGCTGCGTTCGATCATTCAGGCGCGCACAATCAGTTTTAAAGACTGTCCCAAGATGATTCAATTAACAATTCAGAAGTTTGCATAGCGCGAAAACGTGCGGATGTAAATTAAGGCATGCCTTTGTGCCAGACGCCCGTTTGAGCTCTTCTCAGCCCCACAAAGCCCGACGTATAATTTTTGGTACGTTCAATTTGATGCACAAAATCTCCGATTTAAGTGCTGGAACACTAACGTACAGTCTACTAGCGTTTTTCGTATGCTGGAGCAAGTTCTCAGATGCGGACAGTGCAGCACATCGATTACTAATTGATTAGCTACCGCAGTAATTCTTTTACTCAACTATAATTTCACTGTTTCCTTCGTACAAACATATACTCATCATGGCAAGAAATAAATGTAAACATTTACGTGACACGATAATTTCGATGCTGTAAAGCAGTGATTCGGGCTTGTTGGTAAGACATCGTGAGGCTTGTAGCGCGTTAAAAAGACTTGTCTTGTCTTTTTAACGCGCTACAAGCCTCACGATAATTTCGAATAGCCATTTTTTTTTCGTTGTATGCCAGCCTTAGACCTCTACACCCTAAACGAAATAGTGAGAATCCTCAGATTGCCGTAAATAATGTAATATAACAGCTTTCCTAAAGCTAATCTTTGTTTCGTTTCCCATGACGCTACTGCATGTGTCGTGACGTCAGGAGGCAGTATGTGTGTGGTCACATGGGAGCAGGACAGTGCGACGCTTCGACACTCTCTCCGACTCCTTCGGTCACCTCGTATGCTGCTGCTCGTTGTGAAGGCCGATGTAGCAGAATGAAGCAAGACGAAGCGAGTCGCAGCAAGTGTCAAAATGTCGCAATGTCCTGCTCCCACGTGACCACATACGTATTGCCTGCTGACGTCACGACACGTACAGCAGAAAGGAAAGCGCAACTAGCTGCAGAAAAGCTATTATATTATCGAGGGCGCTGTAAGGCTTGACAGTAGTTTCTCTGGTGTTTAGAGTTACCGGATCTTAATTTAGAGCAAGAAATAATAATAATAATATTTGGGGTTTTACGTGCCAAAACCACTTTCTGATTATGAGGCACGCCGTAGTGGAGGACTCCGGAAATTTTGACCACCTGGGGTTCTTTAACGTGCACCTAAATCTAAGCACACGGGTGTTTTCGCATTTCGCCCCCATCGAAATGCGGCCGCCATGGACGGGATTCGATCCCGCGACCTCGTGCTCAGCAGCCCAACACCATAGCCACTGAGCAACCACGGCGGGTTAGAGCAAGAAAGAAGGAAGACTCGAAGATATTGTGTCAGTACCCCATTAACGCGAGTCCACGAATTTCACCCAAGGTAGCACACGTTGCGTACAAGTTAGTAGACTCACGTGAAGACGAGCTCGAAGAGACGGGAAAGCTTGTTCGTCTTATCAGAAAGTTGGTCTTGACAGAAGCAATCCACAGGACTCAAAATTTGTCATTTCTTCTGCGTTCAGATATCCCCGGCACAAAATAATAAATGAAACAGCTTTAAAAACAAAAGACAGACGTAAACAGCTACATTTAATAGACTTTTCTCACATAAAGCAAGGCTTTATGCACCATTAACCATTTCAGTGTCGTTTCTTTTTTTTTTTCGACGATGACGCTCCCCCGGCGGTTTTTTTTTTTTCGAATATTCTCAAACGCAAACCACGGTTTCTTGCTTATTATGCAGATGGGAAAGAACTGTCACGGATAATGACAGATGATAATGACATGTGGCCCTCGCGTTCCTCTCTGACAGAAGGAATAAGAAGCCACAGTATAAAAAAAAAAAATGACAGTCACTTTAGTATATGCTATGGAGGGTGAAGGCGAAAGCCTGCGTGCTCAAGAGACACTCATTAAATTAATCGACATTCTCATTCGAATGCATTACTTCTTATTATATGCTTTCTCCCATCAAAGGTCGTGGGGATGAGCGCCTTAAGTAAAGCTACCTTAATTAACTGTGCTTTAACTTAGCCTTCATTAACACGAAAGGTCGTGGGTTGGAGTGCCTTAGCTCTATATTAATTAACTGTGTTTTTTTGGCATGATTAGCGGCATCGATGTGGAAGACCACGACGACGATCGCGCGAGCAATGGCACGAGCGCTCCGATTTTCCATACCTAACCACGCGACCTTGAAACATGGACATTTAAGGCATTCGCCTTAAAAAACCAGCAGCAGACCCACAAACACCGTCGTTCTCAGCACTTTTTCGGGGTGTCAGGTTGAGAATCCCACGCGGCTCAAGTTGCCTCCTTATCTCAAGAACAGCTGTCATGCTAGCTCCGAGTCCGAGCTTGGCTCGTACATTTGCAATCAGTAGTGCCTCCGCTCTACTCAACAGTTGAAAGTGCCGCAGGAGCAGCCATATCAAAGCGATCACGCGGCCACGGTAAAAGAGGGGCGTTCTTTGAATCAGCGCGCAAAACGAAGGCAACACAAGAAGGAAGGACACAAGACAAGCGCTGTATAACAACTGAAGTTTATTAAGAAAAGCACAGAAAAGGAAGACACCATCTGCGTGCGCATGCCGTTAGGTAGCATGCTAACCAACGTTTGGTTGTTGGTTAGCATGTTGGTTAGCATGTTTTTGGCTACCGCCAAAAACCTCGATAAACGGGGCGTAGCGTAGGCCTCTTTCTTTAGAGCAGGCGCCAGTTCCTGCGGCGAGCTTCGCCGCATGGCCGAGCGAACCAGCACAGCAAGAGTCGAAAGCGAACGCGCAGGGAAGCGGGGGACGAAAGAGGCGAGGAGGAAAGCGGAGAGGAGGGTGCAACGGAACCAATGTGAGGTGGAAAGCGGAGGAGGGTAGGGCGAAAGCGCGAGAAGCGTAGTGTGGCGACGATCGCTACGAGAGGGCGCCAGAGGAGCGCGCGTCGTCTGGGAGATACATCGCGAAACGAAAACACGTATAGAGCTGTTCTCGAATTTTCCATTAGGGAGTATCGTGATCGCCGGTGCATTTTTCTTTCTTTTTTTTGTATCCTGAATTATAACAACCAATACTTTCCTTCTTGCAAGCAGCTTTAGCACTTCTGTTTTATTGAACTGGAACTTCCACCATTGGGCTTTTTAGGAGACGGAATGACGGCCGCAAGCCACGTATAGATCATCTGCGGAGGCGCTCACTCTCCGCGATGCAACCACGCCCACGCAGGGGTGCGTTCCACAGCCGCTAACAAGAGCAACAAAAGAATGCAGACTGAGTAAACCCCAGAGAGAGGAAAAAACATGTCTGTAGAAATATACAACACATGGCGGAACCACCTTGGAACTCGCCAATTTCCCGTTGCTGCACACATCCGAGAGGAGAAAGTAGAAAACGTACGGTTACGTCAGAGACATGGCAGGAATGAGACGCGGAAACGTAGCGGTACGTCAGTGGCACTGAAAGGGTGCAGCTATTTAGTGACTATTTCTTGCCGCGCTAGTCCAATTCATATGCGTTAAAAAAATTCAACATTTGCCCTAGGCTGTTCTATTAGGAAATTAGGAAAACGCTCCAAAGCAATCAATGAATTACCAGCTTCGTTATTTGTGAAGCTGGATCTCGTGACTCCTGACCTCACATAATTACCAGCCAGCAGACGCACATTGAGAACCTGCTCAATTATTGTTTCGTAGTGACAACCTTGCAGATTTTATTTAAACACCGACGCTGGTGCAGCTATACCATCTGGCCCAGCTAATGTCAGCCCAGCTGTTAAACCTCAGAAGTTTGACGACTTTACCAGGTTCGTATCAGCGGACCTGCTGTATTTCCAACAGCAGATCGTGTTTTTTTTTTTTTACCTAACATATGAAGCTAACAAAAAATGAAGCCAGGGAAACAGGAGAAATAATTTCTAGTTATAATTGAACTGTAGAAACGATAAGATAAAGGAAAATGAAGGTGTAAAAAGCAACTTGCCATCAGTGGAATACAAACCCACAAGGTTAGCATACACGTGCGTTGCACTACCAACTGTGCTACAGTGGCGGCTACCTCCACGTCCACATTCTGGGGCATTTATGTATGCGTGCCACATCTAACCCTGGGAGCTTTCTAACCCTGGGAACTCTGGGAGTTTTCCAGAGTCACTCGTAGCCATGGGGGTGTATGTGGAACATCCTCTTGACCGATGGTATCACATAGCATGTGAACATCTTATGAGCAGGAAGCTGACCAATCAATAAACTCTCTTATGCTATGATATTGAAGACATCAAACCTGGCGGAGTCGAGACCCTAGTTGTAATTGACGTGTTCAAATGATAATCCATTGTCAGTTAATCATTGGTAAGTTCATTATGAGCTCCTTAAAATATGTCAATGGGGAACGGCTTGCTATATATATTAGCCTAGCACTGAGTCTCAAACGTCACTAGATCCACTGCCAACACGCTTCTGTGTGTTCAAATATTTGTGAATGGGGTGAAAAATGGTGAACACCTTAAGCGAAAACACCGGTTTGCAGGCACTACAACGGACGGTTGTACGGACACAACGGACACAGTAGAGGAATGCAAGTTCGATTCTGTTACATGGACTCCGGGCCAATAATGCGATCTTGGCGCTGGTGTTGGGTTTCCAAAGAATGATCATGTACGCTCAGAACTCTTTTCTTTCAATGCACATAATACCAGCGGTTCATAGCGTGTACGGGCTTGTACGGGCTGTTTGGCAACAAAATTGTCGTTTCTTGCTCATACTGGGGACTAAGTGCTACACCACTTCCCACAGATGCCTTAATTTGCCCACAGGACTCTCACATTCATGCCTTCAGGCAGCGTGTGGCCCTCGTGGGTGGTATGTTATGCAGTACTCACATAGTCTTGAGAGACTGCCCCCTTTACTGCTCTCAGGAAATCTAGTGTCACTCTGTTTAACACAGCCAGCCACCCGTCAACCTTTTTTTGATGCTGTTATTTTCACTCACGGAGCTTGTCTTCATGCTAAGACTGACGTTTCTTTTTTGCATAAGTGCAATCTATCGATCTATATCAACGTAGTGCTCCAATACAGACACTCGCAACTTGATTTACTTTGTAATGGGCATACTGACGCCGCTGTTTGTTTCCGCTGACGCACTTCGTTCAGAATCGTCGGTAGGAAATATCCGCTGCCCTGACGGAAACTACTGCCTCGACGGCCAGACCTGTTGCCTCCTCGCATCCGGCCATTACGGCTGCTGTCCTTATCAGCATGCCGAGTGCTGCAGTGATCACAGTAGCTGCTGTCCCGAGGGATACAAGTGCAGGGTGTCTACGCACCAGTGCGTTCAAGCGACCACCAACCACACCGTGGCTATGGTCAAGAAGGTGGACCCGATCGTTCCTGCACTCACGAGCGTGGCCAGCCTCCGTAATGGTAAATGATTGTCTATGCTTCGTTAATTGTTAGCACAAAACTTGACCTCTCATAGCCTGATTCTTTTTGGTAGCAAGCAGAACATATGAACTGCACTTATAATTTTATGGTGATATCGTAAAGTTGTGGTCGTGGTAATGGACACCATAGTAAGTGTGAGTCACCGATCCAACTCTTCATTGGCCGAACTTGTGTCTCAGAAAACAAGTGGCACTCGAAGTTCAATCATAGTGGTGAGCACAGTGGTCAGTCGTTGAAAATCTGATCTACGGGTCAAGTAGTTTGGCATTTTATATATATCTCACAGTATACAGGGTGCTCCAGCTATCATTCATTCGGTTTCTAAAAAAAATATAGGCCATTCAACGCGAATATAACCAAATGGATATAGTTCACGGTCGAGTAGAGCAGCCGCCGGCAATTTCTTTATTGATGCCATTAAATTGATTAATTAACTGCAATTAGCTACTTACTTCTGCTCTAAATGGCGCAATATCAATGAACAGTTTATGGGAAATTAAAATAAACTTGAAGCTGGCATGTTTTCAGCCAGGTACTCTATGCACATTCAATTTTTCTGGCTGATAACGAAAGCCTGCGAGAAATGAAAGACATGGCGTGACTAATTGTCTGCCCGCATCAAAAAGCAGCTTTTAACTTTTTGCGGGCTTTCTTCATGACTGACTGAATAAACTTTATTGAAACCAGCAAGAGATGGTGGCTGGGCCTAGGCCTCCCACGTGGGGACGTCGAGGTGTTGCCTCTTCGCCGCCTCGCAGGCCTGCTGGGTCGCCCAGAGTTGTTCGTCAAGGTTGGGGCTACGCAGGGCAGCGTGCCACCTCGACGAGAGGGTCGTGGGGTTAGTGTCGGGGTATTGGTGTGTACAGTCCCAAAGCATGTGTGGAAGTGTGGCTGGCTGTGTCTTGCAGATATGGCACGTGGGATTGGGGTAAATGTCTGGGTAGATCTTGTTATAAAGCTGTAACGAGGGGTAAGTATTGGTTTGTAGCAGGCGGAAAGTTGTAGCCTGCGCTCGGGATAGTTTGTTGTGTGGGCCGGGGAAGGTTCTACGCTCTAAGTAGAAGGACTTCACAAGATCATTGTAGCGTGTCAGGCGATCCCTACCGGTGGGGGCAGCCTCCCCTTCTCCCGCGCGGTTTACTAGGCCTCGCGCCAGGGAGTGGGTAACCTCGTTGAGGTTGGGGAGGTGCGGGTGGACGGTGCCTACATGAGCCGGGAACCAGACGAGTGTAACCTGATGGTCGGTTGAGCGGGGCGCTTGTTGCAAGATGCGCAAGGCTTGGTGTGAAATACGGCCGTTGATATAGTTGATAACGGCGGAGCGGGAGTCAGAGACGATGGTATGGCATGTTGGGTCTAGTGTGGCTAGCGCGATGGCCACTTCTTCAGCTTCCTCAGCGTGTGCGGTTACTAGGCTGATAGCATGGTGGAGAGAGCCTTCACGCGTGGTGACGGCTGCAAAGCGGGTACCGTGGGGATATTCGGCGGCGTCGACGAAACTCACACCGTCGTGGCGAGTAAGGGATTTGGTGAGAACCGTGGCACGTGCTGTGCGACGTGCGTGGTTGTATTCGGGGTGCATGTTTCTGGGGATAGGATCGGCGTGAATCCAAGCTCGTATGGTGGAGGGGATCTGGTGCTTATGGCCGTGTTGATGGTGGTAGGTGATGCCGTGCGAGGTAAGGATATGGCGACCCGTCGCTGTGAGAGTGAGTCTCTCCAGCTGAGAGCGACGTTGGGCCTCGATGAGCTCGTCCAGTGTGTTATGGACGCCTAGTTGAAGGAGGAGCTCAGTGCTGGTGCAACCGGGGAGGCCGAGGGCTTGTTTATAGACTCCGCGTAGGAGGATGTTGAGCTTGGTTTGTTCAGCCTTGTACCAGTTTAGATACGCAGCAACGTAGGTGATGTGGCAAATTACGAATGACTGGATTAATCGGAGCAGATTCTCCTCTTTCATACCCCCACGGCGGTTGGAGACCCGCTTCAAAAGTCTCATGGTGTTAGCTGTGTTCATCTTGATTTTGGCAAGGGCCATGCCATTCGCTCCGTTCTCCTCTATGAGCAAGCCGAGCACACGGATATTGGTGACGAGGGGTATGGGGCTGCCATCCGTGAGATGAAGCGCAATGTCTTCGTAATGGCGTTTAGCGGTGCAGCATTTTGGACGGCGGCCACGGAGAGTAGGCCTGTAGAGAAGGAGTTCGGACTTCGCAGGGGAGCAGCGAAGCCCCGTGCCTTGGATATAGGTCTCGACTGTTTCAATGGCGGATTGTAGTGCCGTTTCTATTTCGCCATCACTGCCTTTGTGGGCCCAGATGGTTATATCATCAGCGTATATGGTGTGGGTGACACCGTCCACTTGCTGCAACTCCTTGGCAAGACCGATCATGACAAGATTAAAAAGCATTGGGGAGATAACGGAGCCCTGGGGGGTTCCCGCGCTGCCCAAAGTCTGGGCGTCGGAGCGGAGATCCCCCACCGAAAGGAAGGCCGTGCGATTAGAGAGGAAGTCTCTGACGTAATTATAAGCTCGCGCACCGATATTAAGGCGTGAGATGCGGTCAAGAATGGTGGAATGGGCTATGCTGTCAAATGCTTTTTCGAGGTCGAGGCCGAGTATAGCTTTAGTAGTACGTGTTCTATCTTCTAGTATATGGTGCTTAAGTTGTAGCATGACGTCTTGGGTCGACAGGTGGGCCCGGAAGCCAATGACAGAGTGAGGATACGCTGCAGTGTCTTCCAGATGGGTGCTAATTCGCGTGAGGAAGGCATGCTCCATAACCTTTCCCACACATGAGGTTAGTGAGATGGGGCGAAGATGATCGAGGCTAGAAGGTTTGCCAGGTTTGGGAATAAGGATGACCTTTGCTGTTTTCCAAGCCGGCGGAATGGCACCATTACGCCAGCAGTCATTGATATAGTCTGTCAGGTGGGTGATGGAGGCATCATCCAGATTACGGAGGGCTTTGTTAGTGACCCCATCGGGCCCAGG
This sequence comes from Dermacentor albipictus, assembly GCF_038994185.2. NCBI lineage: Eukaryota > Metazoa > Arthropoda > Arachnida > Ixodida > Ixodidae > Dermacentor > Dermacentor albipictus. Next base: position 24,753,147 of record NC_091829.1, read on the forward strand.
GGCAGAACGGCTATTTAATTTATGCAGGGCGGCTTGGATCTCAGCGACACTAAAGTCTTCGTCCAGTGGGGGGTTGGGGGCCCCGGTGTAGGAGCCGTGAGATTGCACTGGGCCCACTGGGAGATACTTGTTGGTGAGGTAGTCTAAGACTTGGGCGCGGCCCTGTTTCTTCCTTTCTGTATACAGAAGTTTAGTGAGGCGATCTTGTTGGGAAGAGCGGGTGGCTTGACTATCGAGGAGGTGTTTGAGAAGCTTCCAAGAAGAGGGACAATGGATCTGTCCGTCAGCAGTATTGCACAGTTCAGTCCACTGCTGACGGCTCAGAGTGAGGCAATGGACTTCGATTTCCTTATTGAGGAGGGCTATTTTAGTGCGGAGGCGCCTGTTGAGACGTTGCCCCTTCCAGCGGGATAGGATGGATGTTTTAGCCGCGAGGAGATGGGCCAGTCTACTGTCCATGCGCTCGACGGGGGCATCGGTGGTAACGGTGTGCGTGGCTGCATTGGTATCGGAGTGGAGATTTCGGGTCCATGCATCAATGTCCGCTATGCGTTCCGCGTGCTGGTCAGCGGAACGATGCTTGCGAAATGCATCCCAGTCAACCCAAGTGAACTCACGGGGTTTGGCAGTAACTGCAGCTATCCGAGGGATAAGTATGGCAATGATGGAATGGTCACTACCGAGATCATGTTGTGTGTTGCTCCATTGAGCATTGTTGACGTTCTTGGTAAATGTCAGGTCGGGGGTCGTGTCGCGGGAAGTGGAGCTACCGAGGCGTGTGGGGAACGTGGGGTCTGTAATGAAAGTGAGGCCGAGGTCTTGGGAGTCTTTCCAGAGGTTTTGAGCCGCCGTCGTCGAGTAGCCATATCCCCATACCGTGTGGGGGAGATTGAAGTCTCCACCGATAACGAGGGGGTTGGTGCCAGCTACGTTAAGGGCCTTCTTGAAGAGGGTGAGAAAACGGCTTCGAACTTTGGCAGAGGGATGGCTGTACACGTTAAGGAGAAAAATACTTTCCTTACGTCTCTTGGTGGGGATAAGTTCAACGAGAAGGTGTTCGATGTTTCGGTCGTGGAGATTGTGTTCGATGGCGGTGATTCTCTTGTGGACGAAAGTGCAGAGGCGGCGAGAAGCATGTGGCGGGATGAAAGGTTGGTAACCTGGGAGGGTGACCGAATCGATATGGGTTTCCTGAATCATGATGACGTCCGGTTGCCGGGTGAGGGTACGAAGGTGTTGACGGATGACTGGCTGTTTGCGGAGATAGCCTCGGCAGTTCCACTGCCAGATAAGTGTATCTCTGTTAGTGTGGGCCATGATGGGGATTGGGGGATGCCGTCAGGGGCAGTGCTGGGGTTTGGAGGGTAGGAGGAGCGGGCATGGGGAGAGTTTGTTGGTGGGTTTCAATGTTTGTGACGCGCTGTGCCAGTGCGAGAACGGCGTGTTGCATGGATTCGACTGCGTTCTGGAGTGTGGTCATCGCGCTTTGAAGTGAGACTAGCATGTCTTTAACCTCTGAGCGCACTTGGCCCGTGGCTCCCTCTTGGAGGGCCCGCTTTTTGGGGGCTGGTGTCAATGGAGCGTCGTGGCTAGAGGAGTGGGGCGCTTCGGCGGGTGGTGTAGGGGCGGGTGTCTTGGATTGTTTAAGATCGCGAACCTCTTGCGAGAGCTTGTGAATTAGGTCGCGCATAATGGCATTTTCTTTTTTGAGGTGAGCTATTTCTGCGTTATCATTGGTGTTCGTGGACTGTGGAGAAGATGTGTTGCGACCCTCTCGCGAGGCGCCCTTAAGGGCTTCTGCGAAGCTCACCTTGTTAATAGGAGACTTGGCGGGTGGGGTAGAGGTAGATCTGGATCGGGAACGGCGCTGTCTCGAACGTGAAGGGGTCCGGGAACAATGTTGCGTCGAGCGTGATGGAGTCCGGGATCTGGAGCGGGGCTTGGAGTTCAAGGGCGGGAAGTCGCTTTCTTGAAGGGTGGCTTGCATTGCAGCTCGGCGTTCCCCAATGCGCTTGCGAATAACGTATGGTGTCTTGTAGCGAGCCGTACACGATTTGTCCGCTGTAAGATGAGGGCCGCCGCACAGTGAGCATTTCGGGTTACACGTGTGATCGGGAGGTGGGTTGCGGACTCCACAACCTCTGCAGATCTTGTTATTTGGAAAAGGACAGACATCCATGCGGTGTCCGAGGCGGCCGCATTGGTAGCAAATTTCTATTTGCTTGCGGAATAATGAGCATGGGATTAAGGTAGCTCCGTAACAGACCAGATATGGCACGTCGGGGCCACTGAAGGCGATAACAACGGTGGTTGTCGTTCCAATGCGTTTTGCGGCTAGTGCGAGGGGGTTGCGGGTATTGACGATATTGGCGTTGACTTGCTGTGGGGTATCGGAGAGGGGGATTCCGCGGATGACTCCCTTCGTGGTGTCCTCGGCGGCCGTCTCATACGCGTTAACATCGTGCGTGACCCCATTGACTTGAATAGATTTTATGCAGACATACCGGTCGGCGTTCTGCAGACTTGGTGTACAGACAACGATAATATTTTGTTGGGTGTTGGGGCACACCGTGTCTTGTATAATATCTGCTGGGCTGAGCTGTGCGGCTTGGAGAACGGCTGTAGTCACGGTAGGACTACCAATTTTGGCGATGTTGAGGGCTCCCCTGGGGCGAATGATGATCTTGATCTGGTTGGAAGGTAGCGGAGGCATGCGTCCAGCCTTTAGAACTTGTGCCTTGACTGGTGGCCTGGTCTTGGAACGAGAACGAGTGCTTGAGGTTTGGGTAGAGTCATTCTGGGGTGAAGAGTCGTCCCTCAGCTTCGCCGGTTGGCGAAGGCGAGTTGTTCGCCAGCCCGTCTCGGCGGCCACTTCGAGCTCCATGCTCGTTGCAGAGAAACTTGATCGGCGGTGCGGAGCTCGCTCGAGTGCGCGCCGCGCATCCGGTGCGCCCGGCGAGCACGCGCGGCGGCGGCGTGGGCGATTCACAAAAACGTTCGCAGCACAGGAAAATGTCCGTAGCACAGGGAAATGGAGTGTCCCACCTGAAAATGAGGCGTCTACGGAGTCGTGGTATCTTCACGGATCGACTGGTGTAAAAATTAGGCCACAATTCGCAAGAAAATGCTGCAAAATCATTTCACGAACACGGAGCCGACGCGAGCACGTCCACACTCCTCGGCGATCGCAGCGCCTCTCCGGCTTTCTTCATCAGCCAGAAAAATTAAACGGCCAAAAAGTACTTCGCTGAAAACATACTGGCTTTACGTTTCTTTGCACTTCCTGCAAACTCAGCATTCAGAGCGGTAATGAACAAAAATAGCTGATTGCAATCAATTATTAAATTGAGTGGCATCAACAAAAACTGCTTGGCGGACGTACACTCTGGCATATTCGCAGGTGCTGGAGTAAATTCCAGGATGTACACCAACATTAGCACCGCGCACTCAATCTGATTCAATACGTCTCTGAAAAGACCGATTCTCGGCCTAGTTGGTTCAAATGCTTGCATATTGGAATGGCACCGCCAGCCACACACACCACAAAGAAACTAAAGACCACACAATCCTTCAGTGCCGTGTTTTGTGATTTTTCTTGTCTGTATTGCTTGTGTCATTCACGCTTATACACAAGGAGGTCTGTTTTGCAGTACAATCAGTGACAGAAATCTGGAAGTTCTCGCAGCGCAGTATTCGCAGCGATAACTGATAACGTTGAGACAGTAGTTAGACAGCAAAAACATAGTCACCAAAAAAAGATAAACGATGCAAACGCATTATTATTTGAACATCTAAAAAAACTCAACAATGACCCTTAAGACTGCTCATGTGTGGGAATGCGAACACATTACACCGTCTGTGGGCTTCGGAACGTCATGAATGCACTCATTTTATACTCATGACGGGATGACGTGCACCACCTCTTCCCCATCGACTGCACCATGACACGCCCGATGACGCACACAAGCCACACCTTTAGTCAGCCAGATGGCTGCGATGTGACATGTGCATTCAGGCACACACTAGGCGCGCTTTTCGTCAGCCAGAACCGTGGAGCCGCCACGGCGTCTGGGAAGCGTGGCACCCAGGAGGCCTAGGCTCGATTCTCATCCAGACCAAAATATACCAAATTCTCTTTTGGAAACCAATAATTTACTTTGTTTACAGGAACCTTCCTGAGAACTGTGATGTCAATCCGGGCATTTCTTTCTTACATGTTTTTTAGCCTTTGCGGCGTCGGCCACATTTGGTACCATCTTTCAGCTACGCCGAAGGATTTTCGCGTAATGGGGCATATAATGATTTTGCGTTAAAACTAGCTTCACACCACTTGCTGCCCCTGCAAAACTGAGTAGGACGTCAAGCACAGAAAGAATGTCTTTGTATTCACACATCCTTGCACTGTGCAACCTCTGAAATGACAGGCGAAGCTTCTCGCACGTTATGGCCTCTTCTGAAACAGTCGTGATTGCAGCGATGATGACTGTCAAATAGAAAAGTTAATACTATCAGGTGAATCGTTTATGTAAATTATAAAAAAAGGGATTAAAGGACAGAACCTTAAAGCACCCCTGAAAGGACAGGACAGAGAGAAGAATCGTAACCATTGGCAATTAAAACTGCTGTCAGTTCAACAAAGCTTTTTTATCTAGGCAAGAATGTTAGTGTCAAGATTTAGTTTAGTGAGCGAAGTTCATGGCAGACAAGCTCAAAAGCTTTATAAAAATCTAATACACAATGTACCCAGCTTTTGTAAGCCAATTTTCCATGAAGCAAATTCCTTTACTTATTCCATCGAAAAATCGGCCCAACACGTTAACTCTGAACGTGTAAGAGGAGGAGGAGGAAAAGCTTTATTTGCTCTAACTGGTTAGAAATTAGCGGTGGCAGATGTGGTCGGCCGGATGTGGTCTTCACAGCCTTCTTCGCCATCTGCGCAGGGTCAACGCCCCTATTCCAGGGCACCACTGAGGGTGGCTACTCGGTAACCGTGCCTTACTAGTCCATGCTGGACTTTCGAGTCGCTGCTGGAGAGCACCCTCTCCTACTGCTCCGCACTCGGGTCTTTTATTTGAAGGAATTGTTGATTGTGAACGCATCTCCTTGTAATGTGATATAAGGTGGGCTTGGCGCCGCACCAGTGGCAAATGTATCTATACTGGGTGGGAAAGATCTTGCTTAGTGTGTTTAGATTTGGGTATGTTCCTGTTTGCAGCCTCCTCCAAGAGGTTGCTTCATGCTGATTTAGGCTTTTGTGGGGTGGAGGGTATTTGATTCGGACCCACTCATAGTAATTCAGAATGTCTGAGTAGCTTGGGTTGACTGGTATGGGTTCCTCAGGGTCGGTGCTTGTCGCTGCTCGGTTTGTGTGCTCTCGAGCTGCCTTGTCCGCCCTTAGGTTCCGTTCTATTCCAGCGTGTCCCGGTACCCAGAAAATTGTATGCCTGACGGCGAGGAAAGTTTGGTTCCCAGTAGTTTTTAATTGATGCGGCACTTGTTCGGCAGCTCTGCCTGCAGAGCACGCAAAGCGTGGACGGACTGGAAACACTACAACCTACCGCGCGCTCTCACATGACGATTGCGTGTTGGGACCAATTCATTTGGCTTCAATCGTCTTGCGCAATGCCCCCTCCCAGTCTCTTCCATCGTCCGCAGTCCCAGAGATGGCCCCAGATATAAGCAACACCCTTTCAAGCCAAGACTAGAACTACTCGCAAACTTGCACTTCTCCATTTTCCGCAGAACTGTTCGTAAAGAACATCCGTTGTCCTGATGGAAACTACTGCAACGACGGCCAGACGTGCTGCCTCCTGACAAGTGGCCAGTATGGCTGCTGTCCGTACGCGCACGCACAGTGCTGTAGCGATCACGAAAGTTGCTGTCCTGAAGGATACATCTGCAAGGTATCCACCCGTCAGTGTCTGCATGCGGCCAGCAACCACACAATGCCTATGGTCCAGAAGGTCCAGCCTGTACTGCTTTCTTCAGCGACTCCTGAGGTTACCGGTAAGAAGTCACTTTGGTTACAGTTGCTCGTAATTTTCGCTATGCACTTTGTTCATTATTATATGGTATAGGAGAAACTGAACTGTTGCTTTGCCGTGCTGCCAAGAGGCCAGCTTCACTGCCAAGATAAATACTCTCTGCCTTTATGTCAACTATATAGCATCAACAAGCTTCACAAGTCACAAGTTCCCAAGTCACTTGCCATAATCATTGAGAATGAAGCTAGAGCCATTAATGCATGCTCCCTTGATTGTCTGACTAGTGGAGCTCCCTCGAGAAGGAGGCTGCATGGTCTTCAGTTTGAAACTTAAGCTGCTCTCGTGCTGTGCAACGGTTGGATCCCACTACGCGTCATGCCACTGCGTCTCCAGCCACCGCGCGATCGTTATCGTTAGTTAGAGCTCACTCCCTCCATGAGGCTTTAATGTCCGTAGTGTTGATTGCATCTGGCCATCAATGCATCGGATGCTGCTAAAAAAATGGGGGAGTTGGGTGCGGGCGCCCCAACCCCCTTTTCCCACCTAGATGCATCAGTATTTAATACATCCTACAGGTAGACGACCTATCTGCAGCATGTGTTAATATATAATCACTGTGTGCACTCCATGCTACCTGGATGTGTACTCAAAGGAGTACACAGCCAGGTAAAATAGACTGCACACCCAGGTAACATTCCTGTCGTGAACACAAAGAAAACATCCTACAGGAAAGATTAAGGTTGTTTCTCCGAGTCGTTCAAAAGGATGAGTAAGGATGCAGCAAGCACAAATTATGTTTCCTGAAGTTCACATAAGGGACAAGGAAACATAAAGGTCATGAACATTTTCAAAGGGATACTTCGCAGATGCGATTGTAAGCGCGTGACCAGCGCACCACGCTTATTTGTTCGCAACACCGAAAACTGGTGAGGTGCCCTTTTAAGCGCATTTCTTTCTCGAAGTTAACGCGCTAAATGAATACTTTGGGTATATCTAATTTCTCTCTGTATTTTACAATAAAAGAATGGTGCAATACTTCTAGATCTCAGTACTCAATGCTCAGCCCTTGTCGAGCAAGGCAATTGCCAAAAGGAAGAGTGGGGCATTTATTAAAATAAATAAAAGTAGTAAGAAAAAGAAAGAGAGAGATAAGAACATTGCCCAACAAAAATGTGTCGAGGCAGGTTCCACATGGCATCGCCTTCAACAAGGTGCTTAGAGGTTGGCAGAGAGAAATGCGCATGCGTATGAACACATACTTCACCGACACACAATATTCTGTCCGGTGCTCTGTTTTTCGAAACGTTTCCGCAGGCCTCTAGACAGGAAGCAAACATGACCATAATGATATTGTTCGTTATAGAAATGCGTTAATACCTGCATAACGGTTGCGCTGGCCTCTGGAAGAAAAGAAACAACAGAGGAAACAAAATGGCGGGTATGAAAATGATGCATGAACCCTTTATGGTATGAAATTTTAAAATGACGAGAAAATTTTGCACAATGTTCTTCACAACCAAAACCCTCCCCCCGCCAAAATATGGGTTTGAAATGCATTAATACCAGCCTAAAGAGATAGTTCTGGGTGTCTAGATAATGCTTTTTTTTATTTTGCAATGTAATGGCAATTGCCATACATGCGTAGCAATCGCCACTATATGTTACCGGCACTGAATACACAGCTCATCGAAATTATTAACGAAGCAAGAATAAATAAGGCACAATGTTTACCTGAGCATCTGCGTTTGATGGGAAGTGGTTACTGCCAAAGCAACATTTATGTGGTCTGGTTCCATGTGCGCCACTAACAGATACCCACTGCGCAGGTGAGCTGATTCGATGCCCCGATGGAGCCTACTGCCAGGACACCCAGACCTGCTGCCTTCAAAAGTCAGGGCGATACGGCTGCTGCCCGTACGTTCACGCGCAGTGCTGCAGTGATCATGCCAGTTGCTGCCCCGAGGGTTTCCGCTGCAAGGTCTCTACTCGGCAATGCATCCACGCCACAAGAAACCACACAGTAGCGATGCTCGAGAAAGTCGACAGCATCGTTCCGGAGCTTGTTGAATTGCCACTACAGAAGTCTGACGGTAAGCCATGAAGTTTTAGGTTCTGGGCCCTTTGTTTTCCTAAAGATCGTGAGCAAAAAAATATTGATGCCCTCCCCCTCCTTTTTTTTGTTGTTGCTTTTAAGTGCATAAAAGTGGCTCCCTTTCTTACGGCGAAGTTGTTAAGGGCTACTTTCCCCAGGTTCGAGGTAGGTAAAGGCAAGGCGCAGAAGACCAGGACTTAGGAAGAAGAACACAAACGCGCCTGTCTTGTCGTCTTGTCGTTTGTGTTCTTCCTAAGTCCTGGTCTTCTGCGCCTTGCCTTTACCTACTTCAAGCATGAACCAACTAGCCCAAGCAAGAGTTTTAACTCAGGTTCATGTCCGTGTGTTAACACAAAACTATCATCATCACAATTTTGTTGATGTAATAATTCGTTTTCCACCGACCCTTCAAAGCAGGTAATCAAGTAAAAATGAAAAATCTGAAGCTTAGCGTCTCAAAACTGCGTGGTGAGTACTGAGACACTTCATAATGAGGAAGCTCCGGATGAATTTTTTCCGCCCAGGCTGCACCTAAAACGTGTGCACCCAAAGCACGGTACACTTCCGGTGACGATGTTGCGCAAGCTATTGCATTTGTCTCATTTTGCACAGCGCACGAGTTTGCGCGCTCTGCATGAGACCACCATATTAACGGTATAAGTCTGTGCCACATTCACGTGCACTAAGGCAGACGCAACCAGATTAAAGAGCACGATCACGCATTGGAACCCGGTAGCAAATAGCAGATACTTTCGTTCTCTGCACGCACAACTGCACGACGTGGGAACAAGTAGACGAGAAAGTATGTCCCCCCTTATTGTGGCGTGGTGTAAAGTGAAACACAGACTTGGAGAAATTCGGTTTGTAGGTTTGATTGTGTCTCTAAACATTAAGTAGACTACAGAAGTAACAGATCAAACAAATAACTGATGTTGCCGCGAATATTTCTGGAAGTCATGTGTCCCTGTGAGTGACGTCACAGCATTGCCATCTATGTAAGCGCATTTGTGCGACTGACGTCGCCTTTCCGACTGTGAGCGCGGCATCTGCGATAAGGGCACACGACATTTATAATTTCAAATGGCAGCTGTTTTTCACGGCGCATAGAAGTGTGATACTTTGGAGACACGATCATTAGCGCGAATTGTATGTGGTGCGCTTGTCAGCTCAAAATGTCCAGGCCTAGAAGCCCCTTGACACGCACCATACTTCACCGCCTGTATGCCATAAATATCAGCGTGGCTATGATGCAACAACAGAGGAAAGAAGATGCGGTACTCAGTTATCGTAGAACTACTTCTTGTTGGTCAACATAGCTAGTATCCTTCACCAAAAGAGTGGAGTTACCCAATTTTTTACTCAAGAATAGTTAGGCTGCCATGTAGTGGTATGCGTGACATGACGAAACAGAGAGTATCTGTATGCGTGTATATTTTACTCGGCGGGTGCAAACGCCGCGTTTCTCCTAGCTGGTGTGGCTGTCTTCCGAAAAACCAATATTTCCGAGATGCAATTTTCGACCAGGACGGCTAATACACTGTCCGGATGGGAGGATGTGTTTCGACAACCAGACCTGCTGCGAGCTGTTCGACGAGACCTACAACTGTTGTCCCTACCCGCGAGCAACGTGTTGTGAAGATTTCGGCAGCTGCTGCCCCGAGGGGTTCCGCTGCATAATAACCTTGCAGAAGTGCGTCAAGATAGCCACTGGTGAAACGATGCCTATGCATTCTCGACACAATCTAAGAGGTGCAGCGAAGACAGTGCCGCCGCCGACTTTCACGACTGGTAAGAATACAAGGTCGTCACTATCGTACTAACTGATGGAACTAACTGCGTCCAAGGTGTTCGTCGTTGTCTCGTCCTGAAAGAAGAAACAATGTGTCACATGATGCCGCAGACATACGTGAGTCACTACTAATTTAACAAATGCACGTGCTTTGACACAAACCTTGTGGAAAACGTCTGCAGCCCTTCGTATAACTGCTAACTGGAATTCGAAGACGGTGCGATGAAAGCTGAGTTTCGGCCTCTGCAAGTAATTGACGTTCGCAAGACTACTTGTTCTAACAGCCACGACTTTAACATTGCACTTGTTTACTGTGTTCATACGTGAGAAACCGTGCACTAACACTTAAAATTATTACTCTCTTTTGTGTACTATGCAGCACTGCTAACAACTGCGTGACTATTATTTTCGGTAGCATCAGGCCTACTTTACAATAATCATAATGTGCGAAAAATGAGATCTTACCTAACCAATGGTAAGTTTTGCAGTCATTCTGATGTCTGTTAGTGTTTTTCAGGTCTCGGGTAACATGTTTTGGCTACATCATTTGATGCAACACTTACAGAGCTTAACTGCATCACCACGCAGGTGTCATGTCGCAGGCGCGTGACACCGCAGTTGAGTGTAAAAAGCTGCTATAAAATTTTCCGCCGACATGTGTTATATAGATTTCGCACAAAAAATAATGAAAGTATCATGACTAGCAAGACAGTTACTGTTCTGCCAACACATCACCTCGGCTGTTACCCGGACTCGAGAGATTATGCGCATGCATACTCCATTTTTCTAATGCTATTACTTACACGAAACTAATAACATTACGCAATTCCGTGCATTTTCCATTTTCCATTTTCCAATCGTTAGAGCACTAGGCAGAGTTATGATGCACATTCTTGAAGTGGTATGATCTGCACCACGCATTTCTTGCGCCCGTCAGAAGATTACGCTTTGCAAGTATGAAGGTAGGAAAAATACTTATAGGTATTTGCACTTGATAGAAAATGTGGTCGCGAAATGATGTTATCAACGTTATCGCGACCTCATAACACAGAGAAAGCTTTTCTGACACTGTGTAGCAATAAGGCTACAGGTAGGATGATGTTCTTTATATACATAAAAAAGAAAATGGAAGTTGAAGCCAATGAAAGACAATGCCTTTTGAAAGTGAGCTGGAGGTGAGAATTGTGATCCGACATCACCATCATAATACTTAACATTATCATCGTAGTCAATCATCAGTCATCAGCAGCGAGTTTGCTTGAGACAGCGCTATTATCGGGGTAAGCCCACAAAAGAGACAAGAAAGAGAAGTTAGAAACAGACATACGCGATAAGCAAAAGTGGCGGCAACACGCCAAGGCACACAAAGCCTTCAATATTAACGAGCGTGTGGCAGCCACACAGATTGCAGGAGAAGATTGAACCAACGTATCATGACATCACGATGCACTCGCTTTTGGCACATACCTAAATTGGCTTGTAAAAACAACTTTACTAATATATTATTTAGGGCACTCTGATGCTATAGCGATTGTCATTTCTGGGGATAAGATAGTGCGGACTTTCACTGAACAACAACTAAAAAGCCAAAGATGTCTTAATTATCGATATACTACATTAAAGGGAAGCTGAAAGGTTTTCCAGAAAAAATGAGTGAACATCTGTACATAATGGTTTTCAACCCTCCGAATTCGAATATCGTATCCAAATTGAGCGAAAGAAAGCGCAAATATATTTTATTTTGACGAAAAGTGCAGCAGCGGACACGCCCAGCTCGTGCGTCTCGTTTCTGCCTGTGACGTCAACTCTGCGTCGTGACGTCAACTCTGCCGCTGCCGACCGCTGCCGCTACACATGAAGCGCGGTGCCAGGTAGTTTGGTGCTGTTTTCTGAGACGGTAATGGAAAATTTTGAGAGACTGCGTCTTTCTGAGGAGTTCGGCGTTACTCCCTACATGTACGAGCCGATTGCGAAGAGCCGGCCTCTCGAAGAAGCAAACGATGCTGGTGCGAGCAGTGCTTTAGACGCGAACGAAAGCAAAGCCTTGTGATCTCCTCGTGTTGGAAATGCTCTTTAGTGAGTGTGTTTTTTCCAAAGCGATCTAGTGATCTCGGCGATCTTTCGGTGATCTAGTGAGCTAGTTTCCGGTCAAACAACTGTAGTGTTGTGTTCCTGCATGCCTCCTCGTGGAACGTAAGCGGGGATGCGATCGTCGGCATTTGTGCGCTGTCCAAAGCTGTCGGCAATCTACAAAGACGGTTTAAACGCGCGAAAAGCTTCCCGGTTCATGCGGTACGTGTAGCGACCTTCATCTGTTGACTACCACTCACGTTGACTACCACTCACGTTGATTACCACTCACGTTGACTACCACGCACGTTGACTACCACTCTACATACACGCAGACGCACCAACAAAGGAATGCAGGGTCGATCGAAGCAGATACACGATGGCACGCACGCAGAAACAAGCGCGGTCAGGCACGGTCGCGGACGCTGCGAAGGAACGAAGCAGAGTTGACGTCACAACACCGCGGTTTCCGGTCTCCGCTCCGCTCGCTCACTCAAAGGGGGGCGGAGCTACAGCGCAATTTCAACCGACGATTACGTCGCTCCTAATTGAAAAAAAAAAAACCCAAATTTTACCGACATGGTTTATAAGGTTCCCGCATCCGTATATGAGCGTCTTATTGAATTCGACAGACTCTTCAGCTTCCCTTTAAAGGGTGCCTAAACCACCTCCGATATTCTTTAACCATCTCAAGTAAACACGTGCATCGGATTCACAATGCCGTCACTATCAATGATGCCAAATGCAGCAGCGCTACATGCCGCAGATGCGCCACAGAATAAAAAAGAAAAAAATGATTCCGGTTTCCCAAGCGCTTGTCGCGACGCCAAGAGGGTGCATCTGCTGATGTCAAGAGGTGAATTTGCTGTAAATTGGTCTAACAAGAATCTATGACTTCTAGTTAGTCTGCTAGCAGATACGTGCGCTCCCTGCTCTTCCTAGTCATGTTGCTTGCTTGTGCTCATTTCTGAATTGGTAACGATTCGGAACGCAAGTGCGAAATCACTCGCGTTAAAATACAGTCATGCTTATGTCTGATTAGCCGTGCGAAAAAAGTCCGATAGTGCTTTGTGATGGCTAGAAGGCATCTGTGGGCGGTGCTTGGCTGCAACAGTGCCGAGTGGAAAAAGGAAATGACGTGACACCGGATGCTTCATCATGACGCCCCCTCATGATGACACGCTGCACAATGCCTGGCTTGAGCGAATTGGAGCTGTTTCAATTAGTTAACCTAGTAACGTTGTAATGAACGCATATTTTGCTCACTTGTGTAACTCCCCTAGTTGCATGCCGAGCTCCCGGAAAGCGTGGTACGCCGCCTCCGGGACACAAGCATTAAGACATATGCTAAGGAAATATGGGTGGTGTGTAATGCACTCGTCTTTTCCTTTAGCAACGACTTTTGTCGCCTTCCTGCAGCAAATGTTTTCCTCTGCGTTTTTACTCTCCACGCATTAGCGCGGAACGGGCTAACAGCCAGTCGGCGAAAACAGCAGAACTTAGTAACCTACATCGTCGCCACGATCACGGTGTGTCACCGCACGGATCCATTATATTGGCGAGCCTTTCTAGACGTGCGCGCAACAAATAGTCCATAGCAGCACGCTTCGTGAGAGCACGAGCTGGCATGCTAGCAAGAGCGGGTAGCCGAGAAGCGCGGAGTCGCGGTAACCGGAAGTGAACAGCGTTTTGAAAAGCGCATTGGCAATGACGTATGTCATGTGACATGTGGAAGAGCTCTCGGCGAGGAGACCAACAGACGAATGGAGAGAAGCAAAGGAAAGAGCGAAACGAACGAGGGCCTCGTTTAGATCATCAAACGTGTATAGCTCGGGTGTTATGTGTCTGCCCGCGATATGGTGCTCAGATACAAGTGATGTGCAAAGTACTGGACCAGTTGGACAATCGCCCACTATAAGAACTAAATGCTTTAGGCCAATGCTCCGAAAGAACATCCGCGTTGAAGGCCTTACTCGCGTTATTAAGATTCCTGCGGTCTACGGGGCTTCACGACAGACTAAGAATGCTGCCCCTACCGCTCTGTAGTGTAAGCGCTTTGTTCGCGCTTGTCTCTCTTTCTTTCTATCTCCCCCTTCCACACTGTTTCTCTTTTTATCCCCCTTAACCTTTCCCCCTGCGCAGGGTAGCCAACCGGAACTACCTCTGGTTAACCTCCCTGCCTTTTTCTGGATTATTTTCTCTCTCTTTCTCGGCTGTTACGGCACCATTATGAAAAATTCTCCCGGCAAAATGTTCGTTGCAGAGTCGTGCACAACTACAACACCACAATTAAATTTCGACCTCTAGGTGGTTTAGGGGCGCTTTAAAGACTAACGGTCGTTTGTTCAGTCCCAGGTACACCTGCTTTAATGACGTCTTGCGTTACGTTATTCCACGCCTGAACTAATGCATGACAAGCGTAGGAACATGATCGGTTCACTTACTAGGTCATAACTGCAAGACGCTGTAATATCGGCACCGAAAGACGTTAGTGTTTCTACGCGCTGCTTTGTCAATCCACGGTAGGGTGCCACATTCGCTTGTCCCTGTGCCTGGAATTTTCTGAAAAAGTGTGTTCTCGAAAATTCACGAAAAAAAAAGAGAGACGGAATTTTTGCTGCGGTTGCTTTGGATAGGGTACACTGTACCTATCCAGTGGTTATTGCGAATCTAGTGGCATGCCAGAAGAAACTGAGCATAATCCATTGCAAGTCTACACATTATTCAGTCAACTCTTGTAGTGAATTCCAACAGATTTGCCATTCACTAGTAGAATTGTTGAAAATCGTGTACTAGCACTAACTTTTAAGCTGTAAACCCTTCTTATTTTAATCGCCGGTGTCATATACTGCAAGCCAATCCTCACAGAAACAATTTGGGAAAACCCGGAAAATTAGGGAATGTGAAAAATGCCAACGCAGTACAGACACCGTGTTGACACCAAGTGCACTTCATTACATTTTACCTTCGGTCCCCGGTCCTAAAGGCGTCACGTGCCCCGACGGACACAAGTGTCTAAACGGCCAGACCTGCTGCCAATTGACAAGCGGTAAATACGGCTGCTGTCCGCTGCCCGAAGCTGTGTGCTGCCCGGACCACCTGACATGCTGTCCCAAAGGCTACCAGTGCCACGTCGCCACGCAGACGTGCACGCTGGCTGACCACACGGTGCCTGCGGTGCGGAAGCTGTCGAGCTTCATGAATGCTGCGTTGATTGAAGTGGCTGGTACGCCGCCTAGTGTAATTTTGTTGATTCATTTGTTGATTTACTCATACATTTGTCGTTGTTCTGCCGGGTATTCTGGTGCAAACGCTTTCACCGAATGCAAGATGTAAGCCAAACCCAAATTCAAATGTGTATTCAGTGCAGTGTTGCTTAAATCATCTCTGAGGGAGCATTGCCATCTCGAAGTGTGTGTAGTAGCTCTGCAGTCCTCACAAACTTTACTGCATCTCCAGGTTCTATTTCAGCATGCACCGGCAGTGAGAGTGCTGGACGAGAAGGCGTTCTTTCTTTTTTTTTTCGTAGGAACTATGAGAAATCTGTTTCCGTTCTCGCTGGAGTTCTCAATAAGAGATTTAGAAAATGGATTACAGGAAAAATATATCCTCCACAGCGATCACAAATCGACTGTTGCTTTTAAATTGCAGGTCACGCTTGCTCGTGCCATGAAATGTTGGCACAGAGCGTTCTCGGTGTCTGTGAGATTGGTTTTATCGGGTGGAGTTTGTTGCGATACCTTCTGTTACATCACAGGGATGAAGCACACAGCAACATTCATATCCAGATCAACAAATGTTTACTTTCCTCGAAACGCAGTAGCTCTTTTAATTAAAGACCTCGTTCCGAAAGCATTACTGCGGAAAATAGGCTGTCAGGAAACTGTCAATAACAACGTAATTGTGGGGACTTGTTAAGCACAAATATTTTTTAACTTCAGTGTACAAGAAGACAGCATCATGATTATAACTGTAATGAAGACAGACAGACGTCTCTACGCTTAAAAAGCTTTGGGGAATGCAGGCATCACATGAAACAACGGTCTATAGAGGAGAATGTATACCGCGTAGTCGATGTTCTCGTGCAAAACGGTTTCGACACGAAGGTAGAAGCAATCGTTCCTGCATTCAAGAGCACGGCCAGCCCCCGTAACGGTAAATGACTGTTCATGCTTCGTTATTTGTTAGTGCAAAACTTTACCTCTCATAGCCCGACTCTTTTTAGCCGGAAGAAGAACATATGAAGTGTACCCATACTTTTAGGTGATATTGTAACGTTGTGGTCGCGGTAGCGGGCAAGGTAGTAACTCAGAGTCACAGACAGGATATGACGAATTACCAGCTTCATCATTTGTGAAGCTGGTTTTTGTGACTCCTGACCTCACATAATTACCAGCCTGCAGACACACATCGAGGACCTGCTCAATTATTGTTTCGTAGCGATAGCCCTAAGATTTTAATTTAACGTTGACGCTGGCGCAGCTATACCGTGTGTCCCAGCTAATGTTAGCCAAGCTGTTCAACCTCAGAGATTTGACAACCGAACACTATATGTTTTAGAAGCACAGCTCGCACCACGTAATTTTGCTCATTTTATTCATTGAACAACTTGGCTAACGTTAGCCGGGGCACCGTATACAGGGTGTCCCAACTATCATGCACCAAGATTTAAAAATACCTAAATGACACGTAGCTCGAGAGAACAAACGTATGTTGTTTGTGGTCGTTTGGAGATACTCAGATTATATCTTCCATTCTGCCTAGTCACATAATTAGTCTTAAGTAACCCTCACCACACAACGAACGAGAAGAAGGGGAACAGAAGGGTGCGACGTTTTCTGGTCACAACCATATAAGCGAGCCAATAAATAATGACGCCAACGAAAGCACAGAGGAACTTATTTGTAGTTGTAATTGGGGTGTTCAAATGATAATTCACTGTCAGTTAATCATTCGTCAGTTTATTATGAGCGCCCTAAAGTACGTCCACGGGGAATGGCTTGCTATCTATATAAGCCTAGCACTGAGTCTCAAGAAAGTTTTACTAGATCCACTGCTGAAGCGCTGTTGTGTGATCAAACATTTGTAAATGGGATGAAAAACGACGAATAACCTTAAGCAAAAGCGTCGATTTGCAGGCACTACCAGGTACAATTGACCTTCCATCGAAACGCACAGTAGGGCAATGCAAGTTCGATTCAGTTATATTGACACTGCGCCAATAATGCTATCTCAGCACCGGTGTTGGGTTTCCAACGAAAGATTGCACATGCTCACAAATCTATGTTTCAATGCACTTGAGACCACCGGTTCATAGCGTGTACCGGCCGTTTGGCAACAAAATTGTCATTTCTTCCTCATACTGGAGGCTAAGTGCCGCACCAGTTCTCACAGATGCCTGAATTTGCCCACAGGACTCTCACAATCCGGCCTTCAGGCAGCGTGTGGCCCTCGTGGGCGGTATGCTGTGAAGTCCTGACATAGTGCTGAAAAATTGCCCCCTTCACTGGTATCAAAAAATATATCACTCTGTTTAACACGGCCGGTCACCTGTCAACCTTTTTTTTTGATGTTGCTGTTTTCATTCACCAAGCTTGTTTTCCGACTAAGACTGACATTCCTTGTTGCATAAGTGCAATCTATCGATCGATATTAACGTAGCGCTCCATAATGGCCATTACAATACAGAAGCTTGTAACTTGATTGACTTTGTAATGGACATACTGACGCCGCTGTCTATTTCCACTGACACGCTTTGTTCAGAATCGCCGGTAGGAAATGTCCGCTGCCCTGACGGAAGCTACTGCCTCGACGGCCAGACCTGTTGCGTCCTCGCATCCGGCCATTACGGCTGCTGTCCTTATCAGCACGCCGAGTGCTGCAGCGATCACAGTAGCTGCTGTCCCGAGGGATACCAGTGCAGGGTGTCTACACACCAGTGCGTTCATGCGACCACCAACCACACTGTGGCTATGGTCAAGAAGGTGGACCCGGTCGTTCCTGCACTCAGGAGCGTGGCCAGCCTCCGTAACGGTAAATGATTGTCCATGCTTCATTAATTGTTAGCGCAGAACTTAACCTCTCATAGCCCGATTCTTTTTTGTAGCAAGCAGAACATAGGAATCGCATTTATAATTTTAGGGTGATATTGTAACATTGTGGTCGCGGTAATAGGCAAGGTAGTAACTGTGAGTCATCAGCCTAACTCTTCATTGGCTGAACTTGTGTCTCAGAAAACAAGTGGCATTCGAAGCTCCATGATAGCGGCGAGCGCAGTCGTCGGTCGTCGAAAATCTACGGGTCAAGTAGTTTGGCTATTTATATATGTCCCACAGTATACATGATGCTCCAGCTATCATGCATCCAGTTTTTAAAAAAGACAGGCTATTTAACACGAAGATAACCAAGTGGATATTGTTCACAGTCGAGTAGAGCAGCCGCCGATAATTTTTTTTGTTGATGCCATTAAGTTTATTAATTAATTGCAATGAGCTATTTCTTTTACTTCTGCTCTAAATGGCATGATATCAATGAAGAGTTTATGGGATATTAAAAGAAACATATAGCTGGCACATTTTCAGCAGGGCGGGTACTCTCTGACTGCTCAATTCTTACCGGCTTATAAGGAAAGCCTATGAGAAATGAAAGACATGGCGTGGCTAACTGTGTGCCCACATCAAAAAAACAGCCTTTAGCTTTTCGCAGGCTTTCTTCATCAACCAGAAAAAGTAAACGGCCAAAAAGTACCTCGCTGAAAACATAACGGATTTACGTCCCTTTGAATTTCCTATAAATTCTTCATTGACAGCTCGGCATTCAGAGCAGTAATGAAAGAAAAGAAAACTAACTGCAATTAATTATTAAATAGAATGGCATCAGCAAGAAATTCCTGGCAATAACACATTCTAGCGTATTCGCTAAGGCTCGAATCCACAATGTACACCAGCATTCGCGCCGCATACGCAATCTGATTCGATAAATCTCTGAGAAGGGCAGTCATCGGGCGAGTTGGTTAAAATGCATGCATGTTCGAATGGCAGCACCAACGACAAGCACCACAAAGACAAGAAAGACTACGCAATGCTTCAGCGCTGTGTTTCGTGGTTTTTCTTGTCTGTGTTGCTTGTGTCATTCGTGCTTCTATTTTAGTATACACAAGTAAGCCTGTTACAAGGTACAATCAGCGACAGAAATCTGGACATTTCAGATGTCCAGATTTCTGTCGCTGATTAGACGGGAAAAAAGACAGTCACCAGAAAAAGATAAGCGATGTAAGTCCGTTAATATTTGAACATCTAAAAAATTCAGCACAGACACTTAAGGCTGCCCATGTGTGGGAATGCGAAAGCATTACACTGTCTGTAGATCTTGGAACGTCAAGAAGGCGCTCATTACACACTCATGACGTGCGCCATCTCCTCCCTATTGGCTGCGCCGCCATCACGTGCTCAACGACGCACACACGCCGCAACTTTAATCAGCCAGACGGATGCGACATGACGTGCGCAATCAGGCACGCATTAGGCCCGCCTTTAGTAATCCAGAACTGTGGAGCCGCCATGGCATTGCCAGTTAAAACGTGGCTAGAGAAACGTGTAAACGTGTTAAAACATTGCCTGTTAAAACGTGGCTAGAGGAAAGAGGGATTTATGTGCCATGGGGAAGCAGATGCTTTCTGTGTAACAAAGCTGAAACGATTGAACATGTTTTCATCGATTGTAATAATGCCATATTCTTTTGGGACACATTACAGAGAACGTTAAAGATAGACGTACTCCTCAATCCACATGGCATTCGTTTTTTACCCCCTGAACGCGATTTTGAACAGATGTATGTTATCTTTTTACTTGGACTGCACGCAGTACGGCGTAGTCTGTTGGCATATAGACATTGCGATGTTAAAGGCCGAACGGTGTATGAATATTTTGTGGAAATGGTTGTGAAGGTACGAGACGTGTACAAGATGAATGACTGTGATGAAGCTGTGGTGTCAATGCTTGATACTTTGACACATATAAAACGAGTGTGATCTATGATCACAAACACTTTTGAGGCTTGTAGCCAAGCTGGAAATAAAGAAAAAAAAAAGCCGCCATGGCATCGGGGAAGCGTGCTCGTCTCGCCCCCCGCAGGCCCGGGTTCGATTCCCAGGCAGACCGAAATGCACTAAATCTTGTTTTCAAAGCCATTAATTTACTTGGTTTACAGGAACCTCCCAGAGGAATGTGATGTCAATCCGAGCATTCTTCTACGTCTTTCGACTCTTTGCGGCGTCGGCCATATTTGTTGCCATCTTTCAGTCACGCCAACGGATTTTTGCATGATGGGGCACATAATGATTTCACGTTAAAACTAGCATCACACCGCCTGCTACCACTTGAAAACTAAGGACATCAAGCACAGAAAGAATGTCTTTGTATTCACACATCCTCGCACTGTGCTAACTCTTAAATGGCAGGCGAAGAGTATCACACGTTATGGCCGCTTCTGCAACAGTCGGTATTGCAGTGATGATGACTGTCGTTGGTGCACTTGAATGGATGCAGGCACGTGAGGCTGCGTTCACGCTCGCTGCGAATTCCATGTGCAGGGCATTGTATTCTGAGTAACAAAGTGCCGCCCGCTTTTCCTGGGCTACACACGGTGTAAAAGTCGGGCTTTCTCTTGTTTAAAGAGGTACTGAGATGATATTTTCGACTATCCATTTTCTTGTGTTAAATGAAACTTCTAGACGAAAAAATAATGGCGGCAAGCCTGCAAGCAGCGTGAACAATTTAACATAATAGCTTTTTTTACAGCATCCTTTTCATTTCCTAGGAGGATACTGTGTCACGAAGCAGTGAGCTGGAATCCGCAATGCAATCTCTGTGCCTTGCTCAACAGCGTGAGATATGGTCGATGTCTGTATTTCTAACAGGTCCAGCAGTCAACGACATCGTCTGCCCTGGTATGCATCCACCAGATTAGTTGTGGAAGCAGGCCACATTCAGCGAAAGGGCATGTGGTGCATTAGCCAGCCTTCGATAGCGCTTTCTCAGCAAGAACTAACGTACCTAGATAGCTCGATACGGTAATAGATGCCCTGTATACACGTGGCTCAGTTGTGCGTTCTTCGATTGACCATGTAATTGCTTGTGTCGCTTATATACCTGATGTGTGTTTCAGTAAACATAGTTGTGAGTCAGCGCTCGACCTGTGTCGTTTCACTCCGTCGTCGTCTTGTTCGCGCTGTTCCCATTATGAATGAAGACTCTAGTTCAATTGAGACATGCGCCCGGACTCCTTTTTACAAGGCAAGCAAAACAAAACAAAAGAAAACAAAAAAATATTGTGGGTGCCAGAAACCACGAGGCATGTCGCAGTGGGGACCTCCGGATTAATTTTAAGTGCCTTGTGAAAAAATACTCCTGGTTCGTTGAGCAGTATTTTTAATTTTTCGCTTAAACAGTGCGCAAAATTTTTATTTCACAGCTGGTCAAATATAGGGCACCTCTTACTGCGTGCACCTAAATCTAAGTACACGAGCACTTTCTGCGATCCAACCCAATCACAATCCAGGATCCTACCCAGGATTCTACCCAGCCAGGATCGTACCAGCGGCCTCGAACTCAGCAGCACAACGCGGTAACCACAGGTCTACCGCAAAGGGTCGCGCATGGTGAAGTCTTGCACATTCAATATTGAGTCATATAAGCAACATCGAGTGCAGAGATCCCAATATTAACCTACACGCGGCAAGAAAAAACAAAAAAGAAAGGAAAACATACATACAGAAATTTGAACGCAAGCTGCATCAGAAGAATAATGTACCTGAGTTGGAACACAAAACACAGAACACAAATTTATACTTCAAAGAAAAACAGAATATGTAAATTCAGCACACATTTTTTGGAATCTTCGTGAAACGAAGCTTTTGTGAAGAGGTTAAACAAATGCTACAAATTTGCCCATTTCTTCACTGCGTCATTGACGTAAAAGTAAGGTAGCATGTGTGCATATGCTATCGCTAAACTGTGCTATGCAGTGTGATACAAACAGCGATAATCTCAGAGCTAGTTGGCGTTGGCACGATAGAAATATACATGAATTCCGAAAAAAGGAAAAAAGTTATCATCAAGTTCTCACGAAATTAGTTATCTCTCTGTTGACGACGAGTACGGCATGCATCTCGATCTTGTTACGCGCCTGGCTCCTGGCTACTGTATATGACAAATTCGGACCGCTGTGCAGAATGCAGATGTGGATGTTCGACCTAATCGAGAATATTTTTGCGAGTCAGTGCCCAATTTTGCCGAAATGCAGCAGCTGCAGACGTATGTACCGGAACGAGTTTCCGTAATGGAAATTTTGTTAAAGAAGAAAGAAAAGAATTATGGCCTGATCATTGGAGCTTTGGGCTGCTACGCTGGGAGACCGAGATTCGATCGTCCCATTGGGCATGTAACTCATTTGTGTGTGTGTGTGTGTGTGTGTGTGTGTGTGTGTGTGTGTGTGTGTGTGTGTGTGTGTGTGTGTGTGTGTGTGTGTGTGTGTGTGTGTGTGTGTGTGTGTGTGTGTGTGTGTGTGTGTGTGTGTGTGTGTGTGTGTGTGTGTGTGTGTGTGTGTGTGTGTGTGTGTGTGTGTGTGTGTGTGTGTGTGTGTGTGTGTGTGTGTGTGTGTGTGTGTGTGTGTGTGTGTGTGTGTGTGTGTGTGTGTGTGTGTGTGTGTGTGTGTGTGTGTGTGTGTGTGTGTGTGTGTGTGTGTGTGTGTGTGTGTGTGTGTGTGTGTGTGTGTGTGTGTGTGTGTGTGTGTGTGTGTGTGTGTGTGTGTGTGTGTGTGTGTGTGTGTGTGTGTGTGTGTGTGTGTGTGTGTGTGTGTGTGTGTGTGTGAGCTACTCGGCAGGACATCACCTAAAATTTCCAAACATTTGTATCGTTAAATTGAAAACTGCCATATATACCTATATGATATATAAAAAGTGGTCGATTAAAGCCGGCTCATTGCAGAGCCTCTGTCCACTGTGTGTGCTAATCGACTACTGTGTGAGCTACCTACAAGAGGTATCACGCATAAGCGCTCCTTAAACGGACACTAAAGAGAAAAGGATTTCTCCTGTATCAATAAAGTGCGCTTATACAATATCAAAAACACCACTCTTACCATGATAACACGCCTGGTAAGCCAGAAAAAAGTGCAATGGCAAAAAGACGTGTGGCAAAATGCCGTGAAGTTTCCGTACCAGCCTGCCATGACATCATGGATTTTGACAGCATCTCCTAGGGCCTAGTTAATTCTATAGCAGTAAAGCTAGACCACCACATTGTGTTCTAAAGAAGCCAAAGACTGAACATGGCGAGTTTCGGGAACCTTTGCTGAGCCAATGTGACCCAAAAACAACAACAACAAAAAATGATTACTTTGAAATCCGTAACGCCTTGGCGTTCAGAATTCAGCGCAAAATTCAAAAACTCAAATTTCGACCTGCATTTTCTCTACTAGTAATAAAGCCTTTATTTTGATATGAATTAGTACAGTGTTTTGAAATAATGCGTTATCCATTTAAACTGATTCAGTTAGTGTTTTGC
Organism: Dermacentor albipictus; assembly: GCF_038994185.2. NCBI lineage: Eukaryota > Metazoa > Arthropoda > Arachnida > Ixodida > Ixodidae > Dermacentor > Dermacentor albipictus. Next base: position 24,776,646 of record NC_091829.1, read on the forward strand.
TTTAGTGTCCGTTAAGCTCTTCATTCTTTTAATTGTATACAATCATTGTTATCATATACTAATCGTCATACGCAAGCTGAGCGTAGGAGCTGCCGAACGAAAGTGCTGGTTCGGCCTCTGTCTTACAATACACACACATGTAGTACATCTATACACACATGCAAGCGATACATACCAGGTGTTTTTCTTTAAGACCATGCAGCATTTTTTTTTAATATCGGCAGTTGCAGGAAGTATGCGTATTAGACTATTGACTACCCACCCACAGTGACCCAAGCTAGCGGGAAAACTGTTAGAGAAAGAAAGAGGAAGAGGAAATCTGTCCCTGGAAAGTGCATGAAGTACCTTAAGAATGCTCATTTGATTAAGGCAAACACGCCGTATATGCATAGGTACACACACATACACTGGCATAAACAACCTGTTTGTACTTCGAATAGATCTTCTAGTGAACAGCGTCCGCTGCCCTGACGGAAACTACTACCAAAATAGCCAGACCTGCTGCCTCCTCACATTCGGCCATTACGGCTGCTGCCCTCATCAGAATGCTGTGTGCTGCAGCGACTACAGCAGCTGCTGTCCTGAGGGATACCGTTGTCGGGTATCGACGCATCAGTGGGTTCACGCGAAAAGCAACCATACCGTAGCCGTGGTTGCGAATGTTGGCGTTGTTATGGGCGCACCGAGACAAGTTGAAGTTGACGTTTCCGGTGAGCGAGCCACTCCATTCGGTGTGATATATACTCAAGCGTGGCAGCTCGCAATCAACGAATGCACAGTGTGCGCACGTGCCCAGGGCACATGAGGATACAGAATCACGTGCTCCGAACGAGGACAGCTCTAGCCTTTGTTGGAATAGCATAGAAGTTACTTTGGCAAACTGACAAGGCACATTTACATGCTTTAGACACAAGGATATTAGCAGATTACAGAACTGAGATGTCTATTTTTCGGTTTGCAGGTACGTATTTATGCAGTAACTCTCATGTTTCAAATTTCTACGTGTACAACATTAAGCTATCTTCGTTTAAATTTTAAAGGCCTAAAGCACGAGCATGCATCAGAAAGACGTTATAATAAAAATGTCTTCAAAAATGCAGGGAAGTTCATTAAAATAGGCTCAGCGGTCGCTTAATGAGATCGTTTCTACATTTCACAAGTATTAAAACTGAAAAACTGCGGTTCGTTGCAACCTAAAGCTTCCTTTCAGCTGCGGCGCTGTGGTGGTGCGCCCGCCGCGGCTACATGAGGTGGTGGATTCGATCCCCACCACTGGCGGGCACCCACTGCGCTCAAAACAGGCACACTTTCTCAGACACTTGGCTTTCATCAGGAGTGCTACGCTTGGGAAAGGAGCCTTCGCCCTAAAATCCCATTTGAACCTTCATGAGCACATGAAACTGTGCACATCCGTTCAACGTAGTGATATTTGAGGAAATAAAATAGGAGGGAGCATTACTTTGATGCACCCAGCCTTTGCAAGCCAACTTTCCATGAAGCAGATTCATTTACTTATTCCGTCGAAAAGTGGGGCCGTACATGTGACCTCTGAACGTATAACGGCGAGGAAAGTAGTCTTTAATTGATGCGGCACTTGTTCGGCTGCTCTGCCTGCAGAGTGCGCAAAGCGCGGACGGACCGGAAACACTACAACCTACCGCGCGCTCTCACATGACGGTTGCATGTTGGGACCAATTCATTTGGCTTCAATCATCTAGCTCAACGCCCCCTCCCAGTCTCTTCCATCGTCCGCAGTCCCAGCGATGGCCCCAGACATATGCAACACCCTTTCAAGCCAAGACTAGAACTACTCGCAAACTTGCACTTCTCCCTTTTCCGCAGAACTGTCCGTACAGAAAATCCGTTGTCCCGATGGAAACTACTGCAACGACGGCCAGACGTGCTGCCTCCTGACAAGCGGCCAGTATGGCTGCTGTCCGTACGCGCACGCACAGTGCTGCAGCGATCACACAAGTTGCTGTCCTGAAGGATACATCTGCAAGGTATCCACGCGTCAGTGTCTTCACAAGGCCAGCAACCACACAATGCCCATGGTCCAGAAGGTCCAGCCTGTACTGCTTTCTGCGGCGACTCCTGAGGTTACCGGTAAGACGTCACTTTGGTTACAGTTGCGCGTAATTTTCCCTATGCACTTTGTTCACTATTATATGGTACAGGAGAAACTGAACTGTCGCTTTGCCGTGCTGCCAAGAGGCCAGCTTCACTGCCAAGATAAACACTCTCTGCCTTTGCATCAACTAGCATCAACAAGGTTCACAAGTCACAAGTTCCCAAGTCACTTGCCATAATCATTGAGAATGAAGCTAGAGCCGTTAATGTGTGTGCCCTTGATTGACTAGTGGAGCTCCCTCAAGGAGGCTGCATGGTCTTTAGTTTGAAACTTAAGCTGCTCTCGTGCTGTGCAACGGGCGGATCCAACTTCATGCCACTGCACCGCGTCTCCAGCTACTGCACGATCGTTACCGTTAGTTAGAGCTAATTCCCTCCATGAGGCTTTAATGCCTGTAGTGTTGATTGCATCTGGCCATCAATGCATCGGATGCTGCTAAAGGAATGGGGGAGGGGGGTGCAGGCGCCCCAGACCCCCTTTTTCCACCTAGATGCATCAGTGGTTAATACATCTTACAGGTAGACAACCTATCTGCAGCATGTGTTAATATATAATCACTGTGTGCACTCTATGTTACCTGAATCTGCACTCAAGGGAGTACACAGCCAGGTAAGATAGATTGCACACCCAGGTAACATCCTGTCGTGAACACAAAGAAAACATCCTACAGGAAAGATTAAAGTTGTTTCTCCGAGTCGTTCAAAAAGATGAGTAAGGATGCAGCAAGCACAAATGATGTTTCCTGAAGTTCACATAGGGGACAAGGAAACATAAAGGTCATGGCCATTTTCAAAGGGAGGCTTTGCAGACGCGATTCTAAGCGCCTGACCAACGCGCCACGGTTATTTGTTCGCAATGCCCAAAACTGCTGAGGCGCCCTTTTAAGCTCATTTCTTTCTCGAAGTTAACGCACTCAATGAATAATTTGGATACATCTAATTTCTCTCTCTATTTTGCAATAAAATAATGGTGCAATATTTCTAGATCTCAGTGCTCAACGCTGAGCCCTCCAACTATGTCACTCCAACAAAACCTATAGGTTTTGTTGGAATCACATAGAGGTTACTTAAGCATACTATGGTCCCGAAGAGAAAACATCTCGAGGTATTTATTTACTTGTTTATTTGAATACCTGCAGCGACCATAGGGCGTTGCAGAAGGGAGTGGTAGCAATAAATACCAAAAACACAATGCAAATATCAGATAACATATTCAAGAGCGTTTTCAAAGTCACTGGGGTCCATAATAGATACAACGGTGGTGGGCAAACGGTTCCAATCATTGCAAATTTGCAAACGAAAGGATGAAAGTGTTGGTTAGTGTGACAATGAGGAACAAACACTTGAAGGTGATCGTCGATGCGAGATGATATGAATGAAGGATGGGAAAGTATTTGTTGCTGAGGATGAGGGTTACAGTAGTAAATGTTATGAAATAAGGAGAGACATGCTGTTTTCCTGCGGAAGGAAAGGGACGGAAGCCTTAACGCTGTTTTCATAGATGAAACACTGGAAAGACAGGAGTAGTTAGTCTGCACTTCGTCGCATTGAGTTTCATTTTCCATCTCTTACACCAATAAGAAATATTGTTAAGGTGAGAATGTAGTCGTGATTTGTGAGTATCAGAGGAAATCAGGCGATGTAGAACACAGTCGTGCAGACGTATGTATCGCAACAAACAACAAGTGCAGACGTATGTATCGGAGTGAGTTTCCAACTTGGAAATTTTTTTTAAGAAGAAAAAGAAATATGGCCTGATGATGAGAGCTTCGGGATGCTGCGCTGGGGGATCGAGATTCGATCACCCCACTAGGCGCGTAATTCATTTGTGTGTTTGTGTGTGTGTGCAGTGTGTGTGTGTGTGTGTGTGTGTGTGTGTGCGCACGTGTACGCGTGCGTGCGTGCGTGCGTGCGTGCGTGCGTGCGTGCGTGCGTGCGCTACTTGGCAGGACATCACCTTCAATTTCCAAACATCGTTTTCATCAAATTGAAAACTGTCGGAAAGATATACAGTTAAACCCCGATATCAAGAAGTCGGTAATAACAGCAATTTGCTTCGTTATATCGAAATTTCGTTGTATTGAGAGTCAAACTTTTATGCAAATAAGTGCAGTTGCCGTTAGATTTTTCTTACACGGAAAGGGGCCGCAGAATTTTCCGGCAATGGAAGAGAGCAAATTTGAGTGAGAAAACGATTCATTTTGATAAATTTTGGAGTCGGCGACGAATGATACCGTTTCATGGCACGTACGATGGCGATATCTTCTTGGCGCTCCGAATTAAGCGAAACCAGCCATGCCTTCTCGTGCGCTTCGCGTGCCCGGACAGCGACGACACTATCAACCCCGCGGCTGATAGAATCGCCCGAACTGGGACGACGTTATCAGGAAAAGCGTCGACAGAGGGGAGCACGTGTTTCGTCTGCCTCTCGCTTCAGCGAGTCACGGAAACTCGAGATTATGCAACCTCCAATACTAAACTCGCCTTAAGACAGCTTACATGGTGCCGCGCCGTCTCGGCACGCCCACTCCTTGCACACGATGCAGATTACCTCCAAAACAGGATGCGCAGCTACGTATGCGCTCAGCAGCTCTTACAGCCGTGCGCAGACACAGCCGAGAGGCGCGCCAACTTACCCCCCTATCCGCCCCACCCCATCACGAGCGCTTGATCGCACTGAGAGCTCGTTCCCCTCCCCCTCTTTCTCTTCGCCCGCCTGGAAAGACGATACTCGTGAAATCACCATCTTTCTTGTCTCACCCCTGCACAGTTTCACTCCCACCTAAAGCACACAGTGCGCGGGGCGCGATAGGATCTTATCGCACTTGTACATTAAACGGAACATAATACGGCGCCACTTCGGCGGTCGCTCTTGCCGCGCGACGCGCAATTTGAGAGGCCCCATTTGCAAGCCCCCGCTCGTGATTCAATTATTTGACCATGGGCGCCAGCGGAAGTTTCAATTTATTGCCTCGGCATTCCTTTGGAGCGACAGTGAAATTTCGTTAAATTGATATCGCATACAAACACACTTCGTTATATTGAGGTTCTAAATACATGGTGTTCTATGGACAAGAGGCTGTGAAAAGCTGAATACTGCGTTACATCGAGAATTTCGTTATACCGAAGTTCGCAATGTCGATGTCTAACCTATTGCACAGGCTCTGCAACGGCAATTCCGACTCATTGCAGAAATGAGGCGCAATCAATTCACCACTCTATGCGCTACCTCTGAGAGATATCACACGTAAGCGCTCCTTAAAAGGACACTAAAGAGAAAAAGTGTTTCTCCTATATCAATCAGTTACCCTTATACAATATCAAAAACGCCACTCTTACAAAAATAACACGTTTGGTAAGCCAGAAAAAAAAAAGCGCAATCACAAAAAGACGCGCGCCGCCGTGAAGTTTCCGCACCACCTCGCTATGAAGTCGTGGATTTTGACAGCGTTTTCTAGGGCCTAGTTATTAGAGAGTTTTAGCCCAGCGGGTTTACGGCCAGCGGAGCGGAGCGGGCGAGCGGAGACGCGACTGCGCATGCGCACCACGCTGAGGCGGCCAGCGGTTTTACGGAGCAGCGTTTACGCCCGCTGGAAAGCACTCCCCAGCGGAGGGTATTGGCGGCGAGGAGTTACGGAGTCGCCCTCTATCGGAAGCGCCTCGCTGGCGTAGTATGAGGGATCACGTGGCGCGCTCCTCATAGGTTTTGCTGTCAGCGCTCACTGAAAACACCACGCGCGAGCTCTCCCTTAAGTACTTTCGAAACGAGAGAAGTTTCTTACTGTCTAAATAATAATCTTGGGCAAACTGAAAGCACACAATCGTTTACAGTCGCTATCTCTTTACCGAATACGTACAGTGAACGCCACTGCGCGCGGTCGCCGCGATGGAGTCAGCCGAACCGGCTTCTTGCGTGAAAAGTAGGTAAACGCTGAGAGCAAACTATGTGAAACATGTTCTTATAGTGTTTGTATAACTAAATGGAGCGTAATAGAATGAAGCCTCAATGCAGCGATCACGCAGATTCGCAGCGACCGAGTGCGCGTCTGCATGCTTGTCCGCGCACTGTTTCGCTTTCTCCGCGCGTGCGTTTTCGCACCGTGCCATGAGCTTTAGGCCGCAGAATATGAGCATTTGACAGTATATAAGCAACCATTGTTGCGTGGGCGCTATCAGAGCTGTTCAAAAATAATTTCATTGTAGAGACTTCGATGCCTACGGGGACTGTGATGTGCCGTCGCGACGATTCAATCTTTTTTTTTTCTTCAAAATTCTGTGACCTTTCGATACTATTTCTCGAGTTGCGTCGCACTGTATGTTTATCGGCGTTCTCAGCGTGCAATTTCCCGCTGCTCCTTTTTTGTAATCCAGTGCATTAATTCATAACACAAACATGACCATATGCCATGCTTTCTTTAAATGTGCTTCTTACCGCTGCCTTTCCACTCCACTGAACTTGCCAGTATCTATAGTATCGACAAGTTCATAGACCAAACCGTCATGACATTAGTCGGGCAGCGGACTCGGCCGTGCGTCTCAGTGCGCGTTTTCAGAACATCGCAGACCGGGCGCCGTAGCAGAAATCTTCCTCGCGTCGATCTGTGCTTGCTGCATACCCGAGTTGTAGCCGATAACTGTTTGCCGGTTTTTTGTTTCGCGAGCCAAGCTTCACACAGTTTCTTGTCTTGCGGCTACGTTTGAATAAGGCTGACGCCGGCCTCCGTTACGTGCGTCCGGCCCTGCGGCACCGAGCAGTAGCCTACCATGCCGCGCGCCTTCAAAGGCAGCCACTACATATTGTAGTCCTTTCAAGCGTTGTAAAGGAGACACTCGACGCGGGAAAATCTCGTCACTAAATGAGGACCGCAGCGTACGAGGGAATTTAAACTCTCGTTTTCAGCTCGCTTCGGCGCGCTCGAAGCAGCCGACGCGGCCGCTATGTCCACGTGATCCCTCCTAGCACGTCACGCCGACGGTGGCGCCAGCTTTTCCAGTGGTGGAGCTCGAGGCCAATACGCAGCGCGCGAGCGTGCGTAAGGGCGCGCGGGCGTGTATGGGAAATGCAAGACGGCAGCCGCGAACATGAACGCCGGCAGTTCTGCATCGAAGACGGCGACTGCCGCGCTGACCCGTACATTAGTACTCAGTACATTATTAACAAATAATGCACTGAGAACATGTAATATATTTTTATTCAACATTTCTTGCATAATAAAAGCAAGCGTAATTCAATTTCATTTCTCAGTAACTCCTATTCGAACCACTAGGTGGGGCAGCAGAGCGCCCCGCTCTTTACCCCGCTCGAGCGGGTGATCCGCTGGGCTAAAATTCTTTTTTCGTGAGCCGCTCCGCTGGCGCAACGGTGGAGACCGCTCCGCTCCGCTGGCCGTAAACCCGCTGGGCTAAAACTCTCTATTTCTTCAGTGGTTGAGGTAGACCACCACACGATGTTCTAAAGGAGCCAAAGATTGAACATGGCAAATTTCGGTAACTTTTGCTTAGCCAGCGCGACCCAAAAACGAAAAATAAAGATTACTTTGAGATCCGTGACGTCATAGTGGCGTCCTGGCATTGAGAATTCAGCACAAAATTCAAAAACAAACTTTGACTTTAATTTTCTATACTAATAATGAAACTGTTATTTCGAAATTAACGACAACAGTGTTATGAAATAATGCGCTATCCGTCTAAACTTATTTATAGTTAGTGCCATGATTTAGTGTCCGTTAAGTTCTTCATGCTTTTAACTTTATATAATCATCGTATAATCATCAACGCAAGCGGATCAAAGAGCACCGATCTCGCATTGGAACGCGGTAGCAAATGACAAATAGTTTCGTTCTCTGCGCGCGCGACTACACGACGCGGGAACAAGCAGACGAAAAGGAAATACGTCCCCCACGCTGCGGCACAGAGTAAATTGGAACAAAGACTCGCATACATTCGGTTTGTATGTTTGATTGTTTCTCTAAACTTTAAGTAGTCTACTGAAGCGAAAGATCAAGCGAATGACTGATGTTACCAAGAATAATTCTCGAAGTCACGTGTCACTGTGAGTGACGTCACAGCATTGCCATCTACGTAGGCGCACTTGTGCGACTGACGTCGCCTTTCCGGCTGTGAGCGCGGCGTCTGTGATAAGGGCGCACGGCGTTTATAATTTCAAATAACAGCTGTTTGTCACGGCGCGTAGCGGTGTGATACTTTGGAGACACGATCTTTAGCGCGCATTGTATGCGCTGCGCTTGTCAGCTCAAAATGTCCAGGCCTGGTGAGAGGCCCTTCACACGTGCGATAGTTCACCGCATGTGTGCCATAAACAGCAGCGTGGCTATGACGCGACAACAGAGAAAAGAAGTCGTGGCACGCAGTTATTGTAGAAGTACTTCTTGTTGGGCTAGTTAGCTCATTTAGTTGATTTAGCGTTAGTTGATTTTATCGGGTGGTGTTTGTTTCAATACATTCTGTTACATCACGACGACGAAGCGCATTCATATCCAAGTCAACGAATGTTTACTTCCCTCGAAACGCGGCAGTTCTTTTAAAGACACCGTTCCAAAAGCATGAGTGCGCAAAATAGGCTGTAAAGAAACTGCCAATTCCGACGCAGTTGTGTGCTTGTTAAGCACAAATATTTTCCAACATCAGTGTATAACAAAAAATCGTTATTATAACGGTAATGAAGATGGACAGGCGGCAATATGTTTGAAAACTTCGGGGAATGCAGGTATCATATCAAACAACATCGTATAGAAGAGAACGTACACCGCGTAGTTGATGTTCCCGTGCAAAGCAGTTTCGATAGCAGCCATGAATCGTTGTTTAATCATTGTGGATTACAAATTCACGGAGCGACCGCCGGGATGACTCAGTGGCTATGACATGCTGCTGGTGCGCATGAGTTCACTGGCTCGATGCCCAGTTGCAGCGGTCGTATTTCTATTAAAAACATGTGTGAAAAAATTCACCAGAACGCTTGTCTTGATGACTGTCGACGTTAATAAGATTAGCATGCAAGCAATGTAGCGACACGCCGTACTGCCGATGCCGAAACGCGTCATGTATGAGCCGTGTACTGCAGCCGCACTCCTCTGTTGCTCTTCCCTCTGGACACCTTGCGCCATCTAGCGGTGCCGCTGCGAAGTTCGCGTCGTTTCGCGTGGCCTCCGAGATTGCACGGGCGCGTGCGAAGCGTGTAGTGCCGAGTTCATATAGGGTGCTTCAACGAACACTTTAAAAAAATATATATTTAAGCTCCTTGCACCAGATAGCACAATAATAGTCCACGGGCTGGTCTACTCGAAGTGGCGTACATCAGTTGCACAAAAATTAAGGCGCATAATTCACGAATTAATAAAAAAGCACTATGTCTTTAATTATTATGGCACATATTGCAATTTACAAATTCTAGCGGGTGACACTGCAAGACATATCCACTTGTACGAGATATGCGTCGTCAAACTTGCGGTAGGAATGCGCTCTCGTTCAACTGACTCTCTTAAAAATACATCGCTTCATGCATTGAAGCACAAAAGTAACTGGAACGCCAATGCATTTCTTCCCATAGTTCGGGAAGTAATATCTCAAAACTGGTGTCATCCTGAGAATTCGTTCCAAGTGGATACGCCTTGCGAACTCCCCGGCTACAATTTGTAAATTTCAATGCGCCATAAAGCAATCACTTAAAAACTTGATTAGTGATTTTCAATTAGTCGATTATGCATTTAAATTTTTCATGCATGTCCGCCTCTTCGAGTAGACCAGCTCATGCACTAGAATTGTGCTATCTGCCACAGGTAATTAAACAAAAAATGTTTTTTTTTTAAGTGTTCGCTGGAACACACTGTATATATACAGTTTTACACAGCGGCCTTTCTAGGGGACGCGCAAATTTACGCAATGGACTGCTTACGGGGTGTGGCTGTGCTTGTCATCGACAGTGCCCAACCAGCTGTGCCCGGACGGCAACGAGTGTGAGGACGACCAGACCTGCTGCTTGCTACAAAGCGGCTCGTACGGCTGCTGCCCCTACAACCAGGCGGTCTGCTGCGACGACAAGGAGCACTGCTGCCCGGCTGGATACACGTGCGACGTGCAGGCCGCCAGGTGCATCAAGGGGGACCTGTCCTCCCCCCTGATGCGTCCTCTAGTTCCGAAGCGCCGCAGCAGGCTCACGAACACGATCCTTGTGGACGGTAAATATGCAGTGATATCTTAACGCAAATAGCGTTCTGTGACTATCTCGCCCGTTTGCGTGGCTGGTCGGAGGTCTGTGTTGCTCGATGGTCGGACTCGGCATCGAAAACGTTGCTTGGCTGGTTCGCTCGTTCGTTAGGGCTACCCGCCTATACTGGCAAATCACATTCGATGGGTTCTGCACAATTTTTCTTGCGTATTGACTCGCGGATAAGTGCTTATGGGCGGAGCTTCGCAACTGTTCATGACATTTGAGAAACTTCAGCGTTTTACGTGCGTTTAGTTTTGTTTTGCCCTTCCAAGAAGAGCAGTGGGGGTCGATAGAGGTGCCAACTACTGCTTCAAGATCGTATCACTAATAATAATAATAATAATAATAATAATAATAATAATAATAATAATAATAATGTAGTGAAGAGATTGTACAAGAGTCGCTAGTGGGTTCAGCGCTACTGGCGCTAAGCGCTAGTGGGTCGAGCGCTCCTGCTCAGCAACGGCTCTCGCGCTTGGAAGCTGTGACTGCCCTGCCCGTCGACGTTGCGCTGCTCCGAGCTCTGCCTAATAAACACCTTTAGAATTGGTGGAGTGTGCGGGGTAACCTCAGAAGATCATCCTGGAACTCCGGTCTCGTACCCTACCATCTACCATGCCCCAAGACGCCTCCCAGCAAACGCCTCCTCCTGCACCCACTGCGTGTCCCGGGGTGCCTCGTCATCGCGACCCTCCTATCTACACTGGAGCGGACGACACTGACGTGGACGAATGGCTCACGGCGTACGACAGGGTAGGCGACCATAACAAGTGGGACGAAGCGGCCAAACTAAGCCATGTTCTGTTCTACCTCGCTGGAGTTGCCAGCCTGTGGTATAACAACCATCAAGCAGAGTTCCAGACATGGTCGGAATTTAAGACTTCCCTCGCCGATGTATTTGGTCGCCCTGCTGTTCGCAAGCTGCGTGCCGAGCAACGTTTGCGAGAACGAGCTCAACAGCCAGGCGAAACGTTCACCAGCTATATCGAAGATGTCCTGGACCTATGCAGGAAAGTCGATTCGACCATGGCGGAGTCTGATCGAATCCGAAACATCCTGAAGGGCATAGAAGACGACGCCTTTAACATGTTGCTGGCCAAAAGTCCACGCTCTGTGGCTGAAATTGTCACACTGTGTCAGAGTTATGAAGAACTCCGCAGGCAGCGGTCACTGACCCGTCGATCTGTACCGCGTGACGAACACCTCGCTGGTTTGTCTGCCATGTCCAACCAGGCAGCGTTGCTCGCAGAAATGAAGGCGTTCGTCCGCGAGGAAGTTGCCCGGCAACTCTCGTTGATGGATTTTGCACAGCCGCAGTCGGTACACGCGCCTACGCCAAGTTTTGCGCCTCCGCTTCGTCGTGTCATAGCGCAAGAACTGCACGAGGTCTTGCCTGAACACCACCAGCGTGTTCCTGCGGCTGCGCCCCACGGCTACGCCGAAGTCATGGCCAGGCCCCAACAGATCCCGACAGCTGTGCCACTCAGCTACGCGGAAGTCGTCAGCCAGCCTCAACAACTCCCTCAGCGGGGACCTCGCACGTACGCCGAAGTCCTCGCTATGCCCCGACTGCCAGCGCCGAAAATCTTCACCCCACCACTCGCCAGCTGGTCTGCAGCCTCTACCCTGCCCTATCCGGCCATTCGGGCGCGTTGGCATCGATTTGTATGGGCCACTTCCCCTGACGTCGTCTGGTAACCGCTGGGCCATTGTGGCAGTAGATCACCTGACACGATACGCCGAAACCGCCGCTCTCCCAGCAGCTACAGCGCGCGATGTTGCATCATTCCTGCTACGCCGATTCATCCTGCGGCATGGTCCACCTCAAGAACTGCTCAGCGATCGCGGACGCGTCTTCCTGTCGGAAGTCGTTGAAGCGATTCTCAAAGAGTGCCACGTTGTTCATCGTACGACTACGGCGTACCACCCTCAAACGAACGGCCTCACAGAACGCTTCAACCGTACACTCGGCGACATGCTTTCAATGTACGTTGCCTCCGACCACACGAACTGGGACGCCGTTCTGCCATTCGTCACCTACGCGTATAATACCGCTACGCAGAGCACCACTGGATTTTCACCCTATTTCTTGCTGTATGGTCGACACCCTTCGCACACCATTGACACTATTCTGCCGTACCGGCCGGATGCATCAGAGTGCGTGCCTATTTCTGCCACGGTCAGACATGCAGAAGAGTGCCGCGACCTCGCACGGGCCTTTACTTCCGCTGATCAAGAGCGCCAGAGGAGCACTCGCGGTGACGCCACTGCCACGGTCACCTTCGATCCGGGAGCGCTCGTGTGGCTCTCAGTTCCTCTAACTGCCCCTGGCCTCTCATCAAAACTGGTCCCTAAGTATGCAGGCCCTTATCGTGTTCTCGAACGTGCATCTCCTGTGAACTATGTAATCGAACCAGTTGAGCCATCTTCAGACATGCGCCGTCGTGGACGCGACATTGTCCATGTCGACCGTTTAAAGCCTTACTACGACCCGCTCATCGTGACGAGCTGTTAGGTCGCCGGACGGCTCCCTTCTCGCTCCCGGGGGGTGGTTGTAGTGAAGAGATTGTACAAGAGTCGCTAGTGGGTTCAGCGCTACTGGCGCTAAGCGCTAGTGGGTCGAGCGCTCCTGCTCAGCAACGGCTCTCGCGCTTGGAAGCTGTGACTGCCCTGCCCGTCGACGTTGCGCTGCTCCGAGCTCTGCCTAATAAACACCTTTAGAATAATAATAATAATAATAATAAAAACTGACATCAGTTACGGTTAGGAGAACATTGCTACGCTAGCGTTTCATCTGCTAAAGAGCTTCGCTTGCAAAAGCATGACAGTTCAACATGGGATTGTACAGTATAATGACTCAGATTCGAATATTTAATATCGATCGGTTGGACGAATGAAAATTGGCTGACTAGTCAATTAAGAAGTACGCTACAAAGACCAAGCTCGGGTGAGAAGGACGCAGTTTTAGACGGCATCGGATCACTAATGTCACTTTGACTTTCTTTGCATTATTGCACCCCGCATTATTGAGATAACGCTCATGCGCGGCGCACGGTCAAAGTATAACCCTTCCGTGGGGAAGTGCGAAACCAGATCACCGCATTACGCGTAACGCAGAGGTGTGATCTGTGATCTCCACTTGCGGGAAGTTATCTTTTTCGTGCATGCTGAAACTTTCCTCTTTTAAGAGTGGTGGCCACAGCAGCAGGGAACCGAACCCTTGACCTTGTGCTCAACTGCGCGACGCCGTAGTCTCTATAAGCCAGCGAGCTGAATAGCAGGAGGGCATGAACATTACAGGTTGAATGACCATTAGGTCACAAGCGAATTCCCTTCACAAGGAATATTGTTTTCCTTCTTTGCAAAACAACGCTATAGCGACTACATAAGGCTGGCTTCTTCGCATTCATCGTTTATTCCTTTGGGAAGTTGCTGAGATCTCAAATCACTTTGCACCATATATGCTTCCGGGTGTCGTGGCACAGACTCACCTGCCGTTATCCAGCGTTTCCCAGTGTTTGCAGAACTGGAGGCGCATTCTGCTAACTGTTGAAGCTATGTTGAAGCCAGATTGAACCTGCAGCGCGAGAAACAATGCGAGCCATGAATAAATGGCCCCCATCCTTTTGGTAATCAGTGCGTCGCACTCGTCAGGAATGTACAGGGTGTCCCACGTAACTTGAGCGGCCACTCGCGCGCAAATTTTGCGTATATTTGCGGGCGTCTTTCTAGCTCGTAGAAACACTTTTATGTAGCACGTACTGAGCGACAGAAAGCTGTATCGGGAGTTCATGTTGCTCTACAATTTTCTGATTGACATTTTTCATCTGAGAAGTTGATTAATTAAGACTAGTTATCTAAGCTGAAATCAAGAAAATGATACGAGTATCTCCAAGCGACGGCAACCAACATTACCTTGGTTCTGTCCAGCTACGTGACATATGCATATATTTAATGTTTGGCTCAAGTTACGTGGGACACCCTGTATACAACAAAGCCAAAACAGAGGGACTTCCAAGCGCGACAACTACAACTTAAAGGAGTCGATAAAAAGGTTCATAGTCCAACAAGGTGCCGGCGCGAACTTGACAAAGACGCATCGAACTGACATGTCAGGCCCAAGTTTCCCGTTGGAGTTCATGCGTATACCATGCAAATTACAGTGGGCCGGTACGGCGTCAGTTGGGTACGGCCTCAGTAAAGCCTCCTGCATGACTTAACTTAGCTCAGTCTCACCGGGTTCGCAAAGCTCGTGCCAATGCCATCCCATTGGGTCGGTGACGAGCACCAGTTAGCCATGCACTGTGAATGCTCTGTTTATATACAAGCCCTGTGGTGGTGGTGATAAAATTTATTGAAAGGGGGAAGGGTAAAGGGGGACGTGGCTGAGGGATAGGTCGCGTCGCGTTGACGCTAGGGGCCGCTGCTATCTGGACCCGCAGAAATACAGTTCGCTTTTAACCTGTTCTGGCTTTATGATTCTTACAAGGCAAAATTTTCCCTGATTCACACCGAGAGCATAGGCGAAATGAAAGCTAATGTGCGAAAACATATTTCCCGTGACTCGGATGACATAACTTATTCATAGTATCCATTGGTTCTGCAGACCACGGGCTGATCTAAGAAATGTTCACACGTTGCGGTACACTGCGATACCGCAACTGGTGTACCACCTAAGGGCGGCCTACATGGATTATGGGGGCATACGCATCCATCTACCAAACAGTCTGACCATAATTCACAAACTTAGGACTGCAAATTTAGCGATTCGAGGTGTCACAGGCTGCCTACTGAAGTCGCAGTATAGTGCAGTGCAGAGTTCGTGACAGAAGGCTTCGTCACATTACAAAAAAACTACACCCATATTTGGTTTTCTTTAGTTCTTGTTCATGAAAACAAAATTAACATTTTTGACACACACACACACACTCACACACAAAGAAAAAAAAAAGAAGCGAGTTTCACAGCGTAAAATGTCCACATCGGTAGGGTCGTGTCGCGCCAAGCCGACTTCCCAGTCGAGCAATAGGCGTCAAGTTCTCGTACACTTAGACCCTTGCGCAAAAATTCCCGTGCATGCATGCTTTGAAAAGGAGCCGGCGAGCCAGAGCCATCCCGCCGGACGTCGTCGTCGTCCATAGTGTGTCCAGGAGGGAGGACCACTTGCTCGAGCAGCGCCAAGTGCTGCCTGTGGTACGACAAACTCAGCTGGTTCTGCTGTCCGTACGCGAACGGCACCTGCTGCGGCGACGGCACTTTCTGCTGCAAGGCAGGCTTTTACTGCTTCGTGCCGACACAGAGCTGCATTCCGTACGGAGAGCGCGCTCCAGCCGTCGTGGGCCACGCCGCCAACTATCGGCAGGAGGCGCGCGCGCGCGTTCGTAAGTCCAAATATTAGAGACTTTTAGCTTGTACGCCATTCCGGTAAACGGGAGCGGTTTGGGCGGATTACCGGATGGTCGGGGCGTAAACGTGAGCGGTGAAGCCGCCTGGTGTTGTAGAGCTCAACCAGACAAACGCATAGCTAAAACTGCAGTAACTCACCATATCCTGCTTCGCCACCCGTGCAAATTTTTGGCAGCGGCGTAATTGTGAACACGATTACGCCACTGTAGAAAATTTACGCCAGCAGCTACGCAGAATATAGTAATTAGCTCTGTGTTTGTGTGGTTGAGCTTTGCGCCACCAGCTGGCGCCACCAATCGGGCCACTCAGGTTGGCGCCCCCGCTAAACCGGAAAACCGCCCGCGCTTGCCCGAATACCGGACACGCTAAACGTCTCTATTGACAAACGTTTCCGTAAAAACAATCGATAACGAATGTCGACGACAGCGTCCAGCTTCTTCTAAATCTGCTGGAATCCTATTGGGCGGAATTACTGAGCATTCCTTTCTCCGCGACTCTCTCTGCGGACACATGTATATAAGGAAGTGAAAACAATCTTATAAGTATGAGGGCATACTCTACATATATGGCACTCTTTAGCGGCGTGCCTACTCGGACCTCATTCTTTCAAGTGGAGGCTCGAAAAACAGCTAGCTGGCATTGCAACACACGAACATGAGTACTGATTCGTATGAGCGCTAAACTTGCACTGGCGTTCGAGTAGCGCCTGCATGATCACTGAACGATCGCGTGAAGTCTTCTAGTTCGAAGCACGGGAACGAACTGTGTAGATGACCAGATCAAAGAAAGTGACAAAATTGCGGTAGAAAGCGTTCCTAATGCTTCCCTTACGAATATCGTGCTTGACATTCAATTGTAAGTCTAAAGAAAGTATAATGAACGCAAGAGAGAGTCAATCGAAATACCAAAAAACTCTTATGACGATATTTGTAACGGTTGCCGAAAGACACGTTAGCCTCTTTGAAACGCGCTGGAATTCTGCGGAGCGACATTTCCTAAAAACCATCCAAGAGGACGAAGCAAGGACAGGCATGCCACACATCCGGGAAGAGAGTGGCGTGATACACAGTGCCGTACTCCACCACGTGACTTTACCATGTGGCTTACGCGACGGCTGATCGCACTGTCTCTCGTGTCGGTCCGCTTTACAGGGTGAAAAGCCGACCATGCAGACGCGCCAAACACCGCGGAAGAAGACAAGAAAAGCTTCGCTTTAATTAAGGAATCATGCGCTTGAAAGACTGTAGGTTGCTGTGGGAATATTTAGGTATGATCACGATGATGATAATTTGGTGTTTTGGGGCGCAAGGGTCGCCATGCCACTGGCGCAAAATACAGCGTTGAATTATGAAATATAAGATACTTTTAGCGTGTGCACTATTCCAGGAAACGGGGCGGTTTGGGCGGATTGCTGGATGAGCGGGGGCGTAAACGTGAGCGGCCGGAGAGGTGGAGCCACCTGGTGGCTAGAGCTCAGCCAGAAAAACACAGAGCTAAAATTGCAGTAACCTCCTATATTCTTCTTCGCTGCTGCTGCACATTTTCGGCAGCGGCGTAATTGTGAACAAGATTACGCCGCTTTAGAAAATTTACACCAGCAGCTAAGAAGAACATAGTAATTGGCTCGGTGTTTATGTAGTTCAGCTCTGCACCACGAGCTGGCGCCACCAATCTTGCCGCTCACGTTTACGCCCCCGCTCATCCGGCAAACCGCCCGCGCTTGCCGGAATACCGGACGCACTAAAATGTTCTATAGATGCAACATGGCTGTCAAGAGGCCTAAAACATGCAGTCCCTGTAAAGTGCGGCAAGATATATATGCACAATTGGTGGTTCCACGCAGGGGCGCAGAACTCAAACAGACAGAGAGCTATTATTATAGTCAGTAGTGTATTCTACTTTGCTGTTAGTGTAAAGTTTAGGCAATGCGCAGTCGTGAACACATTGTGTTCTTAATTGCTTTTTCGGCAAGAGCATTCGAGGAACACTAAAACGTGTCTGTAAGCCATTGTGGTTAGACAAAGCGTCACAAGACGTCGCTACCAGCGTGAGTTAAGCCGGTATAAGTCAAACGCCTGTAAATAATTTTAGTGCGTCTGGTATTCCGGCAAGCGCGAGCGGTTTGCCGGTTGAGCGGGAGCGTAAACGTGAGCGGCCAGATTGGTGGCGCCAGCTGGTGGTGCAAAGCTCAACCACACAAACACAAAGGCAATTACCATATTCTGCCTAGCTGCTGGTGGTGTAAATTTGCAACAGCGGTGCAATCGTGTTCACGATTACGCCGCTGCCGAAAACTTGCAGCAGCAGGGAAGCAGGATATAGTGAGTTACTGCAATTATAATTCTGTGTTTGTCTGGTTGAACTCAACGCCACCAAGCGGCTGCACCCTTCGGGTCGGTCACGTTTACGCCCCCGCTCATCCGGCAATCCGCCCCCGTTTGCTGGAATAGCGCGCACGCTAAAAGTCTCCATTGCTTATATCGGACATGCTCAAACTTTAATAAAGAGTTTTAGCATGTCCGGTATTCCGGTAAACGCAAGCAGACTGGGTGTTTTGCCGGGTGAATAGGGGGTTGGAGATGTAAGCGCGAACTGCCGACGTGACGGGGTAAAGATCAACCAGAGAGCTATTATTGTCGTACCAACGATTACGCCGCTGCCGAAAGTTCAAGCGAAATAGAATAAACTTGTTAACTGCAATAACAGATCCCTGACTGGGGCTTTGCCCCATCACGCCAGTAACTCACGCTTATACGCTTCCACTCATCCGGTAATCCGCCCAAACCGTCCGCGTTTGCCGGAATGCCGGACTCGCTTAACCTCTCCGCCATCTCTCGTGCCACCTGCAGAAGTGAAGACTACCTGCCCCGACCAGAGCACCTGTCCGGACAAGATGACCTGCTGTCAGTCTAAAAACAGCACGTACGTGTGCTGCCCGTTTGACAAGGCCACCTGCTGCAAGGACGGGGAACACTGCTGTCCCGGGGGCTACCAGTGCGACGAGGCCCGACGGATGTGCACACGCAAGCTACGCCCAGAGGACGTGCCGGCACTCAACGAATTCCCGAGCGACGCGAATCTTTAGAAGGATTGCGCCTCCTCTACGTTATAACGAGGAGCGGGGGCTAAGAGCGAAACGCTACAAAAGATATTGAGATTGCCAACGAGTGCGTTATTTGCTTTTTTTTTTTTCACTGATCACTCACGAAGCACTTGTTCGAAATAGTCAAGAATCATTGTTGTGTGTTCCGATTGTTCAAATAAAGCGAGTTTTTTCTTTTTTGTACGTTGGGGATCGGCGGACTGATTGAACTAGTACCGAAACCTATCAGCAAAAGTGCACTCACGTCGCACAAGAAGTGAACTTATATGTGATTCAGATAAGTCAACTGAGCATGACGAGTGCGCTACAACGTTCCCAATGCCAAGTTTGGACAAGTCTTTAATACCAAGGTATACTCACATCCCTAGGCGAAAAGAAAATCACCTTTATCACGGAATCCCTGGTCCACAGTCCGCATGGTTTCGCTCAGAAAAGTTATTGCATTCCTGTGTACAAAACAGGCGGGTACAAAATAATACGGTATCTACGAGCGCGTGCCAAACTGCATTCTTGCGAATTTGAATGAAGCAAGCGCCTTCTGCCGACACATATAATTGCACATGCACACCCTTTATAGCTAGCGTGCTTACCGCTGCGGCCACTGCGTGCCAGCATGCTGTCGGGATAGCGATGTTAGTAGATTGTTACGCACGGAGAACGGTATCTGTTATTAGTATTATTAAAGATATCCCAGTTTCGCCATAAGGAAGAAGCAATTAATGCGATAGCAACACGTTAGAATATTACACGAAATGTAAGACTCGTAGCTGTAGTGGCAGTATGAATTGAAGCAAACGTTAGCTAAGACCGAGCTGTTGTGCTAGGGGTCCTCTGTTTGAATGCCGCCATCGGACGAATTCATGTATGCTTATAATTAGAGCCAACGTATTAGCGACTTTACAACCACTTTTCGTTATCCAGCATATTCCAAACCTCTTTGCTGGGCCGATCATGGAGCTAGTGCACAGCCGTGCCAATGAATTTAGCATTTTGAGGTTCGAGCTCTGGTATAAATTTGCACTTTTAATATTTAAGCCTGAGAAGATTTAAGATAAAATGCATGTGCTCTCGTTGTTTTGTTTCATGACGTTTGTGGGCTGTCATTCTCAAAAACTCCGAGGAATAATTTTGTCAAGAATGTAAGATCTGGTATGGCCAACTTTAGCGATAGAATGGCGTGACAATATAAGCCGCATATACCGCATGGCATATAGCATACATACGTCTAGGACATCTAAACATATACGGAACCTCACCGAGATGATGGCGACGGCAAAAATACGCTTGGAGTGTCCATAGAACTGCTATCGCAATAAAATTATTCCTTCGAGTAAATATGGAGTCTACGGTAGGGGAAGACTTTAATGATGTGAAGGGTCCACCTTCGCAGGTGCGAGCGAGCAATATTTTCTCGAAGAGCAAAATATGTGCGAGTCATGTTCATTTGTGGAAATTGCGCCTCCCGGTGGTGAAGTACTATCACTCGGCTTTTCGTTCTCGTAACTATATATCCAGGCTTAACCACTGGTCTCTACGAAAACGATCCTTCAGCCTGCTACACCTGGATTCGTTCGGCTTTTATCAAGTTTATATTTGGACTGTGTGGTACAGCGCGAAGCGGAACAGGGGGCACAGGAAAAAACGAGGACCCTGTCCCTATGTCCACTGTCCAGCTTCGCGCTGTACCACCCAGTTCTAAAATGGAAAGCCAACTAGCCCAAACCATCACCCTCCTAATTTATATTACCCGCCGTGGTTGCTCAGTGGCTATGGTGTTAGGCTGCTGAGCACGAGGTCGCGGGATCGAATCCCGGCCAGGGCGGCGGCATTTCGATGGGGGCGAAATGCGAAAACACCCGTGTACTTAGATTTAGGTGCACGTTAAAGAACCCCAGGTGGTCGAAATTTCCGGAGTCCTCCACTACGGCGTGCCTCATAATCAGAAAGTGGTTTTGGCACGTAAAACCCCATATTTTTTTAAATTTATATTTGTGCTACCGAATCAAAAGACATGCTATCACTGAAGAAAGTAAGACGACGTCTAGGTCATCCAGTAAAAATAAGAAGCCCAGGGCTACATAAGACTAATGAAGACGAAGCAGACGCGCGCTATCAGTAATGGATACGGATTATGACTTCATTATCTTCATTTCATTTAAAAAAAACTACTACAGCACCCCATTTATGACTGACCGATCCTCCGTAGGGGGTTATAGCCATAAAGCCAGGAACAAACCAACCAACAAACGTATACACGTACAAGAAAATGTAGGACCACCTGCGCAACTGTGAAAGGAACGTGCTAGACCAGGAATTGCCGATCTCCATCGCCAGGCCAGACCCGTCCGTCGCTACAGCCCGTCACCAGGAACATGAAGGCACGGACGCCAGTTCTAGCCAGTATACATAAGTTGAGATTTAGCCAATCACGGCAGCTGCTCGCGCTATTGCGCTTTTTGTGGATCCGTATTCGTTGCTGCAGCATCGGCCGGGTGGCTGAGATGTGGAATGCTGGATTGCCAATTTGTTGGTCGCGACTCGAAAGTCCGAATCCTTCGCGGCACAATATTTCTTTTTTTTTTAGCTTTGCAATTTTCTTGAGAAGTGTTTTAGTATTTTAGCGACGGACACCGACGGACGTCAAAACAACCAGGCTAGAGAGCCTCTAACCACTATCGCTGTAAAATGATGACTACTCAAGCAAATGAAGACCGAACTTCGCACTCTCAATTAGGTAATTAAACAGCGCTCTACGCCAACGTGGCATCATAAAAGTAGGTGCCTTTGTTTTCGTATTTGAATCGTTTTGGTACAGGGAAAGTTTGCGAGACATGCTATTGGTATAGAGTGCGTAGTCGAATTATAACACTATCTAGTTTCGCTGTTTACAATTAAACACAGGCGCTGCGCCGCTTGCGCTTTCGCTCACTAAAGTATCCAAGAAAATTTAGCGGGCAATAAAGACAAGCGCGAGAAGCAGAAATACCTTAAAACAGAAGCTGACAAATTTTCAACACTTTTCTCCTGTATCTAGGAGCATAATTTCACGAGTCAAGTTTGCAGCACGTTATACGAAAAGTTGAAGGAATTGGTCTGTGGGCATTCCGCGTTTTTATCGGAAAACGTAAAGACAGAGTGTGCATTCATCGAAACGCCTTTAAAACACGCTTTTAATGCGATCAGAATTCTTAGGATGCTCCACGAACTTTCCGGTATCTGTGTCTGCAACCGGTTTTCCTATCAAGTGACCTTAGTTGTATACTAGCCTCGGGAAATTAGGTATGTGCTCGTGGTCCTCCTATTGTCGTGCTCATTGCACCGATGTCATTCCAGCTTCGTCGTCCAGCTCGCGTCATCACGTCGTTGTCACACCATCATTGTCATGTACTCGTTGTCATCGCATTGTCCTCACACCATCATTGTCATATACTTGTTGTCGTCTCTTTGGCCTCACACCATCATTGTCATGTACTAGTTGTCATCTCATTGTCCTCACACCATCATTGTCATATACTTGTTGTCGTCTCTTTGGCCTCACACCATCATTGTCATGTCATTGTCCTCACACCATCATTGTCATATACTTGTCATCTCTTTGGCCTCACACCATCATTGTCATGTACTCATTGTCATCTCATTGTCCTCACACCATCATTGTCATATACTTGTTGTCATCTCTTTGGCCTCACACAATCATTGTCATGTACTCGTTGTCATCTCATTGTCCTCACACCATCATTGTCATATACTTGTTGTCATCTCCTTGGCCTCACACCATCATTGTCATGTACTCGTTGTCATCTCATTGTCCTCACACCATCATTGTCATATACTTGTTGTCGTCTCTTTGGCCTCACACCATCATTGTCATATACTCGTTGTCATCCCATTGGCCTCGCGCCGTCGTACAGTCATCATTCACTCGTCTTGACGCCATATCGTCGTCGTCACGCAGTCGTCACACACTCGTGGTCGTCCCATACCGTTGATGTGCGCATTCGTCTTGACGCTGTCGTTGGCACGCCATCGTCGCCATACTGCCTTCGTCGTTCCATCGATGTCATCTTACTTCGTCATTCCTTCATCGTCACCGCTTCGCGGCCATACCGTCGTCGACCGTGCGATCATGGCCTATCCTGACGACCGAGCGTTATAGGAAAGAGAGCCGGACCGGTTCTAGTGTCTGTCGCGTACAGCAGAAAGAATTGAAACCTCGCACGGACCACTACGGATTATAAACTCGGGTGTCTTCAGGGATACGGTGCGTCGCTACATTGTTTTGCATGCTAATCGCATAAACGTCGACAGTTATTTGCTTTTCTACTGCCTCACAAGCTTTTTTCTTTTCCCTTTAACAAACTGACACCCTATTTTAAAGAAATTTGTGCAAAGTGCGCTGTATCCCCAAAGTCCACATCTGCTTCGCAAGGTTGCTGATAAATCAAGCAAACATCGCTGCGCGCGACCTCCAGCGATAGGCATGGTTTGAAGTTTGCGCCTTGCGAACGGAGAAACAAAATTGGAGGTCAGTTTCGCGGCGCCACCGCTAGATGGTAGTACGAGTCCTGGATAGCCACGGAAAGCTATTTCCGAAGTTCGTTCAATTTTCAGCTATTCAGTATTTTTTTCTTTTTGAACGTTGATGGTTATGATGGTATTGTTGCTTTATTGTTGCACTATTGTATTTGTTGCTGTATATTATTTGCGGTATAACTGTTCTTCACTTCTCCTTGTATATATTTTATATGTACTGATATTCTAATGCCCCTCCCCTCTATAATGCTTCTTGTAAGCCCTGAGGGTAATAATAAATAAATAAATAAATAAATAAATAAATAAATAAATAATGAAGTCACAGCATCCCCTTTCATACGGGATTATTGTCGCGTGCTATTTTGCCAGCGGAAACCTTCAGCACATGGATTTGGCTAAACGTCGCCTTTTCCGGTTTCCAACCTTAGTGGATTCTTATGCGCCTTCTTGAAGCTTATTTTCTGTCGCGAATTAGCTGCATGGAACTAAGTAGTGTCATTTCGCCTCTAGTTTCGACGATTTGATGACACTCACGACATTACGAGCAAGAGCTGTGATTTGAATAAAAAGAAGCTCATTTACGTGCGTGCGGAACGTAATTAAGTCACTTGATGCATAAGGTACTTAACTCACTGAAGAAGGTGCAGACTTAGCAACATCCCTGATCGAAGTCGCCATAGTTAATTTTTCCGCTGACTGTTATATAATTAGGAATATTAATGGTAGGTGTAGCACAAAGCTTAAGAGAAGCCGTACCGTGATGTCGTAATGAATTCACGCGAAATTGTAAAAAAAAAAATCCATCTAACGATCACGGATTTTCCTACGTTGGATGAATAATTGCAGCTTCAGGTTTCCAAGCTAGCATTACGAAACATAATGGAGTGCAGACATTGCAGCGCTAAAAGCTAATGAAGCAGTTTATTATTATTAAGTTTATTATTATTGCGTCAGCATTAGGAGTGCCAAAGTGGGGGAAAAGTGTGTGTGCGTGTGAAGTGTGGGAAGCCGGTCACGTGGTGGAGGTGTATACATGCATACACTATACATGTACATAATGTGTGAACAGCGGTTTCGCTTGGAAGCGGAACGAGAGCAGGTGAAATACACAAAATGCATACAATACACGTACATAAAGTGCAAAAAAGAATCTTATCGCCGGATAGGTACAAGATCAAACACGTAAACCTTAAGAACAACTACGAATGTAGACTATCAGGAGTAAATAGAGAGAGAGAGGGAGGGAGGGAGGGAGGGAGGGAGGGAGGGAGGGAGGGAGGGAGGGAGGGGGAGGTTAACAAGGCCGTGCACGGTTGGGCGGTTGGCATTGCGCTGCTGAGAAGGATGTGGCGGGTTCGGTTCCAAAAGCAGCTGCCACCTTTTCATAGGGTCTGAATGCAAAAAAAATGGGGGACCGTTATGGCGGATCTGTGTGAGATAGTACATGCAAGTGGATAAAGTTCAACTTTAAAAAAAAAAAATTATTTTCGGTAACATGCCTCTAGCGCAAAAATACAGCTATCAGAGACAAAGGATCAGTTTTAAACACGAGATCTGTAATTGCCACTGAAAGGAAACTACGCGAACAGCCTCAACTACTTTAGAGCCACGCTGCAAACAAGCGTTCCAAGAAAGAATGGCGGCTTGAACTATATTTCCCCAAACGCTAACTGAAGGGACACTAAAGGCAAATATTAAGTCAAGCTAAAGTGATAGATCAGTGCTACAGAATCCCCAAGGCGTCAATATTATCTCGAACTGAGCCTTAATAAATGAGAAACTGAGGTAAATGCAGGACATGATTAGACTCCCCCGGGACATTCAAGTACTTGCCCGATGACGAAAGCACTTTTCAGTTAAATTCTGTCAATAGTACTCAACTACTCTATGCAAAAAACATCCTTGCATTGTATTATCAGACGAAATAAAATGCCCCTTCTCCACTTCTATTTCATTTTTAGAAAAAGTAACTCATTGAAATTACACTTGACAAAGACGCGGGCACGCGAAAGGGTTCGTTTTCGCTCGGCTCTGCGCCGCCAACGCTCTCGCGTTTCAGTAGTTTCGTTTAGTGCTGCTGTGGTTTTGCTGGCTCGCGAAACTCGCACAAACTGCAGCTAGCACAGAATTCAACTTCCATATGATGTCGCGGGATGCCCGAACGGTCTACGCAACGTGACCACTCCCGGTTGGGTGGCGGGAGATTTGAATTTCGAAAACGTTATTCGGACCCTTCAGATGCAATTTTCTTGCAACCTTAGTCATTTCTTGGCACGAAACAAGCGTTGCGAGGTTTCTGTAATGATATTTAAACAGTCCACGCCGACTTAGTATTTTCCCTTAGTGTCGCTTTAAAGGGACACTAAAGTGAAAAATGATTTCTTCTGCATCAGTAAATTACCGTTCTACAACACCAAAAACACCACTCTTACAACGATAAGACGTTTGGTAAGCCAGAAAGAACGAAATACGAGTGGCGACGCCTACTTGAGTTCCCGCACCTGGGGGCTGTGATGTCATGGATTTTGATGGCATCTTCTAGGGCCTACAAATTATATATAGCGGTACAAATTGACTACACTGTGTTCTAAAGGAACCAAATATTAATCATGATAAGTTTCGGCAACCTTTATTCAGCCAACGCGGCCCAAATGCGAAAACATACTTTGGAATCCCTGACGTCACGCTGACGTACCGGCGCTGGGGTTTCGGCGCGAAATTCAAATACTGATACTTGGACCTTCATTTTCTCATCTAATAATCAAACGATCTTTTTGAAATAACTGCGTGCAGGGTTTTCAAACAATGCTCCATTAGTCTAAACTGATTTATTGTTTCCCTTTAGTGTCCCTTTAAATAATTAAAGAAAAAAAAAAGTCTGATATTGCGGGGAAAAAATGCAGCACATCCAACTATAGTTGCAATCTGCACACAGCAAAGCTTCGCGTGAGTGCATCTAGTCGAAACACGAATACACGCACGCACGCAGGGGCGCAGACAAATTATACCAGGCTTTTCTTAAGCGAACAGACCGCCTTCAACGCATCATGGTTCTAGAGGCATCATGCGCATGCGTACATAGCGAGATTCGAATCCATTCTATCCGCAAGAAGCGTTTACTTCCTCGCTAACGTGCAGCCGGGGATGCGCGAAGGCGAACTTCATGGTTTCTTTCCATTCCCCTCACGGTCCTCACGGAGAGAGAGAAACCTGCTGAAGAACTTGTGTGCCATAAACGGTACCCGAAAGCACCCGCTGACACGAAAACATCACAGGTTGTAGCTCGAAAAATAAAGTGTACATGACGATAAAAAGAAAAAAAAAACCAAATGACTGACAGCAAGCAAAAATCACGGATTGCCATGTAGGTTTCCATCGCAAAATAAACAACAACAACAACAACAAAAAGCTTCCTTTTTGTTTCTGCGTTGCTTCGAAAAGTGCTGTCGTTGTTCATTTCTCATAATCTACGATACCTTGTTTAGTATCCGGAGAACAGTTATAACGAGAATTCAACATTCGGATGTTATTATTTGGCTAATTTGGAGTCTACTCAAAAATACCCAACATTTATTTTTCGAATAAGAACAGCCAAGGGTGTAGTATATAAGATTCGTTTTCGAAACTTGGAATACTCGGCCAGCCCTAGTTTCGACACGCTGTGCCTGTCAGTGGTCACAGCGTCTGCGGCCAGACGACAGGCGGTCGCAGCTGCTGCGCGGGCTACACAACTCGTCCTTGAAGAAATAGCGCTCAGCAGAGCAGCTTCCGCGTAAGGTGGGAAGGAATGCTGGTACCGTAGAGCGCCACCCGCAACGCGTAGTGGCAGTGCCCTTCCCCCCCCCCCCACCTAGTGCGACAAATAACCACCTTCCAAAATATGCTAAGCTCGTTGGTTCTTAATGAATTCCTTATCGCACAACATTGATTTCCATAACGTGCGTCACTTACAGTGTTCAGAAGAAAAAAATCGATGCCTTATTATCGCTATCCTATTACGGATAACAGACGGTCCTGTTGAAAAGCATGCGCCGCGGCTGTGGGAGGCAAGTGGTGCCGCCGGGCTTCTGCCGGTAAAGTAGGTAAAAAACGCGCTCGCGGCCTCGTGCTCGGCCATTATGGGACGTCAACGCTCGGAAAGGGGTGTGTGTCGAAGGCATCCCCACCTCAATAGGTGCAATTGGGGCGCCATACACGGGAAACGGCCGGCCGCCATGGAAGCGGCCCGAAAATTACTATTTTTATAGCGAACCTTGCTATGTCTCACTGATTCGTCCGCGAGCGCCGAAAACGCAGTGCAGGAAAGCCAACTTACACATCTGCGTAGAACACTATGCAGTTTACATTTGCAGTGCCGCGCCAGCGTCGACTGGCCGGCCGGTCAGTGCCCGATAACAGCGCACGGAATGTAATCACGATTCACCGAACGACAGCATGATTACGATAGAATGACGAACAGTTGCCTGTTTACCTGTTTACCAACTTGATGCCGCGGCTAAACGTGTTTCTCCCTGATATTCTCCAAATGTTCATGCATCTCGTCATCGTTGGACAAGTCTTTGGTAGCACAACATGGTCCTCGAAAACTTTGTGGCCATAGATACTTCTTGCGTGTTCTCATGTTTTGTAGTTTTTGTTCCCATTCTTGTTTTCTGAATTTCTGCGTAACGTGATCAGACTTGTACACCTTAAAGAAAAAAAAATGTAAGTGATTAAAACTGCAATTAGTTCTTTCAATATGTTATTGATTGCGGTTACCACTTACTACCCAACGGAAGTAATTGAACAATTATTCGAATGTAATCCGTTATTCTAGCGTTACTTTGGTCCCTATTTCATTAACATTGCACAGGTAGTGTACATATAACGAGCCAGCTTGGCTCTTTCAATGTGTCCGCTGGGACCCTTCAAAGGTTGTTTATCTTGACTAAAAATTGCTTTCCAAAATTTTGTTCGATACTTTCCCCTACTTTTCTTGCTGGGTCACCCGCACCGACACTGAAAACTCGCTCAATTTCGGCGCTGGAGAGAAGTACTGTGCAGTAACGTGCAAACACTATTCTCACACGATTGTGACTACTCAATGGCGCGATGCTCGGGTCTGGGTCCTCTACGAAACGCAGCGCTTCATCCTTGCAGGGGACAGGGCCACACTACCGTTAGGGCCAGTGATAAACTGAAAGAATGCCCATAGGTGAATATCTGGCAGTAACGTACGAAGTGACCATGGATCACTACGAAGAGGCGCCGTTTGAATTTGTCGGCGGCAAACATCTGATGGTGGTCCTCCCGGTGCCTTTCACAATTTACCCACTCTAAACGACCAGTTGCAACAGACGCCAGAAAAGTGTTTACGTTCCTTGAAAGGTGGGCAAATCTGCAATGCAATTAAAATAAAGCTGCACATTTTCCAAACCAACAGTAGCGCGTTCGTGTGTTACAATTGCAAAAATAGGTGTACATAAGTCGTGCGTGCATACTGGATCTTTCTTGTATTGTTTGGCATCGTTACAGAACTTGAAAAAAAAAAAAAATAAGCTGTAGCTTATGTAGCACAATTCTTCGACCTGAGATGGAATACTCTGAGAGGCGGGCGTCAAAATGATATTTGGCAATCGAACAATTTTCTTGCTAATTAGCTCTCTAACGATTATTTTACGACACATATTGCAGTTTTTGGAATAGCAACTGGTGACTCTGAAAGTCATATCCAATGAAGCGAATCCTTAGGACGACGCCAGTTTTCAGATACGCGGTCCCATATGCGACCGAACTACTGGCGTTCCAGTAAGTTTTGAGCTTCAATGCATAACAAGCAGTTTTGTGGAAGCAAGTGGAAAAACAGTGCATATTTGCCGCAATTTTACTGAGAATATTTCAAAACTGATGACCTGAACTGATATATATATATATATATATATATATATATATATATATATATATATATATATATATATATATATATATATATATATATATATATACAGAGAGAGAGAGAGAGAGAGAGAAAATTTGGCATGTGAGAAAAGCTCAGTAGTCGGACTTCCAAGAGAGGTCTGCACATCTGCAAGCCTTCCATGTTCAGGTGATCGAGGCGTTGCTTCAGGACGCTAATCGTGGGAAGGAGCAACGCAGGGCAACACACGTGCACGTTCTCATCCCATTGGACACTGTAGTTCACGCCAACTTTAAGTGCTCAAGACTTGGTTCGTCAGTAGTGTATGGTTGTGTGCAGTCGGTTAGCGAAAACAAAATAATGTAACTGAATTACAGTGAGCCTTACTGAGTAAACAAAATAATCGATAAATCACTAAATTAGTACAACGTAAGTGGTTACATCTAATTACTTAATTACATGCGATTCGATTCGCACAGGACTTTTCGCCATGTTGTACCGATTGTTACGGCTGTTTGTGTTTGTTATGGCTGTTATGTAGGGCTTATCTTGTGTTTATGTTAGCGTTATGTTAGGTTACGGCTATTACGTCCCTGTGAGTGCATTAAAGGCACACCAAAAAGGAAACACTAAGTTTTAAACTAATAAAACACGTTCTCAAAAAATCTTTAGTTTCGTTCATTCCGTAGCAATAGATTGATTATTGAAGAGAAAATGAAGGTCAAAGCGCTTTACCTTTTAAATCTTTTTCTCGCAGAAACCCCAGCGCGAGTGCGTCAGCGTGACGTCGCCGTTTCGAAGCATTTCTTTTCTTTTTTTTTTCATGCGTGGGCCTCCATCGGCTCAGTAAACGTTCTCGCAACTTGGCAAACTTAATGACTATCTGCTTCGAAACGCATTGTACACTGCACTGTTACCGATAAACAATCAGGCCCTAGCAGACGTCGCCTAAGTAAATGACGTCAAGTGCGTCGTGCTGGTGCGGGAACTTCAAGGTGGCGTCGCCACCCGTCTATCGTTTCTGCGGCTTCTTCTGCCTTACCGAGCGTCCTCTAGTGGTAAAAGTGGCATTGCTTTTTTTTTTCCATGGCGCAGCTTGTAGGCGCCAGTTCCTGCGGTGGGCGTCGGCGTCGTTATCGGCAACCGAATGAACGAGCACAGCGAAAGATGAAAGAGCGAACGCGGAGCGGGAGATGAAAGACGTGAGCCGCGAACGGCGGAGACCAATGGGAGCGGCCCCTTCAGTGACGTGCGCGCGCAGGAAACTGGTGTCATCGCAAACTGGTGACGCAACCGGTGGAAGTGCTTCTAGCTGCTAAACCCAGGTGCTAAACAAGCTTCTCGAGCACAGACTCAGCGCCGCCGCCGAGAAGGCCCTGACCTGCAGAATCGAATTCTTTGCCTCAATTTATCGCGAATTCAAAACACCTAGACATCTGCGCTCAAAATTCGCATTAGCGAGTATGATAATCACCGGTGTTCTTTGTAACACGTTAGCGTTAAAGGCCCCATGTCGCAGAAAATCCGGTGTCGGTGATGGCGGAGTTGCCCGTGAGGGAAAATTTCCCCATATGTTTAGGCATATCTATAACTCACGCCTTGATATATGGCTTGAGGTTATATATGGCTGGTTATATTCTATCACTAAAGTTGCTTATAATTTCGTTTACATTTTTGAATTCCTCGGACTTTTGAGAGTAACAGCCCACAAACAAATGTCATGAAACAAAACACCGACAGCGCATGCCTTTCATATTAACTCTTCTAAGAATAAAATATTGAAAGTGCGAGACAATAAGAGAAACCTGAAAATTATGCAATTTTTCTGGTGGGGCTGTGCATGACCTCCGGGATCGGCACACGCAGGAGGCCGCGTTTCTACCAGAAAGCTCGCCATCGTGCATAACGTTCGTCGCCAGCGTATCCCGGTGAACATTTCGGTTACGTACGCTGCAGCTGTCTGGAAGCGTTAGAAGCAGTGAGGTATATTTGAATGCTACGCGTGCCACTCTTAAAGCGTCCTCCAAATTTCCTTTCTTGGTATTGTGGAAGGGTAATTCACTAATTCAGGTGAAATCATGCTTCTCATAGTGGCCCTTTAAATGCTCTTCTACGCGTTCTGCTGGACAAACTATGTGCATAAGTGAACATCATATTTTCATGATGTTCCACCCCCTGAGCAATGTGCGGGTAGGGGGGGGGGGGCGCTTTGTCAGGCAGTTGCGTCTCCCTTTAGCCCCTACATCCCAGACAATGTATTGTCTAAATGAGGCATTCAAACAAACAAACAAACATGTATGCGTAAATATAGTTTAACCTGTTCCTGAGACAGGGAGTAAGTAGCAGGCGCCAAATCTGTGCGCCAATTAACATCTCCTTCTACGCCTTCAATAACCATAATAGTAATAATAAATAAAGGCACACCGTAAACGATAGGCACATTACGAATTAGACTAGCTCGGGCCGCCGATAAACCCGCAGGCCCACGAAATAGGCTCCGCGGCGAACACCTCCAGCGATCGATTCTCCGTGGCTGTCGGCGAAGAACGCACGCGATGTCCGAGAGATACTGCGCGCTCGTCTCGACCCTTGTGCAACGAGCGATGCGCGCCGGGCTCGATCAGCGGCGTTGATTAAATGCCAACACGATTTGCGCACCGGCCGTCACGACAGGACGAACCGGGTTCTCCTCTGTACGGCGGCGGCGATCACGCGAGCGAATCGATCTGGCTCGCCATTTGTGTACAGAGCAGGGGGGACGGGGGAGGCTTATCGCCTGCGCCAGCCAGTTACACCAGTGCGCGCAGTGGACACTGCTGACCATTTAATAACCGTTTTGTACGGACTGGAACCAGAGAGAGGAGCGCGAAGAAAAAAAAAATGTAACAAACTTCGCCGTGCCGTCTGTAACAACGCCATTCGTTAATTCACCCTCCGAAGGCACCCTCGGAAGACCACCCATTTTGGTTAATCTGCGGGATCCAGTGAACGAAGCAGCGAAACAAATAAAACTGACAGCCCCGAGCTTAAGAGCGCGGCGGGCACGAAATAACCAATTTTGTGCAGCAGAAACAAGGCAGACTGCTGCATCAAACGTCTGAGCGTTGGGATCACCCGTATCGGTTAAGTCCCAGAGAAGAAAACAACTACGCGATATCCATGCACTAGACCTTCGGAGTGTGGCGAAGATGAACATACAAGCTTCGCTGCCTGCTGCATATACCATGTCGTCTTGCAGTTAATTCTCGTAAGTCCGATAGACCACCCATTCAGGTTAGTTTGGACTCACTGAATGAAGGACAAAGCGGAAATTGGCATTCTGTAAATGTCTAGCGCGACACAAATGAACTCCGTGGTGTAAGAACTCCGTGGTGTAAGAAAAGTTTATTTTCTTCTTCATGCACACGTGGCTCTCTACGTCGAGACCACCAAAACGAACAGTCGCGATTAAAGTGGCAAGTATATTCGCGCCGCCTGAACCTTCGTAGCCTGCAACCAGTAGTTCGTACTTTTCTCCGCCATATGTGCGCGGACTCGCATAGAGCCAGGTCTCTGGAACCGCGCTTAGCCCTCACGCAACCAGAGATCGATGCGCACGTCTCATTGACTTAACGCTACATCGGCGGCGAGATGTCGTGGGTTCGACAACCGTTGCAGTACGTAAAACGCTAAATCTCGCCTAAACCTTTGTTCGGCTCGGAGCTCGGGAGTCTGCAAGGGTAAGATACAGGGAGTAGCAGCCTCCTGCGCCTAGTGGAAGCTTGTACGAGTTGGTAATTCAATGAAGACGTGACTGCACGAGGCAGGGAGGTTAACCAGAATAACGTCCGGTTGGCTACCCTACACTGGGGGAATCGGAAAGGGGAAAACACAGGTGACAGATAGAGAGAGGAGGGAAGGAAAGAAGGAGATTAGCGCTGAGTTCGCTGACGCGTGTGGTCTTATAGAAATTGCATTAATAGTCACAGATGTTCGCACAAGCCCGTCGTCCTCAAGAAGCACAAAAGCGCCTTCATCGCTTTATGAGCCGACTAGCGATTGGGGCGGTGTTCCAGCAACACCTGCACAGAAAGCGGCCGATTGTCCCGTTTTTGGAGAGCGTTGGCAAGTTCTTTTCTTTCTGGGGCATATCGTGGACAGGAGGTGGTCGATATTTTCTTCGGTGCCGCAAACCTCGCATGCTACGTTGTCGGTCACTCCAATTAATGTAGAGTATGCCTTCACAAAGGCAACTCCTAACCAAAGGCGACAGAGAAGCGTAGCTTCACGTCGAGGAAGTCCGAGTGGAGGTTGGAGTTGCAGTGAGGGGTTTAATTGATGCAGTCATGTAAGTGGTAAGTTTGGCGAGTTCCACTCGGTCAGAGAGTTGTTTAGTGTGCACTACAGCTTCGGGATCGGGTCACTTTCTTAAACTGTACTACAATTTCACGTCTACATGACAGTCCTATCATTCATTCTCTTTTTTTCTCATTCAATGTTATGCAACAGCTAGCTCAATCTACTTTCATTCTCTTGACCCTTCTCCACAGCCCAGAATAGCCAGCCATTATTTACACTGATGACAGCTCCGAATTTTACACTCTATATTAAATTAAATTCTCGGGTTTTACGTGCCAAAACCACGATTTGATTATGAGGCAAGCCATAGCGGGGGACTCTGGAAAAAATTCCGACAATCTGGGGTTCTTTAACGTGCACCCAGTGCACGGCACACGGGCGTCGTTTCTTGCATTTGATTTGATCCTGCGACCTTGTGCTTAGCAGCTTAGCACAAGCTCAATTTTCTCTTACCACAAGACAATCACATTCATTCGTTATGACGTAAAACTTCCGTCGGGAGGCAGTGTAATAATCAAAGGCGCGGGTGGGTGACCCCGATAACAGCACGAGATGTACGTCGTAGCAAGCACTTGAACGCGAAATAGAAACTGAGAATGACGCACTAAGTGTGTCGTTAAATCACGCGTTTTGCGCTTCGAACGGCAGTCGTTGTATGGTGGTGTGTCACTGGCGGCTTGCTGACACTGACGAGCAATGATTATTCTATTAGAGACACACAGCTGATGCACCATTAGTAGCTGGAATCAGCAGAACGTGAGGTCATGAGTAGTAGGAGAACAGTGCCAGTAGATCAAAGTATCGAGAAGTTAATAGCGCCATGAGTAGATCACAAGGTAATAATAATTTACAGATCACCATCATCATAAAAGAGGAAGCGAGGAGGTCCATGTGGATGTCGACAGGTAATCATCGATAACGCTGCCGCATGCATTCTAGTCATTCCCGTGAAGCATGAGCACCTCACTCATTGCACTCGTCAACTATTCAGTATTCTCGAGCTTTGCGTTTGCAGTGCAACCCGCCGTGGTTGCTCAGCGGCTATGGTGTTGGGATGCTAAGCACGACGTCGCGGCTACGTTTGTCGGTAGTCTGCCAACTCCAACTCTTTCGGTAGTCTGTGCCTACGCGCACAGTTTCGACTTATGCGCTTTCCTTTCCTTCGCACTCGGGCACGTAAACATGAAACAACGGGCCCTTCACGATGTTCTTATGTTATGCCACTAATGATGCAAAAGTATATAACAGCTGTGTCTTACCAGCACTCACCTACGGGGCAGAAACCTGGAGGCTTACGAAAAGAGTTCAACTCAAATTGAGGACGACGCAACGAGCTATGGAAAGAAGAATGATAGGTGTAACGTTAAGGGATAAGAAAAGAGCAGATTGGGTCAGGGAACAAACGCGAGTTAATGACATCTTAGTTGAAATCAAGAAAAAGAAATGGGCATGGGCCGGACATGTAATGAGGAGGGAAGATAACCGATGGTCATTAAGGGTTACGGACTGGATTCCAAGGGAAGGGAAGCGTAGCAGGGGGCGGCAGAAAGTTAGGTGGGCGGATGAGATTAAGAAGTTTGCAGGGAAGGCGTGGCCACAATTAGTACATGACCGGGGTCGTTGGAGAAATATGGGAGAGGCCTTTGCCCTGCAGCGGGCGTAACCAGGCTGATGATGATGATGATGATGATGATGATGATGATGATGATGCAAAACTCATCTTTGTAACGCGTTACCTATCGGCTCTGTCAAGCATATGCACATCCCTTCATGTATCTCATGATAAGGCCCCAGTTAGGGTAACAACAAAGCAATAAAGTGCTATGCTTACGACCCAAAAGCCAGCCATTTTGTTGCCACGCGCGACCCTTCCTCCTTTCCCTGTCGAGTGCCGCCGGGCAGTTCAGTTCCCCGCATGCCAGAAAGCTCCCGCACACACAATGCGGCGGCGGCGGCGGCGGCGGCGGTGGCGGCGCCATGGAGGCGTAATTATTAATACGTTGCGCGACTAGCGCACCTCCGATTGGACATCGGGAAATGCAGTGCGCGCGTGCCAGGGCGTAATATCTGCACGCCGGTAGCCGGCGGCAGCGCCAACCAGATGCCAAGGCGACCGCAAAAGGACCGAACAGAAGCCCGAAATAGATTAAAACAGAAAAAGGAGACCGTTCTTCGAAGGCACTCGCCACATACCGTAGCACGCGCGGAGGCGCAGCGATTTCTCGCTCCTCGCCATTAATCACCCTCCGCGCGACCTTCGGTCGTCCTCGGTCACCTCCTCCCCGTACACTGACACACACCCTCTGTCCGGGCCAAAAACCAGAGCAAGCGAGCCATACCGCGCGGAGGAGAGAAATGGCGAGCGAGAAACGGCAATTACGTCGACGGCCGCGGAGGCGACGACGAAGAACCACCGTTCAACCACTGCCCAAGCCGAGCGATCTTGGAGAACCCTTTCCCCGAAGTCATTCCCTGGAGATGAGTGCGTCTTCTTGGGTCGCTCTTGCTTCCAAAGTGCTCAAGGGAGCAGGGGAGACACTTGGAGATATCGAAGCACACACCTCGTAGGACCGGAGGTTTTCCCACGAACCTCCTCTCTCGTGCCTTTCCGCTTTCGTGAGCGCCGAGTTACTACTAGCTTCTCGTTACGATAGTCAAAAGAAGCCCGCGCCTAAACGGCGCGAAGAGGCTGTCAGTACGCGCCAGAGGGATGGTCGTTCGCAACACGACCCGTCCGCGGTGGGGTTTTTGGTTTGTGAGCCTGCCTAAGCCTGCCTGCCCGAGCTAGGGAGCGGAGCGGCCGGCCAACACCCCGTGTGCGCGCGCAGTTCTATCTTCTCGGCGTCACTGTTTGTGGGCATGAAAATGGCCGCGCCTCTGCGGCCGACCCGAGATGAGCGATGAGCGTCGGCGGCGGGTGAAAGCTACGCTGACCGGGCTACACGAAGGTGGTTCGCCCTTGTAAACGCTGCGTAACTGCAGGGCTCGGCGTTCCCTGTTCGCGTCGAGGCTGTTGCTTCATTTGTATGCTTCGCATGCAAACGAAGCAACAGCAACGTTTCTGTGCTGTCTCTCTCTTTGTTGGCTGTATACAGTGGGAGGCGTTCAGCCGAAAGCTCAGACTCAGTACCGTCTGCTATAGGGCTCGCCTAATCGCGAAATCTGGGAAGGCGAACCTCGGTGCCCAGCTTATACGAAAGTGCAGTTCGAATGTAATGAAGAACGTGGCTAACTAGTAGGCAGGCGTGCCTTAAATTTTAACTAGTGGGTCTGGTTTCTCGGAGTCGTCTCTCTCTCTCTCTCTTCCTACTGCAAGATGAGATGCGAAAGCACCTCTACGATGTCCAGATACGCATCGCAGGTCTTTTAATGAGGACTCCTACGGCAACAGACAGTGATTTATCATAGAACAGGTCGACTCCGTGCTTCATGTCAAAACTTATGGCGCCTGTTCTCAGTTTTATCATTCCTTAGGCTGTCACGTTGGTTTACAGGAATGGTAAATACCTGTCGCGTTCGTTCATGCTGTCACTGCTGGCTTACCACGCTACAGAGCAACACTAAATCAGTTGCTACATGTGAAGAACCTTTAAAAAAATTGCTTTATTCAGCTTGAAAACGCTGACATTTCACGGGAGAACACGATAGCCAAACCTCTATTCTTGAGTTTCGCACCGGAGCGTCAGCGACGGGCACCTTCACGTGACGTCACAAACTTCTAATTAGCTTTCTCATATCTGGGCCGCTTTGGTGCATAAGCAAAAAAAAGGGGGTGGCGAACCTCGCAAGGTTGAGCCTTTGGTTGCTGTAGAAGGCAATGTAGTCCTCATGTGCCAATAAACAGTTGACTATACTGGATCAAACGCCGAAAAAACACGTGACCTGGTGCAGGAACTCCGCGGCGTCGCCGCCACCGGTCTTGCTCTTCTGGATGTTTCGGGACGCTCAACCCGACAATTTTAGCCAAGCCTCCTCCAACGTCAAGAGTGATCATTATGCCATCACGGATGCTAAGTCTGGTAACACAGCGTAACTTCAGATCCTTATTTAACGTCCCCTTCGTCAAAACGTGCTTTTCTGTGCTCTCTCTCTCTCTCTCTCATATTATATATATATATATATATATATATATATATATATATATATATATATATATATATATATATATATAATAGTTTTACCTTCCTCTTTCCTCAGTGTAGGGTAGTAAATAAAATTTCTCCTTATCGCTAACCTCCCTGCCTATATGTCTCCTTCATTTTCTCTCTCTCGGCACGTTTCACACCCCACAATTAAATACTTCGAAGGTTAAACGAACCTGTTCTAATTCGGACGGCATCAGTGCATGTCGCTATACATGCAAAATAAACGAATAAATAAAGCACCCCCAGCTGCCCGTGGTGAACCGTCGCCGGCCAAACCATTGTCGTGCTTATGGCGTCAGCGGCTTACGACAAATCCTGGCACGTCCGGCCGCTCTGCGCGCAACGCCGGTCGCGAAGAGCGTGCTTACTCAGGCGTCAAAAGTGTGCCGAAAACGCCGACACGACACAGAGCGACGCGACTGAGCCGCCGTGTTAATGAACTTGATGTGGGGCTGAGGCGATCAATCGCGAAACGAGGAGAGGCCGGCGTCACGCTACGTATAGCGCGAGGCACGCGTAACGTATCGTCGCTTGGACGCCTCGTCGCCCCCTTGGTTTTGTTAAAACGGTGCAGTATTGCTTGTGTGACGAGGCGCGCAGATGCGGCAGCTCTAGCGCCGGAGAAAAATGTACAGTGACGGGTTAAGCCCAAGTTTATAGCGAATATTTGTCACCACTTCGTTGGTGACAAATAACGCTTTCGTGGCTGAGTTCGATCTAACGCAGTTGTCCGAAATATTTGGTGTCAACATTGGCGAAACCCGGGATTATACGCCTTGATCTGGTGCCGGAGCTACGCCGAATGGGCACGAAACTGTGCTATATCTCTCTTTTCATCTCTATATCCTCTTCTCCCTGTGCAGGGTGACAAATCGGACTTGCGTCTGGTCAACCTCACTGCCTTTTTTTTTCTCTTTCTATCACTTCGTTCAATTCTGGTAATAACGGTACACACAACTGCTTGAACGCATTTGAGAAACATTTCAGCGCGATAGAGTTAGGAGCCCTGCGTGTCGCAGAGAATCCGCCGTCGCTGTCCCGCATCCAGCGTCGACCATCGTTTATGCAAAAATGGCGAACCATGCAAACCCAACCGCGCATACCCAACCGCACAGACGCCACCGTGTAGCACTGCCCATTCAGCCCTTACTGCGGACCACCACGTACCAATACCACTTTCTAGAACTGACGCAGCACGGAAGCTCCGCCTGCTTGCTCGCCAGTGCACCACGTCGCAATGGAACGAGCCACATTTCAGGAATTCCCGGCTATACTCCCTTGATCCCACATTAAGCCTTCGAGTCCCATCAAAGCTTCACCGTGGAGACGCCACGCTTTTGTATGAACTGTGGTGAGGCGTTGCTTTTACCAAAGCCTATGCGTTCCGTATAGGGATGGCCGACACCGCAACCTGTGACCACTACGGCCATGAATCGACTGGCCATATTTTGTGCAACTGCCCGCAGTACAGTCCACAGAGAGAATCCCTTCGCCACGAACTCAACCAGCCGGACGACTGACCACTATTTGAGGAAGGAAATCTACACCATCGGCACGACCTAACGTCACAGAAAAAGGCCGTGCAAACGATAATGCGCTTCTTGCGATCTACCGGCCTTTGTGACAGTCTCTAAACGGAACGCCCTTCGTGTGTCTCTCTGTGTGTGTACCTTTTTAATCATTTCCTTTCTGCCCTCTTTCCAACACCTATCTCCCAACCTGAGTGTAGAGTTGCAAGCCAGAGACTAATTTCTGTTTAACCTCCCTGTCTTTCCTCTTCGCCTCTCTCTACTGAACTAATTGAATTTCTCAAAGTAAAATACGTCAGAAAAATCGTAAATTACGACGTACAAACAACCTACATGGTAGCATCGGATTGCAATTTGAATATACGAGAAAACATAATTATGTTACGCGGAAACTGAAACACAAGCCCATTTTCCAAAGTTTCTGCCATTCATAGACCGGCCACGGCGTCGCAGATTTGCGAGCGCAAATCTCGGAGGCTACGAAGCGGCGCGCCTGATTCCTTGCAACACCTCCAGATGGCGTTCACCTCCTCCGCATCGCGGCCCGCGCAAGACGCCGTGTTTCTACCAGAAAGCTCGCCTTCGGGTGCAGCCCTCGCCGCCAGCGTTTCCCAGTAAACATTGCGGCTACATAAACTCGACGAACGAGCCGCGGTGAGCGCGGTGAACGCGGAAAGGCTCGACGAACGAGTCTTTCCGCATTCACCTGAGATGGGAACGCGGGCACCGCCACAAGTGGGAACCGAACCTATGATCTCGAGCTCAGAAGAGCAGCCATAAATCCTAAATAGCCCCCGTGGCATATCTGTATACGGTTCTCAGTTATAGACATATTTAGGTGGCGCTTCAGGCTACGCTTTCGAGGCAACCCCTCCCTGATTTGGCTAACCATGACTACTGCACCTGTCACATCAAATAACTCACACAGCACTCACATAACGAATCGGCTTACATGCAGCCCCTTCTTTACTATCCCTAAAGGTGTGCAGGTGGCGGCTCTGTTCCCTACAGAATTACGCACTGAAACAAAACACGATACCTAAACAGCCCCAGTGCGACAAACGTTCTCCTTCAGCACCATAATTTCTTTACTAAAGCGAACTTTTCTGTACCTTTCTTTCTTGTGGTTTGGCAAGTCTGCGCGCGCTCCTTGCGTCTGTTCGCAGTAAAGCGGGCCGATCCTCGATGTAATGCGACAGTAAACTCGGCTGATTCCGGAATTGGCGTGATGAAAAGTGGGCCGATCCCAGAGACTACGTCATCGGCGGTCGCGTGGATCACGTGAGTCGCCTGGGTGGGGGGAATCTCCGCTTATTGCTGGTATGCTCTGAAGGCACGTAATCGCTATGCTGAAAACGCATTGCAGTAGGTGAACAGTCTTATAACATTTAGTTCCACGAAAGAATCGCTTCATATGGTCCAAAAATTTGCGTTGGATATACATAACGTTTTTCTTTTCTCCCTCGGTAAACTCGCGTTCACACTACGACATTCGGCATCTAAAGCGGCGCGGAATCAAATTCAGCGGTGCCTAATTCCGCTTTTTCCGCTGCCGATCGGTTACCAAAAACACTAGCCAGGCTGCTCTTACGGGTACCTTCTACATTCATCCTGTCGATTAAATTGTATTGTGAAGCAAAATTTCGTGCGATGTCCTCGTTTTCGCCGTATTTCGAGAGCTTGCAGCATCTCCGGCCGTGCGAAGGGCGAGCAATGTGGGCGACGTGGCATTTCAGCGGCAGGAGATGCGGCGCCACTCTGAGCCGAATCTCCGAGCGCGAACGAGCTGTATAAGAGTAAATAAACTTAAGCAGCAACCAACTGGCCCAACGTCGCATTCTGCTGAATCACAGCGGATGTGTCTGCTCGGCGATGTAACGCTGCGCACTGGTACTCCATGACGCGCTGTACGGTGTGAGCCAGACAAGATTGCGCCGCGTCACGGTTGGCTGGGCTGCAGGACCAAGCGTGGTTCCTGCACGGACATGTCCACGATTTCGGACGTCACGCGTGATGAACTACTTAGCCCGCTTTTCCAGTCTTTCCTCCCTCTCTCTCTTCCCGCCTCCCTGCCGTTTGTCGTCCTCTTTGGCTGCTACCGTTTACAGTCACACTGACGAAACAATCGTTTCGGCCATCTGTGGCCGTCACGGGGGATGTGGCGAGCGCGGGCTCGCTCCTGCAGAAGCCTGGCCGGCGCTTCGCGCGCCTGGGATGAACTGCTTGTGCGGAGCAAGGCATTGTGCGCACGTTTTGTCCCACATCCATTTCGTGATTTTTTTTTCTTGGTCGCGCGAAAGCTTGACCGCAGCTTTCTCTTCGCGTTGCTGTCGAAACCTTGTCTGAACGTCTGGTACCGATGCCAATCCCCACATTTTGCTCTTTAACGGTAAGGTAGAAAGATGGGCTAGTTGGAAAGCGCCCGTCCCGTGTCCTTCTCTCTCGATATCTTCCGTTGTTTACTCTTTCACTTGGTCTATTCTATAAGAGTATATGTTGTATACTTTCCTCTTGCACACTCCAATGCAGTTGATTGGTCCGCGTAAAGAGCCGAAATGAGAAGTCAGTGTCACTGGGGCCGCTGCAGTTTCGTTGCGTAACACTGGATCAGATAGAGAGAGAAATGTAGAAAGGTTAGCGCCTTGCCCGGTTGGCTACCTCACACGTGGAGAAGGACGAAGAAGAGACTGTGCGCTCTCCTCCAGATGAATGTTCACGCACAGTGAAAAGCGCACGTACAGTTTGCATGCCTTCAAGAAGCGCACTGGCACTTTGATGGCCTCGTGCGCACTATAGATTTATTCGGGCAATGTGCGAGGGTATGTATATACTTCCGAGAGCGCTCTGAAGTCTAAGCGGCTGACATTAGTACGCAGGGCCTATCGACGTGAGTCTAAGGACAGTGACACATAATAAATTGTATAGCTTTGTCCCAGATCTGTAACGATGGCACGCGCCGCTGTTAGGCATCCGATGAGGAATGAATAAGTGTTCGTAGAAGCGACGGCCTATTATAGGCGACATACTCAAGTTGTTTCGCGACACTGAACTTTCTAGGGTGCCATTCGTCCTTAGTGTACATATCCAGTGGTACACCTATTAAGTATGTAGAAATTTTATACGCTTTGCGCGCTTCTGTGCTTCTTACGATTCATTCTAGCATACTCTGTCGCGTTCGTTCTGCTACAGCACACCCGTGTCTACGACGATGTTTCCCGTCCCTTGGACAACTTTCTTCCACCAAGGCCTCAAGTCAGCCACCAGCCTTCCTCACACACCGAGGAGCGTACATACTAAGAGATACACATTTGAATGTACCATACACACGTGCTTGCTTACCAGACAGAGCAAGATCAATATATATGAAACGCCTCATCCTCTGATAGCCAAATGTACTCAGTTACCGTAAGAACCAATGGAAAGGCAATAAGGCCGGAAAGCGTGAAAAGAACCACAATAAAGGCACGAAGTACACTCGAAAAGAATGTATTCGAATTCCTAGTGGGGACTGCGAGAATTCGACTAAGATGCGGAAGACGATCACCCAAGGGTGTTGAAAAAATTACGGGGAAACTTCCTCCAGTTCCGCGCCACGGGCACACAATATTTGCGACAGCGTATTGATGTCACTCGCTCAAATACAAAATGATCTTGATTACACATTCGTCCCGCAGATAGGAATAGAAGATAACCCTTGCAGCTGCCACGCATCTCAACGAAACCAGTGCTCCGCGGGCAAAAGTGGGTGCCAGGGAGAAAGAGGAGAAGGGGAACAATTGCATCATCGGAGAAGTCGGCGGGCTTTCAGTGCCAGCGATGCGACTCGCAGACGACCTCGCGTCGTGCCGCCGCAGCATTGAAGGCATCAATAGAAACGACATAACAAGCAGAGACGGTAACAACAACAAATTCGCTCCAGATTCCACGCCGCTTATTCAGAAGAGGACAAGAAAGAAAGAAAGAAAGAAAGAAAGAAAGAAAGAAAGAAAGAAAGAAAGAAAGAAAGAAAGAAAGAAAGAAAGAAAGAAAGAGAAAAAGAAAGCGGGCGAAGGAACTCCCGACGACCGACAGAAGAGCGACTCTTCACGCACACGCGTCACCACCTGTCACGTGATGTCGTCGCGTGACCTGCTAGACGACGTCATTGTGAGTACGAGCCAGACGCAGGCAGACTAAGGTAACGCAGACCACACAATGCATGCAGGCAACGCGCCTGTGAGGAAGGAGAGGGACGTAAGAAGAGAGAGTGAACGGCAGTATGGGCGTCCGGCGAACCACACGATAAGTAGCGCGTGGCGACCGCATACGCTTGCCTCCGCAGAGGTTTCTGACTCGCAGGAAAGGTTGAAAAAACAAGAACGAGTGCAGCGAGATGAAATAGAACCACCGAAACAGAATAAGCCAACACAGCCAAAGAATGAAAAGAGCTTTCGAGCATCTGCGACTCGCGAGCTAGCAGCAGCCGACACAGAGGACGACACGCTTGGCGAATCAAAAAGACGCTCCGCGCCATTGTGCGAGCGCGCGCGCTCAAGTCGACTGAATGCCCCTGGAGCACGAGTTCTTACGTCGCGAACGCTGTCGTTCTGACGGCCGCTAAGAAAGAATCGCGTTGTAAAATGGCGCGAAGCAAGATTTGAGGACACGACGACAATGAGCTGCAAGTCAAGAGTGAAATGAAAAAAGAAAAAGAACGATAAAAATAAGAAGCGCCGGAGCGACGTCTGGAGCGTAGCCGCCGCGTTCCGGCCACAGGAATCGCCAACACTGACAGGCTCAGACGGGTGGACAGACGGATGGATGGATGGCTGGACGGACGATGGATGAACGCTGGATGGGCGCACGGACGGACAAACAGATAGACAGATAAATGGAGTGGCGAACTACACGGATGGAACGGGTAACTATAAAGCATAAGGACATCCCCCCCCCCCCCCTCCGCTGATATGTGTGGTGGCAAACGCCAACGATCTTGATTTTGCGCCTCCGCCGCGGCTGCACCGTATCTCCAGACACGCGGCTCGTGAATCTCCGTCGAAAAACACGCTCCCGGAGGCACAGTTCACCGCCCTCTCGCATCACATCGCTCACGGCGGTTGGCGACATTGGGCACACACCGTACTTTGCGGCGGAACCTCTTCGGTCACCATTATGGCTGTGCCATCGAAACGCGGCGCACCTCT
This sequence comes from Dermacentor albipictus, assembly GCF_038994185.2. Taxonomy (NCBI): domain Eukaryota; kingdom Metazoa; phylum Arthropoda; class Arachnida; order Ixodida; family Ixodidae; genus Dermacentor; species Dermacentor albipictus. The sequence continues at coordinate 24,821,136 of NC_091829.1, forward strand.
TTGCGAGACCGCTCGCCTCATGAAGTCCTCTGGCCGGTCTATAGCACTGCGTTTCCCCGAGGACTAGATTGATCATCGCAAATGACCGCTTTTCTGCGGGGAGGGATGGCGCTATACGAAGCGCCCCGGCTGTGGAACGCGACACCCACACACCACTGTGGGACGCCGACTGGAGGCACTGGCGTTTTCCACGGGACATGTCACGTGCACGTGCCCTTGTTGGCGGCATGACAGAGGACGTGCCGGCACGCGACACTGGACCGCGTTGCTTGATACCCCCCCCCCCCCGCCCACTTCCTCGCTGTTGAGAGAGTCGCGTCAATGAATGGTAATCAGTCGTTTCTGCAATGACTCGAGGAATATTGGGTTAGGCTAAATTGCGAGGCTTCTGGTGAGTCGCGCTGCTGCTCTGTAATTATTACTGTACTGGTGAACGTGCTATGATGACCGTATATTACGTTAGGATAGATTGAGAGGTTTTAGATGAGTCGCGCTTTCAGCGCGGTTATTTTTGCTCGTTTTTAGAACAGGCACTAATGGAGTATATTCGGATAGGCTAGACCGGGACAAGCCTTTACACTACGGCCTGCACTAAACTGTGCCCGCACACAAGCATGCAATTTGCCCGCCGCGGTGGCCTTGCGGCTACGATGTTGCGAAATGCAATATTGCCCGTGTCCCGTGCATTGGGGGCACGTTAAGGAACCCCCGATGGTCAAAATTAAATCGGAATCCCTCATAAATTACGGCGTGCCTCATAATGAAATCTTGGTTTTGGTCCGTAAAGCTCCACAATTCATTCATTAGAAATGCGGTTTGCAATGCTCCGTGATACGCTTCGTGTTCGCACCATGACGATGCAAATAATATCGCCTAAACCAGTTGTTTACATAAACGCGTTCATAATGTGGGTGTAAGACGATCTGCACGCATAATGCTCGGATTTCTGTCGTCCAAGCTGTACAACTTAACTGAAACGGCCGGGATGGAGTCACGTGCATACTATATTATAGACGGAGATGCTGCGAAGAGTTGACCGCTTGGAGAAACTCTCTTAAGACACGAGCCAGGGAAGAATGGATGCTTACTCGATCGGCAAATTCTTTCTCGGCACACAATTCGACACCGTGGCTTCTATTAATCAATAAATAGTATACTTACAGACACATAAATCTCCAAATATGGTGTCCATTTTATTAGCGCCTTCGATGCATGAAGCAGCGGAACGCTACGGCGGTTTGCCGCGCGTTTCGCAAAATTAAGCCGTCTTCGCTCCCGTTCGGCCGCTTTAGTGCGCCCGCCCGCGTATGCGAAACGCTGCAAACAGCGCCATCGCCTTTCTTTAAACCAAACGGCGTTTCTCAATACCCAGCTCGTGATGGGTTCGGTCGACCGTAAGACAGGGCTAATCAATCACGCCAACCGCGAAAGGGTCGTCCGGTGCATGCCCACTCCCCTTCACCCGCGCCACTCGGCGTTCGCCATCTCTCTCGCGAAACTCCGGCTAATTACGCTCATAGCAGGCGCACTCATCTGTGCCGCGGAGACCGCTCCGCCGACCGGGGTACTTGGATATGCAAAGCTTCTGTCCGGGACAGGCGTACGTGGAACAGCAGATCGCGACCTCTTCCCCTTTCGCAGCAGGACCATCTCGGGAGGCGGGGGGCATGCTTCACCTCTGGTATATACGGTCGCGCCATTCATCACTCGCTTTGACGGGGCCGAGACTGAGTATGCGTTATTTTTATTGTTGTTGCTTTTCTTTGTGTTACAGGAGTGCTTACGGCTTTTGTGGGTCGGCGCGCCCGTGTCCGAACTACTCGACGTATGTGCAAGCAGAGCTCTTCGCTTACCCGCGCCGCAGACTTGGACACCGATAGCAGCGCAACGGGTAAACGCTCATGCAGCAATTCTCGTGTTCCTAACAGCGCTGCGCTTGCGAAACGTCCCCTTCAATCACCTATAGATAAGCGTTGTTCATGCCTGTCTTTCTGGCTGCAAATTTCGACTCTTGCGTTCGAGTAGTACGTGGAAGGAGCAAAAGTAATGTTGCGCGGTTTAGTGAGCAGATAGTCCGCTGGAGGCCGATCTCGACCACTCGGTTGAGGTTGAACGATATATAGGGAGCGTGACAGGTGATCACTGATAGTTACCATAGATAAGAGGCAGAGATGATGGAGGTGCACTATCGTTCTTACGCATTTGTTTTTTCTAAGCCTTTCTTCAGCATATCCTTCCCCTCACCAAACACACTGCGTACACGTATTCTTCCGCTCCATATGCGTCCATAAAACCTGGACTCCGTTCACCGCAGCAGAATGTCTCCAGGGAGCCGCACTTATACGACCGCATACCTGCCCTTTTATGTTTACTCATTGCATTGCTGCACACTGGCATGCGTACTCCTATTCCCGATGTGTCAACGCTCCTTGTCGTTGAGTAACATCTTCGATTGGATCGGCGTACGATGCAGGCGAAGTGCCTCGCTTGTTGGCATCATGTTTTGACCTGGCTGACGACTGCTTACGTAACGGTGAATCGGATGGGAGGGCCCGGCACGGACCCGTTACGGCGGTGAAACAATCGGAGCGTCGGACCAATGAAACCTTGCGCCATCGGTTCGACGTACCGATGCTTTCTTGTCAAGCATCTCGCAGCGCATGCCTATGCATCCATAAAGAAGCGTGCTCTCCATCCCCGGCTCTGCATCCGGAATGTCAGCTCATCGGGTCTCCGGCCATTATCGTGCCGTTTCATTGCTTGCGTGGCGGCGAAGTCAAACAACTGAGCTACCGTTGGCAATCATAGTGCTCCCGTGTACGCGGTTTCTTTCTGCTCGTCTCTATATATCTCTCCCTTCCACTCTCTTTCCTTTTTTTAACCACTACTCTTTCTCCTCGTGCAGGGTAGCCAACCGAAACTACCTCTGGTTAACCGGTCTCTCCGCCTTTCTATGCATCCTCTCGCTCTCTCTCTCTCTGGAAAAATTGAAGGATCGTCGCATAAATCCTTCATAATGAAGGAATAACAGCGCGAATAGACAAGGACGAGAATGCGGCACACACATGCGCTGTTATTTGTTCATTACGAAAACCAACTATAGCACACCAACAAGCCTGGACAAAGTTGTCTTCGCATAAAACTGCGAATGCAATGACTTGCAATAGCGAGTTCACGTGTACCTCCTGCACACGGCGCCGCCGACGTACATACGCCATCATACTTTACCTCAACAATACATAAACTTCTTTGGCGGCTTAACTTTAACAAACGCGGGCTGCAACGAGGAAGCATTGAGTGCTTTGGAAGAGCGATGCAGGCACCGAAACTAACCCAAACGAGGAGGCTCCGGTGCCTACGGACCACCGCATAGGAGAAGCAAAAACAAGCTAAGGCACGGTCGAGTTGAACATACACTGAAGGCCAATGCTAAGTCGAGGTGGACTGTTAGAATACCATTCCAGAAACCTCGCAGCGCTTGTTTCATACCAAGAAGAGAAAATTCTGTCTGAATGGTTCGTATGTACCTTTACCGCAATTCAAATTCCCCGCCCACCAGCTGGAGAGCGGTGACGTTGCATGCGCCATCATCACCGTTTGCAGTCGTCGGTGAGCAAAACGGCGCGCCCGAGAGGCGGCGCTACGGTTTTCTGCGCAAAACGCAAACGCGCGGCCACGGAGAAACCGAGCCACGACACAGCGTTGGATTCGCCGCTGCAGCTGATCTTGGTCATGTGGCGTGGACAGTTCGGGAATCCTGCGACATCACACGGACGCGGAATGCTCTGCTAATGACAGTTTGTGTGATTTTCGTTAGCCAGCAAAACCAACGCAGCGCTACCCGATCGCGAAACCATCGAAACGCGAAAGCGTGAGCGGCGCAGAGTGGAGAAAAAAGAAACCTTTCGATGTCAAGGGTAATGTCAATGCGTACTTTTTTTTTATATGAAAAAAATCAAAATAAAGCTAGACAAATAGCATTTCTGATAATGCCGTATAACCGTAAACTTTGATAACGAGTGGTTGAGTACTCGTGAGAGAATTATTATGAGGAGTGCCTTCGTCGTCAGGCTAGTACTTGAATGTCCTGGGCAGCCTATAAGCTCGTCCTGAATTTACCTTAATTTTTGGATAACTAAATTAAGCTATGTTCTAGATAGTACTGACGCCTTACACGCTCTGGAGCCCGAATATATCACTTTAGCTTGAGTTAATATTTGGTTTTAGTGTCCCAGAAGTATGAGGGGGACGCTTGTACGTGCTCTTTCTGAGCAGTCACAGCTTGAGCTTGAGGTGCACAGTGACCGACTCGCGTCAGCAAGAGTCAGATAAAATGCGCGCCCGATTGGTAGCCTCAGTGTTTGCTGCGGCCACTGCGGCTGATTACATTGCGTCCTCATCAATCATGCACTCGGCGAATCTCTTAAGCTGGTGCTTACGAGATTTCAGCGCACCCCCCTAACGTCCTTTCCAACTTTCTTTTCTTTTTTTCGGGGCGGGGGGGCGCGGGGGGGGGGGGAGGGGGCTATAGTTCTGTGCGTGATTAAACATGTGACACACAAGATGTTTCATAGTGCGACCACTAGGTATAATTATAACTTTCTTGATAGAGCAAACTAATATGTAATTGATTTGTTGCGTGTGTGCAACTATTGATTGCTACACAACGCCAACGGAGCGGGCAGACTGCGTTCCAAAAAATTCGACTCCGCGCTTCAATGTGCGTTTCCAGTAGCCGTACTGAAGAGACGCTAATTGCTAAGCTAAGCCGCTGGAACATATTGCGCAGGTGTGAGTGATGAACTTCCGCGACGACCCGTCACCGACTACACCCCCTGCAGCGCCTTGATGTCTCCGCCGAGTCATTGCGCCGCTTATATCGTTCGCCCTTCTTTCGCTCGGAAGCAGAAGAGGTGCCACGTGACCCGCGTCAGCACCGGCACGCGCCTCCAGGACAAAGCGAAGGGGACGTCATTACCACCGCGCAAGCCAGCTCGGTTACTTCCTTCCGGGAAGCGAGTCCCGATGCAGCTCCACGGACAGCAGCGCCCGCCGAGTCGCCTCCGCACTGTCCCTTTTGTCTTCGCGACCCGCTGCGCGCCTCCGGGCTAAGCCTAAACGGCCGAGCACGACGCCGAAAGAGGCGCCGCCACGCCCCCACCCGTCCCCCTTCCCATCGGACGAAACGTCGTTAAGAGTGTGCGCGTCTGGATGCGCATTGTTCTGGAGCGCCTGCGCGCGACTCGTCGTTCGAATTCGGAGTACCGTCTTTTCCGTGGCCGGCCTCGTTCTCCGCGCCATCTTGAATAGTGGCCACCAAGCTCTCCTCTCTACGGGGTGTTACGCAACGCGGACTCGCTCTGTAACGTCCTTCGGAGTCGCTCCGGTTACTCGGTGATGACGACGTGGCAGCGCTGAATCGTTGACCCTCGCTCCCCTCTTTTTTTCCGCACGACTGTATGCGCGAAGACCGGAGGAAGGACCGGAAGCTTTTCACGTCGCGATCAGGATCCTATGGACCGGCTTGCACGGAGCGTTTCGCCCATGACTAAGTTTATCTACGGTTAAAGGGGATACTGCGCAAGTCACAGTGGGCTGCGAAGTTATAAAAGAGCGCATGTTGGAACCTTTGTCACCTCGTCGCGTTTGGTAGCTTTCCGTTACACCCTTTCTGACTGGACAGCTTATCACGCGGTAGCGTGTTGTACGTTCATTCGTGAAGCGTTCTAAACGAGGCTAAAACAGTGTTGTGGTATGTGCGGAACACAGCATCAGAAGTCGTCCAAAGAAATGTATTTTTTTTCCCTGAATCGATAGACACTGCCATTCTTTTTGCTGCAGATGGATTTCTGCATTCATTCATTCATTCATTCATTCATTCATTCATTCATTCATTCATTCATTCATTCATTCATTCATTCATTCATTCATTCATTCTTACCGCAAAAAGGTACTGTATACAAGGTAAATTCGCGACAAATGTGACAGGAGAACAACGAATTCGCTTTCAAGCAAAGCTTCATCATCACCAACAGGCAGCATATCACCATCAAGCAACGATTATTCGCGGTGTGCCGGTGTGAATTTAGCTTGTTCTAAGAAGTAGCTTTCCCGTCGAATATTTCGGCTCATTGAACACTTTCGTGGACTACATGCGTGTTTTGCCACTACATGAATTTGAAATCAATCTGGGTGTACCCTTTCACATTGTTCGAAAGAGTACAATTAAAGAAACCCCGGCTAGATTTCGCTTGTCGACCGCTTTACCTTCTTCAGGTAGATTGCCACGTTCCTCGTGAGTCACGGTGAATGGGCACGCATGATAGTAGAGCACGTGCGCGCGATTTTTTGTTAAGTCTAGCAAGTGTACAATTACCCAGCTTTCGATTACTTGTGATTGGTGGCGCTGGCAGTTTCTACACGTGCACTACATTGACATAGTTCCAGTCGGCACTTGCAGCTACGAAGTTCGAGCAATGTGAGACCCTTACATCAGAACATTTAATCGGGCTAGTTCGTGCATGTCATAGGTCTTAACAGACCAGCCACAGAAGGTCTCGCTGAAAATTGGGAAGCAGGCTAGAGCTGCCTCTAGGCATCCAGTGGTAAAGTAGAAACCAGCGCACTGCCGGCCAGATGCTCGGCTGTTACGGGTCCTAAACCCTTATATAGATGCTCCAACCCGAGGGCAAACGAAGGGTGTCCGGCACACTCCATCCACAGCCGGGCTTGGCGTTCTACCCACTATACCACGGCTGCGCTCGTCTCTGTCGTTTCCGTACGTTCCTCTGACCGCGTTTGACTATGCAGTTTTTACCTGACGCACATTAGAGTGTTGCCTTTAGCAGTGCATGGCAGTGCATCTGCAAAATAAGTAAATAAATAAAGAAGCAACCAAACAAATAAATAAACGAAAGAAATTGTGCAGGAACCATCGATGATGTTTCCCAATGAAAGCGAATAGAACGAACGAACGAACGAACGAACGACAAACGAACGAACGAACGACAAACGAAGGAACGAACGAACGAACGAACGAACGAACGAACGAACGAGCGAGCGAGCGAGCGAGCGAGCGAGCGAACGAACGAACGAGCGACAAACGAACGAACGAACGAACGAACGAACGAACGAACGAACGAACGAACGAACGAACGAACGAGCGAGCGAACGAACGAGCAAACGAGCGAACGAACGACAAACGAACGAACGACAAACGAACGAACGAACGAACGAACGAACGAACGAACGAACGAACGAACGAACGAACGAACGAACGAACGAACGTTTTCCTTCCCTTGCCCGGCCACCGACCAATCACGAGCACGGGTGAAGGAGGCAAACTACTCGCCTTAACAATGGCGTGCGGAGAGGTTATGTGCCTCAACAATTCCGGCAAGGGTGTAAGCAAACAGCCCGAAGGCACTCGCGGAAAGCATGCATAGGACCGTCCTCCACGGCGCCAGCCACACAGTAGGCAGAAGGCCACGAACGCCGCGCTCGCGTTCTGGCTCAAATTGCAGCTCGGCGCGACGACTGCGGACAACCGCAATCGAGGCGCCACGGCGCCACCGTACGTGACTAATGAGAAGACGCCAAACCGCAAGCACGCCAGCCATTATCGGTCGTGGTCGCGGGGATAGGCTTCCTTCGTTCTGCTTAATACGAGCAGCCTCTCAGCCTGCGCCTCGCCAAACACGCGAGGAAAGAAATGACGGGCAGCCAAGTGTCACAGGAATCGGCAAAACAGCAGAACGAACAACATAAACACACCGCAACAACAACCGCAACATAAAGCAACTTATTGGGCGGTAATTACACGACGCCGGCGCGGCGGGCAAGGGGTCGAGCAAATACGAAACGACCGCGAACACACCCCACGCGTCGCCAAGTTTGTTTGCTTTTTTTTTTTTCGCGACGCGCAAATTAGGCGGCAAACAGAGCGAGCGAATAACGAGAGGAACAAACAGCGCGCGCGACAGTTCCAACAGATGCGCGCACGCAAACCCGGCCAAAGGAGCGATTGCGATGCCACACAGTTTACGCGGCGAGTCCGCACGCGTGGCGACGGTGGCGGCATCTTCAGCGACATGCAGACGACAGAAACGACGACGACAGAGAATAAACGATCGACGATCCGACAGACGTCGCACTCTCCGATTTGCCCGTCGCATCGTTCGTCTCTTCCCGCGTCTAGCGTATACGGAGACTGCCGACAATCACGCGACAACCGCTCGGCGACTCGGGTTAAAGAAACGGACGCAATTAGAAAAGAGCGCGCCGTGCTTAGCTTTCGACGTGGAGGTAACCCTACATTGCCTGCCACGAAGCAAGAAAAATCGACTGGAGAATCGAGGAATGGATGGAGAGAGAGAGAGAGAACGGGCGAAAATAAGAAGAGCGATGTCATCGTCACCGGTGCGCCTTTCTTTCCTTCCTGGGGTTTCTTTTTTTATAATTTGTTTCGTTGGTGCTTTCTTCCTTCTTTATATTGTTTTCTTTTCATTTTTTTTTCTCATCCACCGTTTTTATCATGCGGAAGAGCCAATCAGTGCGCGTCGCCGCATTGGCTATTCGGTCGCGTGATCCGGACGCTTCTTCAGCTTTGCCGGAGTCGGGAATGTGGGAACCAAAGCGTATATAGCTCCGAAGGAGAAAAAAATATATATGAAAGAACACCGACGTATCAACGTATGAGCGGGTCGCATGCTAGGCTCGTGCCGTCGAAGCTTCGCAGGCACGCGACGCGGGCCAGAGACGACGATGGATTGAACGTGGAGATGGTAAATACCCCCCCCCCCCCCCATCTCCCACACAGCCCCGACCGCAGGATGTACAAAAACGCGAAAGGTGTTCTTCTGGCAGCAACTATAGTGAGTGGCATGGTCGGTGGCACGCGCCGCGGTGTAGTCGGGCAAAAGACGCCCGCTTAATTTCTCGCCGAATCACGCGACACTAATCGGCCGGAATCACGCTATGCACAGATCCCCACAACCCCCCGACGGAAACGAGGACGAGAGTGTCGCCCCTCCATGCGGCAATAAACGTGCGCTGTCGTCTGCTCGTCTGGTGGCCCTTAATGTTACTGTATATGCTGTCTTTTACGGTATATGGTACCGGTAGCCGTAAAAGGCTACCGGTACCATATACCGGTAGCATATATCTTACTGTATATGCTACCTTTGGTAGCATATACAGTTAGTAAGTAAGTAAGTAAGTAAGTAAGTAAGTAAGTAAGTAAGTAAGTAAGTAAGTAAGTAAGCAAGCATATAACGTGCGCTGTCGTCTGCTCGTCTGGTGGCCCTTAAAGTTACTGTATATGCTACCTTTTACGGTATATGCTACCAAAGGTAGCATATTACCGTAAAAGGCTACCGGTACCATATACCGGTAGCATATATCTTACTGTATATGCTACCTTTGGTAGCATATACAGTAGCTCTAGCCGCCGACGTTTCCGTCTGCGCCCGGCCCCTACCGGGAGGAAGGAAGCCAGACGGACAGTAACTAACGTGCCAACGTATTGAGAGGCCTGCACGCCAGCTCGTGTGAGAAATCTTTTAGAACTTGACATTTACACCCCATATCGACATGATAAAATTATATGGTTCATCGTCCCAAAATTGCACAGCAGGTTATGAAGGACGTCGTATACTGGAGGGCTCCGAAGAAATTTTGACCACGTGGAGTTTTTCTTTCCGTTGTTTTTTAACATGCACCTAAATCCAAATGCAAGAGCTTTTTTTTTCTTTTTCTTTTGCGTTTCGTTTTCATCGGAGTGCAATCGCCGCGAACCGGCGTCGAACCCACGAACGCGCACGCTCAGCAGCACAAGGCTATAAGCCCCAGACCAAATGCAGAGGGTATAACGGCAGCTGCAGGAGACGAACATCTAAATCTCGGAGGCATCCATTATTCATTTTTCTTTTATTTACAGAAAGCTGCGAGAGAATTAGTGAGTTGAAGCCTGTGCTTATAGCTATACCCGGAAGAAGAAAAGAAACAGGAACGAAACTATCGAACCTTAGCCCGGCTAGGTTGCAACACTCCACTTATGGTGTGAAAAAAGAAAAAAACTGTCGATTACCATACCCCTTAATGAAACAGTTGAGCGCATCTCTATACGTGTTTTCATTTTGCTATATATTTAGGCCAAGATTTTGAGAGAGACATGTAGTAGAGTCGGCGATCGTCGAAAATCTGATCTGCTGGTCAACCGCGTATACGCTTTTATACATGATTAGTCAAAGAAACCTTGACAGTTCGTATGCGCTTATCAAGGACAGACGCTGCGAGGGGTCTTCGTTTGCTTGCACAAAACAAAACTGAAACTTTGTGGAACACCCCGATTTTCACCAGCTGCCGTCACCACCAGCCGGATCCTATATTGAAGCTGCAGATTCCATCGAACTTTTCCCGCCGTGATGTAATTTTACTGTGCCGCCTCTGGAGAGGGGTGGCTTTTACGAATGCCTACTCATTACTTAACAGGATGTCCGACACACCGATCTATGACTCATGCAGCTGTGAAGAGACGATCCAGCACGTGTTGTGTTTTTACAATCTCTTTGACACTGAACCCGACGTTCTTCGGAGGGTGTTAAACCGATACATAACAGACCATTTTCAGAGACAAAGCTTCTCGGGCCATGGCCTCACGAGTCGCAGGCTTACAAGACGACACGGGCACTGCTACAATTTATGAAATCGAATGGCCTCAGTGACCGATTGTAGGCGTGAATTGATGGACAACCGCTCGTGTTCATACTAAGAGCACCTTCTTCCCTCCCTCTTCTTTCTTTTTACCCCTTAAACCCGTTCCCCCGTGTAGGTTAACAAACCAGGCGCTTGCTTGCTTGACCTCGCTACCTTTCCTTCCTGACTTTTCCTCTTCCTCCTCGAAAGTTACAGTGTAATCGCTGGTGTCGCGTAGCTTCCAGAAAGTACAATTCCCGTCGCGCATACAGTCAGATTACAAAACAACCGCAAACTATGACAATCGAAACAAGCGCGAACTAGAGTGAGCGAGTGACGACTTTCTTAATCGAAGGGGTGAGGGTTAAGGGAGGCTAAGCTACGTAGGCTGTCAGGCTGTGCTTCTCGGTGACGTCTTCAGCGAACGAGAGCAAACGAAGCAAACCAAACAAGCGCGAGCGAGAGCTGACGCGAGGAGACGACAGTACGAAACGAGCGGTCCGGCTGGGACCAGTTACGAGCACGCGCCAAGCGGTCGGGCAGGTCCTCATGACACCTGTTTCCGGCGTGCACGCCACAGAAGGGGCCACACTCATTGGTCTGAGCCGTTCGCGGCTCGCGTCTTGCATATCCCGCTCCGCGTTCGTTCTTTCATTTTCCGCTGAGGTCGTCGGACGCCGCCGCCGCCGCTGATGCCCGCAGCTGGAACGGACACCTAAGAGGTGCGCTTTAAAAAAAACTGTGCAGATTCTTAGCAGTGTAAAACCAATGTTTAAGGACACATTTTCCGAGTAGTTGGGTACCTATGCTCGTTTGGGGTTCCAGGTAGTGCTACTGATGGCACAGCGTGTCCATGTAAAGCGAGCATTTGCGTGTGTGATCAAGTCAGCAAGAAGACGGGTTGACGCCAACCGGGTCACGACGTCGGCTTGACGCATATGGCTCGAAGAGGACAATGACCATGACATTACGAGGCTGGCACGTCAAACATGACGTCTAGATAAGAACGACCACGACAGTGGCCCGATGACGACGGCTAACCTCGAAGGCGTCAGCTCTAGCTCGCGCTTGTTTGGTTTGCTTCGTTTGCTCTCGTTCGCTGAAGACGTCACCGAGAAGCACAGCTTGGCCGCCTAGGCAGCTTAGCCTCCCTTAACCTTCACTCCTTCGATTAAGAAAGTTGTCACTCACTCACTGGTAATACGGAAACGTCCATGTGCCGATATACTGGTGCACGTTCTACAACCACGGACAATCGGAATGAACACTGAGCCTTCCACTGCGTAACACATAAATGGCTTAAAGGTCTTTCTTTGGAACGCTGAGATCAATCCATCGATCCAATGCATCGGAAGTGCATAACGAAGTTTTCCACTCTCTTAATCCCGTTCCACATTAGTTCCAATCAGGTTATGTTCCAACTAACGGAACATACGGTGAACAAGATTGAAGGTTATGTTGTAGGAGTGACTGCCGAAGAGCCGACGCTCAGTGTCATTCGTTGCGCACATGTTACATTTTCTAAGCGCCAATATTTTCCTTAGTAGAACGTATGTAAAATGAGATGAAAACTGCACCACCGGTATATGCCGTGATTAGCTCACTGTCGTTCAACTACGGGTGGCTGTGAACACCAACTACCTCACACACACCAAAATCTATAGGAAGAAGCGTTAAACACACGCAGACGGCATAAATGTGCTTCAACGGTAGATTGTACTAGAGCAATACGGTATATTGCAATTGCTCCGGAGGCAATCCGGCAACGTTCCCACACGCGTCATACGCTATACGCATGCTTGCATCTTTCCTTGTACACATACGAGCGCCATGGACCAAGATGGAAAACAGTTACGGGACTGCCAAATATGATTCGGTCGTGTCCGCATTTTTCTGCTCGAGCTTCGAGTCAAGGTTCCGAGCAAGTTGCGAAGCATTTTATCCTTCAGTGTCTCGCTGACATTCGATCAGCTACTGTCATTAAGCTATCTGTGAATCGGGAAAGACCTCGATTCTTTTATCCCGATTGCGAATCTCCACCGGCGTCGCGGATTGTAGGGGAGTTTATTGGCGCTTACTGCATGCTGTTCGGATTCGACCACCGCCGTTTCTGTATGCCGCCGCACAAGTTCCCCTCTTTCACTAGCTGCCGCAGGAGGTGCCTTATTTTCGGCCTATCTCTCTCGTTGTCCAAGTACTGCTGAACGCAAGGCCTTATAGTAAACGCGAATTCACTGTATGGCCTTCGGTTTTGAAGTAACGCGGTCGGTTACGTCTCGTACCGATAGACAGTCATTAACCCACACTTTAACATCAAGAACCCACGTTTCATTCTGGTACAAACGGCGCAAAGACGCATGATGCCTGATGTGGTACGCTTAAGTTTCCTGAAAGATGACTCTAATTTGATCATTTACTTTTACTTGGCTCGGTCGCCTGAGAATAGGAGTTGCTTTTGCGGACGGCTCTTCGTTCCCAATGGGAATGACGGGCAGTGCCAACTTTTACATACATGACACAGAATAAACTTTAAACCGCCTTTGCCTGGCTGAACGATGAACTTGTACATGTGTGTGCGTGCACAGTGGTACCTTTCTTCTCATTCTTCCCTGCCCTCTCACCTTTCCCCCACTGCAGGGTATAGCCAACCGGGCTCAGCCTGGTTAACCTTTTCTTTTCTTTATCACGTCTCTCTCTTTCCTGAAGATGACTCGTGGCTTAACAGTCGTGCTTTACCTATCGAATTAAGAATAATTAATATAGGTGAGCTTCCCCCACGCTCAGTGCCCTCATGCACAGGAGGAGGAAAGAGAAAAGAAGAAGGCAGGGAGGTTAACCAGAAGAACGTCCGGTTGGCTACCCTACACCGGGGGAATGGGAAAGGGGAAAGCAAAGATCACAGGCACAGACCCCTCATGCACAGCGTGAACGAAGACTGGCTTAGGTGAATACAGCAAGGTGCACACATATGTCGGTATACATTCCAAAACCGGCCGAGTCGGAAGTTTGGGGATGACTGATCGATATAAATCACGGCAACGGAAAGAACACCACAAACGGGAACTTGTGTATGGTGTTCACATGTGCTAATGTTCACAGTTGTTTCCAGATAAGCCTATGTTGCGCGCCTGCGGTGTCGACAACCTTCTCTCGACGGCTGTCATCACTGGCCTGACAGTGGGATGCGAAAGCTCATTAAAACATAGCGAACGTTGTCGGGAGCAATGACACGAAGAAAATGTCCCGAACGAAGCAGTGTCACCCTTTACCATTTATTCGCTCGCATTTCGGACCAGCGTGGGCAGGCGTTTCAACTTGTACAGCAGGGACCAATTTGAGAAAGAACAGCAATAAATTGGCTTCGTCTTTAAACTAATGAGAACAAAGATGTGGATTCTTCGACAGGAAAGCTGCTCAGGAAGTACTAAGCTCGTGAGACGTGAAATTATAGATCTGACGTATTAAAGCGTCCGGTATACGTGAGGTTACAACTTTGCCTAGTGTCTCCTGTAGCATCGCGTGACACACTCCTCGAATACTGATTGCGTACGTATACCGAGACCATGCGCGCTAGAGCAACATGCTTCGAAACCCCGAAACATCGGCAATCGTTCGTCCTTGAATAAGGCCGGCGTGGCTTCGGCATGCGCCTATATATTGAATCGGTAAAGCGGGCACTCGCCCATTCGTATAACCGAAAACCGCGCGAATCGCCCCGCGTTCGCGGCATTCCTACACTCTAAGAACAGTTTACACCCTTTGGCTTGCCCCTTCTGCCACACAAAAATAATCATCTGCCTTGATGCGTTTCCTTTCTTTATCGCTGCGAGCCCGGAACTTTCCAGTAACGAACGGCACGCGCGTTATCAGCATAGAACAGTTTACACCCTTTGGAGTGCCTCTTCTGATAACGCGCGTGCCGTTCGTCATTGGAAAGTTCCGGGCTTGCAGCGATAAAGAAAGGAAACGCATCAAGGCAGATGACGATTATTTTTGTGTGGCAGAAGGGGCAAGCCAAAGGGTGTAAACTGTTCTTAGAGTGTACGGCGGCAGGGGAAGGGGGGAGTAAACGCCCCCAGCGGAATCTTGTTGGCTTCTGCGCGTGCTCTCCGGGCTATCCGTTCGCCAACCGCTAGCGCTGCGGTTGGCGAACGAGAAAGCGGCCGAATAAACAATTAGTCGCCGCTGGACTCCTGCTCTGACGCATGCAGAAAGAGCAATCGACTGGGGACAGAGGGACACGCACGCACAGACGCACAAACCGAAGTGAATATCAGTGACGAACGTACCGCTTCGGGGTGCACACCTTCCTTGGGATGGCGCGGATTTTTCGGCTTGCAAGAGAGTGCAGTGATCAATCAATCTATCTCTCTGTATAACTGCATCAAGAAAAAGAAAGCACACACACACACAAAGGAATTGGAAAGAAAGCAGGGAAAGGTCGGAGCAGAAACGGCATGCGCAAGAGAGCTGCAGTAATTTGTATGTGACGCACAAGTCATTATCCATTAGGATTGGAAAGCCGCGCGACGCCGGAGAATGAATGACCCGCGGGCGGTCGTCCCACCAGAGCTGCGGATTTTCGTCGTCGCGGTCGCATGGTCGCCTTCGTCAAGACAACAATGGAGGTGTCCCAGATTAGATGGCCACCCTCTCCCTTTATTTTTTTTTGCCTCGGTCCTCCCCTATTTATTACCCGCCTGTTTGCTTTTACTTGCAATTTTTTACCACCTCGTTTAATATGCCTTGGTCACCTCTCGTGAAAATACCTTATCACCGTATCGCCGATGTAAAAACATAGTTCAAATGGATAACGTTAGTCTCGAGTTTTATTGCCTGCTTTGGAAGTTCTCCAATTCGACAGTGCTATGTCAACGGCTATACTATGAGCATTTTGAGAGCCAGGAAATGAAAATACTTAAGAATGACAGAAACGATAAGCAATGTCAGAAGCAGGGAAAAATTTGTTCCGCAGAGTACGGCTAGTTCAGCGTATACAGCGAGATGAACTGACTTCAGAGCAGTGTCCGATTCACAATGCCAAATTGAAGAGCACCGAACACAGAAAGTGGAGGGTCGGACGGAATCCCGTCTGGTAGGGACGGGATCATAATGCACATAGCGCTAACCAAGGTAAAACTTATTCAATGAAAATACGCTTCAGCTTCTCCACGGGGGCCTCCTTCAAAAGCAATGATTGTGAACATGCCTTCGCAGCGGGCGATACGCCAGGCTCTTTAAGAGAATACATCTCACCTACGTGTATGTATTATTGACCGAACACATAGCAAAAAAGGCGGGCAGGCAATTAATGGAGGCACACTTTGCAAAAAAAAAAAAATAAAAAAAATGGAGGACTCTGAAGCTTCACCTTTAAGAGTGGAACGCTATAGTATTCAAAGATCCCTGACTGCTTATCACGCCTCACGGCAACTGAAGCTTATGCAACTGTAATGTATACCGGGAAACGCTGGCGGCGAACGGTATGCACGTAGGCGAGCTTTCTCACAAAAACGCGGCCTCTTACGTGGCCGATCCCGGAGGTTGTGCACAGCTGCGCCAATTTAAAAAAAATATATAGTTTACAGGTTTCTTCAATTGCTTCGGGCTTTTGATATTTCAGCCTGAGAAGATTTAACATAAAGCGCACGTGCTGTTGGTGTTCTCTTTCATGACGTTCGTTTGTGGGCTGTCATTCTCAAAATTCCGACTAATAAGTTTGTCAAGCAACTTAAAGTGGTTTGGCAATATAACCCGCCTACACCGAATACACTCACCGGAAATTTCGATCATCTGGGGTTATTTAGGTGCACGTTAAAAATCCCCAGATAGTCGGAATTTTCGGTGTCCTCCACTACGGCGTGCCTGGTGATCAGAAAGTGGTTTTGGCACGTAAAACCCTATAATTTAAGGCGTGGCATATACATATACCTAAATATATACCGGAATTTTCTTTCACGGGGAAGCTGGCGCCGGAAGCAGACGTCGACACCGAATTTTCTGCGACACGAAGCCCTTAACGCTATCGCTTCAAACCGAAACCAAGTTGCGTGTACTACAGGGTGGCCCAAGACAAATAGAATCCAAAGCAAGTGAAGAACACATGAACTATACGGCGATATTAGTGGCAGTCAGCTATGGCGGTCAACATTTAGCGCAGTACCTGACCTCTAGAGAGGGCGGAACCTACGTAAGTAGGTTTTAGTTTTTCATCTACTTGGTATAATATCGCCTTAGAGTTTATGCATTCGTCAGTTGCTTTGGTTTTGGTTTATCTTGGGCCACGTACTACACCGACAGAGGCAAGCGTTATGCTCGTTTTCTTCCGGAACCATAAAGTGCCGATAGCCGTACATCGCATCGCGAATAGGCCAAGTGGCAGCATAAAGTCGAATTTTCTATGGCGTTTTCTACAAAAATCACCAAAAGAAAGTCTGACGCTTCGACCGGTCAGTTACCATGAGAACGATGGGCAGTATACGACTTTCTCTGGCATTCTTGCTTACGGCGTCATGCATTCTTGTGGCGTTACTAAGTGTCTATTAAATTTCTGAGCAACAATTCTGTTTTTCTAAACCCATAAAGTCAATGAATTGTTGCGATCACATATAATCATCGCAAATCGTTGCACGAAGGACATACTTCGTTGAAAATGAACAGTTTGAGAAATGATAAAGCCGTTTCAAGTCACAAGAACGAAGTTAGGCAATCCATGTACAATGCACACCATTCACATGCCGGGTGAACTTAAAATCTGCCACAGAATGTATAGTGCCAGACATCATTCTAGTAACTTTTGCACGAAACTCTATGTAATTCTATCAAAAAGTCTATAGATAATCTATAGACAGTTGAGATAATCTATAGACAGACTGCAAACTACAAAGGAACAGATTTAGTTGGTCAGGGTGTTGAACAAATCGGATGTTCAGCGCAGAATCGTCTTGCCTGCTTCGTTGTCTTCGCCCATATTTGCACTCAATACGTCCGTCCATCGAGAATATGACAAAGCAGTTCTGGGGAGGCACGCAAGGCGGAGGAACGTTAATGACTGGGAAAATTGAAATCTGCCCAGCATCACCAAGTTACAAAGGAAACCCGCACGGGTTTCTCGGAAATAATTGAAGTTTTGATATGAAGCTCATGCATCGTCTATAGAAGCGTCAATAGCCTAACAGCCCGGTAGCATGCGCACTGCATCTTTTGATTCAAACTGCCGAATTTGAGTTAAATTATCGCAGTTCCCCGGCATATTTAAAGATCGCTACTCACTCGAAATAGTGGCTGACAGTCATTTGCAGTGCCTTCCACCACGGTGGCCTGCATTTTCATTCCATAATTTTTCCTGGCACTGTGACTTCATTGTACACCATACTTAAATTTCATTTTACTGCTGTGTTTGTTACATTTTTCTTTGCTGTTAGCAGGAACTCTGTAGTGACTACAATGCAATGTGCGCGCCTTAGATTAGGAGGTCCCTCCAGCGGTACTCCTAACCTCGGGGCCTCATATAACAGTCGTTAGTTCGAATACGTCCTTTGCAAATAATAAAATTCCCTTGTCTTTCAAAGGTGCCCAAGGAAAGCACACGGTTTTGGATTAAGATGTCTTAAAAAAAATCGTCGTGCAGAACAGTCGTGGAAAGATGCTTCAGTGGCAACTGAAGCGAAGGCGGGTTGCGGCAAAGAAGGAAGTCGTGCCAAAGGATGTTTGGCAGGACTCACTGCCGCCTGGCAGTCACTCGTTTAGCGCACGGAACGTGAGGTGGTCTAGCGAATGAAGGACAAAAGAAAAGAAAGTAAAAGAAAAGCGAAGAAAAATAATTACACTCCGAAATGAGGGCGATATTATCCTGATCTCGTAATATCGGCGTGAATGTTCCAATGGCGTCCCGGTGTCTCGACAACGACGTGTAAATGCGCTCTTATAGGAAATCGCAAACGAAGAACTAAGGACCGGAAAGAAAAAAAAAATATGTACGCATACTTAACGACGGCGTCCAAGTTCGTGCCTGTTTCCGCAATGATCTTGATTTCCATAGGCTTAACTTGCAATGGTCGGACTTGCCTAGGGATTCTGATGTTACAGCGATTGCCAGAGCATTCTCCGATGACTACTCTCTCTCTCTCTCTCTCTCTCTCTCTCTCTCTCTCTCTCTCTCGCTCGCTCTCTCTCTCTCTCTCTGGCTCTTTTCTGAAATTAGACTTCTTGCATTGATAAGCCACAAAATGAAGCGGTCGTGCGGCTAGCGCCCAATGTTTCATAGCAGGAAAGATTGCTCATCTGGAGGCAGGTGCCGGTTTGGTATGCTTCTGGCTGCATCGAGCTATACTACACGTTCCCATGTTTGTCGCTGTAACTACCACTTTCAGGAAGTAAACATTGACGTTACCGCCGTCATCGCCCATTGCAATAGCGTTTAATGAACTCCACTCGCGTCAGCTTTCTGTCAAAATTTGTGGTAAACTGATCTCTCCACTTAGTTACATCGCGTTCTATAGATACGAATCAATTAATGCGAAACAAGAAGCAACTACTTTTAAAAAGTTGAATGCGGGCCCAGTTGGTGTTTTCAAAAGAGAACTATATTGAAATACAGCGCAACGGGACAGCACAACAGAAAGGAAGACGAACACAGACGCAAATAACAAACAAACGCAAATAAACGCAAATAAGCATGTAGCAAACAATCAACTGAAACAATTATTTCTGTACTAAATGACATCTTGCAGGTAGAAAGAGAGAAAAGGGTGCTTCGAAAGGCAGGAAGTTTAACTAAAGGTAGTTCCGGTTGGCTACTTTTATTGTTTCCATTGAATTGAATTGTGGGGTTTTACGTGCCAAAACAACGGTTTGATTATGAGACCCGCCGTAGTAGGGGGACTCCGGATGCCCAATGCACGGGCATCCAATGCCCGTGCATTGGGTGCCCCCAATGCACGGGGCCCACGGGAGTTTTTGCGTTTCGCCCCCATCGAAATGCGGCCGCCCCGGCCGGGATTTGATTCCGCGACATCCTGCTTAGCAGAGCCACAGCGTAGCCCCTAAGCAACCGGGGCAGGTATTGCTTTCACTGGCAAACTTACTTATTGCAAACATTATTTAATTTACTTCTTACACGATCGTGGCAAATCTTCGAAGTATAGAATTCAAACCGATAAAAATTAAGTTCTCAATGGCAAAAGCAGGAAAACTAAAGCTAGAACCAATCCAGAGATGTACATCCTTCGATCAATACACCGCCCTCACTGCTGCAAGGCACTACAACTACACTAAATGGTTGACTCACGTAAAAGAAAAAAAAATTACCGACGATTACGTTACTTCCTAATGCGAAATTTGAGCGCAGCAAATAAGCTGTTTCACCTTTTCGATAGATTGAGGCAAAGAAATCGAGCAACACATGTATGCGCTATCACAGAATTTTTTTTTATTTTTCACACGTATTCCTTTAACAAAGACTCCACTAACAGTTCTTGACAGTCATGAAGGAAGCTTTGTGGTCGGAGAAATAGACTGATATATGTTCGACTTGGTACACCAATGCTTGATTCTCAAAGACGAGATCTATACAAGTGCCTCGCGAGGTTGTCACAGCCGTGGGACGCGTTACGAGCGAGAGCAACGGGATGTTCTCCCGCATAAGTGTTAGGAAATTGCTGTTTGTCTTTATGTCAACATTAAAGTCCCCCACTACTAACATCGGTGTGGATCGATGGACGGTTAATGCGAGTTGCAGGAAGTGCACGACGTCTTTCGTGAGTGCGGTAGGGGCGAAGTAGGCAGCTACTACCAGCAAGCCGTTGGGCAACTTTGCGGCGCACAGTTCGCCAACTTCAAAGTTCGAGCCGGCGCTTTGACAACCGGAGACTCGCAGGAAGAGGTGGGAGGGGGGCGGCGTGTACACCCAGCGGCAAACGATGGGGGCAGAAGCGCGTGCAGCAAGCGGACAACACGATAAAGGGAGGAGGGAAGAGATAGCAGCGACTGACTGATGCCGCTGACGCCGATAGTGAGTCAACCCCAGCTGCGGAGTTGGTTTCAGGGACAACGCCGCCGATGCCGACACAAACAATATGATACCCTCGCTTCCGCAGCGCTAAGAACCAGGGGGGGCGGGGACCCTTTCCTCCTCTTTCTGCATGGCGGCGACGGTGTTCTATGCAGTCACGTTATCTTGACTCTCTAGCGGCGTCAGCGGCATCCAGCGGTATCAGTCGGTCGCTGCTAGCGCTGGGGGGATGAAAGGGGGGCGGAGCTGGTTACGAGGCCGACGACGACGACGACGCGAAACCCAGGAACGGACGCCAAAGAGCTGCGCTCTAAAAAGAGCCGCAGTTCCGTCCGAAAGGTGAAGCATTCGCAACGACACGAAGATATTATTAAACTACACCAAGTAAGCTTCGTAGTTTGATCGGCCGTTTAAATTGCAGCAAACATTCGCTTACTGGTTCAATTAGCGAGCATCGTGTGAGGCACGCCGAGGCAAACCTGAACAGATATCACGCCACGCTGGCATGACGAATAGCCACGTCGCGTTCCAGCGTGCCCTTGGAAGAGCGCAAACCGAGGAGGGAGCGCTCCTACTTGAACCACCTGAGATCGCGCGACCTCCGAATGCTGAGCGCGCGCGAAGACAGCGCACATTTAGCCACCAGCCATCTCGGCTCGCCCAGTCTTTGCACCCACTGCAAATTTTCCTGCAAGACAGGGCGCGGGCGGCACGCGGCATGCCGCCCCTTCCACCTTCATTACGACACCTTCTTTGTGCATGGAATGATTAGCTGGTCAGCAGCCGAGATAAGAAACGATTAGAGTATTGGTGGAGGAAAAGCAGGGAAGAGGTTGACAGAACCGTAGTCGTTGCAGGTGAAGGCAATGGTACAGTATAGTGGTAGAGGGCTTATATACGAAAGTTAAGATCAAGATCAGATAGGCAAAAGTCTGCTGAGCGATGGATGCAGTAAACCTGATTACATCAGGCAGGCTAGGGGACTGTTCGTCATTTCGCCCCCTTTCAAAGGGGGTACCAACAAATATGATCATTTGGGCTAGATGTGGAGTAACTTTACTCTAGCGAAGGCTTTGTAAGCCGCAACAGGACAAAAAGAAACAGTAAAAAAAAGACTCAATGGCGAACACGCTACTTTGAAGTTCGGGCAGAATCTTGCCACGACGTCATGAATTTTGAATGTCTGCAGGGAGTATTCGTTTTTATTAATAAAGGTTGCATCTTACTCGAAAGTACACAAAGATAAAACATGGGAACTTCTTTTGAAGAAAAGTGCCCCCTACCCAAAAGTAAGTAAACAAATAAATAAACCCGAAAACAGCATGAAATTTGCGATGTCACAATGCCGTAATCAGTGATGCAAAATTTGAGAGGAAGGTTAAACCTCATTCCTTGCGCTAATCATAGACATTCACAACAACAAAAAAAGAAGCCTGTATAAAAGGAGATACTTTCAAAAAGTGACTCTCGCAAAGTAAATCTGCATGTATTTGCTATTTAGCGCCTTTTTAATGAGGGGGAGAAGGGAGGCGTCCTTTATTGAAAACTGTAGATGTTTGTGTGACGGCCCGGGCCCGCCTATAGCATACTATACTCCAGATGGCAACAACGCGAAAGGCACATCAGACATAAAAAACACAGTAAATGCAACACTATAGGCCAGCGTACAAAAGTAACGATCTGGTTGAAAACTTAGCTAGGCGTGACCTTTGATATGCGAGCTTCACAATGCAACGAGCCATTAATTCGCACAAATGGCTCCCAACACAGGGGCCCCTTAGAACAATTAACGGGCAAGCGTAGGAAGCGCAGACAGTCTCCGCCTGGGGGAGGCTGGCCGCATCATCGGATCGGTTTTCAGTGGTTTCATCACACGTCCCGCGCCAAGGCGGGCACGCCCTGCGTAGGACTAGCCTGTCCAAACGTGTACACAGGTGTCAGGAAGACACCTATAGGTAGCGTGGCTGCACAAAATTAGAAAGCCATTATAGGAAAGCAGGAAGGCGACGCGGCCACCAGCAATGACGCACTCGGCAATAGCGGGCAACGCGTGCTCGCTAACGCTATGGCAACAACCCGAAAGCGCTACCGAAACACCTTTCATATCTGAAGCCGGAGCTTCTTCACTTTAAGAGGCTTCGTAAGCTACGCCCGCGATGCTCCTCGTCAAGGCCTTCTAACTCTGCGCGAATCTAGCCTCGACGATGCTGCCAAATCACTTCCGCGTCGATTTCCCTGTCGCCAACGGGGCGTAATCTCGCGCCGCTTGGCGCAGCAACATAGCTCAGATTACGCAAGAACCACGCGCTACGCCCAAGCGTGGAAAATCAGCTGACGGCAAATTAAAAGGCACTCGTGTCATGCCCGCTAGCGCGCGCCGCCTTTTGCAGCGCTCTTAAACGCGCCGTGACATAAACGAAAAGCGCACTTGTCTTGGTGAGGTGCCCCATCTGCTTATCGGTGTCATGAACCGCCAGTGATGTAAACCGCGCGGTAAACGCCTGGCCGCACGTCCTATCAGTTTCTTTAAGCTGTAGCGTGCGATGTTCGGTCACACGTATAGCACGTTTGAGAGCAATGCAATCGCGGCAGGCAAGCGAGCATGTCCTTCGCTGCTTTCTTTACGGAAGATGAAAAATTATTACGTAAAATGTGGGGAAGTTTCTGAATTAGATGTTTCCTAGAGCGCTCTACTACTTTCTCATTGAAAGTTTTGTCCTAAAGTTACTGATTACAATGTGGCTGATTAAGTTTGACTAATTAAGCAATTGAGCAAAATGCATATAATAGTGTGACTTGCCATATCCAATTGCCAACAACGTACATCCAGTCGCGCAATCTTAAATTGTTTCAACATACTTTTAAACCTATAGGTTTGAGACAGCTGCGATACCCTGCATACCCATGTAACTTAAGCCACTGTTTAAAAATATGCCGATGTACTCTTAGACAACGCGACCAAATGCATGTTGCTGACTGTTGTATGGAGTAAGTCACTATTTTTTTTATTCTGCTTAATTGCATAATAAGTCAAGATTAATTAACCAACTTCGGGAGCAACGAAGTTAGGCCAGAAATTCTGAAAGTTGCAGAGCGCTTTGCAGAACGTCCGATTAGACAGTTTCTAACTTTCTATTATGCATTAGTGTTTTTCCGCTTACTCCAGTGTTTTCCACTTACGCTTTCCGCTCACTTCGTTTCTTCTGATGTTGGTCGACTTGTGCCTGATCAATCTTGACTAATTATGCAATTAAGCAGGAGCGCATCGACACAATTTTTTAACTCTGGCTAAGGTTAGCAGAGTCACCCTGTATAGTGATTCGGAGGAAACAGATGCTGTTCTCTGCTATACTTTCACGGGAGCACGGTTCAGCGCCTGGACAAGATAAGACCGAACCATGCAAAACAGGGCGAAGCGGCGGCGCTTCGTCTTTCGGGGCTGCAGCCTCTCTATTTGCACTGTTCTATTCAGTATGGATTTACCAACACACCCGTGCATATATTGCGTGAAGGATATGGGTGTCTCTTTCAACATAGCGATCGCAGTGGCAATGCCCTTGAGCGTTTTCGAGCAGCCACGAAAGCGCACATGGAAAAAACGAAATCTAGTTTAGTGTTCTCTTTAAACAAAATAATAACTTCCTCGTAAGAATTAGGTAAGTTTTGTTTTTTGGACATTAGTAAGTGACCTATTTTGATAATAATGACCCATTCGTTACAAGGTTACTGACGACAGGAAGCACTTTGGTGCCTGCAGTGCTCACGCCTCCTGCGGTATATGTTTCAGGAACGTTTCCGGTCCCAGCCACACCGGAAGTAACACTTGTTGATCGTGCCGTATCCGGGCTGTCGCCCATGTAAACATGAATTTCTCATTCTGATCTCACCACCGAGCTCAGGTTCTTTTTCCTTTCCGTACAGCTACCATGAACGGCGCTTCTTAATCGGCATACTATTATGAAATATATCTGCTCTTATATATCCTACACCGGTCGTTACTATGCGGCTTATCTCAGAACTTGTTTACGAGATGGTTCCTATCCTTCGTCGAACCTAATTTGTCACCAAAATCCCATGCGCCATGCATGTGTCCGATTTGATTGCGACAAAGAAGCACACCGTACCGCAGTAAAGGTCATTCTCCCATTGCCAAAGACAGCGTTACGTTTTTCCGATAGGCTGTATATAGCACGCACGCGGCAACGAGGCGTTATTCGTGGCGGTGAGCCGTCCCTGCAGTTTCAAGGTAAATGAAAACCGAAGCTGCATGATTCGCTTCCGAGCCCGGCGCTTCGCCGTCTGCGCTAATTGTTCTGCCCGCAACTTCCGAAGAACACTTTTCCTGTTGTCAGATCCGATATTTGCCATTCGGACAGCGCATTTATCAGCCCACCTCATTTCCTGGTATGCCAACATCACTGGAAAGCAGGGAGAATGTGAGCCGCATAATAATGTGGCGAAGCGTAGATGGCCCCTCGGGCACCGTTTATAATGCCTTCCATAAGTGGGTCGACGGCCATGTCTGATTTCGTTCGGCACTCTGTTTTCGTCCATGCTCAGCGGCTCAGGAAGTCGTCGAGCAATAGAGAGTTATTGCTCAGCGAGCCGGCAGGCCCAGCGGGCCAGCGTAAACACCACGGTGCATGTTGCACTGCGCATGCGCACTGGCGTCCACACTGGCCCGCTAGGCCCGCAGAGCAATAACTAATTACTGCCGCGCCGACAGACATGCGATTCCAAAAGCTGCCCGTGCGTGGTTGAGACAGGTCAATCATCGATGCAAAGGAAATTTAAAAAAGAAATCACAGGCCTCCGCGGCAAACGCAGCACAGTTACAGCGTAAGCTGGAGGATCAACTCCATAGGCGCTCTACTTCTGGCACCACGCACAACAAGGTCCTCGCGTGGTTTCTACGAGAAGGGACTGAACTGTCCGCCCGCCGTCTACGGCGAGCTGCGGCTTGTGCTGCTCTCCGCGCAGCGGTCTTCAGGCCCAGCCCGACGTTGCCAGGTTGCACCGGTGCGCGTAGCTCTACGATTTGTTTCTGCAGCAGCGGTTCGTACCTTGCGAGGAGTAGCCATAACGGGTACCGAAGAGTATAATAAACACGGGTGTCGAGACAACGCGGCGCACGTGTCACATCCCTTCACACGTGGCACGATAGGATGCAACTGCTACATGTCGTGACATCTGGTGGAATACAACGCAACAGCAATGAAAAGTTTCTAGCTATCGACGGTGTACGCGGCGCGCATCTCACGTGGCGTGACAAGTGGCACGATATATACGATGCTACTGCTGATGATAATTTATTGGTATCCCCTTTGAAACGGAGCGTTGACGAATGGTCACCTATAGCCTGCTTGACTTTATCAGGTATGCTATACATGTTTTTCATTCTAGCATTTTTGTATACATCTCCTTGAGCTGCCTTTTCTTCCTCAAATCTTCTCTGTCTACCTTGTACCACTACCTATGCAACTGGTACATGGCGTGCTACCTGGTGCGGTAATATCCAAGTGCATTGCAAAGTATGCACGTGTCAACGCAACGCGGCGCTCACCTCCCATCCCGTGACTCCTCACTAGCCAGGACGCATGTATAGGGCAGGTTTTCGCAGTAGCGAGGCGACTGCACCCGGTTTCGTATTGAGAGCGATCTGCATTGGAGGCAGTCTAGGTGCGTCGGTGGCTCCTAGCTTTGTGCGTGCTGTGTGTTCTCGCCGCTCACTTTGCGTTCGCTCGCTCCTGCTGCTGCGTTTCCTCACGCTAGCGTCTTGACAGCAGCTTTCAGCGGTCATCGAGTGAAACGCGTTCATATTTGCTTGAGCGCGCGTGACACCATGCTTGTTCATTTTGTTAGTATGCCTATGTATACAAGTTTATGCGGGCGATAAAACTACTATCCTTACTTCGTATAACTGTCCGTCAATTTCCTATTGCTTCGCCTATCCGGGGAAAGTGCGACTTTTTCTTTCTCATTCCTGGCGATAGCTGCGACGGACACTCGCGGCGGCGGACATCGGCAGCCGTAACGGCTGTTGGAATGAGCCAATAACAGCTTACGGCGTAAAACGACGCTTCAGTATCCGTATAGACCGTTTGTTCGCCCGGGGAAGAATGGCCACAAAAATGGTTCTTAAGTAACGCCGAGCGTTGCAGAAAATGTGCCAGCACATTGTTCCACAGCCCACATGTTATTAAGAGTACAAAGCTGAGACATGCAGATCAATGTGCAAAGATGATAGCACTACGGATAGCCTTATAACTGCGTAATCAATTCCTCCTCCCATTCGCGCGGACAAAGAAAGAATGTCTCTGACAACGGTTGCGCGTGACCATGAGTGGAATACGTAAAAAAAAATGACCAACCCTTCGTGCCTAACGGAAAATGAGAGTAGTAAGCGAAGCATTTCCTGCGTGCACCTGACCCAAGGAAAACATACCTGGTAGCGAAGCTTCCATAGAAACCCATGCGTTCAAAACATGGCAGTTCATCTGCGGTTCATGGGGTTTTTGCGGTTCATGGGTTCATCTGCGGTTCATTGGTGGCGCGCGTGGCGTGAGCGCGCGCCTATGCAGCTGTCAACTCATCAAGCGCCCTTTCGTAGCTGCTCTGCTCTAGGCGCAACTGTTTCTTTTTTTTTTT
This sequence comes from Dermacentor albipictus, assembly GCF_038994185.2. Lineage (NCBI taxonomy): Eukaryota > Metazoa > Arthropoda > Arachnida > Ixodida > Ixodidae > Dermacentor > Dermacentor albipictus. Next base: position 24,848,491 of record NC_091829.1, read on the forward strand.
TGCGTAGCCACGACAACGCCACTTGTGAGCCAATGCAAGCTTTGCTTGAAAATTCGAGGACACCTAAGCACTTATGAGTTGTCAGTGGGAAAGCATAATTCGGTCAATTGAACGCCACTGAGCGGTCCTTGGAGTTATGAAGTCGTAGCGGTTAGGCGAGCGCGTTGAAGAGGCGTGACCGACACCTCCTAGATAGCACAAAGCCGGGGCACTTCCATCCATGACGTCATACTGCCTTGCCTTATTGCCATATGGAGACACTTTCGCTTGGCGAGTTTTGATTTGGCCTTACCGAGGCGCATTCAGAAGGCGCAGACTAGGAATTGTCAGGATTGGGGGCTCAATCCCATCGTCCGTGGTCCTTTGCCAAGATTGGAGTACGGCATGAATTCGGAGGTAGCTGGTCCATGCCGTCGTCCAACTTATTTACGCTGAGATCGTTGTAGAAGTGAAGAACTGCTTCTCATCGAGAACGAGGAAAAAGGGTTTATTTACAGAAATTAAATCAGTCTAACATGACTGCTCAAGAGAAGTGTCCTCAGCATTCGCACAACCACAGTTTTTATACACTCGATCCGCCGGTCATACGACGCGGCGACTGTTCGTTTACTCATCACCAACTCGCAGCTGCTCTGAAGATCAGTTTACGTACACAAAGGCAACCGCGCTCTGATGCCCGACGACGGCGTTGGCGGGGTGCCGTTCCGGGAACTATTGGTGCCGCTCGAGAGTCGCTCGTTGTTATGCGCCACTCCGAAGCGTGAGAAGCACAAAAATACGTCGTTCCCGCGGCAGCTTGTCCATGCGTGTCAAATCAGCTCCGCGTTGGGGAACTCCGGAAACATTGTTCAAACACCGAACTCGTTCCGCCACAATGTCGATGGGGCGGGTGGAAGGCGGCGGATTCCAGCACAAAGGCCGCTTCTTCGAACGCCTCCCCGCTGCAGCGACGGAGAGGGGGAGGTGCGCGTCGTGTCGCCCTGTCGTAACTGTGTGGCAATCTTGTTTCGCAGCTCGCCATTCTTGACAGCGCCTCCATGGCCCGGAAAGTCTCGACTGTCTAGCGCTGACAACCGCTAGGCAGGAAGAGAACGGCTGCTGGTCAGGGGGGGGATTGATGTCTTGGCTCGCAGCGACCACTTGTGCATTGATGTCACCGCCCCAAAACATCCAACAAGGACAGGCAACTGCAAAATGAACCCCACAACACGGCTCTGCGCCGAGATGACGTGCATTGGCTCTCACTTTAGACTCGCTAGGCTTCAAAAAAAAAAAAACAACAACAACATAAGTGCAGAAACAAAAAAATGCTACATTTCACTATGCCAATTTCTGAAGCAAATTCCTGCTGACAAATTCAGCAATTAATGGAGGGAATTCAGCTGAATGAGAGGGGATTTTCTTCGCCTAAAGAAAAGCTAACACTAGTAACCCCAAAATTTAGGCGGGATCCTCAAACGCAGAATTCAAATTAGCCTGCTCAAACCATCCGCATTGCTATGCAACTTTCCCTTCTTATATCTAACGGAGAAGTTGTACTCTTGGAGAGTGAGGCTCCATCGGAGCATGCGGCCGTGTTTGTGTGACATTTGATTGAGCCACGTCAGAGGACAGTGGTCGGTCTCGAAGATGAACTTCGCTCCGTACAAGTAACACGACAACTTCTGGGCGGCCCAAACCAAACAAGCGCATTCCTTCTCTGAAGCGCTGTAGGCTTCCTCTCTTACATTTAGTTTACGGCTGGCGTAGAGGATAGGATGCTCCTCGTTATCGTCGCCTACCTGACTAAGTACCACGCCCATACCTCTGTCGCTTGCGTCGCATTGAACTGTGAATTCCTTTGTGTAGTCTGGCGCGCGAAGCACAGGGCGAGAAACCAATAGCGTTTTCAAACTTTGGAAAGCGTTCTCTTTGTCCTTATCCCAGTGTACGTTACTCGGTGCTCCCTTTCGGAGGGCGTCTGTTAATGGACTTGCCAATTGCGATTAATTCGGAATGTGCCGTTGATAGTACCCCACAAGTCCCCAAAATGAACGAAGGTCCGTTTTCGGGCGCGGCTGAGAAAATTCTCCAATCGTAGCTATTTTCAGCTCAGCCGGCTGTCTCATGCCTTGACCGACAACATGGCCCAGATAAGTAACCTGCGAACAACCAAACCTACACTTTTCCGCTTTCATCGTTAAGCCGGCTTCCCTCAACCGTGAGAACACCTGTTTGAGGTGCGATACATGTTGATCCCAGCTGTCCGAAAAAATGGCCACATCATCAAGATAAGGTAAGGCGAACTCCTGCAAGTCCTTTAGGACAATATCCATTAACTTAGAGAAGCTAAACGGCGCGTTCTTCAGCCCGAAGCTGAGTGCGAGAGGGCGAAAAGTGCCTACAGGCGAGATGAATGCGGCATAGCGGCTGGCACTTTCTGAAAGGGGAACTTGCCAGTACCCCCGCACGAGATCTATCGTTGAAATGTATTTAGCAGCGCTAACTCTTTCAATTCGTTCCTCAATGTTGGGTATCGGGTACAGCTGATCCCTAGTGATCGCATTTAACTTCCTGTAGTCAACACACGGACGAGGGTCCTTGTTAGGGTTTTCTACGAGTATTAGCGGTGACGTGTAGTCACTCTCAGCGGGCTCAATAATTCCCAACTCTAGCATGCGCTGTATCTCTGCCTCCATAATCTCTCTCTGTCTTGGAGGCACCCTGTAAGGTTTTGATCTTACTGGTTCGGTAGAGGTCAGCTCAATTTCATGCGTTATAAGTTCGGTTCTACCCGGCCGATCGCTGAATCTGTCGAGATATTCCCCTAACACCCTTTTTAGCTCATCTAGCTGCTCGGGTTTTAGAGCGTGCGAGCTTACCGAGTGTTCTACTACTTCTTCTAGGCCGATTTCAGAGTTGGAGGTCGCCCTATATTCGTCAAACTTGGTACTAGTGCCATCCGGCTCTTTGACGGTATAATTAACGACTCCGCTCCGCTCTACATACGGCTTCATCAAATTACAGTGATATATCCTCACTTCCTTCCTGCGACCAGGCATTCTCAAAGCATAGTTAGTATCTGAAAGTTTGTGCAACACTTTAACGGGCCCGTCCCAGTGAACTTCAAGCTTCTTCTTTCTTGAAGGTTTGAGGATCATTACCTGGTCTCCGACGTTAAACGTACGAAGCCTCGCATTCTTGTCGTAATAGAATTTGGCGTTCTTTTGAGCTAGTGCCATGTTCTTTCCGACTAGTTCTTGGGTTGCGCTTAGCCGCTCCAGTAAATTTAGCACGTATTCAACCACGGTTGGACTCTCCCCTCTTTCCTCCCACATCTCTCTTAACATTCTCAGTGGAGAACGGAGTGTCCTCCCATACACTAGTTCTGCTGGTGAGAACCCTGTTGCTTCATGTGGAACCGTTCGCAAAGCAAACAAAGTTGCCGGCAGACAGTTCTCCCAGTCCTCCTTGTGCTCGTAACAGAGCGCACGCAAAACTCGCTTAAGCACCGAATGCCACCTCTCTACACTGTTTGACTGAGGGTGATAGACAGAACTGTGTATTAACTTTACCCCGCACTTTTGCAAGAATGTGGAAGTCAGTGCGCTCGTGAATACTGACCCTTGATCTGCCTGAATTTCGGCTGGAAACCCAACTCGTGCAAACACTGTCAAAAGCGCGTCTACTACTTCGGTGGAGCTGAGCTCTTTCAAAGGGATTGCTTCTGGAAACTTGGTAGCCGGACACAGCATGGTAAACAAGTACCTGTAGCCTGATTTTGTTTTTGGAAGAGGCCCTACCGTGTCTATTACAAGTCGCCTGAAAGGCTCTGTTATTAAGGGCACTACCTTCAGTGGAGCTTTCCAAGTCTCTCCTGGTTTACCAGAACGCTGGCAGGCGTCGCATGATCTTACAAAGTTTTCTACATCTTTGAAACAGCCAGGCCAGTAGTATTCCATAAGCAATCTTTCCTTTGATTTGTTTATGCCTAGGTGGCCGGACCACCCATTTCCATGACAAAGACTCAAAAGGTCCTCCCTATATTTAGTAGGTATGACTAACTGATCTAAAATCCTACCTTTTCGATCTCTGTAATGCCGATACAACAATCCTCCTCTCTCATGTACCGTTACGTTGCGCCTAGCAATGCCTTCTTTAGCTGTGTCACGTAATTTAGCTAAGCTCTCATCATTCTTTTGCTCAGCTGCCAGTGACTCTCTATCCACGCGTAAGAGTTGATCAAAGTTCTTTGAGGCCGGTGATAATAACGACCCTGTCTCGCTTGTGAGCGCGTCTGCTTGCTCTTCCTGCAGGCTAGAACTCTGACACTCTAGTGCTACGCTCTCATTGAGCTGGTCAGCTGGCAGGCTCTCCTCAACTGTTCTTTTGTCCCTCGGGCCTAGCTCGGATTCGGGTATTGAAGCTATCGCCTTTTTTGCTTCAGCTGGAGGAGCTTGAGCATTTTCAGCCGAAAGCGCCGCGATCTTACGAGCTTGGCCTCGGGTCAATGCCTGTACTATGCCCTCTCCTAGTTTGAGCCCTTTGTCACGCAGTAACTGATTCGAACGATTCGAAAAGATGTAGGGATACTGCAGTGACAAAAATTTGGAAACTGCAGCCTCAGTCTCTAGCTCCCCGAATGGTCCACTGATTTTGACTTTGGCCATGGGCAGACACACGCTGTGTTCTTCTACAACCTGTTTTATCCATGCTACTTCTCCGGTGAAGTCATCTACCATCACGTAAGACGGATGGACAATGTCCAGCGTGGCGGCACTGTCTCTTAGCACTCGGCATGGTTTTCCATTAACTTGCAGGTTGTGGAGATACGGACTTAAAAGTTCCATATTCTCATCTTTTTCCTCCACGTAGGAAAAAACTACGCTAGACTTCTCGCAGTTTACAGCTATATGTCCCAGTTTGTGGCATTTGTAACAGCGAATTGGTCTAACAGATTCGAATTTTCTTTTCTGTTCTTTTTGTGCGGTTTCTCCGTTAAGTTTCTCCTCGCTCTTTTCTGCGGGCTTTTCCGCCATGTCTACAGGCTCTCATCGTCTAGTTTGCGCACCCTTTTTGAACGGAAATGGTTTCCGCGGTCCATTTCGACCGTCCCAGTTTCCCTCCTCGGCGTTCAACTTTCTGCGGGTTGCGTACTCTTCTAATTTCTGCTAATTCAGCCGCCCTTTCCACAGTGTTTACATTACCTCTGTCTTGCACCCACAGTTTCACAGCTTGGGGGATGGTTTTGTAAAACTGCTCTAGACACATGCATTCAATGATCATGTCTCTGCTGTCGTACGCTTCCGCGCTTTTAAGCCACTCGACTAGGTTGGCCTTTAAGCTATATGCAAACTCCGGATAGCCCTCGCTATCTTTCTTGCCTGTGCTCCTAAACCTTTGCCGAAAAGCTTCGGCTGAAAGGCGGTATTTCTTCAGGAGACTAGCCTTAACTTTTGCATAATCATATGCATCCTGCACACTCAGTCTGGCGATTACTTCCGCCGCCTCACACGGCAACATAGACAGCAACCGCTGTGGCCATGTACTCGGGCCGAAGTTCATCTTCTCGCAAGTCCTTTCAAAATTGCTTAGGAACAAGCCTATGTCGGTCCCGACCTCAAATGGCTTCAATAGCCTGTCCATGCGGTACGATTCTGCCTCACTTGATCGTCCCAGAGCGCCTTCACTTCCTTGAGACAACTCCAAACGTTTGCTTTCAAGTTCAAGTTGCATTTTCCTTAACTGAAACTCGCGATCTTTATCGCGTTCCTCTCTCTCTTGCTGTTCTCTGTCCCTTTCTTCTCTTTCTCGGTCCCGTTCTTCTCTTTCTCTTTCCCGTTTCTCTGTCTTTTTGAGAAGTTCCATTCCCATTTCAATATCTTCCTCACTGGCCTGATTGGAAATTAGCTCCAATAATTCCGATTTGAGCATTTCCTTGCGTACATCTAGGCCCAGTTCCTCACCAACAATCAACAACTCGTCTCTCAGCAGTGTCCTTAACTCCATGACTGCTGTTTTACTGCCTTGATTCTGCTCTCTAAATCAAGCTAGGTAAACACAACCTAGCTAACACACAACAATCTAGCTTCCCTACTGTTCTAAACAGAACAACCACATAATGAAGCCTAGAGAGTCAAAGCAAAAACCAAGCACTCACCGCAGATACAGCACCATGTCGCAAAGTCCATCTCACCGCTGTCAGCCAGTTGTCAGGATTGGGGGCTCAATCCCATCGTCCGTGGTCCTTTGCCAAGATTGGAGTACGGCATGAATTCGGAGGTAGCTGGCCCATGCCGTCGTCCAACTTATTTACGCTGAGATCGTTGATGAAGTGAAGAACTGCTTCTCATCGAGAACGAGGAAAAAGGGTTTATTTACAGAAATTAAATCAGTCTAACATGACTGCTCAAGAGAAGTGTCCTCAGCATTCGCACAACCACGTTTTTATACACTCGATCCGCCGGTCATACGACGCGGCGACTGTTCGTTTACTCATCACCAACTCGCAGCTGCTCTGAAGATCAGTTTACGTACACAAAGGCAACCGCGCTCTGATGCCCGACGACGGCGTTGGCGGGGTGCCGTTCCGGGAACTATTGGTGCCGCTCGAGAGTCGCTCGTTGTTATGCGCCACTCCGAAGCGTGAGAAGCACAAAAATACGTCGTTCCCGCGGCAGCTTGTCCATGCGTGTCAAATCAGCTCCGCGTTGGGGAACTCCGGAAACATTGTTCAAACACCGAACTCGTTCCGCCACAATGTCGATGGGGCGGGTGGAAGGCGGCGGATTCCAGCACAAAGGCCGCTTCTTCGAACGCCTCCCCGCTGCAGCGACGGTGAGGGGGAGGTGCGCGTCGTGTCGCCCTGTCGTAACTGTGTGGCAATCTTGTTTCGCAGCTCGCCATTCTTGACAGAATGCGCAGTAACAGAGGCTTGCGAGAGCGAGGGTGACCTGCGTCGCGGTGATGTTCTCTCCCCTCACGCAACACCTGGCGCGCTAACGCCCAGTAGGCGTTCCTATTCGCCCGTTCTACTGCGCCGAGGCTCGCTCGTGACATGACGTCGCAGCCAATGGGAACTCAGGTGCCGTTTTTCGCTTGTCCAGAGGACAGACGCCGGATTTTTCGCTCAAGGTCTCTTGGTGCTTGCGAATCAATTAAGAATCTGTAACACTGGAGCTGAAATATATATTGCAGCTTTGTAAATCACATCCGCCATAACTTACAGAGTGGTCAAATTTGATGTAATAATTCATATCCTACGTGAATTTGTTACAATGTTTATGAAGATTTTGCAGAAGTTTTACTCGCGTATTAATAGTGTATTTGAGAGCCATGTATAACACATCAAATGTGTCCGCTTTAGTTGTAGTATGAGATGGAATTAACAAAACTGCGATATTGTTTTGAATTGTTGAGTTAGAGTGTTAAACACGAGAGTTGGCTTTTCTGAAAATTTGCAATTTGGTGCAGTGGCTGCCAATTAAAACGATTTATCATTTCCCGTGTATTTATATAGGACTGTCCGAGCTAAAGCTTCCTCTTAACGTGATTAGCATTGCGCGATGTAAGCGATGTAGCATTCGGCGATGGAAGCGTCAGTTTTTCCTCTAAGGTGTCGGAAGTGTCTAAATGTGCGTGTGTACATTGGGTTATCTTTTGAAGCAATATGCTCAAGCAGAATCTCGGGAAATATTAATCCTGTCAACTCTAGAAGGTTGCGTCCACCACCGAGTGCTGCCCGAAAACTCTTTATTGTTCTTTATTTCTTGATAATTGTAATTACTGTTTTCAATGAGATGCCCATGCCAGCAAGACGGCGCCACCTACTCCTCTTCTATTAATTCATAAATGTACACACAACAAGAACAATTATTAATAAACAGTTCACAAGCATATGAGTGTTCATGTTGGCGCACACGGCGACACTCGTTTGGAGCAATATACAGCGCATACATATACACACGAAGAGTCACAGGAGTACGACAACGAGTGAATACGGAAACGCGTAAATGTATGTGATAGTGTTAACAAAAATATTCACTTCGACAAAAACAACGTGGTGATAAAAGTTACAATAAGAAGATTTGGTAGTTTTAGGTATTCTCAATTCTCAAAGAATTCGTACTAATAATGCACGCGCTGCACTGTGTTGCAAGTTTTTTGACGGTTACGCAGATGTGATTTTAGCCAGTTATATTTCAATGACAGCCCTTTTCAATGCGGGGAAGGTATAAGCAGTTAGACTATTACGTTGGTCTTACGATGATCTTACCCAGCTAGACAGTGCCTCGTTGAAAGCTCCACTAAACAAACAGCTCACATGCGAACCTTTAGGAACTACTTTTCAACGTTACGACGACGTCACTTCTAAAGAACGACAGAAAGCAGAGGGACATTGCGAGGGATCACGACCGCAGAGGAGAAGTATTACGCAGGCCGAAAGCAAGGCAGTGACGTTGCATAGAAGGCATTTGTCTCATCAGAAAACTCGAGAGCGGAGTTCGATAAAAAATGAACCAAATTTCGAATGCAACAACCAGCGATTAGAACACACTTCTCATCGGGCCAACTACGGAACCAAGTTTTGAATGCAACGACTAGCTATTAGCGCCCAAAAGTACAAACACACTTCTCATCGGGCCAACTACGGACGTCAGGCTGGGTATTTCTCTGGGCGCAAGTCTTGCATCGGCACTATATATAGCCAGGCACGTCCGGGAACTTCGGCTCGACGTTATTTCGACAAGCATCAAAACGTGTACGGCCGCTTGGCTCAGAGCTTTGGGATAATCGTTGGTTGCCTTGCCGTAGTGGCTCTTTTCCACACCTGCTTAATTTACGTGTGCGGTGACGTCAGCACCCCGCCATCAGCAATAATGGGCGAGCATCATGCATCCTCGCTGGGCGGCGAATAGATCACATACAGAGGGAAAAGAAACCTGCAAACGAAGACAGGCATAGCCTGAAGTAATATTCGTTCTCGTCGCGAATTTGCTCCGGATAAACGGCGAATAATGCCCCTTTGCAGGTTCGCTTGATGCCCCAGGCAGTTGCAGCGCACGACCCCAAATATCTACGCGTCCACGAGCAGAGGGACACGGTGGATAGCACGTCAGAAGATTAGGCTTCCCACTCCGAAGAAGCTTTATTTACATGCGGATAAGGAAGCCCGGAAGAAGCCATTTTTCAAGTTGCGTCTAATTGTCGCTGACCGCGCTACGGTTCCTAATTGGACGTACAAATCGGCAACCGCGAGGGAGGCACAACGCCCGCATGCATGGGCCCGTCTCCGCCCGAACCAATGCAGTGAGCGCAGTTACTTTATATGTGGTCCGCTAGGTGCCGACATGCCCAGAAATATTTACACAGACTGGCCATTCAAATTACCATACATACATATATATAAATACAGGAGTGCTGCTATACCAACTAAGTCCCTTGGAGCCCTGCCTACTTCATTAGGGCTCGCGATGCAGCTATCAACAAGAAAGGAAGGGCCGTGAACACACTTTCAGCCTACAGATATTTGCCGCAGGGTTAATGCTCAGTAAATTGGGTTCTGTCTGTATCTCCCGAAGCTGATTACGTATATGGACATAAGGCTCGTTCTACACGCACTAATCTACTAACAGCCTACAGGACCTTGGATCCACGAACGAAATTGAGCTGTGCGGGTCAGCTAAAGGTACAAGAGCAGTCTGCGTTGCAATGCATCTTTTGACTTTAAGCTTCGCCAACGCCCAGCCCAGTACGTTGCCAAAGGTAATGCCTCTAAGTGTGTTTGCAATACACGCCAGAAGCATGCATTGACGGTACTGCAATGGGGTAACCTCAGCTACACCCGCGCTCTGACATCGCACTACATACTCTCGGGCGTGTTCTAACAGCGCAAATGCGGTGTGAAAATAGTGACCGAACGTACGCGCGTTGCAGTTATTGCGTAAGCACTGTCGGAAAGCAGAGAAACATTTCAGTCCCCGCGTGAAGCTTAGCCCAAACTGGACAACGTCTGCTCAGCCTCCCTGCTTTTGCTTCCGTGTTACTTGCTCGACTAATTCAGATGCGGCGAAAGCTGGACCGCGACCACTTTTCTGATTGTTCACGCAGACGCATTCTTTGCGTCCTAGACAAAGGAGCGTTAGACAGTGCCACACGCTGCCGTGGAACAGGATGTGGAACAATCGTTAGACTTCAGGTATCGCTAAGTACATGATCTTAAGAACGTAATAAAGGATAGCGCAAGCTTCAAACGGGACGGAAGGAAATACAGTGACACAGGACACGCGCTAACTCGTAAGTGAATTTTGCCTACATTTACAGAACCGAAGCAAGTGCACAGACCACACTGCGTCTAAAAGCCACAATCGCATCATCTCCGCGAGCACGCAGTGCTTATAAGCTTTTCCTAAAAACCGCTTTTTTTTTAGTTGCCGAGCAGCAAGAGAGAAGTGTCACTTATAGAGGTCGTACTTTTAGAAAACGTTATGTTGTATATGGGGGGGGGGGGGGGTGTAAGCTGTTCTCAATAAAATTCAGTTGTGATTTAGTGCCTATCCTGTGTCTCTGTCTGCATTTCCGTCCCGATTGGAGTTTGCGGTTTCCTTTATTCCATTCAATAATGAACTAACTGGCCCAGCAACGCGTTTTTGTTAAGTGATCCTAAGAGGATGTTGCGGGTTCAGCTACCCCCGCTAGCAAATAGTCTTTTCTTCCTCTTAAATATCGTCCGCCCCCCCCACCCTCCCGCTTCTTTAAAAAAAAATTCTGTAGTTCGACTTGCCAAAACCACGATTTGATTTGAGGCACGCCGTAGTGGGGGACTGTGGATTCATTTAGGCCACCAGGGGATCTTTAACGTGCCCCTAAAGCACGGGACACGATTGAGCTTTTTTTTTCTTCATGAAGACTATATGAGCATTGTCGCACCAACGATTCCTCACATATCCTAGATTATACAGCTCGAAAAGTAAGATTGTTCAATGATTTTCATCTGCGCTGCCCTCAACATCATTGTTTGTTGGCTCCATATGGTTAACACATCACGTCAACACCTCCATATGTAGTCCTTGACATGCTGAGCCAAATCCCTTGCAACGCCAGTGAAAATCTTTAATCTCGTAAATTATATGACCATTCCGGCGCTTTCGTGAGATCACAAAGTAACTTTTTCAGAATACTACAGTGGCATTCAGAAAGGAAAAACGTCATGGTATCCTTCTCATACATTCTGCATATCCTAATGAATACCCGGTGCCTTTCTCTCTTTCTTTAACAGTAACAGAATTTTTAAACGTCGCTTTCGAATTATATAGCGCGAATCAACTCACTGAACAGGATTAATCGAAGTGGCGGGCATTACTTAGACTAGAAACCAAAATGCAAACTTGACAAATTATAAAAATTTTACCAATGAACTGTCGAAATAATTACTTTAGCACACATATTGCAACATTGGAATTGAAGGCAGCGTGTTCACGTCCACTTGAAACGGATTTGAAAACTAGCACCAGTTTTGAGATACAGGCTGTCACACTTCCCATAAAAAAATGCACTGTTGTTCTATTTATTTCTTTAAAAATATGCCTTTTCGTGCATTGAATCTAACAAATAAATACTGCAACGTACGCCGATTAATCTTGTCGCACTTTGGAAGCAGATATCTCAAAACTGATGTGATCCTCAGAAATCTTTCCAATAGGATATGACTTTCGAAGCCAACGGTTACAGTTCTTCATTACGCAAAAAAGAAGTGAGGCGTGCAAACAGGGCGCAAGAGTAGAGAAGTGGACAACACGAACGGCGTTCGTGTTGTCCACTTCTCTACTCTTGCGCTCTGTTTGCACGCCTCACTTCTTTTTTGCATAATGAATCCTTACCAACTAGCTCAGCTTTCTGTCGTTCTAAGCTACAGTTCTTCAATTGCAATATGTGCCGTAATCAGTTTAAAAGTTCGTTAGCCAAACTATGTTATTTATGCAAATATTCATTTTGATTTCTGATGCGAATAATGGAATCTATCTGGGCGTAATCATGCTCAAAAAGTAGGATTGTTCTAAAAGACACGGGCGATATTTAGAAATTCTGTCAACGAGTAAAAACAAAAATCGTACTCAGAGAATTGAATGGTCTAATAGAGAAATGAAGCCCACTCACTTAAAAAAAAAAAATGTTTTCGCCGTAACGAAACCGGTGCCAAGAAGGCAATCCATTTTTGGACATGCCCGCCGTAACACCTTCGTTGTGCGTCACGGGCATTTCCTGGTTGACCTCTCTCTCTTTGTTCTTGCTCTCTCTCTCTCGCTCTCTCTCTCTCTCGCTTTCCGCCGCGTATGCGAGGAATGTTCCACTGAGCGAAATCATCCTTACGTTCTACATCGGAAACAAAAACAGTCCGCAAAGTCTGATCAACTCCGCACGGCGAGAGTTCAGAGAAATTTTCGAGTGTTCACGCGGCTAAAGTGAACAGAGGAATCGGTTTAGGCGGTACGAGAGGTACTCGCTAAGCAATTCTGGCACATAATTAGTAGCTGCATCTTAGTGCTCTTCTGTAATCCTTCGTTGAAAATGCGATGTCACTGCAGGGAGCACACCTTCGGATGCGAAATTCCGTACAAACACCAATTTTACAACTATCGAGTTGCCTTCAGTGTTAGATGCAGACGCGCTTATACAGTTGTTCCCAAATACCCGGACAGGCAAATGTTTCTGGTTCCTTATGCAACAGATGCAGACTGCGATTATCAATAATTTATGGCTCTTAGAAACAAAAAAAAAACAATCAAGCGAGTAATCAAGCGTACAAACAAACAAGACCTTGTCAGCGCGCGTTCGGTGCTATAGTCGGTAAACAAAAGCTGTCCTGGCAAGCGAAATGAACTTGCGGCGAGAAATTGTTTCTGATAAGCGCGCGGCATCTCCGTGTACATGTGTAATAACGGATAAAATAAGTCGAACGCTCTACGACAGTCAACCGAAGCAGCGGGCGCATTTGTGTTCAGAGACTATACGCCACCTATAAACGTGAAAACAAATAACGTGAATCCACTCGCGCAGAATCAGGAGAGGTTATCAACAGAGCTTACAGCATGATCCTGGGGCATCGCTTCACGGTTCCACATACCAGAGGGCAATAGACCCGAATCCTCTGGATCATGCAACTTCGCAGTATCTATAGAGGCAGCTTTGCTCCACATTCGTGGCAGGAAATAGCCGAGCTGCCTCGATGCACTAGAACGGTTTATCATCCAAAACCACGCGAAAATTGCTTGTACCGACGGGATGTCTCCACCACGACCTGCCCGTTGCTCAAACAGCGGGCCTACGAGGGCACGTATACATGTATATACACCTCGACATCCGGCGTATTCTTCCTTTCTCCAGTACTCATTCTGTTCTAGCGCTTTGTCGGTCAGTTTCCCCCTTCTTGAGCGTCCACGGGTCAGGCGAGACGCAAGAACTTAATGGACTGCATACGAGAGTAGCCAATTTGGGCCGAACCGATACATCTCCGACGAGGCGTGGTGCTTCACGCTAGCGAAGGTGCGCGCACAAACTTCCGCACGCACGGAGGAAGGAATAAAGAAGACCAAAAGAAAGGGCGTCCCTGTTTATACGGGGTGGGCGGAATGAGGCGAATCAGCGCGGCGACAACCGCACACGGCATGATGAACGACTCGGCTACTCCTCCCCGGTTTTCACGGTTGTCCTCTGCGGGCTCGTATGCGCAGGGGCATTTCGAACGATAAGAACAAGAAAGAAACAACAACAACAACAACAACAACAACAACAACAGGGAAAGGAAGATGAATACAGGGACGTCGGCGCGGCGCCAAAAAGTGATTACCTTCTCCCGCGTCTACGTTGGCCTTAGCGCTCCCCTTTCTTCGATCCCAAAAGGTGGCAGAAAAGTATAGCGATTTATATAGGATGGGCGTGTAGACACACACACACACACACCCGCTGCGGTCAAAGCTGGCGCCATGTACGCGTGAGAGCAACCGAATCCTAATTTGCGGCACCGGTGTCATGTCACCTTCATTACCTCATCAAGCCTAGCAAGACGTCGACGTTTTGTTTTTACTGTACTTACCTAGACGGTTCTTCCGAAGCGCATAGCTTCTTTCCTATAGATCAATGCGACAATGACGGCTGCTGCGGGATGCCACTATACAAGAACTGAAGCAGCAGTGTCGCCTAATTATTTTTGAGAAAAAGCTCATTAAAGGTGGCCGTACTCGCTCGAAATGAATGGTTTATACCGGGTGACCTTCCTTCGAGGAAACCGGCTCATTAAAATGTGTCGGTGTCAGGGAGCGCAATCGTGTGACAGTGAATGCGTTGCCTGAAAAGGCGGACATTACATCCACGGCAAATTGCAGTTTGGCGCTTGAGAGAGAGAGAGATTGGGGGAGGGGATAATCGCAATAGGGTAAAGACCAAAAGGTGACTGTTTGAAGCTTTTAAAATCAAAGGCTGTACGGGGGGCTAAAATGTGCACGAGAGAGAGAGAGACAAAGAGAGAGAGAGAGAGATTGGGGGAGGGAATAATGGCAATAGGGTAATAAATACCAAATGGTGACTGTTTGAAGCTTGTACAATCAAAGGCTGTACGGGGGGCTAAAATATGCACGCGAGAAGGTTATTTTAAGTAGAAAAACATGACATAACTTACACATGGTCGAGCGTAACGATGCTGCTGGACCTGTTATGAATGTGTGTGAAGCATGGCTGACGATTGTAAAATGACATGACCCTGCGAATATCACCTACGCATGCCTGGTGAATGCACAGAGCCTCCAGGTACCCCGAGGTGCTCAACGCAACGGCGACGTCAGCAAGATCAGACAGTATAAAATGCAGCATGTAATCGCATTTTGTAATAGCACCTGCCAAACTGCTTGCCATATGTTCTACATCTTCCTTCTATCGTCATCGTCACCCATCATGCACCTCTTTTTTCCCTCTTTCTTTCCCTCTTCCCCTTCCCCCAATGCCGAGTAGCTGGCTAGAGGAATATACCTCAGGCCGACCTTTCGGCATTTCGTGTCATTAAACTTCTTTCTCTCTTATAGGGTACGAGTTCAAACTCCGGATTTGAAGTCGAGCAGCAACGAAGTCAAATGCATTCAGCTTAAATCCTGCGTATAGCACGAATTTTGAGAAATACGTGCTTGAAATCTGCGGCGAAACGTACTGATGTCGCAGTTACCTATTATTAGCATCACATTTTCACACGGTGCTAACGCAACATTAAGTGGAACATCAATTCGTATCGCCTGTCATTTTGTTCGCGGCTTAAGTGATTTGCTTGTCTTGCACGCATGCTTTTATAACAGTTTATTTGAACGCGAAACATGTCTTGGCGAACATTTGTCACGTTTACAGTATCTAGCCAGGCTACGTTTCGGTGCTCTCATGATCGTTTCGCTAACTTGGTATGTACCAAAATTGCCATAGCATGACAAGAGCGTACGACGAAAATAAATCATCGGTCATGACATGAATGTCATGATATTCGTGTCATGTAGGTCATGAAACAGCCACCTAGGTCTTGGTGCTCTCATGGTCGTCTCGTTAACTTGGTACGTGCCAAAATTGGCATAGTATGACAAGAGTGTGTGACGAACATAAATGATAGGTCATGATACGATTGTCATGCCATGTATGTCACGTAGGTTACGAAACAGCCGCGCACGTCTTGGTGCTCTCATGGTCATTTCGCTAACTTTTCGTTAATCGATGTTATGCGAAGCATAACATCGATTCCCACAGGCCGTGGGATACTACGGCCTAACCGCTTGCTGCCATACTGCTAAATGTAAGGCCTACACTGCCCTCTTCGTTGCCGCAGTATTTTGTTGTCCTAAAGGTAGCGCAATAGTTGACACGCAGGCAAAACAAAACAAAAAGATGGCCAACAAACACGAACAGAAGCACGTGTTTGTCAGCGCTTGAGTTAGTTCACGTGTCAACAAGTACGTTGCCTTTAGAGCAATAAAGACCAAACTACACGCACGCGTGCTCGCGCGCGAGGGGTAGGGCACACGAGTCCACATGCCTTGAGCTTGCCGCGCCTCGTAATGGGGATTTGAACGTTAAAGACGCCCGACACCGCGTGCCCACTTGAATCAACATTTTCGCCTTGGCAGAGATCGTTTTATATTTCTGTGAGGCAGCCAGACTACCGACATTTGTCTGGAGGAAATATATCTGTGCTCGTGCCGCGCTTCGTCGAATACGACCTGTCCTGCACCATCTGCGCATGCGTGAGGCGCGTGGACGCACGCTTTCGAGCGCCGGCAAACGTACGTGTAGTCCGGTCTTAATGGCTAACCACCAAGCCCACCAATACTTCCTCAAGGACACTCTATATACATCAGCGCTCTCACTATTGAAGCGGCCCGTAATTGGAATAGGCGAAGGAATAGGCCAAGGTGAAACGTCTCAGTTTTCTTTATCTTGAAAGCACAGTTCTCACTTTTCAAGCACATCTCTGAACGTTGATTATCCATTTTGCCATGACGGCTGAAACGTCGGTGACAGACGCTTCTTGCTAAACACGCACTGTCGTTCAGGACGTAACGCATGATGGTAATGCGATCCTGCATGCAGGCAACGGCGAGACATTGCAGTCATGGAGGTACCAGTAAGCGGCATTGCACCATCTTCATTGAATCATATGTAAGTACTACTAAGGGCGCACGTCAACATGTACGGAATTCTAGTACAGGATCGAGGTCATGTTCAACATCGGACACAATTATTTTTGGACACGAGAAAGTACGACGTCTTGTAAGTGCAGAAAAACTAGTACCAAGTATCTTCCTTTTCCATAAGCTATATTATCATTTTCCTCATTTACGTGA
This sequence comes from Dermacentor albipictus, assembly GCF_038994185.2. Lineage (NCBI taxonomy): Eukaryota > Metazoa > Arthropoda > Arachnida > Ixodida > Ixodidae > Dermacentor > Dermacentor albipictus. The sequence goes on from NC_091829.1 coordinate 24,865,338, forward strand.
GAGCCTCATTCTGCCGCACATGAGGCCATCACGACGTCTGTTTAATTCTCCCAGTGTTCAACGCATTCATGGCTCAACTAATGCTTTCAATAAATCATTTCTGCCAACTGCCATACCGCATTGGAATGTACTTCCTGACGGTATCGTCAAAGAAACAGATTCTGTAGAATTTAAACTTTTATTATAACACCAGTGTTCTCCACAGCCCCAGTAGTAAGCCCGTTAATCGGCTTTTTCATTTTCATCTGTTTACTGTGTTTACCAGTTCTTGCAATCTGTATTAATGTGTTTTATCTTTGTGATCCGTGGTTACCATGTGTTACCCCCCCCCTTATGTAATGCCCCATCAGAGGCCCTTAAGGGTAAATGATGATGATGATGATGATGATGATGATGATGATGATGATGATGACGACGACGACGACGACGACGACGACGACGACGACGACGACGACGACCAAGGGACACTAAACGCTAATACTAAGTCGACGTGGACTGTTACAATACCATTACAGAAACCTTGCTGCGAGAGTCTCGTGTGCAGAAAATACTTAAGCTTGAGTCTGAAGGGTCCTATACATTTAGCGCAATTCAACTCGACCGCCCCCGACCCGGGCAGTGGTGAAGCTGCATACGCTGTCACCACACTTTCCTGCCACAGGTGAGTAAAACGGTGCCCGACAGACAGCGCTGCGGTTTTCCGCTCACAGCAAAATTGATCGTGAAGAGCGACTGAGGAATATGGAAGAATGTAAACGGGCTGGGAGAGTTGTTGACTTGACTGATTTCCAAGCACTTTGCTGCGTTCACAGACAGTGTTCCCTCTATCCCGTTTTCCTCTTTCTGTTCCCCCTTTCCCTTGCCCCAGTGTAGGGTAGCAAACCGGACGCTCGTCTGGTTGACCTCCCCGCCTTTCCTCTCTTTGCTATCTCTCTCTCTCTCTGTACAGGAAGAACATTGATTCACAGTGGAGCAAAAGAACTAGGAAGCTTACCAGCAAGTATGTGGCCTGTAGGGTGGGCAACGGAGCAACAAAGAGCGTCAAGCGGAAAGTCAGAGAGGCCGAAATAATCTCATAGGTGGCGCCAATGGAAAAGAAACTTGCAATGAGTAACTACTTAAGAGGCAAAAACGAAATCGGGAAAGAAAGCATTTATGATAACTCAAACACTTCAACACTTTTCGAAGCGAGACCGGGATGCCTTAGAACACGCACCTATAAAGCGAGATACAGAAAGAAAGAAGTAGTATGTGCTTGCTGCGGTAAAGCTAAGTAAACGATGGAGCATGTTTTATCAGAATGTGAAGATATCTGCCTAGCTGTCGATTACGCATCCCTGATCTCCTTGAAGCACTTGGATTCAACGGGAGCAAGGGGAAAGTAAACATGTCCGTAGTAGAGATTAGTAAGATGCGATTGGAAGATTGGTGAAAGTAGGGAAACGACAAACAACGGAGGCGTGCGAAAACAAAGTTCACAATAGGGGTTCAAGGAGTTTGGTTACGGGAATTCATCGTGGGGATTTTTCCCCCTTTTTTTGGTTTTAACATAGGTATGAGATTGGGCAATATAGTAAGAGCTTGGTGGGGCAACCCATGCACCACCCCGTTCCAAAGGGGACGCTCATAGCATCCGTCCGTCCGTCCGTCCGTCCGTCCGTCCGTCCGTCCGTCCGTCCGTCCGTCCGTCCGTCCATCCATCCATCCATCCATCCATCCATCCATCCATCCATCCATCCATCCATCCATCCATCAATCCGCCAATCCGTTCGCCCGCCCGTCCGTCCGTCCGTCCGCACATCCAAAACGCAAACGCGCGGCCATGCAGAAACCGAGCCAAGACATAGCGTTGGATTCGCCGCTGCGTCGACCGTTCGGGAATTGCGCGTATCCAACACTTGTGCACAAATTACCATTTACACTGTGTGCACAGCGTATACCTTACACATTGTAAACCGAAATTTGTCCACAAGTATTTGATACGTGCAATCTTTCGCGCGACCGCACGCGTGCGGTGCGGCTTGCGGCGATGGGCGGCTCGAGCCTAAATCGGCCCTAGGGCCCATTTACGCTCGAGCCGCCCATCGCCGCAAGCCGCAGCGATCGCGTGCGGTCGCGTGAAAGATTGCACGTATCAAACACTTGTGCACAAATTTCGGTTTACAATGTGTGAGGTATACACTGTGTACACAATGTAAACGGTAATTTGTGCACAAGTGCAGGATACGAGCAATTTTTCGCGCAAGCGTGCGGTGCAGCTTGTGGCGATGGGCGGCTCGAGCGTAAATCGGCCCTAGGGACATTTTGATGGTTGCGTTTCGCGACCCAGCGAAACCAGCGCAGCACTACGCGATATAGAAACTACAGAAACGACAATGCGTGGACGGCACAGAGTGCAAAAAACGAAACCTTTCGATCGCCCGCGTCTTTGTCAAGGCTAACGTCAATTAGTTTTTTTTTTATCAAATAGAACTGGACAAGAAGCATTTTGTTTCGTCTTACAATGTAATACAACTATATCTTTATTACTTCGTTCGCGGTAATACTGACTCCTTAGACATTCTCTTTAGCTCGGCATAGTATTTGGCTTTAGTATCCCTTCAATAGAGGAAAACTCCTTTTTACTACTATTTGACGCTCACAATTCAGTTTTCTGACGAAGGCTAAGGGTATAACTGCATTGTCCCAACTTTGATGCGACTCGCTACTCGTACGTAGAACACGTCGCGCTGGCAGTCGTATTTCTTTGACAGCTGCACAATACGCGAGCTGCACTATCACCACATCCGCAAGAACGGCGTGCGGCACTGTTGGCCATTCCAGTAAGGGATGAAGAACCATTCATAAATGCAACGCCCACCCACAGGTGGCAGGCTGCTCAACGAAGTTTATATATTACAATCGACGGAAATTTCACGTCCCGAAGCCACGCCCGTGATGAAAGGTGCCATGGCAGGGATCTTTGTATTAATGCAGACCATCTCGGGTTCTTCAAACCTTCTGTGACATCTAAGTAAACAAGGCTTTTTTTTTTTTTTTCATTCCACCAATTGCATGAGATCGGCATCCCGCGCCGCTAGGGAATCAAGTCATGTCCTTCGTACTGATGAGCTGCAGGTCGCAGTGGCTGCTATTACACAGCATACACGTGTAGAGCTATTCGGCTGTTATTCAGAATATTCGGTCAAAGTCTCGGGATACACCGGCAACTATTCAAGAAACGCCGTCTCCTATTCAGGCATCGCTCGCTCCTTTGATTAACACGTAGAGCTGTGCAATAGTATTTTTTCCCTCTTAAACATTAACTTAATATTGAACATTTCCTGCGGCAGATTCTCCATACCTACTGCCCGAGGCAGGTTGTTGGCATGGGTCTACATTAATAGCAAACTGCACGATAAATCAAAATAGTTACGTAGCTACATAATAAGCAAAATTTCATTCCCTTTCTTTGATTAGGTTTCTTAAAGTTATGCCACTACTGATTAACTTTTCTCGTTAATTGGGCTGTCATTTTTATGCTTTCATGTTATTGTTTAACAAACTCTGTTTCTGCGTTTGTCGGTGATATGCTTGCCCGACTGCTTTCATGCCGTCCTCCTTGCTTGTGTTTCCAACGTGCTTTATGCGTTCAATTCGAGGTTATTTATCTGTGCTATTGAGTGTTCCACCTACATCCGTCGCGCACAAATTCAAAACTGCGTCCCCTTAAGAAAGCAAGTGGAACAACAGTGCATTTTGTCCAAAGCGCGAGGAGCACTTATCTCTAAATGGCTGCTACAATTTCAAAATTATAATAATATTTGGGGTTTTACGTGCAAAAACCACTTTCTGATTATGAGGCACGCCGTAGTGGAGGACTCCGGAAATTTTGACCACCTGGGGTTCTTTAACGTGCACCTAAATCTAAGCACAAGGGTGTTTTCGCTTTTCGCCCCCATCGAAATGCGGCCGCCGTGGCCGGGATTCGATCCCGCGACCTCGTGCTCAGCAGCCCAACACCATAGCCACTGAGCAACCACGGCGGGTGGATTTCAAAATTCGTTCAGCGAGTAAGCGCACCTTCCATACCAACCGAATTGAATTCACCAGCCAGTTACGGCCCTTGCCCGCGAGCCATATGTCATATATCAAAAAGTGAATTAATTACAAATTGCATTACAATAATGAACGGCAAATCCTAATCGCAAGACAACATCAACCCGCCGAAGTTATCCAGAATTCTCGCGTCGCTGGCGTAATGGCGCGCAAAGGATGCCGCCCCGACTACCGTCTTGCGCCGGACCTTACGCGAAGTAATGAGATTCCGTCGTCGAACTTATCTCGCAGCGCTATCGCGGCGTACATTGGTACGGCGCTCGCTCGCTAATGAGCGATAAAGAAGTATTTCTCTAAAGAGCACTCGAACTGGCCAGCAGCGTGGCTTCATTAAGATATTTTTTCGGACGTCACTGCACAGCAGCTGTGAGGTTAGGCCGGCCGGCCGCTGCGAGCAGGGATAAGACCATCGCGAATAAGGGCCTTTTTCGCGCGCACCCTGTAATTTGCACCGTGGTACTACAGATTACGAGAGTGTTCATTATACTCGCTGGACCTGCGCACCGGCGTCGAGCTGTTCCTGGTCTCATATATACACATGCTCGCATTACCCCGCTGAGTAATTAGTTCGAAGACGATGCGGGCGAGATATTTTCTTATTTTTGTTTTACTTGTTGCTGCTGTGGTTCGCGTTCCACCGCCGCAGCGGACGCGACTAAAGACGGCACCAATTTTTGAGGTGCAAGATGCTATGCAAGAAAGCACGGTTGGTGAGCGCCGATGAGGAACTGGCAACAAGGAATTTCGTCTAATGCGAACCACTTACATGAAAATTGCTCGCTTTCTTTCTATTTCTCAATATACATGACGGTATAATGAACAAAGTTTCGCTACACGTAAATATGTTGACACATATGCAGAATGACAGAGAGGGACAGAGAGAGAGAGAGAGAGAGAGATAGATAGATAGATAGATAGATAGAGAGAGAGAGAGAGAGAGAGATATGTGGGGGAGGGAGAGAGATGCGATTAGGAAAAGGCAGAAATGTTAAGTACAGAAAGTTGGGCATGTTGGCATTTCTCTTCTTTATTTTGCTCGTAAAGCGCGTAGTACCTAAGATAACTATACAAAATTAAATACTGGGCCAGTCTCTCAATGCGAATTTAAGTTGAGCAAATGAGGAAACATGGATCAACGGAGGCAAGTCTGTCAACAGCGCTATACAATATCTCGAGCCGCTGATCTCAACGCGAACTTCCACTCGCGTCATAAAAAGGATTAGTAGGAAACGGCTTCCTTTCATAAAACGATTTATCACGTCGCAGTAGGCGCACATAAACGTTAAAAAACAATTGCTTCGACACATATACTGCGAGTCAACAAAGAGCAGATCGCGTTTTTTACCTTCTGGCGGCTTCGAATTCTTCCATTTTTCACTTCTTCAATAACCTAAAATAATCGGAATAAAAAAAGCATCGCGGGAGGTACTTGTCGCAGTAAATGCGAATGACGCATTTACCACGCACACCTATATATAGCGTATGGGCTCACTTTTGGTGCAACTGTGCCACGGCATAGATGAAGCAACAATGGCAACATTAGACGATATAGGTAGACTCCCTTACGACGCCTATTTAAAGACGGTATACGTACCTCAAGAATACCTATGCAAAAGTGTGCGAGAAGGCAAGGCGGCTTACCTAAGGTCTATAGACAACCTATACAGGCTGTGATAACAAAGATTAAGAAGTGGTACGCCTACAAAAATATTTATAAACAACAAGTTAATAGCAACTGCCGGGGAACTTAAATTACTAGTAGAACCAAAATGACACATAAAGACAAAGCTTTCTCACTGGCGGAAAACCATTTTCACGTCGTATAGGGACAAACAGATGATATGGTGGGGAAAAAAACCAAAAGAAGAAAGAACGACTATGAAGAATATTCAAGAGCAATACACTATATATATATATATATATATATATATATATATATATATATATATATATATATATATATATATATATATATATATATATATATATATAACACTTACAGAGAGTTTTCCTGTATGTTGTTTATCATTGGGACTCCGTGGTACAGCAGCTAGAGATTGCTTGTGCAAGACGCCGGAGCATGTTCACGAAAACTTAAAGCAAGCCGGTCTTGCACTTCAGCGCTTTATATCGGGTGCCTCGGTGCCTTTCCAGGATAAATACTCCGTCAACATACGCAAGGTAAGGGTCTCCTATAGTTAGCGAGCGAAAAAAGACGCAGAAGATAGAAAGACGGAGCAAATTAACCACCACCGAAGCTCAATATGCGGCTAGGGCACACCGTGCAGTTTAAACTGCTGCGGTTAACTTGAGACATTCGAGGTGCATAACTGTTGTTCGCCTTTAGACGCAGCGAAGAATGCCCAGGGTGGCACCGGGTCCACTGAATTGACACATCGCGCGGTTATACTGCCGATTTCTTTTTTTAATACGTGTACGGCCGCGCAAATGTGCAAGAAAGTCGTTAACAACGCGGGCCCCGGCAGCGCCGAAAAGCGGGATAATTGCGATACGGGAGCGCTCCTGGAGCGAATACACACAGGCACACGCAAACACGCGCGCACGCACGCACGCACGCACGCACGCAGACACACACACAGGCACACACACAGGCACACACACAGGCACACACGCACACAAGCGCGACAGATTGGGTTCGGGAGAGGAAATATATAAGTGCTCCCGCTATCATTTGTCAAGGAGACGACGGGGCATGCCCCCACGAAACTGGAGAACATAATGCCTTTGCTGCGTCGATGGTTATATCGGCGCGGGGTTGATCGTGTGTGTCGCGGAAGAGAAGAAGCTCGGCGCCCCTTTTCGTAGCGCAAGCAACGCGCATGCGCAAATTTTCCTCGCGTATATATATACATGGTTGCGTGAAAAATGACACTCCCGCGTGTGTGTGTGTGTGTGTGTGTGTGTGTGTGTGTGTGTGCGTGTGCGTGCGTGTGTGTGTGTGTGTGTGTGTGTGTGTGTGTGTGCGTGTGTGTGTGTGTGTGTGTGTGTGTGTGCGCGTGTGCGTGTGTGTGTGTGTGTGTGTGTGGCGAACGAATGTTAACAAACATAAAAGAAGAAATACTGCCAGTTTCGGACGAAGGCGAAGCGTTGATAGTGATAGCAAGGCTATATAGCATTGCGCTCAAGCATGCTCAGTGCGCGCCGCGTCCAAACCACATCCGCAGGGTCAAATACGTGCTTAAGAGTGAACAGAGGCTCAATATCTTTTTATAGTGAAGGGAGCAATGGAACGGCGTCGCTAATCCGCCACCGCTGATCGCCAGCACACAAGCGGGGTCGACTGCGACTGTAGTCGGTGACAACCTAAGCTGATGCAGTACAAGCTCCACCCGCAAAAACGCCGCGCAGCTCTCACATTCACCTCTGAAAGAGAGCCCAGTCAGCTGGAGTCCACTCGCAGCTAAATGATCTTGCTTCGCTAATGCAAACGCTAGCTAATTAGAAAACAAAAGAACGTTGTTTCAAGCCACAGCGTTACCTTTGGCTGAGCGCCGATATCAGGATAACCCGTAAACATTTTGCCAACAGGTTCAGGCTTCATCCTAACAGCAGTGACACGAAGAGAGATCTGTATACGGAGAAAACAGCCGATTGAAACACGCAAAACTGGTTGAGGTCACGAAAATAAGGCAAGCTAATTGACTGGCACATGGAAACTGTGCTCGAGTTGGACAGCGCATGCATAGCCTTTTAAAATGCGTAAGCATTTCTATGTCAACTCACTGAAGAAAACCGTCGCTGATATACCTGACGTTCTCACTGCGTAAGGAAAAGATTGTATTAAACAAAATAAATCAACGAAACACGAAGAAACCTGACGTTTAAAAACGTAAATTAGAGACAACGCGTTTCGAACCTGCAACGTCCTAAACAAAATTAAATCTTGAGGTTAAACGTGCCAAAACCACTTTCTGATTATGAGGCACGCCGTAGTGGAGGACTCCGGAAATTTCGACCACGTGGGGTTCTTTAACATGCACCTAAATCTAAGTACACGGGTGTTTTCGCATTTCGCCCCCATCGAAATGCGGCCGCCGTGGCCGGAATTCGATCCCGCGACCTCGTGCACAGCAGCCCAACACCATCTGTAACATCTTGATTCAAAGTCAGGTGTCATAGTCATTGCGCTACTCATTTTTAACGCGACAGCGTTAAGCGCCACATGTCCCAGAAGATCCGTAGTCGGTGTCGGCGGAGTTGTACGTGAGCGAGAATCACCCCACATATTTAGGTATATGCATATGCCACGCTTTGCTATATGACATGCAGTATATGCGGGTTATATAGTCACATCATCCTATCGCTTAAGTTGCTCATACTTTGTCTTACATTGTTGGCAAAGTTATTCCTCATAATTTTGAGAATGGCAGCCCACAAGCAAACGTCACGAAACAAAACACCGACAGCGCATGCCTTCTAAATCAATTCTTCTCAGACTTGAATATAAAAATTGCGAAACGGTAACGGAAACCTCAAAATGATGTAACATATTTTGGCGCCGCTGTGGGGGCCCCCTCCGGGATCGGCCCACGCAAGGGGCGGTGTTTCTTCCGGAAAGCTCGCCTTCTTGCATAGCGTTCGCCGCCAGCGTTGCCCAGAAGCGTGAGAAGCAGTCAAAGACCTTTGAATGCTATCGGCGTTCCACTCTTAAAGGCAAAGATAAGCATCCTCCAAGATTTTTTTTTTTATTGGCTCATTCGCAAGTTTGCACCTCCACCAGAGCTCAGAGAACAAGCACGTGAAAGACATTTGTAACATCTACCAACCAGCATGATTGCAATCACATCAAAATTCTCTTAGTTTTGTCAAGGGTCCTAACCTTGACAACAATTACGGAGGGTATTCGCGCGCTTTTTGCACCTCGCGGTAGGCGTGTATACTTTCCCGGAAGCACGTTCGCGCCGGTCGTGCGTCCGGGTCACAACAATACCCAGCTATTCTGGAGCGCCAGAGGCTGTGAAGGCCAACGAGCATTACTAGAGCAGAAGGAATCCCATCGTTTTCTGCCGCTAGATACCCGATGCCGCAGAGATCATCCAGCGGGAGTTCTTTAAAACCTGTCCTTTGTAAAACATCGCAATGTATTCACTCCTCCTCAACAATGCAGGAAAGCGTGATCTACTGTCTCGGATCGTTTGCAAATTAAGCAATGTGTTCCCCAAGGTTTTAAAAAAAAGTTTTCTTTCAATACTGTGTCCTAACTGCAAGCGTTCCTGTATGAACTTTGAAAAAAGAAAGTGTTAACCCCTGGTGAAATGCGCATACTATTTACTTTTCTTTTAGTACATTCTCGCCGTGGCTACCACTGCAAACGGATCCATGGAAAGGTAAAGGAAATTCAGTATCTCTCAAATCCCTATGCAGCTTTTCTCACTGCGCTACCCATGCGTCCCCGTAAAGCGACGCAATAACCACGTGTCAATCGTGTTACACAACGCGGCGGCGCAAGTCCGCCTTTACTACGACACTGTATCCAGGATCGGCGCGCAGTAGGCCTATCCTGGAGACAGCGCGTCAGTAAACCGTTTGTACAGTAAGAGAGAGAGGATGAAGAGGAAAGGCAGGGAGGTTAACCAGATATGAGTCTCCGGTTTGCTACCCTACACTGGGGATGGGGGATAGGGGTTAGAAAGATGACAGAGAGGAAAACGCAAAAAAAACGCAAAAAAAAACCGAACGCGCACACACGGAGACACACACACAAAAGGCGTTCCAGTTAAAGTCGTTCACTCAGGCCGGTAGATCGCAAGAAGCGCAAAAGCGCTTGCACGGCCTTCTTCTGTGACGGCAGGTCCTTTCGATGTTGCAGGATTCTTTTTTCTGATAGCGGTTGGTCGTCCAGTTCGTCAAGTTCCTGGCTGAGGCATGCCCTCTGTGGACTGTACTGCGGGCAGGTGCACAAAATATGGCCAATTGATTCCTCATGGCCGCAGTGGTCACAGGTTGGGGTGTCGGTCATCCCTATGCGGAAGGCATAGGCTTTAGTAAAGGCAACGCCCAACCAAAGTCGATATAAAAGCGTGGCGTCTCTACGGCGAAGCTGTGATGGCGCTCGAAGACTTAATGTTGGGTCAAGTGAGTACAGTCGCGGATTTCTTAAATGTGGCTCATTCCATTGCGACGCGGTGCACTGCCGAGCAAGTAGGCGGAGCTTCCGTGCCGCGTCAGTTCTAGAAAGAGGAATTGGGACGTGGCGCTCCTCAGTATGGGCTGAGCGGGCAGCGTGATCCGCCCGTTCATTGCCGACAATCCCGCAGTGACTTGGAAGCCACTGAAAGGTTATTTCGTGGCCTGCATCACTTGTATGTTGTAACATTTCTCTAATATGGAATATTAGCTGTTCGTGCGGTCCGCGTCGTAGAGGTGACAGTAGAGACTGCAGTGCCGCCTTCGAATCGCAGAATATTGTCCATTTGTGTGGTGGTTCATCACCAATGTGTTGAAGGGCAGTAAAGAGCGCTGCGAGCTCTGCTGCCGTCGATGTTGTCGCGTGGGTCGTCTTAAATTTGATTGTTCTAGGTTTCGCTGGTATGAAGATTGCCGCCGTGGAGCTGCTTGGAAGGACAGATCCATCAGTGTAAATATGGGTAGAGTCAAGGTAGTTCTCATACAAATGTAGTAGCGTGAGCTGTCTAAGGGCTGGTGATGACAGATCAGCTTTTTTCGAGATACCAGGTATTGCGAGGTTGATTTTTGGCTGAGCGAGGCACCATGGAGGGATCGAAGGTCTCGCAGCCGGAGTGAAACAAGCTGGCAATGATTCATCATATGCAGTTATCGTTTGGCTGAAAGATGTGTGTGGCCTGTCCACTGGTAGAGAGGCTAAATGGTGACGAGGAGTCCTGGCTAGATGCCTTATATGGGTCCTGAGTACTTCAATTTCAATGTGGGTCTTGACAAGGTGGTCTTTAGCGATTGCTATCGTAGCCACTGTTGAAGCACTCTGAGGCAGGCCTAGACAGATCCGGAGCACTTGACCCTGAAGACTTTGTATTGTGTGTAGATTCGTTTTGCCTGTGTTGTTTATTGCTGGCAAGCTATATCGCAGGAATCCCAGAAAAAGCACCCTATACAGTTGTAACATGGCACTAGGCGACATTCCCCAGGTCTTGCCAGCGAAAAACTTGAACAGGTGGCAGATGCCTGTCAACCGTTTTTTCACGTAAGATATGTGTGGGCTCCATGACAAGTCCCTGTCGATTATGACACCTAGAAACTTGTACGATCGGACCTGTCGTATTATTTGGCCATTTATCGTTACACTGTAGTTTGCCATGGGTTTGCGCGTAAATGGCACTAGTGCGCATTTCTCGGAGGAAATTTCCAGGCCTCGATTACGGAGGTAGATAGCAGTTTGTGTCGCGGCTTTCTGAATTCTCGCTCGCAGCTGTAGGCGTGTTACTGCAGATGTCCATATGCAGATGTCATCCGCGTACATTGATAGCCTGACTGTGGTTGGCACGTCCTCAAGGAGAGTAATTAGTGTTAGATTGAATAACACAGGGCTAAGTACACCGCCCTGGGGGACGCCGCGGTAGCTATAATGTCGAGAAGTATGGCCTTCCTCGGTGCTTACAAAGAAGGATCGCATGGATAGATAGCTCCGTATCCATTGAAACATCCTACCACCCACTCCTACCTCTGCGAGAGCAGAGAGGATGGCTTCATGCGTAACGTTGTCATACGCCCCTTTAACGTCGAGGAATAAGGATGCGCAGAGACGCTTACGGCGTTTCTCATGTTGAATGTAGGTCACCAGGTCGACGACGTTATCGATCGATGATCGACCGCGTCGGAAGCCCGCCATGGCATCTGGGTAGGTGTTGTGGTACTCCAAGTACCACTCCAGGCGTCCTAGGATCATTCTCTCCATTACTTTGCCCACACAGCTCGCCAAAGCGATCGGGCGATATGAGGAGAGCTCCAACGGCGACTTGCCAGGTTTCAGCAGTGGAACAAGGCGACTTGTCTTCCAGGTTGTTGGTAGCGTGCCATTTCTCCAAGATTCATTGTACACCTCAAGAAGAACCCCTCTCGCTCGCTCCCCCAGGTGACACAAAGCGCGGTAGGAAATTCCGTCAGGTCCTGGCGCTGATGTGCGGCTACACAAAGCTCCCTCAGGGCGGGGTCCCTCAGGGTGGGGTTCTTAGCCCCACTTTGTTCAACCTTGCAATCCTTGGCCTTGCCGACGTTCTACCACATACAGTAAACCTTTCAATATATGCTGACGACATATGCATATGGGCCTCGGCAGTTACACGTCTCCAGGTGCGTGCACGGCTCCAAAAAGCAGTGACCCTAACATCATCGTACCTGAGTGCGCAAGGCCTCAGCATTTCGACCGAGAAGTGCGCCTTAGTCGCCTTTACCCACAAGCCCATGACCTGGTACCCCATTTCTATTGACCACCAACCAATTTCCTACGCAAAAACTCACCGATTCCTAGGCGTTATTATAGACAGAGACCTTTCATGGAGCCCCCACATCTCATACTTGAAGAAGAGGCTTACTTCTATCTCCCATATACTAAGGTTTCTTGCCGGAAAAACGTGGGGCACATCTGTGGCATCTATGCTTCAACTATACAGGACGCTCTTCCTGGGATACTTGCGATACAGCACACCGGTGCTGTCCAATGCTAACAAAACTAACATCCATGTCCTACAGAACATTCAAGGCCAAGCCCTTCGAACATGTCTGGGGCTACCTCGAAATGCTTCAACCGTGGCAACAATTGCCACCGCGAGAGACAACCCAATAAGGACCTATATAGATATCGACGCACTCCGGGCGCATGTCCGCCATATATCCAGAGTCCCTGACCACCATCTCGCTCACTTGCCTGAGAAAAGACCCAAGGCAGCGTTCTCCAGATCAATTGCGGCTAACCGGCACTCTTTGTCTTTGAGGCACTCACCCGCAACAAGAACGCCATCCCCTATGTGGTGCTTGAAGAAGCCTCCTGTGTACCTTGCTGTTCCAGGAATAGTGAAGAAAGCTGGCCTGACCACCGCGGCTCTCAAGCAGATCACATTGGAACTTCTTCATTGTTCATACGCTAACCGAATTCATGTTTACACGGATGGTTCCGTCTCGGAAAATTCTACGGGCGCCGTTGTTCTACCATCTCAATCGGTCGTCATCAAGTTCAAGACTTCACACGTAACGACATCTACAGGTTCTGAACTGGCCGCTCTTCGCGCTGCTATCGAATATATTGAAAAAGAACCGCCCAACAGATGGGCAATATTTTGTGACTCGAAAGCAGCCCTCCAGAGCTTGCGAAGTTTACGACGTGGCAATTATGAACAGCTGGTGTCACAAATCAACGAAACCTGCCATTGCGCATCTGAAAGAGGACATGATATCATATTTCAGTGGCTGCCGGGACACTGTGGCATCGTTGGTAATCACCTCGCCGATGACGCTGCCCGACGTGCCCAGGCTGGCTCACCGACACTCCTTATACCTTTATCCAGAGTCGACGCTGCAAGAGAGCTTCGCAGTCTCGCTCGTGCAATCACGTTAGGTTGCTGGCACACACCACAGAACTCTAAGTGTCGTTTACACGGCCTCGACCCTTCACTGAAACTTACATTACCAGCGAACCTTCCACGACGTGACGCAACACTGCTGTGTCGGCTGCGGGTAGGAGTAGCATTCACCAACTCCTACAGCTACCGTATTGGAATGGCGGATTCACCAATGTGCGCTAAGTGCAAGTGTGAAGAGACCATCAGTCACCTTCTGTGCCACTGTTCTCGCTTCGATAATCAACGTGAGACTCTCCAGTGTGCCTTAAATAGACTGGATGACAGGCCATTTACGGAAGCGAAGATCTTGGGAGCCTGGCCTCACAGTTCCTTGGCCCAGAAAGCCGTTCGAGCGCTTTTTCGCTACCTGAGGGCAACGGACTTGAGTGCCCGGCTATAGACATCCTACACTTAAGTTCTCTCTCTTCCTCTTTCACTCCCCATTCCCCTCCCCACGTGTAGGGTAGCAAACTGGACTCAGTCTGGTTAACCTCCCTGCCTTTCCGTCTTCCCTTCTCTCTCTCTCTCTCTCTCTACACAAAGCTAATGCTGCCTTAAGTTCGTGGATCGAGAATGGTAGATCCAACCGGTGATCACGTGGTGGCGGACAGCTGCTCGAAAGTGATGGAATGTTGGTAGCTGTGAGTTGGCCGGATAATCTGGCGCAGAAATCCTCTGCCACGTCAAGCTCCGATCTCTTTTGAGAGAGGGCAAGTGCCTTGAATGGGAATCGCTGTACGGGAAGTGTCCGCAGTCCGCGCACCGTTCTCCATAGTTGCGATAAAGGCTTGCGTGGATCTAGCGACTCACAGAAGGCAACCCAACGTTGCGATTCGAGCTTGTCTAACCGGCGCTGTATCTTCTTTTGCGTGCGCCTGGCGGTCCGTAGATCGTCCATTGTTTTCGTACGTCGGTATCTTCGTTCAGCACGTCGTCGGATAGCTCGAAGTCGTTCTAGTTCCACATCATAATCATTAAGTTTCGAGGAGCATGTTAGAGTACGCATAGTGTCTTGCACCACGCTCTTGATTGCCTCTTCCAAGTCGAAAGATGGATTGGCGTCGCAGTGTTCTTCCATAATAGACTGAAATTTAGGCCAGTCCACTCTTTGGATCGTATCCCGTATTTTGCAAGTGGTCAATCCTCTGATCTTGATGTACGTGGGGATATGGTCGCTTCCGTGCGTCTCTATGTCCGCAAACCACCCTGCACGTCTGACTAGGCTTCGTGAGACGAAAGCCAAGTCAAGACAGCTGCTGTACGTGGAGCCACGTAAGAACGTAGGACTTCCATCATTCAGCAGCCAAAGTTCATTACTGGAGGCGAAAGATACCAGAGCTCTGCCTCTTGCGTTGATGGTCGGACTTCCCCAGAGTGTATGATGGGCGTTGAAATCTCCAGTGATGACCCAGGGAGTGGAAGTTGAGGAAAGGATGTCTCGTAGTCTTTTGTAATCAAATCGACTTGACGGAGATAGGTAGGCGCCTACAAAAGTGAAGGCCAGATTCTTTTTCCTTACGTTTAGGCATATATATTGGTTACTGTCATTAGGTGGTATGGGCTGATGAGTGTAGGTGAGGTCACGGCGAATGAACACCAAAACCTTACTGTTTTCATAAACAGCTGACGACATAAATGATTCATATCCAGAAAGCCCGATTTTGTTCGATAAGTTCGGCTCGCAAATGACGATAATGGGAAACATATTGGCGAACACGAAGCGACGCAAATCCGAAAGGCGCGCTCTGAGTCCGCGGGCATTCCACTGAAAAATAGCTGCTTGTCGGACCTATTCCCTAAAAGACCGTGGCTGTGGAGCCATGATCTACTCAAGGGTTGCAAGCACCGGACTCAGAGCGTCCAGTACTTGAAGCGCACTTCTGGCAGACGGTGTGTGCATGTTGCTTAGCAGCACGCGAATGGCATTCATTAAAGGCCTAATAAGTGCTATCACTTGCTCATCTGTTTTCCGCGACTCCTCGGATACAGCACCTTGCTGTACTGGGGGCGGCTTCGTCTGCGGCTCTTCTGACGGTCGTGTACGCGGAAGTGGCGGCCATTCCTTTGTGGAGAGAGATCTGGCCGTTTGCTCCCTTCCAACATTGGTGTTCGGAGTGCTGGAAACGTCCGCTGATGATGATGCTTGACGAGGGGACTTGTCCTGAAAGCTTGATGTTTTCCGCCGTGAAGACCCTCGTCTGTGACGTCGTCTTCGCCGTACTTTCACAGCGGCCTCTTTGTGGGTAGAGTTGTCTCTCACCATTTGCTTAAGAATGGTGAACTCTTTCTTGATGTGGGGACAGTCTTTGGAAGAGGCGCAGTGATCACCCTGACAGTTAGGACACTTGAACGTCGTTGCGCTGCAGTTGTCTTCTGAGTGGGGTTCGGCACATCGAGGGCACACGGCCGAATTTCTGCAAACACCCTTCACATGTCCAATCTTCTGGCAATTGAAGCATTGCATTGGTCTTGGAATAAATGGTCGAACCTGGTGGCGAAAGTGGCCGACCTTCACGTAGGGTGGAAGGCAGTCGCCTTTGAAGGTTATCTTCACACAACGTGTGTTGCCGAGGCGACCAACATGTACAATCACGTTGTGTTCGCTTGTTGGTTTTATGAGAATTGGGAGGTCTGCATTAGATATTTCATTGTCAATGTCATAGATGACTCCAGTTATTGTGGCACCATTCGTTGGCACGATGGATCGGACCTTGATGTTTCCCAGCTGCGTTACATGTTGTAGTATGGTCAGCGCACTTGGGTTCATCACATCGATTGCCAGGATGTTTCGTCTAGTATTTATCCTAACA
This sequence comes from Dermacentor albipictus, assembly GCF_038994185.2. Taxonomy (NCBI): domain Eukaryota; kingdom Metazoa; phylum Arthropoda; class Arachnida; order Ixodida; family Ixodidae; genus Dermacentor; species Dermacentor albipictus. The sequence continues at coordinate 24,881,800 of NC_091829.1, forward strand.
TCCCTGATCTCATTTGGCACGGTGCTTTCTAGATACACGGAGAGTGCTTGCCTGTTGAGGACGCGCATGTTGTCGGTAGCGTCCTGTGGCACAAACAGGATGGAGTGAGGCCATCGCTGAGGAGCTGTTTTCACAGTGTTCGAACTGGACGCCGAAGATGAGTTGATAATTCTTCGTTTGGCCTTGCGGTACTGGACAAGTCGGAAGCTGTCTTCCGAGGACTCGTCACCTGATGCGCAGTACAGCTCTGTGTCCTCGCTACCACTCGACGTATTTCCTCGCTTCCTCGAACCGATGTTCGCGGGTGAACGGGAACCGGGAGGATCCTCGGGGTGTTGTACATCCATCACCGCGATGGAGGGGGCGGTAGACCCCACAGGTGCAGTAAGAAGTCCAGAAAAACACAGAGACGGGCGAGATGTGTTCCGCAAGAGAAGCACTTCGTCTTCTTCCCGTTTGTACAGTAACAACAGTAAACAGTCCGGGGCTTATTATGTTTGTACAGTAACAACAGTAAACAGTCCGGGGCTTATTGAACACATACAACAAGCCCCGGACGCTACGAAAGTAGGCCTGTAAAAGTTTTGCTTTATTAAATGAATTGTGCTCTTGATGCCGTACACTTGTTGCAACGAGGATATTTAGCCACTACTTGTCCTATCACTGTGCGATTCCGTAAAAACAAGGAAAGCAGCCAAGACACCTGCGAGGGTAGTAAAGGCGGTAGTGCCCTGTCCTGCGCGAGAGCTTCAGCAAACTTCAGCAAACCTGTAGCAGCACTCACGGTCAGAAAAGAGCGGGAGGGTGCGCAAAAAGAAAGCTTCACTTTAAAAAAATATATGAATGAATGAATGAATGATCAACCCCACAAAATTTTATCCTGTAGTCAAATTTCAGTGTAAAACAATGCAGGAGCCCGCGCAATATTTTTATTTGAATTTGTTGGAATAGGCACGAATGTACCGGTACAACGCAATAAACACGCATGGCATGAGCGTGGAGATCCTAAGCACGCATGCACGCACGCACTCGCTCGCTCGCTCGCGCGGAGAAGTGGAAGGACAACTCAGTTCGGTTTCGCGGTGCCGGGGAAACGATTATCGCCCGACTCGCGCTCGGTGAGTGCCAGATCTGCCTCGGGCAATGCTACGGTCTCAAAGCTGGTGCAGTCGCGGTTGGCGGGCGCGACGTCTCGTCTGGTATTTATTATTCACGCCGAGCGTGGGACATGCGAGCAAAGGCGGCGTTCATCGCGCCACCTCCGTCGTCGTTCGGCAAGTGGCGCCGTCTGTCGCTGCCAATGCAAAACGCGGAGTCTTGTGTCGCAGCATGCCGCCGTACCTGATGCAATGACGTGCAAGTATTAAAGAGACGTTTAGATTGACGCTGTAAATTGAAGGTAGTCAGAACGAGAGGAGAATTTATGTGCAGAAAGAAAGCTAATACGCAAGGCAAATAATTCGGAGTAGGAGTTTAATTCAGCATGCTATCGGGGCCAGGGGTAAAGGGAGAGAGAGAGAGAGAGAGAGAGAGATAGAGAGAGATACGATGAGAGTATAAAGAACGCAAAAGGCGTACACAAAGGAGTTAGGGTTGAGAGAGAGAGAGAGAGAGAGAAATATATACGATGAGAGTATAAAGAACGCAAAAGGCGAATACAAAGGAGTTAGGGTTCTTGGGCTCGAGAAGCTGCTTGGGGATCCTAGATGCTACTTCTAGAGAGATATATAAAATGTTAATGATAAGAAATGCAGAGACGTCGCCCGAGGTACTGTACATTCTTTTAACCAGCTACTCGGCGCTGGGGGAAGTCGAAGACGGAAAGAAACGGAAGCATGACTGCTGACGATGACGGCACAAGGAGGATTAGAGGCAATTAGGTCTACTCAACACCTGCAGTCCAGACCGGTACACTTAAAAACGTCAAATAAGGTCTGAATGGCCTGAAAACTAGATTTAATTAACGTCACGCCGATCGCCTAAGATAGCGTCCTCCGTCGACGGTGGGCTGTCGAGGCGAGGAAGGTCATTAGTCAATTTCCGTCGGTCTTCCACGTACTGAGAATGCGTCTGATATGTCTTTCACTCCCTCTCTGCAAGTGTAGGGTAGCCCTAAGTGAGGAAAAAAAAGTGTCCTTAACCTGCGTGCATTCTCTCCTATCTCACTCTTTCTCTATTACCCAAAACCGCGAGCAAAATACAAGAACGAAAATGACTGAGTGAGGGCTGACTTCCATATGCTATTTTGATTCTCCATGTCGACGTAATATACAGGTTCTTCTCTTTTATGCGGAATACTTTCTTTCAAATTAAACTGTCACACATAGGTTACTGCCGTTATTACATATAGGCTACGTGGCTACGCGCACATTAGCAACAATAAATATTTCGGCCATATTTTCGGTAGTTTCGAGTACGAACCGAATATTACACATCAAGTAGTCGTATTCGTATTAAATAAAGTAACCATCTGAGATTTTCGGATATTTGAATCTAACCAAATGTTTCGTAACAACAAACTGTTATAGTCTGGCTACTGCTCCCTTATGGTAAATGAAGTATCACAAGTTAACAGAAGTTGAAGAACGACAAAAGTTGTCGAAGCAATAAGGAAATTCAATGGTTAATGCAAAAAATTGTTCATAGTGTCACAGCGGAAGCTTACAGAATCACCTGCGAGTTTTGCTTCTGATCGCAGTAATCTGGCACTCTAGTCATGTCCATTTTTTAATCTTTTATGCTATGACCAGTTACGTCTTCCTTGCAACGGTTCCTTTTACATGTTCTTACGGCACGAAAGTACTCGAGCAGCCCTTTTATTTTTCACTTTATGATCGTACTTCCGCAACCACTTATTTAGCATTTTTGTAACGTTCAATTCCGTACAGCTGTCATTCACTCTTGGCAAGTTTGATTGTAACCAGGTTCTAAAAGCATTGAAAAACTACTTGTGTTGTTTTTAATAACAAATCAGCGATTTTGCGTTAAAAACTGATCCTTCGTTCCGGATAGTCAGTTGTCTTTCTTGTACTATAATAACTAGAAGCGCGGTATATAACTATACCAAATTAAATATTTCCGCTGTATATATATGTGTCTGTGTTTGTCTATTCGGTATTCGACAGTACATTAAAAAAAAACTTATCTTCGCCCACCTTCACTCCTTATCTAAGATATCCTAATTAACTTACCAATAATGTACTTTAGGGTACATGGTTAACCAAAAGTGAAATCCACGAACAGCGAAGTCATGCTTGCTTAGATATCCTGAGATGCGCGGCATTATCGAGATATGCGACCTTAAAATGTGATACGAAATAAATTGGTGTTCAAATTAATGGTTTCCCTAATGAGCGCGCCTTAAAATGAGGAAATATCTTAGCAAATTTTCGTTACGGATATCTCGGAAGTAGGTGCTAGCTTTAGGATTTCTGCTGAGCACACATATATAAAATTTCAGATTCAATTTAGAAAACATAACAAGTGCCCTAAAGCTAGTGCATAACTAAGAAAGTTAATTAGCGCATCTGAGATAATTAGCGAAATTATTGCTGAACAATTTCCTTCGGCGAATTCCTCTGGTTCGCCTAGCGACTCACTAAATAATTCTCAATAATAATAATAATAATAATAATAATAATAATAATAATAATAATAATAATAATAATAATAATAATAAGCCTGGCTACGCCCACTGCTGTGCAAAGCCCTCTCCCATACTTCTCCAACTACCCCAGTTATGTGCAAATTGTGGCCATGTCGACCCTGCAAACTTCTTAATCTCATCCGCCCACCTAACTTCCTGCCGCCCCCTGCTACGCTTCCATTCTCTTGGAATCCAGTCCGTAACCCTTAATGACAACCGGTTATCCTCCCTCCTCATTACATGCCCAGCCCATGCCCATTTCTTTTTCTTGATTTCAACTAAGATGTCATTAACTCGCGTTCGTTCACTCAGCCAATCTGCTCTCTTCTTATCCCCTTAACGTTACACCCATCATTCTTCTTTCCATGACTCGTTGCGTCGTCCTCAATTTAGGCAGAACCCCTTTCGTCAGCCTCCATGCTTCTGCCCCGTAGGTGAGTACTGGTAACAGCAGTACTGCAACAACAGCACAATGACAAATGCTTTTTTTAAGAAAGCATTCCGCATAAGGCAGGCATACTATAGTCACAAAAGCCAGGAAACGCATTTATAAGAATCAAAGGTAATTGCAGAAATCAGAGTAAACAACGAAAGAATAAAAAATCAGACACGGATGTCTAAGTGACATGACTTACAAAATGTAGCTCCTCTGTCGATAAACCAACTGAGGGTATGTCGCTACCAGTTTAGGTCCTGTCGTTTTCTGATTTCCTCGTGTTTTTCTAACTCGTCGAAATGTTACCATGAGTTACCATCTACGCCAATGTTACCATCTAAGTCAAATACAGAGGTCATGAAGGCAGTCACAGCAAAGTTTTGTCATTGTCGCGTCTTCGACATCCGTTACCCTTTTCACCTTGCCCTAACTTTCCGCTAGCCGCTGTTCTTGAGGAGTCAACCTCAAAGTTACACTGTTACGATGCTGACAGCATCTGTCCGTATTCCTTGTCTCACACACACACACACACAGACACACACACAGACACACACACACACACACAAACACACACACACACACACACACACACACACACGCGCGCGCGCGCACGCACGCACGCACGCACGCACACAGGTACTGGTGCCTTCTAACGTCTGCATATATCATCCATGAATGAATGACAAATGGTAAATGGAGCCACAACGAAGAAACATCTCAGTTTAATTCTTTACAGGAACAAACCGTACGTACGTTTAGCCGGCGACTTTCACGGAGCCCATACAACTACCACCACGAAATGCAAAACCACTCTAACTGTCACTGAGTCATCGAGGGCAGCGCCTCTCCGCTCCACCCCTCGCCCCCTCTTTTTTATTATTCGGTTGTGGTCCAGGCGAAGACGATTTAATGCGAGCCGGGTCATAAAAGCCCGGCTAAATTGGATCTTTATCGTCGACGGCATCACTGCGCGGAGATTAAGAATCATGATCCGGTCTTTCTTCTCGGACTCGCCTGTAGCGAGCGGATGGGCAACGACGTGCGTCTGGTGCGTGCTTCGCTTCCATTAGCATACGCTGCAGCTCGCCCGACGTGTCTGCACGTGTACGCCCGTCGGCTCGTATCAGAGTGGGAGCGCGAGGTCCGTTAGCGATAGGTTCTCTTCAACATACACGGCGATAACCGGTCGCCATTTTATCGACATGTCTTCGTGTGCGGCACTGACATTCCTTCCACGCGTTAGGCGCACAGCCCTGACAGTCGCTATAGGCATGTGGGTGGCTCGGACTGACTTCCTGCTTATCGAGCACATTAGTCGGCGTAATTTCACTGCAGCCTGCGTAATAGGCATTAAAGCGGTATCTTCGCGGAGGTATCGACAGTCTCTCGTCTGAGACATTGCGTTGCGGGGATATCGCCGAAATAAAGTGCGGGGTTTCAACGTCCAGAAAGTATATAACCGTATTAGGGACTACGTAGAGGAGGGCTCATGAGAAATTTAGACTACCTTGGTTTCTGTAGCTCCTCGATTAACAAAAAAGGGCATTTTGAAAACCAATGGTAATTACCTTTTTATTGTCATTAGGTAAACCGCGTAACTATTACAATAAGATGCTATATATCATTACAGTGCTCGTGAAACTTACGTTCCCGAAATCTAAATTTTATGACACATTCTATAACGTGAATGTGACATAACTTGTAAAAAAAAAACTTCACTGAAATATGCAGGATATGTTCACAATGTCTCGCTGATAAAACAAAAATAATAACTAAGGAAAAATATCCCGTGAAATATAAAATGTTTCTCTTCAATTTGCCCCAACCGAGGGCAAAAAATCTGGAATGTTAATGCCAAAGCGACAGTACCTATATGACGACGATGCGTGCCCTATAGTATAGGGGGTTCTGGATTTTAGTCTGATCGGCTGGGTCCTGAGGTTGCTTGACGTGCACAGAATGCATGGTATACATACCGGTGTTTTTTTTTTTTTTCATTTCGCGCCCATCGAAGCGCGCCCGCCACGGCTGGGATTTGATCCCGCGACTTCAGGCTAGTGCTACAGCTTCAAAGTGTCATGTTAATAACCTTGCACATTCTGGTTCTAGATAGAACGCGAGCTTTAAAAATAATAATAATAATAAAACAAACAAAGAAAGAAGAGAGAGGGGGGGGGGTTCTGCCTAGTGGAAACTGCCTGTTTCATGGTAGGTCTTAAAGACCAAGAGAAACATCACACGAAGCCAGGTTGCACTTGTTTGCTACCTCACACTGGGGAAGGGAGAAGGGAGAGGAAAAGAACAAGAAGCGATGCGCGTGTACACAGTGACACCGTGCATTCAAAAGTGGTTCGAGTGCCCAGTCACATGAACAGCTCGCATACGAATATTACCGCCAAGCTGCTCAAAATGGGCACACATCCCTCTTCAGTGACTGGGGCGTCATCGCGGCATCGCCGGCAACGAAAGCGCCTCCGAAAGAGCGCATTCTGGCCATCAACAAGTCCGTGCGTCTGCACGTGCCATTGTCAAGGCCTGATGCAGAGCGGCAACTACGCCTAGTTGCTCGCCTCTGTGTTGCTCGCCTCTCTAAGCATCGGAATTCAACTAAATGTGCCAACTTTTCCGACAAACAATTCACTACAGCCGCGGGGACAAACTGCCACAATAAATGACGTCACGGCCACTTGGTGGGCGAACTTCGTGGCGTCGATCGCTATCCGCCTTTACTTTCTGCGTTTTTCTGTGGTCTGAGACCTCCGTTCTTTCGGTAAAGATGGCCGTGGAACCCTCGCACAAGCGTAGTTTACTAATACCGTTCAACGTCACATACATTTGTAGTGTACAAGCATGCTACTAATTCACTGCCCAAAGCATAAAAAAAATAACACGCAACCATCAGCCTCTGAGCGAAGCCGCCAAATCTGCAATGCACCAATAACCCTTTATAATTTCAACCCAGACGTCTCGACAGCATATTAAGCGCCAGTCGAGGCTACCGCTACCGCAAAGTGTTAATGAAAAAGGTATAAAAAATGAATGGACACTTAAGCTTCGCATTTAAGAGTGCAACACGATGGTATTCAAGAATCACTGACTGCTTCTCACGCTTCCCGGCAACTGCAGCTTACGTGACCGTAATATTTACTGGGAAACACTGCCGGAGAACGCTATGCCCGAAGGCAAGATTTCTGGCAGAAGTGCGGCCTCTTGCGTGAGACGATTCCAGAGGTAGTGCACAGCCGCGACAGAATAATTACATAATTTTCAGGTTTCTGTTGCCGTTTTGCACTTTCAATATTTAAGTACGAGAAGACTTGGCATAAAATGCATGTGCTGTTCGTGCTTTGTTTCATGACATTTGTTTGTGGGGTGTCATTCTCAAAATCCCGAGGAAAAACTTTGTCAACAATGTAGGACAAGGTAAGAGCAACTTCAGTGATAGAATGATGTGACAATATAACCCGCATATACTGCATGCCATATAGCAAAGCGTAGCATATGCATATACCTAAATATATACGGCAATTTTCAGTCACGGACAACAACGCCGACGGCGGCGCCGACAACGCATTTTCTGCGACATGGGGCCCTTTACACTTTCGCGTTAAAATTGTGCATGTCCAATGCACACGTTGGAGTGCGCGATGGCGATAGGCGAAGAAATCCTCGATTTCAAGGGAAAGCCTCAGGCACACCAGCATGGCCCAACATGCACCATGTTTCAGAAAATGACCTGCATTGTCGGCGGTTGCTCGACGCCTTCACCGCGGGTTGCAGAAGCGGATTTAGGAGGTACCAGCGTGACACCACACCTACGGCAAAGGAGGCGGGAGGCATGCGGACAATAGCTAAGCGTAACGGACAAGTTCGAAGGGAACGTAACGGACAAGGCATCTCATTGGCACGATTCCTTTGAATCTGATTCATTAGTAGGCTAACCGTCTTCACGAAAGAAAAGAAAAGAAAGCGATGTTAGATGTTAAGTAGTTATGTAGTATGCTGTGTATCTGTACTCGCGTTTGGCGCGCTCGTCTGCGAAATTGTGAACTTCGGTGTGCTTTTTTAGACGAAACGGAGCACTTATACACTTGTTTCCGTGACTCACGTGCCAAACTTTGTGTTGACGCTGTCTGTAAGCAGCGTTTTAATATTTGCTTAAGCATTTTTTGAAGGCTACCAAGGAGAAACCGTGTCTGTCCCGTAACACCTTGTAACTGGCGAGCAATTGGTCATAATCATCGCCTCGACATAGTCATTTAATGCAATAAATAAGTAGAAAATTATAAGAATAACTGATTGGTGAACGTCACCCATTCCATCATGTGCTTAACATAGAAAGAAAGAAACAAACAACATTTTGTTCAGCAGAGCAAATGGGTTTGATTATTCCTTGTTCGGCCCATGTTCTTCGATGGCTTCTGCAGCCGGCTAGTTCCACATCTCCTAGTTCGAGTCGCCCACGAATGGCGCGGAGGAGCGTGAAAGCATTCCGCGACGTGAATAGGAAGCGGTGACAAAGTAAAAACACGAGCCAGACCAACGCGTACGATGGCTCAGCCCCTCTGCGTTCTACAAACCGCTCGCTCTCGCAACACCCCCCCCCCCAACTACTAACCCCCCCCCGCTCCGCCCCCATTTCAACTAACCACACCGGCTCCCCCCGCGTTACTCTTTGTGTCTAACACGCTCTCGTCTTTAATAATGCTTGTGCTACGCGTGCGCGCGTGCACAACCAGCTGTGGCGAGACCCTAAAGGAAAAGAAGAAGCGGCAATGTGTCACGCGCTCCTTTTCTTCCGAGGCGCACGGTTGGCTGAGCGGTCTCAAAAGGTGTGGTAATGACAAATATTAATGACAATGCCCGCGCGGCCACGCTGGGGCAGTGGGATGAGTGCGGGGGAGCGAAGCGAACCCATTGAGGAAACACAAAGGTCCATTCGGCGACAGTATACGGTGCGCGGGTAAAAAAAGAAGTAATAACGAATATGCGGCTCGCGTTGAGTATTATTCGCGTCAACCCGCAACCACGTGGCGGGACGGGAAGCGTGGTTCGTCTCTTCCAAAAGGATAGACAGTTGGGCGAGTTGGTACGGTAACATGATTTTGGCTTCTAGCGCGAAGTGAAACACGGACACAGAAAGGAGCAGACAGGACGAGCGCTAACTCTCAACTAAATTTTTATTGAAACGAAGAACATATATATAGGTGATTGCAAAAACCGTAGCATCAGAACATGACAATGTAAAAGCATCAGTTAAACATGTCAGTGGGTATGGAAGTCAAAGAACAAAAATTATTTCAGATTAGTACACGTACTTTCCACATAAAAAGATTAGGAAACACTTGCGTCAGTCATGCTTCGTTGTCTCGTTAGATTGCGAATTCCAGTACCTTCGCAGTACGTGTACTAATCTGAAATAATTTTTGTTCTTTGACTTCCATACCCACTGACATGTTTAACTGATGCTTTTACATTGTCATGTTCTGATGCTACGGTTTTTGCAATCACCTATATATATGTTCTTCGTTTCAATAAAAATTTAGTTGAGAGTTAGCGCTCGTCCTGTCTGCTCCTTTCTGTGTCCGTGTTTCACTTCGCGCTAGAAGCCAAAATCATGTCATCGTCTCTTCCAATCGCTAGAGACAGAGCATGTAACATGTACCGGGCATGGCGTCCGAGATGTGGCTAGTGTTGCGGAATCTAGAAACTATGGCCACCTCTTCGTCATCTTAGGCAGGTCCGTCGCGGTATACCCGCTGCCTCACTGTGGGTTGCAGCGTGGCTGTGTTTTACTGAAATTCCATTGGAACCGCAGTATCGTGCGGGATCTTCAAGGAAGCTTGATTCGGCTCGATTGATGAGGTCAAGTGTAGTTTCTGTGGATCACTACCGATTACTACTAGAGGAGTACATTTTGAAGGCTTAGACCGGCGTCTATTAGAAGCGCGACGCCGGTGTCAAAAGTGTGTCCCTGACAAGTGGAACGCCGAACGGTTTTCGACAGTAGTCTTCCGAAAAGAATGCAACTGAAAAATCTTTCGACCCACTGCTAACTCAACAAAAGCGCACGATTCTTATGAAGGCTTGTTAGGATGCACTCATAAACGCGCAATTCCGCCTTACGACGATGCGTTACGGCGAGTTCGATGAATGATTCGATTGAGTCGGCTGTTTTGTTTTTATAATATAACATCACTCTTCAATAAATTTTGACGATGATTTAACCATCCTTCACTATTACCCCCTTCAGTAAGAATGAGACAGCAATGAATTTCCTTATGTGTTCCTTGGCTTCTTGTAGGTTGGCGAAGCCTAGCTGTCAATCGGTCAAGGAATATGCTTTCCTATCATGAGCCCAGTTCTTCTGTAAGGACTAAAATAAAGCTTTTCATTCATTCATTCATTCATTCATTCATTCATTCATTCATTCATTCATTCATTCATTCATTCATTCATTCATTCATTCGTGTATTGACAGATTAATTCCTCCTATCTTGACTTTTTAAGGTTGTTACTAAAGTTCTCCTTCCTTGTTCAGCCCTATTCTTCTGACTCTGAACGTTTCTAGTGTGTTGTGGTTGATCAGGTTGGTTGGACGTTTGGGCATTTTGTATAAACATTAGTGTTAAAGCCTCGACTGCCATACGTCTGCCTTTAGTCTGTGTCTTTAGCGCTGCTTTACCATTAATAATATCGTTGACCGCGGAGTCAAAAGATGGCAGCACTTGACCGCGTTGCTTTTTTGTTAATTCTATCACTATCTGGTACACGTCTACGGCCCTAAATATCCGCTAAAACTCTCTGCTATCTCCCCAAATACGGCAACTACGATTTCATCCAACAGGCACGGCTACGTTACACTATAGCGAAAGAACTGAGTTCATTGTATCGGTGCCAACCACCATACTTACATTAACCGGTGTACGGCTCTGTTAGTGCTCGTCTCGCTTTCTCTCTATCTCCCCCTTCCACTCTCTTTCTCTTTTTATCCCCCTTACCCCTTCCCCCGTGCAGGGTATCCAACCGGAACTACCTCTGGTCAACCTCCCTGCCTTACTCTGTATTCTTTCTCTCTCTCTCTCTCTCTCTCTCTCTCTTCAATGACGTCGAGCGCGTCTGTTACCATCGCACATGGACGTCTCTACCAAGTTCCCTTACCCGGAGAGACCTGGAAGCTATACCCCGTGCGCCCTCTGGCGAGTTCGTGCGGCGCGTAAACGACTGATGATTCTGGACAGGACACGCAACGGAAACGGCGCCGGCCAATTTGTTACCCCCGTGGCAGTGTCGCATAAATTGAGATAAATGTCCGCTTTCCTCTTTTCCTGCCGCGCGGGGCACGGCGAACCACCCAACGCACGGGCGGTGGCCCACCGGGCGCCCCCGTCACGGTCCCGCGCTCGCGTCGGCAAACAAACGATCATCTCTGCTCGGCGCTCACGTGGGGGCGCAACCCGCACAACCAGCCAAGACGGGTTTGTATGCCTGGAAAGCTTTCTTTAGAGAGCGTTCAAGCCGATTCCTTGTGCGCGAAGGACGTATCCACGAAAACAGACATATACGCGGAGAAAAGATACGCACGAAATGCGCAAGCGCGGAACACAAGCACCGCATAGCGCAATTATAAACTTTTCCTCGTGTGCGACAGTTTAAAGGAAGGACAAGTGGGGGCGCCCGCAGGTAGGACTGATTGTTCTGCAAAACACACACACACACACACACACACACACACACACACACACACACACACACACACACACACACACACACACACACACACACACACACACACACACACACACACGCACGCACACACACACACACACACACACACAAACACACACACACACACACGCACGCACACACACAGATAGAGAGAGAGAGTAAACACGCTCGGAGAAACAACGCTAAAACAGCGGTATTCAGTTATTACCTGCAAATACCTGCGACTGTGGCATGCAGGCTATAGAATAGACCTGGTAGCCAGGGACATGCTTAAGCGTGATTAAACGCTGCTTCGAGTGCCATGTGCGAAGGAAGGTGTTCTGCTGTGTATATGAATGTTGCACGAAGCGAGGCGCGCTATGGTAAGACGTGGACAATACGGTCGCGCCAAAACGTATAGTGGAAAGAAACCGCGGGGCAAAAGAAGCTGTGTACCGAATCACTTCCCGGTACTATACTTTCGCGACACAGCAGTTTGTGAGGAGCCCATTCTCAGCAGGCCTAGCGATTAAAGAGTAGCTCGGGAAATTTCACGAAAGCAAGACTGCGGGTTTGAAAACTGGCAAGGGCTGAATACAAAAAACAATTAAGAAAATAAATAAGAAAGCTAAATAAAAAGCACGCTCATGTTCATGTACCGAGCTAGTCAAATGCAGGTGGTCAAACTTAATCCAAAGCCTTCCACTACGGCGTCTCTCATACACGATCGTGCACTTTCTGAGCAATGAACACAACTGAAATGTCATGACGCATGACAAACCCCGTGGTCAACAGAGCGCTTGCGGCAGAATAACCCAGAAGTATTTTGTTACTATGGTTTTTTTATTGCAAAAAGCGTTTTATAGCTAGGTCTCCGGCAAGATTGCGATGTCCCAATGGAACGGGAGTGACGGCACGATCTACCATGGTGACGCCCAGCCTGCAGCCTCAGGTGACACGGGCAATTTTCTTTTTCTTTCTTTTCTTCTTTTGAAAATTGGAAACTACCTTAATTCTTTCAATACAACAGAGTGGGGAAAGCATCGCAGAATAAAAGCGACAAAAAAGCGTAGCTTGAGTGCTCCTGTGGCCTGGCGCCGATGTGCGCCATTCATGGGAAACGAATGCTGTTGCAGTCTTTCGCTATCCTTCCTCTCACACCGGCAGCAAAGTTCGAACGACATCTCAGCGGTCTTCTCGAGATGCGTTCTCGGTATAAAAGGATGGATGGCTAGCCTACAGTAACACAGCCGGCGGCTCGCCATGACGCTGGCTTGGATTGGCGTGGCTTCGGGCAACATGCGCCTGAGTACGCTTTCTCTCGTTCGTCACAGCTTCCGCTTTGAAACGATTGAAACAATAATTGACCTACACAAAGGCACGAACGCGACAAAGAGAGCGACTTGTGTGAAATAAACGCGCATAGAAAAACACACATAGCAACGCTTGTTTGATTGCTGCAAAAAAATCACATTTACCTCTAAGCTTTTTTCTACTTATTCTTTTGTTATCACATTTAGTTCCTCGTCATTCGTTGCCGACGTGAAGGTAGTGGCCAGTTTTATATCGCAACCGCAAAGACTGCACCCCCCCCCCCCTCACATTCTGAACCTTCAGATTTCTCCGATGCTGAAACAGGATTCGCACTTAAACCCAAGGCAACATGCTGCCAGACGGGCTGGCGTTCGGAACGAGCCAAGAGTTTGAAGCTACAGTGCGAATAAGCTTCAGCGATGAAATTCCATTAAATTGCGCGCGCTCGTATGGCACGTCTCTCTTGCTAGCTTTATTCCTTTCTTGTTGTTATTGATTTCTTTTGTGTGTGTGTGCGTTTATAGGGCAGGTTTGTGACTACGTTACGCAAGAGTATCATAACGAGGAAGTAATAGCCTTATTTAAAAACTCAGTCTTCAGAGGGCCGGCTCTAATGCAAGCACATCGTCCCATTTATGTACGGTTATTAAGCAAACTAGAAAAAAAATAAAAAAGAAAGAAAGAAACGGTTTGATACCGGCATAGACAGATAGATGCCGGAAATGGTGTGTAGTATCCTATGAATGCTCATCGCATTATAAGTTTTAATGTCTCCCTAACCATGCCAACTGCGAATACATATTTGACTGCGTTTTTTGCCTTACTTAAACTAAAAGTTACTAATGCCAGACACAGAGTGATGCTTAATCTCAGGACACCATACGTGTAATGTTGAAAGCACGACAATAAACGGTTTTTCCGAGCTCAATCATTCCTGGTATAATCGCTAGCCTTGCGGAAGCCATCGCGCATTGCAGCTCGCGTCAAAGACGCCGTTGGTGATTGCTTGTACCAAATACCCGTGCGAACAGTCCGCCTAACCATTACAAGGGCGCGCATTTTCATTTCAGGGCGTGCCCTGCTATCGGTGGGCCAACGAGCGACCAAGGCAGTATACAAGAGAAGTCCCGGCCTTCTAAATGTACCCCGGAACCAGAAAACCGATAGTCACCACATCGATCATACAACGTCAGTGCGAGAGTTCCGGGCCTGGGAAAACAAACAGACAAACAATGCAAAACGAAACGACGCCTGTACGAATCGTATATACGACGAGCAAGCTGCGAAAATGGCGAAGGGCGGTGCAGAAGGATGGAACGGGAAATGCCGCGGCCATATTCGCTTCACAGACATCCCGCGGCCCATCGGACCAATACGTTGTGCCGCGAGCGTTCGTCGATTAAAAACCGTGCTGCTCGACAAGCGGAATGGCAAACAAAAATTTGGGCCTCGGTCGGCTCATCGTGAGCGAGCACGGACCATAAGCGCTCCCCGAAACTGGCGTCAAGCAGGGAGTGCCAGGGGAACATCGCACTTCGTTCTCCATAGTGCACATCATTACTTCGAACGCAGGCGGGGCAACCTCCGACGTATACCACACGGGGTCCAGCAAAGCTCGCCGGCTCTTTCTACTCAATCACTGCCCCCAACCTCACACTTCGAACAGCCAGCGCAGCTCACAACTCAAGCAAGCGGCTCGCTCCATATTCGTGATGCACGAGGACCACATACTCATGAGGGTTTGGGGAAAAAGCGAAAAATATACATAAAATACACGGGTGTGCTTCTTACACGCCTGTGGAAAGAAGGTGCATTTTCGCATCGCAGACTTTCTTTTGTTTCTCTCGTGGTTTTCTTCTTCGACCTTCTCTAAGAGGGGACAGTGAGTGATGGGGGTCTCAAATTGCGCTAATATCTGCATATAGCCCCGGGCCAATATGGACCGCATGCATTGACCTCAGAAGGGACCTTGAGGTGAGCGCCGATCTAACGCCATCGCAAATGCGCGTTGCTCCGCCAAAAAGGTCTTTCGCAACTCGGAAGAACGACGTTAGCCCCAATTAGGACGTCAGATGAGGCTGCCTGCGATAAGTAAAAATTAAAAAAAAAACAGAGGGAAGGGAGCACGAAGCGATGCTCCATACTTCATAACAGTGTAAGGCTCACGATGGCTATGGGAAAATTCGGTCTATTTAGACACATATATGTATACTCTTGTGTCAAGGTTTGCATAAACGCGATTTGTTTACTTCTCCAAGTGCACGTAGCGTGCATTTGAAATAAGGGGCATGCATTCAGGCAATGAATAACACCCCCACCCCCACCCCCACCCCCAACCCCGCAGTTTCATAATATATCGAGGCAATTTTTTTGTTTTCATTATTGTTTGATTAAACAGCTACGAAGTGGAGTGACGAAACAGCACTGAATCCACGTGTGAGGTCCCGCTTATACTACGCTTCGTAAGAGCCTTAAGAGGGGAAAAAACTAAATAAAAAGAAAGCCAACGTCAATATTGCGCGCTGCGTAGCTCTCGGGCAATGATCAACGGAATGGAATGGAATGGAATGGAATGGAAAACTTTATTGACTCTTTTAAGGTTTTAGCGGGTCGAGGCCGAAGTCTTCATTCTTGAAGCTTGGGTCCTCTTCAGCCATGGATGGGCCCCTAGTCCAGGGCTCCACTGAGCCGGGCCGCCTCGCACGCGTGAGCTCTTAGAGCTCTTTGATCCTCTAGCTCGCGGCTGGTGAGCCAGCTCTCCCATTGCTCCACACTTAGTGTTTTGTGTTTGTGGAATGCCTGGTTTCTTGTACACTCCCATGTAATGTGGTATAACGTTGGTTTAGCTCCACACCACGGACAGGTTGCGCGATACTGCGTGGGGAACATCCTACTTAGTATGTGTAAGTTTGGGAAGGAGCCCGTTTGCAGTCTCCGCCATCCTGCGGCCTCCTCCTTTGTTAATGCTTCGGAAACGCTACGAGTGTAATGCGCCTAATACATACCGTGTCCACGCAGAACGCAGGAAAAAAAAAAGGACATGTGCACGTCTGCGCAGCTCGGAAATATATTTCGTAAGTTTCGATCTAAAAAGGAAGGAGAAAGGCGCACAGATGATCAAAACGCAACGTTGGAACCTAAATCAGGCGAAGCTTGTTCGAATTAGCAGGGCAGCTAGCAGCCGTAGCACGTGACACGAGCACCCTGCAATCTCGTCGCTTGCAGTTGTGACCACGTACTCAGCGATCCAAGTTTTTTTTTTACTTTCTCATTTTCCCTTGCCCCAGCGTAGGGTAGCCAACCAGACGCTTTTCTGATTAACATCCCTGCTTTCACTCACACACACACACACACACACACACACACACACACACACACACACACACACACACACACACACATATATATATATATATTAAAAGCCACATGGCCAGCTTTGTATAGGAATGAAAGACAGGGGAGGTTGACATGCAATAAGACCTGCCGGCGACCCTGCACTGGTGAAAAGGGAGGTAAAGATTACGAGAATGAATAAAGGAAATTCAAGAGTCGATATACACTGGAGTGGCCGACCTATCGAAAGTCCCCAGCGCTGTGTGACAGACCGTCGATCAGTCCGATTGCCGTGAGGAATTGCAGCAGCACCTTTGTAGCGTTCTGCAGCAGTGATGAGCGAGGTAATTTGCTCCAGGATCTTCTTCAAGGAGAGAGGTCTTCGACCACACTCGGACGTAAGCGAGAATGTGGTCGATAGTTCGTTGGGATACCGTCTGGCCAGGGAAAAAATTGTTCTTAAATGAAACAGATCATTGACCGTAGTCAAAAGAAAATGACGTTTCGAAATCCGCATCCCCAAACGTCATTTTGTTTCGAGTGTCACCAGTGACCTGCTTCTATCATAACAAGCGACAATGTAGTGTTTCATGAGTACGGGGAAAACAAGGTAGCAAGCCCATCTGCATCGAAGAAGGTCAAGCGGACGCAAGCGGTTACAGAAGTGCCACACACCTGATTTTACTAACGAGCGTTGTATATTCCAAAAGCATTCCCGTTCTCGTATTGCCATACGAAATAGACCGAAGAAATCATTCAGCAATTATCTATGCAAAGTGCGCGCAGCGCCTGGTCTGCGCACACAACATTACCCATTCTTTCCGGCTTACGAAACAGCGGCGCCAGTCTGTTGGAATGAAGTCCTGGCTGTATAGTCTGGCTTAAGGCAGAGGCGGCAGCTGCGTTAATAGAGGAGGTTACGCAAAAGCTCATGGAGCGACGTGATAAATTCCTAAGCGTTCCTGTCACGATTACGAGAAGTATATATAGCCCACGCCTGCATCGATGGCTTGCATATGTTTGAATAATATTTCGTCTACGCTTATGTCTCTCCGCATTTCGTCGGGACTGGCAAAGTTTAAGGGACACTGAAACAATTATGTCGATGTCGCACAAACGTGCTCAGCGTTTTCATTAGTGGGGGTCACATTTAAGCGCTCCTCGCGAGGCGTGTAATTTATTATAAGGTTTTAAAAATGTGCACCGCCACCGATAGCAGCGGCGCCGCTCCCCTCTGTTTTCTTTCGCCCCCTCCAATATGATGCGTTTGGCCGAACTGACGTCAGTTGGGCGAGCTATCCGATTGGCTACCCAGGTCGCGTCAACCACAACGTTTCCCAACTTTAAGGTGAACGAATGTTCGTTATAGTTGTAATGTTGATCGATTTGTTTCTATTAAAAGATAAGTAACAGAAAGATACCACACGACGACAATTTATCACTAAACTCGAGCACTTCCGGCACGCAGCAAGTGTCGACTGCTAGTGTTGCGACGTGTTCCGTTGACGCTAGGTGAGCGTACACCCTTGTTACACTGTAGACTGCGAACGTAGCGATTGGCGACAAGTCATTGCAAGCTGCGACATCGTGTCCCTCTGGAAGTCGAACATGCGAGCGCAGTGGTTGCAGCGCATCTGACTGTCGGTATCGGGGTCGTCAACTTCACACTGCAGGATTACTACCACTATGACCGGAGGCGCAGCGTGAACGGTCTGCACGGTGCAGCGACCTGGTGGCACCGATCTCAACTAGACAAACACAGAGGTAATATGTCAGTAACGAATAGTATTCTACTTTGCTGCTGGTGTATATTTTCGGCAGGAGCGAAATCATGAACAGGCTGTCTTCCTTAAACCTGTTAAACGTCTACACTTTATTACAGCAATATTAGCTCTTAGTTTGGCTTGTTAAGCTCTGCGCCACTGGGTGGCTGGACAGTGCAGGTTGATCAGGCTGCTCACGTACGTCTACGCTACACTCCTTCATCCCAGAAGTAGTAGTATGTAAGGGCTTTAGTTCATGGCACCGCCCATCCGTCAAAACGCCCAGCTCGCCCGTGGTTACCGGAATCATGGACACGCTCGACGCTCTCAACGCGCTCTGCTTGGATAGCTCTCGCTGGGGATCGACGGCCAGGCGGCTAGCGGAGAGGCTTCGTGCGCTGGCTCCAAGACAAGCGGAAGCAGACGACACGATGTTGCATCATGACGCAGAGCCGGTGAAGGCGGAGCTTATCCACGATCACTCGCCGAACGCGTCGAGGAAAACCGTGGCCAGGCAATCGGCTAATTTGAATTCGCCCGTAGGTCTCTAAATAAGGGACGTTTCACTTTAATTGTGGTGCGAATGTTTTACTCTAGCTGTATCCTATGCGTCTACAAAATTTGTCCGAACCGTTTCAGGGATCTTTCAAGAAACCGAAAAACAAACACATTCGCATTGAGTTACAGTGTCTCGAAGAGTCGATATGAGAGATAGAAAAACGAAGGAGCAGGTAGCCCAAGCAGAATAAGTCCGGTTTGCTACCATTCAAAGGTGTGAGGGAGAGGGAAATAGAGAGGAAGAATGAAACATGAGTATCGAAACGGAAATTGGCGGCACAATATTGAGCCTATTACAGCTTATAGACGTCGCAGGCCCGCAGAAATGCATCTAGCGCTCTGGCTGCCTTTAGCTGATGAGTCCGTTGCTTCCAATGTCATAGTGTCTTTTGCGATCCGCAGTGGCCTGTTGTCCAGTGTCTCTAACGTGGTGCACATCACCTAAACTCTCCGTACTTACTATGACGTAGGCAGACGCACAGAATATACGAGACTTTCTTCACAGCCACAAATGTCACGTGTAGAGCTGTCGGCTCATTTAATTATGAACGAGTGTGATTTAGTTTGGAGGCACTAATTGCGTAAGTCTAAGTAAATAGACGTAGACGCCTTTCTCGCTGAAGTGAAGCCTATAGTTCTAGTACCAGCGACGATCAATCGCTCTAGGGCAAGAAAGGCAATCTAGTACCACGCACTGTGTGATGGGCAAACGGAAGCCTAAAAGTGTTTTCCTAATTTGCGAAAAGATAAACTGAACGGACGATATTTCGTATTCTCGGGCCATAAGACGAGGAATTCGCGTCCGTAAGAAAACACCCTGTCCTGGCTATGTCTGTTCCCTTTCCGGACAATTCTCCGACGGCGGCAAGTACGAGAAACATCAAGGCTAAACTTACTACGTAAGGCGTAACAACAGACGAGCCCCTAACTTGTCCTTCGTTAGTAGCGCGTCTAGCCATGACCTTTCTCTAAAATGTACTGGGTGCAGTACGGTTCGAGCAAGAACGCGCTGGCATAGAGGTACACATCTATAAGACGACGCACTTCACCATGCATTACTGCTCCGCGCATGTGTATCGCATATGCATCGGTCCCACTAGCTTGATTTTTGAACACGCTGTCTTGTTTGGTGCTGTTCTTTTATTTCCATGGAAGCGCCTACCAACGTGTTTTCCGACAGCAGCATGCAGGGGACGACCTGCCCAACGGTCACCACAGCAGCATATATAGCGGGCAAAGCACAAAATGCCACTGCCCGACGCCGACAGGCGTTTAACATACGGTGTGGACCTGTGTCGGCTTCGCAAAAGCTAGAGCCGCGCAGAGATACGACAACAGTCCCACACTTCCAAAGGCGACCTTTGGGCACTACACGTCAGCGGGCTTGAAACTGTCCTGGCTTACCTTGGGAAGGACGGTCTCATGGCCAATTACTAAGGTGCGAGCGACCACTGCTGTCACGTCAACTCGTGACCAATATAGTAAAGAGCGGAGGAGAACTGCCGAAACAAGTACGCCTGAAGAACAACCTGGTTGAATACTGCGGAGAATAAATGAAGGCGGCGATTAGCCAGAGCTGGGGGCAGACCTCCAGACCTTGGTTAGGCGCAGCAGGCTACCGTGTCCGCATATTACAGACACAAAAAGACGCTGTAGACCCAAGGAAGGGTCTCCCCGACAAGCAAGATGGCACATCTAGCACACTAAGCTTGACGAAAGGTGCGGATCTCCTCAATTTTCTACAAGTAACACGTGACTGCCAAGCTCGCTTACGTCGACTTGTTTTTTGATAGCGCGTAAAAAAGAATCAGCGAAATATCAATTGTACAGGGTGATGACATTTGTTTACATTTAGCCACACAAGAAAGCGATGAGATGCGCGCCTAACAAAAGGTTAGCAGTGATAACAAGCGTAAAGCCGGTTCCTGCGTAAGCAACTCGCCAAAGACCAACTGACGACGCCTGCGACGCCACGAGACGCCCGCAGCAGCGTGTATTGGCCTCGAGCTCCACCACTGGAAAAGCTGGCGCCACCGTCGGCGTGACGTGCTAGGAGGGATCACGTGGACATAGCGGCCGCGTCGGCTGCTTCGGGCGCGCCGAAGCGAGCTGAAAACGAGTTTAAATTCCCTCGTACGCTGCGGTTTTCATTTAGTGGCGAAATTTTCCCGCTTCGAGTGTCTCCTTTACAACGCTTGAAAGCACTACAATAGGTAGTGGCTGCCTTTGAAGGCGCGCAACATGGTAGGCTACTGCTCGGTGCCGCAGGGCCGGACGCACGTGACGGAGTCCGGTGTCGGCCTTATTCACACGTAGCCGCAGGACAAGAACCTGTGTGAAGCTTGGCTCGCGAAAGATAAAACCGGCAGTCATCGGCTACAACTAGGGTATGCAGCAAGCACAGACGCGAGGAAGATTTCTGCTACGGCGCCCGGTCTGCGATGTTCTCAAAACGCGCACTGAGACGCTCGCCTGAGTCCGCTGCCCGACTAATGTCATGACGGTTTGGTCTATGAACTTGTCGATGCTATAGAGACTGCCAAGTTCAGTGGAGTGGAAAGGCAGCGGTGAGAAGCACATTTAAAGAATGCATAGCATATAGTCATGTTTGTGTTATGAATTAATGCACTGGATTACAAAAAAGGAGCAGCGGGAAATTGCACGCTGAGAACGCCGATAAACATACAGTGCGACGCAACTCGAAAAATAGTATTGAAAAGTCAAAGAATTTAGAAGAAAAAAAAGATTGCATCGTCGCGACGGCACATCACAGTCCCCGTAGGCGTCGAAGTCTCTACAATGAAATTATTTTTGAACAGCTCTGATAGCGCCCACGCAACAATGGTTGCCTGTATACTGTCAAATGCTCATATTCTGCGGCCTAAAGCTCATGGCACGGTGCGAAAACGCGCGCGCGGAGAAAGCGAAACAGTGCGCGGACAAGCATGCAGACGCGCAGTCGGTCGCTGCGAATCTGCGCGATCGCTGCATTGAGGCTTCATTCTATTACGCTCCATTTAGTTATACAAACACTATAAGAACATATTTCACTTAGTTTGCTCTCGGCGTTTACCTACCTTTCACGCAAGAAGCCGGTTCGGGAGACTCCATCGCGGCGACCGCGCGCAGTGGCGTTCACTGTACGTATTCGGTAAAGAGATAGTGGCTGTAAACAATTGTGTGCTTTCAGCTTGCCCAAGATTATTATTTAGACAGTAAGAAACTTCTCTCGTTTCGAAAGTACTTACAGAAATGTCCGGGAGAGCTCGCGCGTGGTGTTTTCAGTGAGCGCTGACAGCAAAACCTATGAGGAGCGCGTCACGTGATCCCTCATACTACGGCATCGAGGCGCTTCCGATAGAGGGCGACTCCGTAACTCCTCGCCGCCAATAGGGGCCAGCACTTAGCGACAGGGAGGGGGGAGGCAACCGAGAGAGACACCCGCGAAACGAAGCCCCGCAAGACACAAGGGGAGGCGGCAGGCGGGCCGCCGCTACCGGTGGGAGGTGTGTGTAATCAAGAGAAAAGCCGCTGGGAGGTGGCAACCGCGCCGGCGCTCGGTCGAGGACACACACACACGCGCGCGCCAAGGAGCATAATAAAGCACCGCGGCGCCGTACACACGTTCACACTCTCGCCACCGGCTGCCGCCGCGCCAGAGACGTCGAACTCTCCGGGCGACGTCGGGCCCGAAGAAGGTTGAGCGCGCGCTCGCCAGCACAGCCTCCACGCACGACCGACGTCGAGAAAGAACTCCCTCGCCCACCGCGGAACTGCCCACCGCCGACGCGCGGGCCAAACGGCCGCGCTCTTAACTGGGTCGCTGGGACGACGGAGAACGCGCCTCCTCATCGCTACTCTCGCCTCGCGCGGCTCCCTCCTCTTCCTCATAACGGTACACACGCGACGCCAGCAGAGGGGACCGACGTCTGTGCCGGGAGAGGATGTGGCGGCGTAGTCGCCGTCGACGACGGACGAACGAAGACCACGAGGAAACGCGTCGTCGCTCCCCCTCACCTGTTCCAGAAGGTTTGGGGGGAGGACCCGAAGAACGACGAAGCACAAAACAAAGGCGCGCGCACACACGCACATCCCTTTCCCTTGGCCTCGCCAAGTCGTTAGGGAGCCAATCGATTGGGACCCGATTGATTTCGCCAGCGCTCGCACACACACAAACACACACCTCGATAGTCTTTTTCCCCGCCTAGCGTGGTGAACAAAAAAAGAAGTGGTCCCGCCCGCTAGCGCTTCGGGCAGGCAGTCCAGGCAAGCAGGCAGACCTCCCTTCTTGCCTGTCAGCCTTGGTCCGTTCTCTCGGGGCGCCAAGACGCGCCGAGTGGGGCGAGCATAAGGAGAGCACCGCTACACCTCCCTTCCCTCCGCCACCGCACTGCGGCGATGGGACGTGCGACGACTCTCGCCTCTCCGTAGTGGTGTACCGGACAAGCACCACCAGCTGCATCGCAGTGGGGCACCACGACCACGACGACGACAACGGGGTGACCGTACCCTTCCCCATCCTCACCCTGAGAGAAGAAAGCCGAGCGTTACGGGACCACGCACGAGCAGGTTCGCCGGCCGGCCGCTACGCAGCGCCACGCTTACGGGGCGCGCGCGAGCGGGCGCGCGCGCACGGACGCACCTGTTCGCGAGGGTAGACAGGTGCGAGCGTGAACGCACCCCGAACGGATCGGTGCCGCCGAGACTGGATCAGACGCTGCCGCCGCCGCTGGGACTCTTCGCCGCCGCCGTCGCGTGCGACCAGGACGGGAGGAGGGAGCAACCGCATCAGCTGACGGAGCGGCGTGGCGCTCGCCCGTCGAATCCGCGACCGCAAGTGACACTGGTTTCTCTCTTCCCGTTGCCGTGATTCTCCAACGCTTCGACGTCGACGCGACCGACAGGGACTCCTCGTTCGCCGCTGCATCTTTGGATTTGCGCTTGACCGTTCGAAAGTGAATAGTGCCTTCTCTCGCTCGAACCGTGTGTTTCGGTTTCGGATCTCCTCATGAGGCATCGGCGACGTCCGGCGAGCGGATTGTGCGGCGCGGTTTGTGCGGTAGCCCTTGTGATCCGTTGAGTACAGAGTCCTGCCTCTGGCACCTCCGGCAACGTGCGCTCAACACGAGCTCTTCTGCTTGCGGCCTGTCGCCAATGCCTCTGGGACCGTAGACCGCGCGTGTCCCGTTGCCCGCCCTAAAGCGAGCGCGCGGAGTGTCCCGTAGACGTCTTCCTATCTGTGTGTTGTGTGTATCGCCGACGACGGTGTGGTGACAAGTGCCGCCGCGAGATGCTCGCCGGAACTCAGACGACCTGGGGCTGCCCGCCGGTGCACTTGATGGGTCTCGGTGACGGACCCAGGGCTGCCGACATGGCCGACTTCCAGGACGTGAGTACCACGCGTTCATATGCGAGCGAAATTTGCGCGCACGACTGCTGGCGCATTAGTCCTTGCACGCATGAAAGAGTTCCCGAAGGTGCCGCGTCTATAGATGAGCGTTCTCGGACCGCCAACTCGTCGCGGTGTTCGTACATCCACGCACGTTTTTCACGCGCTCGCCGCGTCGCCTCTTGGACATCGGTTCTCGACGTTTCGTACTCACCACGTCCGTGCTAAAATACCCCACGATGCATCGAAGGCAGCGGGGCGAGCGCCGGACAGAGACTCACAATATCAACAATTCTGGGGTACGCCCGACGCAATTTGATTTTAACGACACAGTTAAGAAGCATCCGAAGTACTCTCGCATGCAGCCATTAAGAGTTTTACGGTGACGCACTTCCGTATCGGTGACTTCGACTTCACGTTACGGTGTCTCGTCTAGTTATGTCCAGTTAAGTTGAAAAACGCTCCCGGAATGAAACGATGGGCACTCGGGACACATGGTATCGCGACTTATGTGTGCTCTTTTTTCTTCTTTTTTTATTTCCCACACTTTTGGGCGGTACTTACTAACGTACTTCGAGGATGAGATGATGAGGAATCCGTGGAGGGTGGTTCGATAAGTCGCAACGTACACACTTACCCGCCACTCCGCTATTTACCCGAGCTGCACATATATGGGGCAAGCTTTCCGCAGGTTGATCACTCTCTACAGCAGACCTCTTCCTGCCTATCTACTTCTCCAGCCCCTTCTAATGGGTAGTTGACTCCAGAGTCACGTCTCAAGGAACGCTGTCCACAAGACATACCACTGCCGTTAACGCTGCGGGTTGCAACACAGTTCATTCTGCACATAATACTCAAACTCCCATCAGATTCGTTTAAGAGTTCGGCGGACTGCTCGAACACCCACAGTTCGATGACGGCTCACAGTAAATCTCATAACCGAATGTGACCATCATAGCACGATAAACTGCCTGGTAGATTTAGTGCATGTTGACATGCCTATTGCCATCGCCGAATACCTTTCGTGTATATCTTGGGTGCGATCTTGTACGCGTTCCAAAATAGAACGGAGGCGGTTCGTTCCACCGAGCCGAATACGATTCGTCAATTTGAACCGTGCCGAACGCCATGACGTCAATTGTGACGTGACATCTGCTGTCAATCATTCCGTGTCGTCTGCTATCGGACGAGCGGAACGGAACATACCGCCTATTTCGTGACGTAAAGAACGAGCCGCCTCCGTTCTATTTTGGAACGCGTACAAGATCGCACCCCTTGTTTTCAAAGAACCCACTTTCACGACACAAGAGCACGGCGCCGACATTACACCTATAATTTACGTCACTTTCCAGGAGCACTACGCTGACGCTTCGGCTACCGCTCATAAGTGCCCCGTGGTGTTTGCGGGCAAAGCAGAGCTATGTCGAGAACGCGTAAGACTCTTTACCGAAGCCTCGGATACTCATTAGAGGAGCCGACGAAACGAAATGACATCTGAAGCTGTCCGCTATACCTCTTTCTTAGTGACGTATATAACTTTGGGACGCAAGACATTCGCAATCCATTACCTCCACTCTTGACACGGTGAGTTAAACAGGTTGCCGAATTCACCGACGCGCTTTGTGCACGACACCAAAAGGAGAACGCTGATACACTGTGCAAAATACGCTCTATAATAAGGTTTGGAAGCATGCGTGATTTAATTAAATTAAATTCCGGGTTTGACGCGCCACAAGCACGATCTGAATGCCAGGCACGGAGTAGTGGTTGACTCCGGAGCAATTTTAACCGCGTCGGCTTCTTTATCGCGCTACCAGATGCACAGCACACAAGCGTATACTTGTCACTGGCATGGCTCACACGAGCGCTTTTACAAATGCATACCTCGCAAAATGCCAGAAACCCTTTCTTGAGATTCAACTTGTGGGAAGCTGGAAAAACGCTCGAGATGCAACAATGCACGGGGCGGCAGACACTTGTTTCGTCAAGACCATTACTTTGCTGTCGCCGGGCGCATTTGCATCCGAGCGACACAATACGCGGAAGCCACTGGGCTTTCCGTAAACTCCGTTGTTTCGCTGCGTAACACCGCTGCATAAAACGCTCCGGTACGTGAGACCTTACGGCGGGCGACGCGAAGTCGCGTCGCCCGCCTTAGCGATGTCTGCCCCGCCTTTCACGCCCTGTAATCACGCCAGGCCAGGAGCCTAAAAAAATTTGCAGCCTTGGCATGAAGGCGACTCCGGCAGTGCGCGTTATCTTAATGACAGGCTCGCGCGGTTGCCAGCGCCACTCATTTGAATCCGAAAAAACAATTTTCGCGCCTACATACAAGAGGGCTCCGTTGTGCGAACTTCGAGCTACCATTTGAAGTCGAACGCGCGGCTCTTTTTCCGATAAGGCTTTCTCTGCACTGGTCCTGCTTGGGCGCCATGAAGGTACCTATATTTTATGGCTAACTTCACTGCTTGGTTATATATATATATATAATTGCGGCGCTCCAACTGACGCTAAAGAATATCACTAAATAGAACAGGCTCTGCGTGAAGACGCACAAAAACGACAAAAAAAACTGAAGGAGTAAAACAGCATTAGTTAATGCTGGACGCAGAATAACAACACCTAACTTTGCATAAACCTTGATGCCGACGCGTAAAGAGGCTTAACCAATAAGTTAATAACTGCACCTCTTTGGTTGGGTGATCAAAGCAATCGCGAAGCTTAATTTTTTGTCGGATTTTTTTTTTTTTAATATATGCACAGCGATAGACAGTAGAAGCACGCTGACACGTTTCCCAGCATTAAGTCGACGGAGCCGGGTCCCGCAGCAGCACGCCGCACGTGCACGTAATACATTTTCTGGCTACACTATACCGTGTGTTCCACGTAACTTGAGCCGGCCACCCTATTAAAATATGCAAATGTCACGCAGCTGAACAGAACCAAGGTAACGTTGGTTGTCGTCGCATGCCGTGCTACGTGAACGTGTGTTTTCCGAGCGTGAAAAGTAGCCCACGCAAAGTGCCTCGTGCGATAAGTTTTCGTGTATTCGCGGGCTGCTTTCATGCTTGGAAAAAGCACTTATGTAGCACGTATTGAGCAGCAGAAAGGTGTGTCGGGAGTTTTTCATGTCGCACTACAATTTTCTCATTGACACTTTTGAAGTACTACTTCAGGAGAATATTAATTATTAAGACTAATCATGTAATTAGCTGGAACGCAATAAATAATCTGAGTATCTCTAAGCGACGGCAAACAACATTACGTTGGCTCTGTCCAGCTACGCGGCATTTGCATATTTTAGTAGCGTCGCTCAAGTTTCGCGGGGCACCCTATATGGGCTATATATCTCAGGGAACCAATAAAGAAAAAATAAGAAAAAATAAACCAAGAAACCAAGAAACAAAGTGTCAGAACGTCGTTACTTGTACTTCGATCGAAATACTCAGAATCGTCTTACTTTTTCTATCCAGTTCCGATTTCAACGGAGAAATGTACAGCTCCACGTTGTTCTTATGCAGACTGATTTTTAATCACCGTTTACAGGTATACCGCTCCAAAGTACCGTCGCTGCGACACTTTGCTTCTTTTTACGGATTAGCACAGACGAGAACCGACCTCTTGGGATGGTCTCTAGTCTTACTCTACGTTCTCGTTTTACAAAAGATTGCCGATAATCATCAATAACATCATCAGCCATCACATCAATCGATATATACCGAAGCCCCCCTCGACGTGCTGACTGCGCCCGCCATCTTGCACGTGCCGACCAATGCATCTGTCGATCACAGCTGCCTCGTTATAGCGTCATCTCGCAAAGCAGCAACTATTCGCGTGCTCAGTCGAGAGCAAATGCCTGAGCAACGATTCACTAACCAGAAGATACGTGCACGGGCCAGCTGGCTACGTCGATCTCCTCGAAAGCCTCTGGTTTCGGTAGCACGAGAGAACGCCAGACCCGAGAGTCGTCGACCGCACACAGCGAATCGGGTGAGACGCACGAAGGCCCCACTCGCGGCGCTTCATTCGCCGCTGTATAGCATTCAGTGCGGACCAATTGCGAGCACGACCGAAACATCTTTAACTCGCGTCAGAATTGCTTATTGCATTCTTATACCAGCGCTTTCCCTATAGATAGCCGCGACGTGCTCTGACCGATCGCGAACTGGGTGCGTCGAAGACTGATTGATCGTCGAGGCGGAGAATAAAGCGCGCGCTTTTTATCAACCCTGACACACGCAGCCAGGGAAACACGGAAAGAAGAAGCGAAAAAATGTATTTATAAATAAAGGCGCCGCGAAGACCATGTTCAGAAGGCGGAAAAGCGGCGAATCCAAAAACGTCTTTGAGGGTGCTCGGAGGCTAACAGCGCGGGATCGGCAGGGAGGGAGGGGGGGGGGGGTTGCACTTTAACGAGGGCGCGTAATTCCAGCAGCTGAGACGAAGGAGCTCGCAGAAGATCAGAGCGCGAAAGACCAGGAGCACACAAATGCACCGCGAAAGCGCGCCAGCCTGCATGCGAGTCGTGACGGGCTGTTTTGGAAAGCGCCCGGTCGGACCGCTGCGCGCGGCGCGCAAACCTTATAATAGCCGCGAGACGCGCCCATCAATCAGGCAATGATAATTCGGGCATCACAAGCCACATTTCCGAGCATTGACAAGCCTTCTGTTGGTTTGATTGATTGACTGATTACGCAAATCCTGCTCGCTGTGAAGAGAGCGGGTTCGAGAGTTCGTTCGTGCGGCGAGCTTCTCCGCCTCGCAGGCGAGGCGAGACGACGGCGAAAGGGAGCGCAGACTCGGGATTCGGGCGCCATTACATAAGCTGTCGCGGTGTTCCACTCGCGTACACTGGTGCGCACTCGTGTACACCGGCGAACGGTTGCGTGTACACCGATATGCCGTACACTGACGTACATTGGCAAGCGTTTCCTTTGGCGTCGCCTTGCACAGAAAACTGTTAGCTAGCCTAGTCATTGTCCGGTTTCTGACAAACTGCGCTTCCGTGTGCGCCACAGTGTTTCGCGATGTTAACGATTCGGGTTAGTTCCTCCGCGTGGTGACTTGGCGAAGTATTACCTGTCGTCATGGCAACGGCGAGGGCGGCGACGTTCCCTGATGGCGGTTGATTCTTCTCGACGACCAGTCGTGAAGAATCAGTTGTTGTGTTGTTGGGCCACCTGGAGGATAATATACTGTCTTGAGATTGCTTTCTAATAACAAACCCTTGCTAGACTGCGTCCATAGCCACGTTTCATACCTTTAAGAAGTGAATTGATACAATATGTACATTTACTGTGACGGTGAACGCTGATGGTCCCACCGCATTTTTCACGCGATACCTCTTATTAATTGATATGAATTGTGATTGAAATGTTGGCAATTTTATTGTTGCCGGCTTATCCCCGAACACTAGGCACTTATATGGTTAAATTACTATAACAACGGGTGATTTGAGAACGCTGCGGCAATAAAGCAGTTCTCGAAAGTGTGCGGGGACAATTAATCAAGCAACACACTCTCTCTATACTGACTCAATTTCTATAGTAAGTGCTTTATTGACCTGCGTCTCACCGTGCAAGCTGCATAACGTACCGTTCTGTTCTGTTTCTGACATACTGTCAAGCAGTTATGAAAAGCAATGTACAAGTCATCTTCCCTTGTCGAACCTCGTTATAACAAAGTCGCGTCCAACAAAAAACTACGTTCGTTATATCCGATATTCATTATAAGCATATATGCGTTACATGCTTATATAACTATAAATATTGCATATTTACCCGATATTTAGTTTATATTCGCGTTCGTTATATCCAGGCTCAACTGTTTTCTCTTCTTTCTCTTTCTTCTGCAACTGGTCATCGAGAGAGAAACGCGTAGTCACAAAACCACTGCTCCAGTCCATAAAGAGCAATCCTCCGTCGCGCAATGTAAGCGATGGAATATGTATACGTAATGGCTTTGAGAGAAAACTCGTTCACATTCTTTGCACACAGTATTGGCTTCTTGCGGGCGGTACACACTGAATGTTGAGGAATTCCTTTCGCACAAATTTATTACCCCTCTGATGCACAAACATCAGCGGGGCCTACCCTGTCATAACGAGAGTTTTTCCGGTTAACCACAATAATTAACAGGGCCTTGTGGGCGTGAGCCAGATGAGAGGCGTTATGTAGCCTAAACGACGTAGCCGGCATGGTGAAAGATGTCAACAGTGCTGAGGAAGAGTACAGGCCTGAAGTGCGGAGGACCAGGGCACGGCATCTAGCATCACTCATGCGGTGAATACGCTCACGATCGCGGCAATAATTCTACAACACATCACTCGTGACCGCTCACCACGCATGCGCCGTACGCGCCCTCTTGCACAAATAATCAAATCACTTCTTTAGAGATCCACAGAGAAGGAGCACTGATGCAGTTATCGGCTTCTTAGGTGCGAGAAGCTTCGCATATTACGAGGGCGAATCACACAGCATTTGCCTCTCTCTTCCTTCTTAAAAGCCAAATTACGGCTTTAAATGCGAAGTCAACATATCCATTCCCAGCGATGGACTTTTCTTGGACCGGACCGGCCTTATCTGCCGGTAGCTCCGCGTCAGTTGTTGAGGATGGCGGTTCTGCTTCACACGTCCACGGCGTACGAGCAACGAAGTGTGGTTCGTTTTCTACGGAGCAAGGAATGAACGCCCATCGAAATCCACATGGAAATGCAGCCCACGTATGGGGGGAAAGGCATCTCGCTTTGAGAACTGTGAGGCGGTGGTGTTGTGAGTTCGCAAAAGGCCGTGAAGACTTGCATGAAAATGAGCGTTCGGGGAGGATAGACGACACAGGGGCATCTAAAATTTAGTGCTGCGATGGGACAAATGTCTCAGCCGGTGTGGGGACTACTTAGAAAAGTAGTGTAGGGTACGCTGAATAGTACGTATATTTGTAAATACCTGTGTGCACCTTATACTGGTTAATAAAAAATAGGGTCAAACACTTTTTGATTCGGCCTCGTATTCAGACTTTTTTTTTTTTCTTCCCGCTTCTCCTAGCACACCGGGTGCTGCTACAAGTAGGAATGCAATGTTTTCTCCTTCATCTTTTCTTAGGGGGGGGGCAATGACCAGTCATGTTTTCTTTAACTTGTCTCGTCATCTTTTAACCTCTTAACGCTTTTAACCTCTTCAATGCGGTCACGGCGGCCCGCATTCCGATGGGGCCGAAATGCGAAAACACCCGTGTACTTAGATTTAGGTGCATGTTAAATAACACCAAGAGGTCCAAATTATTCCGGAGTCCCCCACTAAGGCGCGTCTCGAAATCAGATCGTGGATTCGGCACGTAAAACCCCATTATTTAACGTGTTCCGCAATGACAGCAATCAGCTCACTCGGCTTTCAGCAATACTAGCATCGTAAACACCGTATACGAAGCTACATCCAACGCGCGTGACAGGAGACGGAATAGCTATGAAATGTGACAACCAGAAAGCATTTGTAAGTGCGTCAAGCGAGCAGCAGGGGACAATCAAAACGGGCTCAAAAGCTTTCGCATCACAGATTGCGAAATTGGTTCTTCGTTTTCGAACCGACGACTCGAACAAGCGCCGGGCTCGATGGGTTATGCTCTGACTTGTTCTTCATACACCTGGGGTCAGACATCTGTGAGAAATACTTTTCTCGAGTTTCACCGCATTCTCGCCAGATCGAGTGTCGTCACATCACGGATCGGGCCATTCTTCCCATCCCGCGCCACATGCGATATGAAGCGCATGCTTTCTGTTGACGTTAATTCTTTTCTCTCTCTCTCTCTCTCTCTCTCTCTCTCTCTCTTTTCTCTTGTGCTTCTTCGACAGAGTCCAAGGACGGCGTGCACGAAACGCGTCCCGTTTTTTGAGACGCCCGTGGCACGCATGCGTGTGAAAGCAAAACGGTCGTTTGCTTGCGCCGCTCGCGAGTCATTTGCCTCGGCTCAGCGCCCTCAGACAAGATACGACGGCCGTCGTGATCCGCGTAGAGCGCACGCCCGACCAAGAAACCGTTAGACTACGCACCTATGCACCTACGGGCGCCTACATTTCTGTCTAGATCGGCAATGCGACGCGCTACGTAAAGAAAAACAAAAGGTGAAGTGCAGCGCACTGAAAATAGAAGCCTCTGGTTTCAAGGTATAATAGTTTCTGGCTGTAGACTAGGTTGAGTATCTGTGGTACAAGGTACAAGCCTGCAGGCTTAGTCGGAATCGCGATGGTTGCAGGGCCTCCAATGGTGCCGCAACATTTCAAATGATGGCGAAATCAGCCCCTCTCCAGAGCGCCACGATAAGTTCGCCTCCGTGGGTTTACACCATCCGCGCTTCTGACTAACCTTAATATACACAAACTCTCGTAGCTTGCGTCAGTCTATATAATCACTGAACCGGTGTACTAGTGAAAAGCGCTTTATGTTCTGCCTCGTGGCACATACACGAGACACAGTGCCTTCAAAACGTGCAACACATAACAGAACCACGAAAGAAGGCGAAATCCTCACTTTCCCGGATCATGTCGACAAGCACATCGCACCTCGACAAGTACCTCGTAAATAGGACAGTTCGATTTGCCCTGCAATACTTCTTTAACTGCTTGACGCCCATTTCAGTGCCAGTTCCCTGTTCTTCATAGAACAACCGTACCACGGCAGGCAGCTATAGGCTGCGCTACATTTCCTGCAAGTGCACGGATTGCTGTGAACTCGGTCTGTATACGAGCTCGCCACCATGCAAGCGCGAAAAGAATTACACGACGCGTAGGCGCCGCCACGCTGGTGTATAACGAATACCTATGTGGAGCACCTCCTGATCTAGTTAAGATGTGCGTGTGTATGTATGTGGCTAGTGCCAAAGGGAATGTAAACGTAAAGGAGCGCAGGGGGAGGGGGGAGCGTAATT
This sequence comes from Dermacentor albipictus, assembly GCF_038994185.2. Classification (NCBI taxonomy): domain Eukaryota; kingdom Metazoa; phylum Arthropoda; class Arachnida; order Ixodida; family Ixodidae; genus Dermacentor; species Dermacentor albipictus. The sequence continues at coordinate 24,914,865 of NC_091829.1, forward strand.
TTTACACTGGTTCAGCCCCATCGGCGCTGCAATAAAGGATTGCGCTGGGGGCAGTCGTATAAATGAACTCACCGACTGCCTCGTAGTGATAATGTGGCGGCTTATTTGCATGCATTGGCGAGAATCCAGGCAAACGATGTTTCAATAAATAAATAAACAAATAAATATAAGAGAAACCCGGAGATTGGTACAGAATTTCCGGTCATCGTAAGTGGTACGTCCGTCCGATATCGGGGCAACATCTTCCAAACTCAGGCGCGTTCGCATTTCTCAGAAGGCGCGGTCCCAGAAACTGCTTTCGTCATCATTGTTGCTACAGCAATGACGACAGCTGCCATTGTCAACGTTATCCCATAAATAATAATAATAATAATAATAATAATAATAATAATAATAATAATAATAATAATAATAATAATAATAATAACGAGGTCTCTTTCGGGATGTAAGCTTAATCTTTCATATTGAAAGATGGGGATAATAGCACGGTGATGGACAAGGGGAGTTCTGGAAAGTGTTGGCATGTTAGCAACCTTTTCACTAGATTTAGCGATTTCCTGATTTAGCGACATATTTTAGCAACAAGACAGAAAAACTGACGCCATTTTAGAGACTTTCAAGTTAGGAAAGTCGCTTCGAAAATTGAATTCTCAAACACACTTTATTATTGAAAAGCTACATTTCAGAGGCCGAAATCGGTTGTACGATGCGCGTGCTTTGCGACCAATAAAGCAATAGTTCCCTTCACATTGCTAATGCTCTCACGGTGCTTCACCGCATGGTCGCTTTCATGAACTCACAGAATGCACGTTTTTTATCATTTTCTTTTTTTATTTTACGAAACCGATCAGAATAGGCCTAAGCGCTGTGTTCAGCACTTTCCCTGCATGCGTTCTATAAGAGGGTATTCGCAAAAGAGGCCGTTAACTTATCTAAATCTATTAAAAACGATTTGAAGGTGATACTTAAAATGCAGCACGTGAGTAATGAGACATACCGACTGTCGAAAGGCGTAACGGAGCCGAAGGGCTCTTTTACGTGAGTGTGAACACATTGCTTCGTTTTCTAATTACTTTTCGACAAATCAGTACTGCGAATAGCTTTCAGATATATCAAGGGACGATACTGTAGTACTTATTCTACATAAAGATCACATGATTGTCATCCCCGAGTTAACATTCGACTAAGTGCGTGTCGCAAAAATTAGCCTTTCTCACAGGAGCGCTGACAACTAGAAAGTTTGCAGGAATAATGTGTGGGATCACGTACCTTTGCGTGCTAGGAAGATCGTATTACTCGTGTTCTTTTGAATTGTTCCGTATTTGCAAGTTCCCAACCCGAAGGTAAACGCAGACATTCACCTGAATTCATCCGTTGTCATGTGAGTATAGTAGTAAAGTAGCCCACTACACATTAAATTCGTTATTTATTACTCACACACATGGATCCTATGCACAAACGAGTGCTTCGGGTAAATGACTGAAGTCAGCTTATATTTTAGTTTTTAGAAGCGCCCAGGTTAGCTAAAATTTACTGAAACGTTCTAGCGACAGCTTTAGCGACATTGCAGCAGAACTTGGCGAAAATTTAGCGACACGTTTGTCCCACTTCAACAACACACTTCACTAAAAATTACGGCAACTCTAGTTCTGGATGGCTGCAGCACGAAGCAGGTTCTTTACATGGTTTTTGTTGAACCCCTAGCTCACCATCAGCCCTTCATTTACATTCTCGTCACCCCCGTGCTCAGACAAACGTCACGGTTAAGCAAGCGCTGTCGACTACGAGAAAGAAAGCCCCCTTCGGCACATCGACGTTCTTTGCGCGAATGGAGTGCGCGTTGCAACACATCCATCCGCCATGCGCACCAAGTCTTGCGCAGTGTGTATACACCTTCAACTTTTCACAAATTCTCGCGTATGCTCTCCTATACGCCCGACGACCGGGAGCGCGCGACTCGGCAGCAGCACGGGTGAATACGCGTAAGTAGCGCCTCCACTGCAGCTCGAGAGCGCGCTAACGCTTAGGCAGGAACATGGCGCCGGAGTCACGACGGCCATTGGGGCGAGACTTGACGGAGGAGCGACGACTAGCACATCCATTGCCCAACTATTAAGGCGAGCTCCCCACTGCGACGACGGCGCGTCTTCGCTGCCTTGCATCGGTGGCTTCGTTGAATTGCATTCAGTGGGAAATCTAGCGGGTTTTAGTGGCATGCGGGCACCTATAGGTAACGCGAAGCAATTGGATGCACTAGAAGTGCCGCTACGGTAAGTTTCATGCCCCGTAAAGGGTAATCAAGTTCGTGAATGTCTCCTAAAGGGAGTAGTGACAGCTCCTTTATTTAGGAAATGTTTCAACCATCTTCGACACCATTTCGAGAGTTGACGTGCTCGTAGAGGGGTTTATGTTCACTTTATGTGCCCCTAGGTGAGTGAGCACACTCTACTGAAATGAGCTTTTGGCACTCATTTTCGCTTTCAGAGTGCATTCATCGTGCACAGTAAGTCTTATCTGCCCATTTTCTATAGGCCTCGAGTGGCAATCAATATGACTTGTGGCAACGTTGATCCAAGCTTAGACGCCTTTTGTCGTGACAGTGTTTGCATATGTAAAGATTGGTACGATGATCCAAAGGCTGAAAACAAACACAAGCAACACGGCAGTGTTGCGTATAGTTAGGGCATCGTCACACCGGGAAGATGATGACAAGTGTGCTGTTTTCGAACTACGTTTCGTAGGTTGCTCTGTCAAAAGGACAACTGCTAGGATAGATCAAGATTTGTGGTTGCTTTGATGTGACGTGGTACTACTTGGAACGATGATTTGCCCAACGTGACAGTGCCCTTACTGATTCCGATAGGTACTTCAGGAAACACGCTTTCTGAACTGTGCAATGCGAAGTAGGACATTAGCTATTAAGTAAGATGGCGAATTAATGGCGCAGGTATACTCGAAGCAGTGATAAGCTCCGGAAGCAAGCTTCCGTTTCTTCGTATAGAAATATCCTCAGTTAATAGATACACAAGAAAGTTAGCATATCCCACGCAACGTGGGACTCCTATGTTAATTAGAATGATTTGCTCACACAGAGCGTGTGAATAAATATCTATTGATTGCTCATTACGCCGACACCAAGTAATGTGGCACCTGAGACATTACTAAAGGACGTTTCAATACATCTAGCGTGTTGCACTTCCAAGTGCCGAAACGCGCGTTGACTCTCCCCACGTGCTCCTGCCTTTACTCGTCGACTGAGAGTAACGCTATAAATGGCCAAACTGCACTTCACGTTGCAGACACATTCTCTGAGATTCGGTCGATTTAAAACAGCACGAACACATACTTTGTATAGCGGAGCATGCGCGTGAACTGCCTTCGTGTCTTCCATCGTCCCGCAACGTCCCGCAGACTTGAGCTTCGATGTGCATTCTTACCCGCAGCTTTGCGATACCCGCCAAAACTGGTCGACCTGCGCGCCGTGTTAGCGCTATATATCCGTTCTCGAACGAACCACGCGGGTCAAAGGGTTCGACAACGCTGCACCGAATTAACGAGGCGTAGCGGCCACGCGCCGAGGCGACAACATAAAACGCGCCCCGACGCGCACGACGTGATACGACAGGGCGACGAAAAGTCCTTCGGGACAGTCTCGCAGGGCGGGGGGTCCCCCAGCTATAGCCGCCGCTACAGCCGTGCGACGCGATCAACAGGCGTGCGATCACGGTGGGCATCCCGAGCGCCCCGACGAACGCGACCAGCAGGTTGTACTCGAGGCGGAAGACAAGACGCTTCTCGCGCCCAGCGCCTGTCGGGTTCCGGACCTCACGCTGAGAACGGCTCTCCGCCGTCGACGCGCCAGTTTGTGTACATACACGCAGCGCGTGCCCGGCCGAGCAGCGTGATGCGCCGGGAAGAGATCACGATTCCGGTGTTGCGGCGCGGTAACCCCCGCGGCTTCCGGGCCGCCGCGGTGCGATCGGTAGCATCGCCGGCATCACGAATAACGTGCTCGCGCGGGTCCGCCCCGGAGGACGCCGAAGAATAGCGGTGGGAGAGAGAGGGAGGCAGCGCGTGAGGGACCGGCGGATGTGTAATGTGAGACGGGGCGGTTGTTGAGACGGCCGTGTTGTAACCCTGTTCGTGTGGTGTCCAACGACGCAATCGGAAGGCTTGCGGTGCGAGCGAAGTGTGGTGGGAAGATTCGACCTGTACGGCCCAGCTGCTCAGCGGAGATTTAGTAATGCGGAAGAATTTGCATTTTCAAGCATCAAGCGCTATACGGCGTGATAGAGTGTAACGATGATGCATGAACACCAACTTGAGGGCCGCTTTCAGCGACGCATGTCCAGCCACGACTATTAGAGACTCGGAGGGCAGAGGCAAAACAAAGAAAAGCGGAGAGGATATTCGGACGTCTGCTTGGGCCACCTTGAACAGGCAGAGAGGAACTGAGGCATTGAAATCAATAAGCAAAAGGCAAAAGAAGAGGGATTTTACTTGCACGGTTGCAGACAGGTGGCGTGTTTACATAAGGGTCTATAACCGTGGACGCATCTCGAGCACTGACCGCGGCTTCCGTTTTGCAATTGTAATATACGAGGACTTAAATCAGCAGACATAATTTCTTATTTTTACTTCACTAAAAACTATATTCGCAACTGTCGTTCGATTCGTATTGTGTCCGCGGGTTTCTAATTCCGACCGGTAAAGAGTAATTTTCTCTCGATCCTTCCTCTTGTAGTGATCATAGACTTGTCGCTTCCGAACCACGCGGCGTATCAGCAGCAGCAGCAGAGCGAACAGTAACGACCGAGCACAATTACCATGCAGTCGACGATGGCTAAATAAATAACGTCCCAGGAAGCACGCGGCGAACCCCGGCGAATCGTTACGAGGCGGCACATCTGTGTTGATCAACGCATTTCCCGACGAGCCTTTTTATCCGCATCGCCTTCAACCGCGTGGGCGCTATGCCTACCGAAATGAAGAGGCAGCAGGAAGCACACACGCACAAGCGTGTACACATAGAAAAGGCGACCACAGAGAGGTTATAAAAAGAACGAAGAATACGAGTGCAAGTTAGTTGTCAGCCGGCGAAGAACCACTCCTGAAGGTATTTCCTCGAGTGCCTCCGAGGGAAGGAAAAACGCCACGCGCCTGTATATATACGAACGAAACGAACGGGAGGAGCTGGACGTCGACTAAAAACGAGAGCTCGGACCGACGCATGCTCGCCGCACGCGGCAATGTCTACGTATTCTTCCGCCGACGCGAAACTTCCCGAGTGCGTCCAGCTAAAGCCATGCAGCACTGCGTCGACGAGAGCCAATCAGGATAGAGAACGGATGCCGGTGTTGTGTGTTCCTACGCGATGTAGTACGCTTCTGCAGTTGAATGTGTACATACCTGCGCAGTGCGTTTCTTCGTAGAGTGCAGTATACGCTTCTGCGGTTGCGTCGTCTGCTGTCGATAGCGATGTGCAGACGGACCGCCGAGAAAAATGAAGTGACACTAAAGCCATCATTGCTGTTAATAGTTAAACTGCATCGTACATCCCCTGCGCGCAAACAATCACCAATCTGCCATGCAATACGCCTGCTAACTGCCGCGCTCATCAAGTTCGCGCATTGATGTATCACCAAAAGTACAACTTCTTAGCAGCGCTGTTTGATGTTACGTTACACGCGTTTGTACCTCACTAGTTATGAGCCTCGACGCGATCAGGCTCATCGCGCTCTACTTGCTTATCTAGAATTAACTAACCTAAGCTCACGTTTGCAACGCAGGTACTATTTCTTCCATTTAACATTGTTTAGTAGTGTAACCTGCAGAGACCGGCCCTACTGTGTGTGACCTGTGCTATGTGTCCTAGATAATTTTTTGAGATTTGCTATCTTTCTTTTCCTTTCCTCTTCGCCTCCTATCTTCCATTTCTATGTTTCTCTCTGCTCCTTCTTGAAGAGTGGGCAGGTGTTATGGCCCTTCCGGTGGCAGTTGCCAGCCTGCTCCTCGCTTTCCCTTTCCTGTTAAGCGTATATATGTTTTCGAATAATAATAATAATAATAATAATAATAATAATAATAATAATAATAATAATAATGCAGGCGTTACAGTGCACATGTCACTATATGTTATACTGTGCCTAGGTTACGTATACTGTACGTTTTACTTTAGAAGTTCCACTACGAGCGTCTACATTAGGTGCAATTAAACAAAGGTCCTACTACAGTTCTGATACCGATTCGTTAGCTGCTCAACGCCGCTTCCGAGTCTTGAAGCTTCGCACTACTTTCTCCAGCGCCGTACAGTCATCTCCTCAGCGCGCCTCGCAGCATTTCCAGCGCTGCACACTAATTCAGAGGGACGCAGCTTGTATAAAAGCGCGACGAAAGAAATGGAGAACGAGAGAGCGGTGCGGGCGGCTATTAAGTATCAAGTCGGCAGCCTCCGTAATTAAGGAAAAAAGAGAAAAGAAGAGTGCTTCCCCCCTTTTTTATAATTTTTTTCTTCTTTCTTCCCGTGTTTCGGAACAGTGCGCACGCGAATAGCAGCCGAGTCTATATAGACGGACGAATCTCCCAGCACTGACCACCACCAAACCGTGGCACCGCCGCAGCGGTTTCCTTCTCGTGTTGCCCGTCTTTTGTTTCTCGCCGCCCAAGAGTTCTTCCTTCCTCGCTCGAGTAAGCGAAACCGTGGTGATTATCTGCTAGCCCCAAAAGCTAGAAGCTATAATACCGCGTTTCTCCGGCTCGCATTTTTCGAAGGCGCGGTATGACGCGGATGTTCCTCGCAGTTTGTGCTATCGCCGAGAGAGAGAGAGACAGAGAGAGGGAGAGAAGGCAACCCGATGCGGAGAGGAAAACGGCTACACCTGGACTCACCTCGGAGAGTTCAATTAGTGTATTCCGCTTCTCGTCCATCCCGCGCGTTTCCTTGCTGGATACCTCGGCCTTCTTTTTTCGGTGTATACTCTGTGCGATAAAGAGCGAGCTCCTCGCCGGCTTGCCACTGCAGCTTCGATGGCGCTCGATATCAGTGTCTGATGAAAAAGTATCGCTGGATTAAACTAACGCCGCACATCTATCTTTCATGACAACATTCATTTGGGCTATAGATGGTGCGTACTTGAATTAGGAAGGAACAGCGCCAACTAAGACGATCACGAGATGAAGCTGGCGCTTGTCCTGTGTCGTTCTCCCTCTCGTGATGGTGTTAGTTGGCGCTGTTCCTTCCTAATTCAGTCACACATCTAGTCATCTTCTGTGCGAATCTCGTTAGAGGATCAACTGTGTTTACACCCTGAGAGCAAAGTCACTGCCGGTGACTGGCGCTACGGCAGTAAAATCACACCGCATTCGACTCCAATTTCGAGAGGAGCTCTTGTATACCCGCAGTACAAACTGAATGAGTATTTATCTTTACTGGCTGCGTACAGTCGGCCGTTATGTATGCGCCCCCCCCCCCCAAAAAAAAGAAAGAAGGACTCCTCCCGAAGACGACCGGTAATATAGTTCACCCAAGTCTTCCCAGCGATCATCCGGGATACAGTGCGCCGCGCCTGATTGCTCGAAGCTCTTTGCCGTCGGTCCCGGCGCGGGTCTCTTAATTCCTTCGGTCACGCACCAGCTAATGCGAGCGACAGAGCCAGGCTGCCGCAAGCCACCGCGGCCATAGTGATTATTGCCGCCCAATCTTGCTCCTTTCGGTGACCTTGCTTATTTGGCATTCCGCGCTCCCCCCGCACGTTGTTGCCTTGCGCGCACACGTTGACGTACTTTACGAGCGTGCTCGCTAAAACCAAGAAATGGCGCGCTAGCGATAATTGCAGGAAAACAAAAACGGGAGAACATGTTGCGACGAAAACGGTGCCTTCAGAAAGGCAACAAAATAAAATCTGGCGCCCGCTTATGAGTACGCACGCTGTCACCGCATGTCTCTATTTGTGGCTCCTTCGCGGAAAAGGTCTGCTCGGTTCGGTGGTTGCACGATAAGGCAAAAGAGGAACTGCCAGTTGTTTCCAGGAGTTCGCAATAAAGCAATTCCGAGCAAGAAGACCTCCCCGGATTTCATGTTACTTAGGTGCGCTGAGTTGTGCAGGCAAGGAAGCAAGCAAGCAAGCAAACAAAAAACAAACAAACAAACGAACAACAAATGATGCGGTGGCCATGCGAAATAAATAGATCGTCTTACCCGTGAACTTACTCGCGGTACGTTACACTATGCTTTCAAAATTGGGAGTAATGTTATAGTGGGTCTAGTATTTATTGCTATTTTCATATTGCTTTCTCATAGGCGTTATTATGCTTACTAAGTGGTGTACTTCGTATTTTCGGATCGTCAGCCCTAAAGATGCCTGCCTTCTAAAGCTGCTTCTCTTATTTAAAAAAAGAAACAACGAAGAAGAAATACTGATGTGAAGTGCAAGGAATGGGTCTGCAGCCAATAAACGTGATTTCCTGAATTTATCACCCCGCATTAGCCGCCATTGAAAGGATGTAGCTTGACATCGCATCCCGACGCCTTGACTCCATAAGAATATCTCGATTTATATACTCTATACGTCTAACACGCTTAACTGCAGCTCCGTCTGGGGTCTCGAGATCATAGCTGTGCTTTAGGTCAAAGCGGTTGCGATTCAAAAACCATTACAGATAAAGTTAGATGGTTTCCGCAACGACGTTTACAGGTTAAAAAGATAAAGAACAACATAGCAGGAAAGAACATGCTCGCTAATGACCCCAATTTCGGGGGGTCATTCAGGAAAAAAATAATATCTCGGCTCCCTTCTGTTACGAGTTGGGTGAGCACAGTTAAGCCTTCGCGTTATAGTTAGGGCGACACATTTTCCTCTCCTCGCTTAGTATAATAACCGTGGTAACCCTGCCCCGTTCCCTCCCTCATAATTTGCCTGTATCCACTGCTGATGTATGAAACCAAACGATTGGGGAAAATGACGTCGTTTGCTGTTTTTTCTTCTTTCCGCTTTTTCGAGTACGAGTGCGGTGCGGCGTGTGCCTCTTATCGGCGGCAAAATTGTCGCCAACAATTTTCGATAAGGACAAGCGAGAAAATAAAAGGTATATAGTGTACAAGGGTAGTCTGGCTGAGGCCTCAACGTAGCGGCAGTTGTGAACAACCCACGTAATGGCGCGATCTCGAGACAGGAAGGACTCAGGGACGTCGTTCGGAGCCGGGTGGCTGAAGCGAAAACGAAAAACAAGTGGGAGGGGGGGGGGGACAGACTTGCACGACGACGACGACCACGACTTAAAGTGGAGAACGAGCCCAGTGAGGTCGTCGATTTCTAATTCGCAACACTGCGCCCTGGGGCATCACCACACCACCTCTGCGACCGCTTCACCACCCTCTCCCTCCACATTTCTCTCACTCTCTAACTGCACCGAGCGTGCTCGCACGATCGGGCAGCGCTGCGTGCGGAATAAGCCCGCCAGCAATCGAGACGACGACCCGCGCGAGCCAATTTGCGTGCAGCGTGTAGTAGCCGTGCCGGAAGCCGAGTTCCATAGAGTAACCGCGTTCCCTGTATTCGCGCAGCGCCCATTCCTCTGGCTCCCGTAGCCCTCGCGTAATCTAACAACGAGTACACAGCCTTATCCTAACCAAGCCTAACCTAGTAACTTAAGCTAACCTAACCGGTGCCAGATCATAGTGTGCCGCCCGTCTCCGTGAGATAAAGTGTAAAGCTAGCTGCGCTGCAGGACACCGAACCATTGTGTGCAGCCTGCTGCGAGAGAGAACACGGTGCATTCGCTCAAAAGCCAAAGCTACATAAATGGTCAAACCACGGGACTTAACGTCAAGAAACTGCACATTGCATTATGATAGACGCCGTAGTGGATGGCTCCGGATTATATTTTACCACGTGGTTGTTCTTTACCGCGAACCGGAAGCATGGCACACGAGCGTTTCAGCATTCTATACCCCCGTGGGAATGATCGCTCCGCGGCCGGGTATCGGACCCCCGACCTCGTGGTCAGCAGAAGCACAACGCCACAACCACAGAGCCACATGCGAGGGCAAAAGTTAAATCAGAGCTACATAAATTAACAATTTTTCATATTGAATCCATAATACGACCACAAAGACACCATATAACGCCGCGGGCAAGGGGCTCCGTAATAACTATCTATCTGGGTCTGTTTAACGAGCAAAGAAAGCTAAACGAGCCTGCACCGAGTAGATGTGTAGGTGAGCGAACTTCCCGGAACGTGCCCCATCCTGCTTGACGCAATTAATAAACGCAGCGCAGCAATGCACGCAACTCCCCACGTTGCACGGCGATTACTCTCCTGCCCACGCCAGTCCTATCGGCAGCGGAGGCCTGTGTCACAGTGTAGCCGAAAAGCCGGTAATTATGCGCGCCCCTAGTTTGCTTCGCCTTGGCGTATCGATCCACAGCGCGGGGCCAAGTCATGAACCGTCAGGCACGTATGTGCGGTCCGATCGACGGTTCCACAGCTTGCAAATGACGCTCCCCTATCTGGCGGATCGGCTGCGGCTGTGCGCGACGACGCTCCAAGATCGCGGCACTCAGCCGAAGGTGTGAACCGGTTAAGCGCACGCCATGGACGTCCTGGCCCCGAGGCTTTCGCCTTTTTCTTCTTGGGACAGACCGCGAGTAGCGCGTGCGATAGAGAGAGAGAGAGAGAGAGAGAGAGAGAGTTTCGCAGAGTTGGATTGAGTGGTGTCACGGCGAGCGGGGCACTACTGGAGTAAGTACAGTATAGTTGATATCAGACGCATCGAAAGTGATGAGCCGCCGAGAACCATCTCCATCTATACAGACACACACAAAAAAAAGCACTGACTACTCTTTCCCGTGACGTCACTAGTGAACGGCTAACTTGTTCCATGGCAACCTTAATGGGTGGTTCTGGCAAGAGAGCAGAGAGACCACGACGCGCTCGTGCACGGTAGACATCGTGGTACTTCGGCGGTCGAGGATCGTATTAAGCGGAACTAGGAAGCTGTGGAGGAGTGTCAGTCCGCTCTTTCGGCGAAGACGGCTTCTCGTGCCAAAGCACCATCGCATCGCAGTGAAGGCCTCCTCCGTTCATCGTTTTATCCGATAGTTCATTCACGTAGTCTCGCGTGCATGTTACCAAGTTTCCGTAACTTCTCGCATTTTCGTAGGAAAGCATTCGTTGGCTTCCATTATTTCGAAGGGAGAACTTTCCCCGTGGTGTAACGACACTATGCGCCGATGAACAAAGTAACCCATGCCTACGCTTTGGCCCCACGCACCGACACTCGTTTTACTGCGATGCCAGTTTCACTTCCCTGGTCACTTATGCGTCCATGGGGACTTGATGGCCAATTTCTCGATTCCTTTCAAATCAGATCCTTTCAGGTCAAGGAGAACAGTAAGCTGAGCAGGTTGGTACTGATATATGTTTTCAGGATAGCGCGAAAACCTACGCAGGACGAAAGAAAGACACAACAGCGACCGGATAATGGGCAACGTCTACTCCGATCGTTTTGCGTCTTTCGTAATGTGTAGGTTGACGCGCTACCCTTGAAGCACTATACAAGATGTCCGCGAAGCAAATTACGTCAGCCACTTACATAGCCCATGCAGACCAGGACCACGAGACACACGGAAGGGATCGTACAAAACAGCGCGCTATATATATATATATATATATATATATATTTTATTCCAGCTCATCCGCCACGAAGGCAGCAGTTCAGAGGCGCGCTGCCTCTGCTTTCGCCACCAAGCACTCAGACTGATGGCCGGCGTGTGAGGAAACAAAGTAGGCAGTCTGCCTGCCAAAACAAAAGAAGCCGCGGGCCTGATGCCCGGCAGCAAAGCGATCGGCGCAGGGAGCCGGGAGGCGAGCGGCAATCACGTTTCTATCTGAGCTCATATCACACACGCCGTGTGCAGCCGCGTTCACCGAGTGGGACGGACCCCCATACTCAGCCACCTTCCACTCCGCGGTCCCGCTGAGTAATGGGCCGATTGTTCACCGCCGATGTCCGCCGCTTCCGAGCGCATAAATCTCAGAGAGAGAGAGAGAGAGAGAGAGAGAGAGAGAGAGATGAGAAGGGCACTATGGCACACAAGTAGGAACGTGACGAGAGAGGGGCGGTCCGACCCCGCGCGCGGATGGCGAAAGAAAAGCTCGACGACGATAAGAGGCTGCGGAAAACGCTGGTTCGGTGGGCGGAAGTGGGCACTGAAAGGTGTTGAATCGGGGAGGCGGCGGGAAAGGGGGGAGGGGGGTCAGGCGAGCACGAGATGAACGCGCTCCTGCTTCAAGGCGCAGCGTCCCTATCTCTGAACTTTCGCCTACAGGCTGCGACGGTAGCGCTATATGTAGACCGAACCACGCGCGCATGTGCGTGCTTGTGCGCGCGCGTGCACTTGTGCCTGGGTATTTGTGTGCAAGCGTGCACCTGCTGGCATTGTGTGCGTAGTAGCAGTATACGGAAGGCGCCGAGTTGACTTGGCTTCTTCTTTGGGCCGTTTCACGCAGTACAGGAGCCACGATGCTACCAGTTTGGTCTTGTGCACAGGTCGAGGCGGAAGTTCTTACGCAAGCCTAACGCGCATAGCATTGACCTGACACGATGCGCTATCTTTGCGACCGTTCGCTGGCGCTCAGAACAAGAGTTGTCCCGCGAACCTGCGACGTGTCGGTAGCAAGGGAACGGCTGCAGTCGCTTGCCGCGGTCTTTGCTGCTTGGGGGCCAAACTCGTAATTCGGCAACCGCTCCCATCGGCAGTCAGGAAACGAAGCGCGATACACTCCATAACTCTGGCTGACGAGCGCCCTATCGTGTGGCGGGACCATCAAAAGACGTAATACGAAATAGAAGCAGAAATGGATAAATACGTGGTATATAGTTGTATTCACGTGTCCTTTTCGGCCAAGATTTCTTTTCTTCTGTTGTAGCAATTGCAATCCGGAGCACTCTGTAGCGTAGATAAAGGACAATCAGATTAGGAGGGGCTAAATTCATGCAGTGGAATTATTATAAAGTAATTGCGGGCACACTGTTCAATCGTCTGTACTTGTTTATACCGTTCATATTACTGTCAAAACTTCCTTTGTCAAAGCTCGCCAAGAATTCTGACGGATGAAAGCCAAAAAGTTCACCGACGTACGGCTTCAGGACCAAGTTGATTAGAGCGTATCACCAAGAGACAAATGCACTGCCCAGAAGTATTGCTCGATTTATGAATGAATTAATGAATGAATGAGCTTGACTGAATGACCACGGTTAACGTCCCAAAGCAACCCAAGGTCCATATGAGAGACGCCGCACAGGATGGTGTCCAATCAATTTTGACCACCGGCGATTCTTTAGCGAGCACCGAAAACTCGGCATATGAACATATCTTGTTTGCCTGCCGCCCACCTCGCCCACCAGAATACGCCTGTTGCGGCCAGCCATAGAGTTTCGTACAATTACTAGAGGGAACTGTGGCTCCAGTGTCTATACGGGAACTGCAAGCAGGGCAGTTCAGCCAGCATCGGAATGATAGGTAGCACATGGATTTGCTTAAACTTCGTCTTTATGGTTTTAAATGGTTTCGTAACATTGCAACGCGATCATGTTTAAGAAGACAGTGTGTCATAAATAATCAAATAAACATTCACAATATTGTACGACGGCAGGATTCGAACACAGCAGCCCTATTTAACACAGCAGCCAGATATTAAAATCATTACGCCACGGACACACGGACAATGATAACCACTGCAATTAGCAGCGATTATGCGTGCTTGCCGTATTATTACCTTCTGCATTCAAAAAATAAGTACAAATAGCTTTGAAACGTGGGGCAATTCAGGCCCTGATGAAGCGTAATAAACGAAGCCTCAAAAACGTCCGAAGTCCCAAGTGCGAAGATCAAACAAATCCATGTACTACCCATCATTCCCATCGTGGCTGAACGATCACACCGCCAGAGTTCTCTCTAGTAATTACTGCACGAAACTCCATGGGGTCAGCAATCGAACCCCCTACCTCGTGCTCATCAGAAGCAGCGTGCTAGCCACTGACAGCATAGCCACTGGCCCGCGTTATCGGCGGCTGGAATACGTACGCTACTTTCAACGTAACAGCGATAATCATTCGCAAAGAGCAAAAATACGAAAAACAAGTACCACTACACGTACATCGCGGGTTGACGATTAGGTTCATCCAGCAGCGCCAGCAACAACACCGCGGCGCCGCGGTCTCTGGTTAGGGGCAGCACCCCGCCTCCTAACGGCCAGCCCGGGAACAAACGAGTAACGCCTCCCGGCCACGCTGAAGAACGGCTTCCAACGACGCGCCAGCGCACTCCGCAGGGCGCTCCCTTGAGTCGACGGCGGGCGCTTTGTTTCGAACTCCCAGCCTGTAGTACCACCCCATCTCTCTAGGCGTCGCGACTGTTCCCAACGCTGCGCTCCCAGATCGCGCTATTTGCATCGGTCACCCCGTAATCGGGGACCCAAATCACGTCTGCTTATTATTACTTTTCTTTCTTTTTTTCTCGCTCACGCGTTGAACCAGAAGGGTGTTTAGCGCATGAGGCGAGTCCAGCCCCTCATCATCTGGAGCCCAATGTTCGCGCGCTTTATGCGTGAACACGCATGCAGGTTCCAGAAGATAAGGAACGGTTCCTTTTGGTTTCTTTCTTTCTGTCAACAGCGTGGCCGAACCCCCACAATCTGGGCTGCCAGATTACGGGACCACCTAGGGCTGAAAACTTTTCTCGCTGAAGTTTAGCGGGGGCCGAAGGGGGAGCGTGCGAGAGGAATTTCGGCAGATAATGCGCGAAAAATAAATGCCCAGCGCCGGTTATGCTTACAAATAACGGCCATTAGAATTCGCGTTCCCCCTGCAGCGAAGAAACGCGCCCTCCTTTTAAACGGCACCTCCGAGCGGACCTCCCCATGTGGAGCGCTCCAAAAGTGATCGCGGCACCCTCGGTATATCCCGGTATCGGGTCCTCTCGTTATGTCCAACGGGTCGCTTCCTAACGCTTGTCTCCGCTTGGCAAGCGCATCGCGAAGCTCTCGCGCTTCGCAACGGGAGCGTCCATGCACAAGGCACGTGCACAAGAGAGAGAGAGAGAGAGAGAGAGTAGAATTCAGCAAGGCAGGGAGGTTAACCAGTCAATAGTCTGGTTGGCTACCCTACACTGGGGAAGGGAGAAGGGGGAAAAGAAAGAAGGGAGAGAGAAGGTGTAGACACGTGTACGGACAGCACTTCAGTTAAAGTCACTCGAGCAAACCAGAAGTTCTGAGAAAACAAAAAAGTGCCTTCACTGCCTTCTGAGCCGATGATCGGTCGGGACGGTGCTCTAATATGGTCTGTTCATTCAGAGGACGATCATCTAGTTTCCTCAATGTGTTGGACAAAGACTGTCTTTGTGCTTGAAATTGAGGACAATGGCACAACAAGTGGTCAATGTTCTCCTCGCACCCGCAAAAATCGCATGCAGGAGACTCATATGCAGGAGTGCACAAGGCCACCAAAGCGCCAATGGGCTTCTTCAAGGCTACCGGACAATGAGAGAACCTGCAACTGTGTACGTGAGCGAACATTCGCTTCCGGATGCACTCACGCCCACTCCCATTCTTCCTTACATTTACATTCCCTTCCCCACGTCTGGGGTAGCCAACTGGACGCAACGAGGGTTACCTCTCTCTCTCTCTCTCGCTCTCTCATGTTCACTCGTTCCGCCGCACTGAGAACTTTGCAAACATCCAGGGCCAGTGAAGAATCTCGCCGGCGGCTTTCGAACGGCGGAGGAAACGAGAGCTGTAAAAAATCGGCGATAACTGAAGACGACCGCGCACGTATAATGCAAGCAAGCTTCGGGCAAAGAAGGAAACAAAGAACAAAAACCCCCAATGCATTTCGAGAGAGCAGCGGAAAGAATAACGAAAAGCCGAACGCGCGACAACGGCCGACGAACGATTAAATGCCGATGCGAGCGGGCGGTCGAGTGAACGTCGGCGCCGATATCGTTTTCCGTATTCCGTCCACGACGTCGCCGAGCCCGAAACAAAGGCGAGCGGATGGCGTCGTTTGCTGATATCTCGAACACACCATGCGCCAAAGACCAAATCAAAATTTTAAAAAAGTAAGATAACAAAATTCAAATGAAACTTGAGCGGGGGAGGTTGGACGGGGTGAAGGATATCGGAAGGTACGACGGCATATCCTATCCATCAACTATATGCGACGGTGGAAGAGCATCTTCCCCGCGAGTTAGGAGGGGGCGAAGCGAACAGAAAGACGAACACCGGGAAACGGCGAAGAGCAGGACAATAAACGGAACAGAGGAGTCTGTTTTGTTTCTTTACTTGCAAACTTAGCGGAAAGGCTTACTGCAGGATCAGCGATCGGCATTTCAGCTGTCCTCGACTATGAGACACGAGGCGAAGCAAGCAGGAAATAACAAAACAAAAATGAATCGCCGACACGACGAGAATTTCGAGAGAAACGGAGAGGGAGCACAGCTCAGCTCGCCGCCATCTGGAGGTGCAATCAGCTCGCGACCTGTTCGCTGATTCTTTCTTTTCGACCCCCCCTTCTTCTGCTCCCCTTCTTTTGTTTTACTTTCTTCGTCTCTCTTTCATTTTATTCTTTTTCCCCGACCTTTGCTGTTACACGCATGCGGGAAAGATGCGTCTTTCTGTCGTCGTCGACGACGCGGCGATTTTTAATCAGCTTAGAAAAAAAAAAAAAAGAAAGCGACGCCAGCGCGCTCTCGGCGGTTAGGGATAAGGCCACGCGGTGCACCACAAGAATCCACGCATAGCGAAGATAGAAGGGAGGACGGCGATCAATTAATGGCCAGCGACGTTGTGCGCCGTGTCATCGGCATACTGCGGCCTCCGCTATATATACTCCCGGCGGCTTCGCGCGACCGGGAAATCTTGCCAGCTATTTTCTATACCAATTCCGAAGAGAACCAGCTTTGAACTATACGGACTAGGAACACAACCGATGAATTGAATAGGTCTCTGTCTACGGACGGCCTGTAGAGGTTTACATGGCCAAATTAGCAATCATTGGAAAGCCAAATAAGCCTCTCCTAATTAACAACCGAGGAGCAAGAAAATCGTAATTTGGGCGCCTCAGCGAAATCAGCAAAGAGACGTGGCTTTTATATTTAATAAACATTTCTCATTCTCACATTCGTTTTAGCACGTGCCGCTTGCAAATAGGCAGTCACGTACGGCAGGGCCCCGGGGCGCACATTAGCATGCACGACAGATGATGAGTAGAGGTAAAAAAAAAGAAAAAACGTAACTCAGCCGTGACCACAAAACGCGAATCATCATTCCGCGGCCAGCACGGTGTTGTGACATTGTTTTGACACGTAACGCTGCCGGGAGCTGACAGACTGTACATTAAGCGAGAGAAGCAAACAAAACTGCACGCTCGACGGCACATTATACCGCTGGCGTGCGCGGAAGACGATGGTGTCCGCCACCTGGTACAGAAAGAGGGAACGGCGGTGAGTGAGAACGAGGGACAGATCGAAGGCGTTCGTGATGACAGCGGAGAAAAGGCAGGAGAGGAAAAAAGAGAACCGCAGGTGAGGGAGACGAGAGATGGACGCAATATATGGCAGCACAAGCAGAGACGCGAAGGCAAAACAGACACAAAAGCGTGCGCGTTCTGCCCGGCGCGAAAGAGTGGGGAAATGGGGGAGAACGGAGCGGCGAGCTGTGTTTACCGATCGACGACGTCGTGTACATCGGGGATCGATGAAAACGGCGTCCCGCGGGGCGAGCTTTGAGCAACGTCGAGTGCGTGTATACGGCCGCCGACTGTATGAGCGCGCACGCCGACTCGTACATATACGTGCCTAAACCTGGTACCAAAGTTCACGGTACAGGGGATCCGCCAATAATGCGATTTTGTCGAGGATGCGCGAAGTTTCTGAATTAATCGATCACTGCGCGCAGATCGCAAAGGACGGCTACTGACTAAACTTGGAATTCGAAGCAATTGTCCAAGCAGGATTCGCGGCAAGTCAACTTTGTTGGCAAATTTCCCCCAAGCTGTTGTGGCCGACTGTATAACGTAGCTCGTCACGCAGCGACGCTATTTTCTTGACCGTCCACGACTTCTTGTATAAGCCACACATCGTCCGGCCTGTTAGGATGTCGCGCTTACAAGTGGCTAGATTATTCTGAAGACGGCATCAGAAGTCCGGAAAACGCAGGTACGTGACGTAGAGCCAGCAAGACTCGATGTGCTCGGTCGGAGTTGCTTGCCTAAAGTTATTATTAATAGTAAATAGAGTTCGGATTTGCATGGTCGGTAATCGGGATGAAGACCATCTGGGAGCGGCGTGGTTTTCTATCTGCCGAGGGTGGGTTCCGTTGTCCGTCTTGAACATATGATAGTTACGATGGACGAATACCCCTCTCTCCCTCCTTCATATACAAACATCTTACACCTTTCCGTTGGCCAGCCCATCCTGAAGGAACAGGAACAGCAACAACAACAACAACAACAAAATGGTGCAGGTAAAATAAGCACTCCGTAGATACCATGACCAAATGAAATACTGCTAGTTTCACCACTACTGTTACTAATAATAATGATACTGCTACTGCTGCTACTATACTACAACAGCTACTACCAGTGCCTTCTACCTAGCACTCACCACTGCTCCTACCCCTAAAGCCACTGCCACTGCGACATTATCAGCGCCTAGCTCATTAAGCAGCAAATCGGCGTATACAATCTCCGACGCCTCGGAAACAGATCGAGGCGCGCACGTCGCATTCTATACGCAAGCAACACAGGCAACACCGCAGAGTCGCGCGCTGCTGCTGCATTAACTCGTTCGATCTTCGGCGAATCGCTCGCAGGCGCAGTCCCCCCCCCCCACCCACCCCTGGAGCCCCCAACTCCTTCTTCCCAGCCAGCGTTGCGGTCTCCCCCTCGGGGGCATGCACGCATGGCCGCACGCGCCGTGATTGATGGGAGCCCGGGGCCGCATCGATCGACGCGACCCGCTCGGCTGCGCTTTCGACGACAGCTCGACGTGGGTCGAGGCTCCTTTCTTTATTTTTTTTCTTCTCCAGACTTTCTCTGCTTGATACACACCCGTCGTCGCACGGCCACAGTTTGCCGATGCGGTCACGTGCCTCGCGGAGACTCGCGTATGCGTGCCACGTAAATGCAGACGCGACCAGGGCGTGCTCGCGCTTTAATGCGCACACGGCCGCGGCATCTGCCCCGCGCGGCGGTGCCACGACTTCGCTCTCGCGGCGACGATCTGTCAGGCTTCAGGGATGCGACATTAGCCAGATATCCAGTCGCGAGGTGGCGCGCTTCCCGTGCTTGAATCAGAACTTCGCAACAAATTATATGTTATATATATCTAGCAATCACCCGAGAGTCGAAGTTTCGGTGTAGATATCTGGGCAAACAATAAATCTACTCGGTTCAGCTGCTTCGAACCAACATAGGGGCTATGAGACGCGGCGTGCCGCAGAAATCGGGATTAATTTTGACCAGGCGGGTTTCTTCAACGTGCTCCCAAGTTTAAGTATAGGAGCGTTTCTGCATTTCGCTCCCGCCGAATTGCAGCCGCCGCGGCCGGGAGTCGAACCCGATACATCGTGCTCCGCGGGAGAGCACCAACTCAGCCCACTCAGCGGTTGCAATATGTTTTCGCATGGTGTTGGATTCAGGCAGGATCGCGGCTTCTTGTGTACATAGTACGAGCGAGTGTATAGATCTGAACAGGATTAGAGACCCCAGTCTGCACAATTAAATCGCGCGCGAAGAGCTCTCCAACTATACTTCAAGTAACTCCCAAACGTAGAGTGCGAACAAAACAGGCTGTTCTCTCGTGCCTGTCTTTAGGATTGTGGCGCACTTTCGAACGCTAAGGCAACCTTTGTTTATCTGATGCTTAGCGATCACCTACAAGACTTAGCGAACTATCGTTCGTGCTGCCTAGCCTATGCAGCCTCCCTTTAACGGTGTCCGAGAGAAGTGTGTCGATAGATGCGAAGGCGCGGCTAAAGAAAGAAAGAAAGAAAGAAAGGAAGAAAAACTAGCGGCAATTCAGAAGGCATCACTGTGCCACTAAAGTGTCATGTTCGGCGTCCCGCTCGCATCGCCGACACGCCAGCACCAATTCCAGAGAAGGAATAAAGAAATAAACCATGTAGGCAAAGTTTCCATGCGTCAGATTGACGAAATATGCAGAGTAGTCTATAGGTACGAGGAACACGACCGAGGCAGGCGCGCACCTCTCCCCGGCCCGGAGACTCCTCCTCCTCTAATGGAAGCCGACGTCTTCGGACAGGAGGGCGTTTCAATTACAAGGTTACGTAAGGAACGGTTGGTAGAGAGGAGGGGGGGGGGGGGGGGGGTATTTCACCTCAGGTCGCTGGAAAGAATTACAGTGGGATCCAATGAGTGTCACGCACGCACGGCGACGCACAGAAAGGGCAAAGAAAGAAAAAAGAAAGCTGGCCACGTAAGTGGAGAGCGGACCAACGGGAGCGAACAGCAGGTCCAGCGGGGCCACTGAATAGAGACGAACGACGATCGGCCGCGTTCTTCTCATTGTTCCGCGCATCAACAACACCACCAACAACGTCAAGCCCCACACCAGCGGCGGACGCTGTCCGACCGACGAGCCTGTCAGGTCAGCCTGCCAACGATCGTCGCTGACGCGCCGCCCAAGCTTTCGTCCATTCTACAGGGAGCCCGAGATTTCTCGCAGTGTTGCTTCTTCCTCACGTTATGCAGTGTCTTCGTCCCACGTCACGTCGTCGCCGCCGCCTCGTCTCTTCTGTGCGTGTGTTATGCACGCGAGAAAGGGTGCGAGGCGAAGAGTGTCTCAAGCTGGGGGCAGCCTCGGCTCTGCACCGCTTGCGTGCGGGGTTTGCCAGGAAGGCGGCAGCCCCCCCCCCCCCCCCTCCCCCACTCTTGTCCCCCCCCCTGCGGTCTTCGCGCCCTCCCCTCCCCCTTTTATCGACTGGCCAAAATTGAAAGGACGGCGCGAGCGTCCGTTGCGGTGGGCGCTTCCCGAGAGATCGTCCGCTGCCACGGCCTGGCACATGTCATCGCACAAAGGAAGAGCAACGTCAAACCTCGCGAGCCCTTTCCAACCCCACGAGCCGCTATCCACCCCCGTTCTCTTCTGATGTCGAAGACTCCCGTCCGCTTGTGGCGGCCGCAAGGCAAGCAACCGGAACGAAATGAATACACGCTTCGGCAGCGCAACCGCCTTTGAAAGGAAATACGAAGGAGGAGGAGGAGGGCAGAGCGTCGATGCTGACCTGCGCGCGGTGCGAAGAAGGGAGGGGGAGAGGGGGGGACGGCCAGATCGTCCCTTTGCCGCACGCAGCGCACCGCGTAGTGAATGAGATCGAACCGAATCGATCGCACACAAAAGAAGCGCCTCGAGAGAGCGGATTCGACTGGTCTGTCTTGGCACTCTTGTCCGGGCTGCGGAGATCTTGGGGTGGGAAAGAAAATGAAGAAGAGCCCGCGGCGAGAAATAATCTCCGAGGTGATTCAGCTGGCGCGCTGTTGAGTGTGTCATCTGCGACGCGTGTGTACGCGCGCGGTCGAACATGACACGGACCAGTGGTGCGCGTCGGGCATTGGTTATACATGTATCACACACAAGCACACACACGCACCAGCGCACGCACGCACACACATTCTGCGGCGTGCGCCTTTTGGACGTGGTACGCAGTCCAGGCTGAGAGGTAATTCGAAAGCAGTTATTATGATTATTATTATTATTCCCTTTTGCAACCATTGACGGGCGAAGATTTCAGATAATCAATAAAAAAAGAAGTATACACGAAATGTACTAGCGCAGTGGATCAACGGTGTTCCGCTGTAGGGGTGCGCCATCGTGTTCGCAAATGTAAAAGAAAAAAATAAATGCGTGCACTGCCCACGATTCAGTTCCAATGATATGTAGACGCCAACTGCGTGCGAGAAGCGTGCGAACCCGGCTCATGCGGCAAGTCCTGCATGCGTCATGAAATGTCATCAGTACAATTACGATTGTATCTCTGCACAGAATAGGCGCACGTGCAGATTGATCTTGTTGGGCCGCAAATCCGCTTGCAGCCGCGGCGGTGCTAAGGCCAACAGGCCACGATTGGTCCTAAAGCAATGCGCACGAAGTTCAAAACCAATCCTGACATTCGCCCTTTGACGGTCAATACGGACTCTCCGCAGTGGCCGGCATGCTGACTTAGGAAAGTAGAGTTAAGAAGTTTGATATTAATTATAGAGCTTTGAAGTACTTCCTGCTTGATGCAGGATTGCGTTCATATTTATGAAGTTGTTGTTCCTTTCAAACTTTTTCTTTTGGATGCCCTAAGGCAGCCTTCATTGAAAAGAAATATCATGTGACAAGGCGGGGCTGTTTGCAAAGTACTAATTGTTATCGCAACAATCATGCTCAAAAACAAAGTGCTGTCCTGTCGAGAGCCCATAGGCCCGGTTTCTATGTCCAGAAGCTGCTTTAACCTATGCTAACAATAACCATGCATAAGCTATACCAACACGATCTTCAGGAGTCGGGTTTCAAAATCAGTCGTGTGATACTTTTCATTATGTAAGAGCTCGCCTGGGCGCCATCACATCAAAGGCCAAGGCTTCTCACGTTCGAATGACACCTTCGGTCGTGCCAGAGGCCCCAAAACAGCGCGGTCGCTCGCTTTGGCCCCAAGCGCACGCTTTCTGCAGCTCCCGTACCGAGCCACCACGAGTGTCGCAAAGCGCCGTCTCGATCGAGGGAAAATGAACGGAGACGCTTCGTTACACATTCTATTCCACCACTGCAACCCGACAATTTACACTCTGTCCCGCAGTCGCACCGATCTCGCTCGCAACGTTCGACAAACGCCGGCGGGCTGTCAATACCGCGACACCGCAAAGCCATCATCTCGCCGTGAGAGCACGGAAACCCGCAGGTTATCACGTGCCAGACAGGACCCCAGAAAGAAAAGAAAAAGAAAGAAAGAAGCGTAAGACAGAAAGGAACCCCTCAATAAAGGGGAATCTTTTTGTCCCGATGTTGTACCTTTCCTGCGAACATTACCGCCACTGGACAGCAGACATGCTGAAGTGCGATGGGGCTGTGTGTATGTGTGTGTGTGGGGGGGGGGGGGGGGCGGTGCGAGGAGCACAGAGAAATAATGATGGCAGTGGTGAAGCAACCGCGTGAAGAACGGGACAGCCGAGATTTTTCTTATCTTTATTTCTTTTCTATAGAACCGGTGAGCGCTGGCGTTGAATCGATAATGCGCGTCTATACGTGTCACGAATCGTCCTCTGCTGTACTGGCGGACCCTCAGAATCTTGCGCAAGGAGTGTTTGCGCTCTCACTGCACCGTTGATGCCAGCGCGCGCTACGCTGTGTGGGGGCGTTCGAGAGGTGCCGAAACCGCAACCGGACCCAATGACTTTTCTGGACGTTTTTTCTTTTTTCGAACATTTCCTTTTGCTTCTTTATTGCCACGAGGGCAGGCTCGGCGGTGGATGACATGAGCAACATAGAATTCCTTTTAAAGCAATGATTATGCCTAGCTTGCATTTCCGAACAAGACATGCCGATGCGTTCACCTTGGGACACTAAATCAGTGACAGTGGGAATACTACGGGAGAATGATACAAAAGACACAGGCGCAGCGATCCGGTTCTCTAGCAGCTGTGTTTCAAGACGAACGCTTTCGTACACTCTCAGAACGGTTTGCACTCTCCGGGTGTATATGTTAGTCCCACAAGAGCAATCGTCCACCTTGGGTGCCTTGCCGCTATATAACGCTGGGCGCCCGGAACTTTCAGCGTGACATGGCATTCTCTAGAGGAAAGCAGGGAGCTAGCTTGTGGGTTTTACAGAAAGCAAGCACGAGTTTCGCAAGCAAGATAGGTTATTATTGTTGACGGACACATATATGTGCCCGA
This sequence comes from Dermacentor albipictus, assembly GCF_038994185.2. Classification (NCBI taxonomy): domain Eukaryota; kingdom Metazoa; phylum Arthropoda; class Arachnida; order Ixodida; family Ixodidae; genus Dermacentor; species Dermacentor albipictus. The sequence goes on from NC_091829.1 coordinate 24,938,821, forward strand.
AAGTGTGTATTAACTTTTTTTTTATGAAGTGATGGCAAAGAGTTCGAAGTAACAGCATTATGAAACAATCAAGGTCGTCAAAAAAAAAGTACACTCAGCTTTCCCAGTTCACTTATTCTCGTCCTCATTTCACTCCGCGGTGCAAATTATTATGTCTGAATTGGGCGTTATGCTACGAAACTGTAACAAGCTGGCTTGGCTGAGGAGGGGATGGCTTGACAACACTGACTAAGCGCTGACGTCACATATCGCTCGATGCGCGCTTGCACATTAGGTAATGTCAAGCTGAACAAGACCTCATTATGAACACGGAAAATGTCGTTCGCTTCTGCCTTCGTACAAGGGTGAGGTTTACATTACCTACACTAAACGAACATTAAAATACATTAAACGGTGGATAACTCACCTGCCTTTCAATATCGCTAGTTTATCGGCAAGCCTTTCGGTTGTTGGGCTGGCGACTATTAACAGTGAAGCCGTATCGCCGTAACGTAGCGTATGCCGTCCAAAAGTGAAACTAATTCAGCCACAAGTGCAGTATATACAACAGGGCATAAAATTAAAATGCAGTTGTTTGACAAAGTAATTTTTCATTACATCACGGTTAATGAACTATTACACAACCCAGCACTAATTCGCAAAAATAATTTTCATAAATGACGAAGGCGACCACCTGGTCCTCATATATACTAGGGACTAGTCAGGGGCGTAGAGGACATAACGGGCATTTAATTTACGAACGAGCACCTGCCTTCCGAAGCAAACGAACGATCTCGCCACCTCGATCGTCCTCCTATATGTCAGCACCCAATTAAAGTGCATCCGCTATCGCGCTCAGCATCGTCCTTGTTTCCAAGCGGCGCACGCGTCACAAGTGTTTCTCTCTCTCTCTCTCTCTCTCTCTCTCTCTCTCTCTCTCTCTCGTTTTTTTTTTTATTTTCTTACCTTTTCAGGGAGCTTCGTGAGCTCGCGCTGGCGCTATCATCCGCGCGAAATTCGGCCACGAGCTACCGAGTAACGGCGGCAGCGCATTTTTCTTTTTCTCGGCGCTCTAGGATAGACACGTCAAGGCAACCCGTATAAGAGAGCAGGCCCCGGCAAATGTCGACGGCACGTCGACGATGTTTATGTGGAGCACCAGCGATTCGCCGCGAAGCTGTGTACACAAGCAGCGAGCGCCGGGACAGCTTGTAAAGTCGAGAGACTCGCGCATTTGCACTCGCGCGCCGTAAAACTGTGCACTGTTGCGGGAGCTTGGTGCTGGCGGACTGCGACTTGGCAGAGCGAACGTAATATACACACGTCAGCGCGCGAACTTTCGCAGAGGTAATGCCTCGACGGAAAGACCAAACTTTCTCCACAACCACCGGTTTTCGACGTCCAAGCGCGCTATCACTGTTATCCTGCCTAGATACTCAAGTTATCTGCAATCTTCTTGCCCACAGTTTAACCTTTTAAGCGCGAGACTCCTGCCACGGCTGTACGTGACGTCGACACAATGGAACTCCCGTTAACAGCAAAGCGAATACACGTCGTCTCATGTCGATATCAGCGATCACGCGACGGCTGCACGACGGAGCACACGGTTTTCCATCGAAGTTCGTCGCCGACAGTCCCTGTTTCAACAATAAGCACTGCGTCATTGACCTGTGAGTGAGTGAGTGAAGTAACTTTATTTTGGTCCAGAGAAGACGCAGGGGAGGCCCCGCGCCACCCGGCTAGTCCCACGTAGGGACCGCCAAGCCGAGCTTGACGGCCCGTTCGCGGGCACTCTGGACGGCCAGGGTTTGGTCGCTGAGTTCGGGGCTGCCCAAGAGCGCAGCCCACCTATCCTCGCTGAAGGAGGAGCCGATGGCTTCACACCCCCACAACACATGGTCCAATGTTGCCCTTAGTCCACAGGCAGGGCAGTCCGCACTGGGGTATCTTTCGGGGTATATGGCATGAAAAACCGCGAGGTTAGGGTACGCACGGGCTTGTAAAAGTCGAAGGGTAACCGCCCGCGCCCTACATAAGGCGGGGTGCGGGATTCACGAAACACACAAGCAAACACGAACGTTTTCGAAGTGGCGCCCCACGCGGCTTCACGCAGCAGCAGAAGCAGGCGGCAGCGGGACGAACACTGCGGGGCATAAAAGCGTCCCCGCTTTACACATCACTGCACGCTTTTAGCGAAACAATTTAGTGCACACGCCAAACCTCTCACTCGCAAGCTCTGCTTCATTTCGCGTTTTCTTGTTGCTGTTTTATTCGAGGAGCAAGAAAGATCCGTGTCTCAAACGTGCACGGTCCGAAACGGCATCGTAACGGGCGTCTGCACCACGTGCACTCGGCAGAAGGCGGCAACAGCGGCGGCAGAGGGCATTAGCGGTGGCGAAATATCTCCATTTCGGAACAAAAGTAAGAAAAGGTGAGGCAGCAAGAAACGAAAAGAAAAAAGAGAAATGAAACCGTGGTCATCTTGAGTACGCCGTTATGTACGAGGCGGTAGTTTTTTTTTCTTTTTTTTATTGAACGCTTCCCTACCTCGGCTCGAATGCGGGACGACGCGAGGAGAACCCGTCATGCAAATGAGAGGCCGCCATCGCCGCAGCCGCGAAGAGAAACCAGATCACTCACGATGCTGCGCGGTTGTGCTACACCATACACACTGGCTCGCGCGTATACCTGTGTACTCTACATGTATAGGTGCACGTTGAGTGCCGTGTCTGTGTATAGCTGCTAGACGAACGTATAGCGTACACCACCACCACCACCACTACAAGCATGCATGCACGCCATAAAAGCATGCACGCGCAATGGAAGCTTCTATGACTCCGCTTGGTTTACAAGGAGCGACCAGGCATATCGGGAGCGGGGCGCGCAAGCACTCCTTCGATACACTCGAGATTTACTCTCGTCTTCACTATAGAGTGAAGTTCGAAGAGCCAAAGTTTGGAACGAACGTGTCAAGAGTGGCGCGGGGCTCTATTTCGCTTGAGGCGAATTGCTCTATCGCATTCCTCAGCGATAATAACCAAAAAAATAATAATAATAGCCACCCAAGCACTCCGTACAGATGGTTCACCGGCGAAGCTGGAACGTGCTGCCTCGGTGTTTATCACAGGCTTAATCCCGACGGTTCATTAAGGACGGCTTGGCCAGCTGTCGGATCCTCGGTACGCTGTTGCTGCTTGCGCTCGGCTGCACGAGCCAGTTCTTGTGCCCAGGCTGCAGCATCGGCACGGCGTGGACGAGCCCGTTCTCGCTTCTGCTCGCGGCGCTGCTGATCGAAAGCTGCCTGCTCCTCAGGAGTACGTACGACGCATGGACTACCAATTTCGGAGCTGGAGAGAAACTGCTGCGCGCGCTCGGCTGCGACGGAGAGCAACGAGGGTACTACGTACTGGCGTAGCCAATTGCGCGCCTCTCTTTCTCTCTCTTTTTTTCTTATCCCGCAAGCGCATGGGGTGGCACAGGAAGAGTTCTCGGTGTACAGGCGACAGACGGACAGACGAATCGGCTAGCCATATACAGCGTCGTCGCAATAATTTGCGCAGGCACATCGCAGCGACGCCAGAGTGGCGATGTCTCCATTGAGACGAATTTCGCTCTCGCCAATTTCTATTGAAGTTATAAAAAAATTATCGCAAACGCATGGCGGGAGCTGCTCTGGGGCACTGTTTCGCTTCTGGGGAATATCATTTTTGTATTCCAGAAAAAAAGTCGAATAGCATTTTTTTTTTTCGAACAGACGCCGCGGTATAAAGCACCGTAGAATAAACTCCTCACTCGAGACGAGTTTAGGTTTCGCTCTCATTCGTGCAAGCGGCGAAAATTTCGGGGCCGATTTTTCCCCGACTCCAATTTTCCGACACCGGCGAAACAGCCTTGAACCATGCTTCAGACCTTCACAAATCCAGCGAAAAGGAAAAAAAGAGTCACGTATAACGAGCATGACTGCATTAATACTGACACGCAAAGAGAGCACGTACGTACGCCGTCTATAAAAAAGACGACGCGACACTACTACGCAACGTGTGCCCTTCGTGACCCGCCGCTTGCTTTTTTTCTTATTATACGCACCCTTCCGAGACACACTCGACGAGCTTGTCTCGCTTCCTCCCACCTGGGTTGCAGAGGTTGCCCATACAAGATCATCCCTGATGCCGGCATAAGTATGCAGCCCACCTTCCAACGTCAACCTGCTCTGGTCTCGTTATGTCTTCAAACTTGTTTTTTTTTTCGTTTTCTTTTCCTTTCTTTTGCTCGTGAAATTCTAACTTTTATGCGCAGGGCCGACATAAAACCGCACGTTATCTTAAAGAGCACGTGGCGTACCTATAGGGATTCATAATGGATTATTGCAACATATTATGGTGAAGGTGCTTGATCGGGTGACTTAGGGGGTAGGTAGGGGGTAGGTGTTGGTAGATAAGGCTTTGGGGCATGCCCACCAACGACCACCGCACTAACACTACGTGCATCATAGCTACGGCGGAGCAGTGGCAGACTTTGCTGCTCAGCTTGGTCCCAGAAGAGCAGCTCTCCATGGGCCGTCCGGATGGCCGAAAATGGCGCGTGAAAGCAAGGACTGGCAGCCATCTGAGGTAAGATGGGACTGGGAGTAAGCCTCCCCAGCCCGCGACCCCGGTACCCCATCAAGGGTTCTAACGTCGAGATGCCACCATGAAACTGAGCGAGATGCCGCAGCGCTGGCTTTATAGTATTTTTGAGCACATTAGGTTTTAACGAACTCAGAGTGTGGTGCGCAGGAAGCTGTCCCGTCGGAATGTGGCCGCAGTAGCCGGCAACGAAACCACATACCTGCAAGCTGAGTAGCAGAACAAAAGAGCCAGTTAGACACCCCGTTAGGTTAGCTTCGGTGATCTAATGAAAGCCAGCGTAATTGACATAGTGTACCCGATGGCTTTCATGTACGATGAAAGCTCGCTGGCCGAATGCTCACCAGGAGAAATCTTACCAATAGTTCGATACATCCGTCCATAGTAAACGTTCACAGTGCAAGAGTTTGCAGATTAATAGTTCAACCAGAACAAAAAATGCTCACTTACTGACACACCATAACAAAAGCTCAGCTCTTTTACGCCGGACAAAAGTGCCTCGGACGAAAATTTTGCAACAAAGATAGATATTCGCGTAATCTTTACATTTCACCAGACGAAAGCTGAACCGGGGAAATGGTCCACGAGACGTTCGGTTTTCTGAACACGTTTATCTCCCCTTTGTTTTCAGTATTCACCACCCTTCCCCTCTTTAATCTTCGTGGCGCATTCATTTGCAACGTGTGACATGAGCGACAATACTTGCACGACCGAAGTCGAGACCTAAACGCATCGATTCAAGCTCGGTGGACAAGGACCCATTTTGAACGTTGCCGCATTCCGCCATATTGTCAAACTAGTCATCTGGTCCGCTCAGATTGGCCCACAGGGCTGCCACAGCCTCCCTGATTGGTTTAAGGCGCCAATATACCGCAATTCGACAATATGGTGGAATTCACAATTGTCCAGAATGACACCTGAACTCCTTTTCGCCTGCGCATGCTTTCTTCTTGCTTCTTTCGCTCCGTATTTTCTCTTTCTCCACGACGTTCGCCGCCGCTTGCCCGATAAGACGCGAACTTGCACAATTCGAAACTGTCGCGGTATTCGTCGAAGACATATACGTCATCTGCGACCGAGCGCTGATAACGTCTGTTCACCTCTGATCTCCTTCATCCCCGAAGCCATGCAGACGACGCCAGCTCGAAGCCGAGAAAAATACACTCGCGGCATTTCCTTCTCCCTCCGTCTGCGCTGTGTTTATTTTTCGCGTCCACTACGAAATCATTTTGGTTACTTTATTCGCCTGCTATATATTCAGTTCGGTGCCGACTCTGCAACCATTTTTTTTTTCTCGGAGTTAGTTGAAATTCACTGGACACCTCTCGGCTACACGTAGGCTGGCTCAGCGTAACTTGAATCATTGGAAATGAAATCTCGAGTTACAGAAAATGAGAGTCCAAAGGAAGAAAGAAATAATCGCATGCTAAAAAACAACTGCAGACGGCAAGTTTGGCGGGGGACAGACGACAGCGAAGATAAAAGACGTCGAAACACACTACCAATTTGGTTGCGAAAGAAACGAACATGCCATGCATCTGCAGGAAGAATGAAGCGGAGCTGTAAGGGAGAGGGGTGGGGAGAGTGCGTCACCGTGATTCAAGCCACGTATACGAAATACGTGACTAGATAACAGCGACTAAAAAGATGTGAAAAACGAGGCACGTACCGAGCCGCGACTGCGGACGTGCGGGAGAACGAAAAGCAAGCCAACAGGAGTCGTCCAAGATCGAAGCCATTTCGAGAGAAGAGCCGATGAATCGCCTATAGGTGGCACTTGTGCAGTTCGGGACGGTGCGTTGTGGGTAGGGAGAGGCAGATAGAGAAGGGCGTCAAATGTGGCGTCCCCGGGACTATCATAGAGCGATAACACTGCCACAGGAGAGCCATCCGGATAATGAGCTGGAGTGAGGGGTACCCCTCTTTCTTTCGTACCTCTTTCTGTCCCGATCTCCACAGTGGTCCTCGTGTTTAGCACTCGCCGAGTTTTATTCGATTCGAAACTTGTTTTTATTGTTAAGAGCAAGAGAATGAGAACTCCGCCGCAATAAAGGCTGTCTATTTGAAGCGACAAATTTATGGCTCGGAATAAGGCAACCACAATAAGTGGAGGTGAGGAAAAAGAGAAATAATGAGAGAGAACGATAAAAAAATGAAGAAGGAAGCACAGGGCATTATACTCGTCCGATCTCATCAATGGAGCGATTGCGCTTCTTTCGGGTGGGCGGGCGTGGAGATTTCCGTCGCACTGGCATCGGATTGTTCTTTCTTTTTTTTTTTTTCTACTACGAATTCCTCGGGGACCCATCCGCGGTCGTGCCTGTTCCGTGCGACTCTACAGTGTCAGCACTCGACGAATTCGGGTAAATCGGCGAGAGGCGTCACGTTCACTGGAGTGCATGTTCCGATACCATTCGTGATCGAATGCGCTTGCACTCGTTCATCGTGAACACCTACGAATGTCAATGGCGCGCTGGTAATGTGGCGTTGCGGCGATGCCCCCTCCCCTCACGCGAGACCGTTTCTCCCGCTATGCTCCGCAGAGGCGCGCTTGTAACGTGACGTCGATGCCCATGGGAATTTAGGTGCGTTTCGCTGCTACAGACCCCGGCTTCCTCGTTCAATGGGCCATTTGATGGCTTCGCAATAATACGCATATAGAAAGTGTGAAACAGCCGTTGAAGAAAGAAGCACAGTAAACAAAGAGAGAGAGAGAGAGAGAGAGAGAGAGAGAGAGAGAGAGAGAGAGAGAGAGAGAGAGAGAGAGAGAGAGAGAGAGAGAGAGAGAGAGAGAGAGACTTTAATAATCGAAATGCAGCCCATCGAAATGCAGCCGCTGTGGCCGGGATTCGATCCCGCGACCTCGTTCTCAGCAGCCCAAACACCATAGCCACTGAACAACCACGGCGGGTTGTGGCTAAAATAAATGAACAGTTGATAAAATTGCTTGAAATATAACTGTAGGAGCGTTTAAGGTTGCGCTACTCGGTATGTATATCATTATGGCTAAACACGACCATAGGAAACGAACACGAGGAAAAACGGATAAGACACGGCGCTTTGTTGTCTCTTCTGTCTCGACAACGTTGCCTTGGCTGTGACCACGACCTGCGCTATTTCCAATGGACTCTATTACGGCTGCCACTGATTGTTAGCGGCTAGTGCCTCCAGTTACGGGGACGGTGTTTCGGCGACCTTCAACCAGCTCAAACCAGATTGACCACCGGAGAGGGTCCGGCAGGGAAGACGAGATGATGTCCAAGACAAAAAAAAGTACAAAAACGTTCAGCGTGCGTGCTCCTGCACGCATGGGCAGAAATGATCTGTCCGTGGCGGCTCGTTGGCGTTGCACAGCCCACATAGGAGAATGCGGAAAATAACCACTCACAGGTGTGGAGCTGGGAAGCGCCGGTCACGTCGGTTGAACACACTGGTCAACCCATTCAGAGGAATTCCAAGAAAAACCACTCACTGGCTTAGAAGGGTTGAACGGAGGACAGTGGAGAATAGCATTTGCACTGGTGTATGATCCAGTCGCAAACACCCGACGGTGAAGTCTTTTCATGTTGGCTAGAGTGACGATTAGGCACGTTGAGTCTCAGGCGCTTGGCGTCCGTTCCATTCATCGCCGCACAGAGTGAACCGTAACAACTCTCTGCCCTCGCTGTGCGACGTCATGCCCCCGCGGCGCTCTGGCTTTCTCTTATTCAAGGAAACGCCTCAGACGCTAGGCGTTGCTCATTCTCACGTAAAGCTGGGTCGCAGTGTCTCAGGAGAAGAAATCGGGCAGTGTAACACTGGCATTAAGTGACGCCATCACGTAGCGAGGCATGACGCCAGCGGGTAGAACGATAAGGAGATCAACGCCCACGATGCAAATCAGCTTCGAAAAACGCAGCGAACGGACGCAAAAGCGACCGCTTAGCGCCGTCGCCTGTCTAGGCAAGCGGGGTACATAGACCTACATCTTCGCCAGGCAACGCGGTGTCTTCCAAAAACGTAGCGCTGGAAAGTAGCGGCTGTGCACTCTGCTTTCAACGACACAGACATTCCAGCACGCTCCAGCGTATACACAGCGGAATCGCGAACGCACGCTCAAAAAACGAGCGAGCGCTTCGGGCGAGTTCTGAACGGTCGTTTCGGACGATGTATGCAACGGGAGCAGATGCCTATAGTGCAACTCGGGACCAGATGAGAGAGACACGATTGTAGAGAATCGCGGCGCGACTGGGTGTTCGGGGCCTTCGCGCAGCGTTCGCAAACGAGCGTTCGAGCTCGTAAAACAAGGAACGCGGACGAGTCACGCTTCCGAAGGGAGAGATTACTGGTATATACCACAGCGCGTGCGGAGAGAGCATCGAAGTGAATAGAGCTTGCCAAAATCTCTCGCCTTGAGAAAGGCGGCTATACGATTATCGGTCGCAGCGCCGGCGAGGCAAAAGCAGTTGGCGAACCTTGTGCAAAGAGACAAAGCTATCGAGCACCCGACCAACCAGGAATTACGGCACTTGCGTGCATGCGACAAGGAAACGCCAAGCAGATTTCTTTTATGGGCAGCGTTCACTGGCCTTCCAAGGGATTGTTCGGATACGTTAAATCAGGATAAATATTGACCTAACGTGAAACTTCCGTGCAATATACCTATATAGGCGGACCAAAGCAGCGGCGCACGACTGCCTTGACTCATAAGACATCTTAAGCGGTTCTTAAGTATTTCTGAAGCGCTCCAGGGTGTGGTCCACGACATCATATGTGTCCCCTAATCACACGCCGCTTCGCGCCTAGGGCCCGCTTACATTTCTGTAACGCGGTTGAGCGTTTGTGACGAACCATGTCGCCACACGGCGTCACGTGACGGCAAAGTCAGCGCCCCGCCATCCAAACGTGCTTTCCGTAACCAGGAAAGTCTACACAGTAAATATCTGCCTTATATGCTAAAACACTCCCATGAGACTAAGCCTGGTCCTATCTTTCGTCTGTATGGCTGGAAATTCAGATTTCTATTGCAAACGAACATTCGACCATTATACAAAGGATATTCTTAATCACAGCCCCAGCTTGTCACGCACGGCCTCAGCTAACCCAGCAGGAACTTTCTCAGACAATCTGGATTCTTTTTTTTTTTTTTGTAGTGATTTACTTCGCGTAAAGCTCTATCCTGTAAAGATGAGCTGGAAAAAAAGAAGAAAAATAAGAGAACTCCAGATCCCTCTTTTTAACTATGCCATTATTTCTGCGAGGAGCCATTTACCTCCCACTCATCCCGTCTCCACTCCTACCAAGTAATGCTCCGAAATCATAGGAAAGCTCAGTGAGGAGCCACTACACGCACTGCAGCCGACGAACTAGACCACGGGAACACCAACCTGTGCACGAAGTGCTACGGAAAAAGACCACTGCTGAGAAAGCGCAGAAAGTCGAGGTCCAGCCGCGGCGCAGCGGGGTCGAAGTAGGCGCGGCCCCGGTCAGGAGCCCATACTTTCCGCAACGTCCTCTAAAGGACTCACGTAGGGTCGGTCGTTCGTCTTGCCATGCTGGGTTTAGGGTTAGGAGGGACACGTGGCGTTGGATTCACAGCGCCCCCACCCCCATCTTACCGCATCCTCCTCTTCTTCCTTCCAAACTCGAACGAGCCTTTAGTCTGGTCAGTGAGCGGCCCAGTACCAGCAAATCGTGGACTCCCGTAGAGCCTCGCCCACCCCGCCTTCCCCCCTCCACTGCTTCATCAGCAGCTGGCTGCGATGAGAGAGCACACGAGTGCGCTTAATCTTGAAAGCCCGACATTTTGACTCGCTGGAGATAAGCCAGTAGTAGGGGTGCCGTCGGGCTAATCGAGAGAGGGGAGACGCAGCGCACGGCGTCGTCCCGGGCGATGTTTCAGCTTGAACTACTTATTTCACGGCAGACTGCGCGCCTGCTACTGCTTTGCAATAGGAGGCTACGACGACGGCGTACAAGAAGCATTACCCGGACGTGCCCTTGACAGAACCACTTGCTTACGATAGACGCGCAGGCTATCTATACAGCATCGAAACGAGTGTAGGCAAGTTTTACACTGTCAGCCCTAATTACGTTTGCGAGAAGGCAACACGATGGCGGAAACCGCACGTTTGAAAGCACACCGCAGCGTATACTATGTAACTGCTGCTGCTTAATTTAAGTTCCGAATCCCCACATGTCAGTCGGATTAGCGTATACCAGCAGGAGACACGATTGACCGCCCACTGCCTAAGGCCTCGTTTCTACGCTCAAAGGCTAACGGACATCTGCTGCGGTCGGTCAACACAGCTGGATAGTGTAACCGCCCCTAAATGAGCCGTGAATACTAAAGTGCGCATCTGCCCTCAGCTGAGTTTGTCGTTTCCCCTCTTTGTACAACCTTTACGATAGCTGTCCCTCCCAGTGGGGGACAGTAAAACGTGCGCGATTGCCGTTAAGCTCACTTCCTTTTCCGCCCGTCTCCCTGTTTCACTATTTACTTCTTTGCCAATCTCACTTTGATGCACATTCCTCGCAAGATAATACGTATAGCTAAAGCCGATATTGTGTCGCAAGCTCAGGAAACATAGCAAGTGTGCATGGTGCCTCCCAGCAACTGCCCGCGCGACTTTCCGTTGTCCCGAGATGAAGAGAGCAAGGACGCTTCTTCCGGATGAAGCGAAGCGTATAACGTCTAGCCTATACACGAACACACCTTGAATGCATTAATCCGGCTAACTCGATGCGAGAATTACGCCTTTCTCATGACATCTAGCACCCAAGCCGCCGTAGGCACGGGCCGCGAAATCTGGGGCGGCTTGAACGAACGTTTAAAAACGAAAGGAAAAACGAATTTCAAACGCGTTCATAAATGAACCTTAGACAACTACTAGTCCGTGCTCGCACGCGTTCTTACATTCGTTATTATTTTCGTTATTCAATGTTAGTGCAAGCCGTCCCTGGTCACCGAGCAGGCGGTCATGAAGTGGAACATGTATAGTGTGAAGGATAAAAAAAAAAAAAGAAATGTAATTCCGCGGACGGGGAGAAAGACGACACAACGCGAGCGCCAACTTGCAACTGAACATACCCAGGTGAACCCTCATGCGTATGCAAACCTTGCTTCGTATTGCGCTCGATCCTTGCAGTGTATTGCGCGACTTTATCTTCTGCAATGCTACACCAACTTGCCTGCATTTCTGATGTAGCGTGAAATGGATGCAGTTGTCTTATCTTCCGAAGAAAAAAAATTGGC